>NC_064920.1:945202015-945827640 GCF_023897955.1 Schistocerca gregaria
CTCTTCTGTTCCGGTTTTCCCAAAGTCCATGTTTCGCTATCATACAATGCTGTACTCCAGACGTACATCCTCAGAAATTTCTCCCTCAAATTAAGGCCGGTATTCGATATTAGTAGACTTCTCTTGGCCATAAATGCCTTTTTTGCCATAGCGAGTCTGCTTTTGATGTCCTCCTTGCTCCGTCCGTCATTAGTTATTTTACTGCCTAGGTAGCAGAATTCCTTAACTTCATTGCCTTCGTAACCATCAATCCTGATGTTAAGTTTCTCGCTGTTCTCATTTCTACTACTTCTCATTACCTTCGTCTTTCTCCGATTTACTCTCAAACCATACTGTGTACTCATTAGACTGTTCATTCCTTTCAGCAGATCATTTAGTTCTTCTTCACTTTCACTCAGGATAGCAATTCCTTCTTAATACGAGCACTTCGTTCTTGATCGTCCACTCTTATTATTCCCTCTTGGTTGTTGTACATATTGTATATGACCCGTCTCTCCCTATAGCTAACCCCCACTTTTTTCAGAATCTTGAACAGCTTGCACCATTTTACATTGTCGAACACTTTTTCCAGGTCGACAAATCCTATGAACGTGTCTTGAT
Source organism: Schistocerca gregaria (assembly GCF_023897955.1). Taxonomy (NCBI): domain Eukaryota; kingdom Metazoa; phylum Arthropoda; class Insecta; order Orthoptera; family Acrididae; genus Schistocerca; species Schistocerca gregaria. The sequence continues at coordinate 945,202,616 of NC_064920.1, forward strand.
TTTTCTTTAGCCTTGCTTCCATTATTAGCCGAAACGTCAGAATTGCCTCTCTCGTGCCTTTACTTTTCCTAAAGCCGAACTGATCGTCACATAGCGCATTCTCAATTTTCTTTTCCATTCTTCTGTATATTATTCTTGTAAGCAGCTTCGATGCGTGAGCTGTTAAGCTGATTGTGCGATAATTCTCGCACTTGTCAGCTCTTGCCGTCTTCGGAATTATGTGGATGATGCTTTTCCGAAAGTCAGATGGTGTGTCGCCAGACTCATATATTCTACACACCAACGTGAATAGTCGTTTTGTTGCCACTTCCCCAAATAATTTTAGAAATTCTGATGGAATGTTATCTATCCCTTGTGGCTTATTTGACCGTAAGTCCTCCAAAGCTCTTTTAAATTCCGATTCTAATACTGAATCCCCTATCTCTTCTAAATCGACTCCTGTTTCTTCTAACACATCAGACAAATCTTCACCGTCATAGAGACTTTCAATGTATTCTTTCCACCTATCTGCTCTCTCCTCTGCATTTAACAGTGGAATTCCCGTTCATTCTTAATGTTACCACCGTTGCTTTTAATGTCACCAAAGGTTGTTTTCACTTTCCTGTATGCTGAGTCTGTCCTTCCGACAATCATATCTTTTTCGATGTCTTCACATTTTTCCTGCAGCCATTTCGTCTTAGCTTCCCTGCACTTCCTATTTATTTCGTTCCTCAGCGACTATTTCTGTATACCTGATTTTCCCGGAACATGTTTGTACTTCCTCCTTTCATCAATCAACTGAAGTATTTCTTCTGTTACCCATGGTTTCTTCGCAGCTACCTTCTTTGTACCTATGTTTTCCTTCCCAACTTCTGTGATGGCCCTTTTTAGAGACGTCCATTCCTCTTCAACTGAGTTGCCTACTGCGCTGTTCCTTATTGCTATACCTATAGCATTAGAAAACTTCAAACGTATCTCGTCATTCCTTAGAACTTCCGTATCCCACTTCTTAGCGTATTGATTTTTCCTGACTAATGTCTTGAACTTCAGCCTACTCTTCATCACTACTATATTGTGATCTGAGTCTATATCTGCTCCTGGGTACGCCTTACAATCCAGTATCTGATTTCGGAGTCTCTGTCTGACCATGATGTAATCTAATTGAAATCTTCCCGTATCTCCCGGCCTTTTCCAATTATACCTCCTCCTCTTGTGATTCTTGAACAGGGTATTCGCTATTACTAGCTGAAACTTGTTACAGAACTCAATTAGTCTTTCTCCTCTTTCATTCCTTGTCCCAAACCCATATTCTCCTGTAACGTTTTCTTCTACTCCTTCCCCTACAACTGCATTCCAGTCGCCCATGACTATTAGATTTTCGTCCCCCTTTACATACTGCATTACCCTTTCAATATCCTCATACACTTTCTCTATCTGTTCATCTTCAGCTTGCGACGTCGGCATGTATATTTGAACTATCGTTGTCGGTGTTGGTCTGCTGTCGATTCTGATTAGAACAACCCGGTCACTGAACTGTTCACACTAACACACCCTATGCCCTACCTTCCTATTCACAACAAATCCTACACCTGTTATACCGTTTTCTGCTGCTGTTGATATTACCCGATACTCATCTGCCCAGAAATCCTTGTCTTCCTTCCACTTCACTTCACTGACCCCTACTATATCTAGATTGAGCCTTTGCATTTCCCTTTTCAGATTTTCTAGTTTCCCTACCACGTTCAAGCTTCTGACATTCCACGCCCCTACTCATAGAACATTATCCTTTCGTTGATTATTCAATCTTTTTCTCATGGTAACCTCCCCCTTGGCAGTCCCCTCCCGGAGATCCGAATGGGGGACTATTCCGGAATCTTTTGCCAATGGAGAGATCATCATGACACTTCTTCAACTACAGGCCACATGTCCTGTGGATACACGTTATGTGTCTTTAATGCAGTGGTTTCCATTGCCTTCTGCATCCTCATGTCGTTGATCATTGCTGATTCTTCCGCCTTTAGGTTCCCACCCCTAGGACAAGAGAGTTCCCTGAACCTCTATTCGCTCCTCCGCCCTCTTTGACAAGGCCGTTGGCAGAATGAGGCTCACTTCTTATGCCGGAAGTCTTCGGCCGCCAATGCTGATTATTTATCAAAATTTGGGCAGTGGCGGGGATCGAACCCGGGACCGAAGACGCTTTCATTATGAATCAAAGATGCTACCCCTAGACCATGGGTACATGAGCTATTTCTTATATGAACAAAGGAAGCGAGTTGGGTCTCACACTATCGCTGTTTCCGGAATCCATGTTGACTCCTACAGAGTAGATTCTGGGTTTCCAAAAACGACTTGATACGCGAGCAAAAAACATGTTCTAAAATTCTACAACAGATCACATGTAAGCGGAACATTTACTGAATTATATTCTTTATTAGATCCCTCAGTGAAAGGAACAATTAAGTTGGCTACATGAAATGTTTTTTTTTTTTTTTGCAAATATAATGTATGTTTATTATTTAGGCTAAATTTCTAGCGAGATGATTTTAATCTTTCAAAATGGTTCAAATGGCTCTGTGCACTATGGGACTTAACATCGGAGGTCATCGACCCCTAGACTTAGAACTACTTAAACCTAACTAACCTAAGGACATCACACACATCCATGCCCGAGGGAGGATTCGAACCTGCAACCGTAGCAGCAGCGCGGTTCCGGACTGAAGCGCCTAGAACCGCTCAGCCACAACGGCCGGCTATTTTTAATCTTTCCCCTCTTTCAGCGATGATTAATCAGCTGCACGAATTGACAAGCAAATGCACTGAATAGTTTTCCTTATATGTGTGATGTGGTAATACCTGCTCGTGGTTTGTTGATAGTAATTGCTCTTAATGTCTGAGGCAAATGTTATGTTGCACTTCACACCACAGAGTAGACAAATACAGCAAAGGTACTGAAGCACATGAAATGGATTATACCGCGTACATACGTATGTTGCGAACATAACACGTTGCTACACAATATGTTCGTTGTACGTCACTACTTCCCGCACACTGAAGCTCGTACAGAGAAAACGAAAATTCTTATCATCGCCGAGATTCGAACCGGATATCGTCCAATGAACTAATGCTGCCACGCTGGTAATTCTAGCCTCCTCAGTTAGCAGGTTTGGAGAGGAAAGAAAATACTTAAAATTATAGAAATGTGAGAAAACAGAACAATTTGTCTCCGATTAGTCTGAATGTATCTTGATCAAAGCTGTTGTATCTCAAGGACTGCATCGTTTCCTCCAAGCAAAACATTTATACAGTGCAATAGTAAGTTAGCTATCATACAAGTGAAACAAGTCAATGTATCCACTTGCTAATCTGATAGAGATGTTGCATTTTAATTGAACAACGCCAGTATAGATGTCAGAAGTTGACCACAAAATTCAGCATCAAACATCAACTGACAGCGCCTTCGTTTTTGTTGTTAAGAAGAAGCAAGATTATGAGCTAAATCGCTATCATGACATTGCTGTGCTATTGATTATGAAGTACGACGTAAAAAACAGCAGCATCCATCGGCCAGGCCAGAGGAATTCATGAACAGAAATGTAATAAATGTTACTGGCAACATTTAGTTTGGATACTTGAGGGAAGCAATCTCTCAAAATGCAACAAATGTTGCCATTATGAAACTTGGAAGTGACGTTGTTGTAACTCACAGTAGCATCGTAAACTATTATTTAGATTCTCAGCACTTCTTCCTATATGAATGTGGAGTTTACAAATTATACATTAAAATTTTACTCTCAAATTAATCAGCAATTAGTGTTGCCCAGATGAATTTATACTGTGTTTCTCTACAAAAGCTATCAAAAGAAGACGTCATACACTAGAGGGCTCTTAGAGACCCCCCACGGTCAAGAGATTCTTTAGTAGCAAATCTCTTCCATTACGCGCCGCAAGAAGGAAAGCGCGCTCTATCAACCTGTTATTTGAACCATGCCGATAGCCAATTATCTACCAATAGCCAATATTTCCCCCATACTTCACTACAAATATATGACAGTTCTTTTTTAGCGTTCCAGCACGCACCCGGCTCGAGGCTGATCGGTGGATGCTTTTACATTGGCGGCCAATCGTTAGAAGAGCGTCGATTATGCGGTTTGCCGTCGGTGAGTGGAGGCGGCTCTGTGCTGACTGGCAATCAGCCCAATTAAATGGGTAGAACCCTCGTATCCTCGTTTTTCCTCTTTAAACTGAAAATCGATTCAGCGTGTCAAGGGAGTTGGATTTATTACTAGCACAGAAAGAAAGCCTACGGGAGTAAATCGTTCCCTTCCGAAGAGCCACACTTCTCTGCGTTGCCTGCTACAGAGGAGAACAGCTTTAATTAACCTGTCCCACGGGAGCTCGTAGTGTTTGATAAATCTAAGGCCGAACACCACAGTACGAACATTCACATCGAAATAGTTACTCTAAACTTACACTGTATTTAGTCTTCTTCGTATTTTCATTCGTTACACATATATTCCAAATTATCCTCTCGTAATGTAGCGTAGTTCACGAGAACTCGTCGACAGAGATCTACATGACTGCCGGGCCTTGGATTCAGTGCTTAAAAGAGTCATAACATTCGACAAATTTTTTTGTAATCACCATACGTCAAATTACTTTCGCTGTTAATTCCTAATGGTTTGTGTTACTTACAATAATTCACTGTAACAGTGTTTTCAGATTACACTGCTGGAATTTAACATCTTGTATTACCCTAGTTCGATGGTAACTAAAGTTCAACAACAGTCTGAAGAATCTGCATTAGTCTCACGGTTTGATGGCTTGATTTTCTTTTCCAGTCTGTAATAGACGCTCTATACGACCAAATTCTCAACACAAAAACGAGTCTCCCCCCCACAAACACACTTCTGTTTTTTCTTTCGGAACTTGGATAAGTTTCTCCCGAGAAATAAATGGAAACATCCCAATCCCCGTGTTGCAAACAAAGTTTTTGGAAGGACAAATGAAATTAGTATACAGATGCGATACTTATCCCCGTGCGTTGACTTCAAATGGCAAGTAGTTTCGGAAACAGTATTTATTTAAGAAGAAACAATATTTCAGTTCATTCACAAGTTTGAGATATGTCATTGCGATCAACCGAGTAGTGCTACCAAATACAAATTCTGCAGTAAACTGCACATAAATTAAGTTCTGAAAAACCTTTGGTGTTGAGCTGTAATCTTTTGCTAAAAAAAGCACGTCTTATTAAAGTCGGAGTGCGAGTTGACACAAAAAGAAAGGGATATAGCTGCTGTCTAGTGAAGGCAGCAGTGTTGACGCCGGTGCTTCTGCATACGAATGAGGGATACACTACAATAAGACAATGGTCACATTACGTCCACTGCCCTTTTCTCTCACAAAGAACTAATGTAATAAGTTACGCTGCTTGTCTACCCTTGGCAAGTTGTTCATAACGAGTCATTTGAGTCACAAGTCTTCAGTCGCAACCACTGTGTCAGTGTCTCTTGTACATTCTCTTACAACTGTCGACAAAGCAAATTTGTTGACATGGGAAAGACGTGAAACAATGTGTGCGTTTTGAAAACATTCTTTATGTGACATTTTATATTTCTTTTCCTTCTAAGAAAAATTGTACATCAGTGTTTCAAAAGGTATTATAACGTTGCTTACAACATTATTTAACGCGACACTGCGTAATAAATAATGTTATACAGCTGTTACAGAATTAACAAATAAGTAGAAAAGAAGATAACGAATTAGGAAATATTTGCCTATCAGAAGCCCAACGGGAACCAGGAAAGCATGATAGTAATCTCTCACATTTGTACATCTTTTAATAACGTCATATTCAACAATAATATGGTGCTGCCAGCACAGATCCAAACACGGCTGTTAGGAGTCAAAACAAACAGTCCACCGATGCGCTGGCACGGAGGCGTCCGGAGTGTAGCCTGACCCTGCCCACCGCTTACCACTATATCACTAGACATGACAATACCATTAGCATATCCCAACACCGTACTCATGTTATTTAAGGTGGATGTACAGAATAAGCTTCGTCGAGAGTGTAACAAAAAAGAAACAATATCTCGAGAGGACGGAAATTAAATGATCTATCACCGACAGGCGGAGACAGCAGCCACACCCTAGTTCGACGACGGTGTGCGTCTCCGCCCGTTGGAAGAACCCGGAGCTGACCGAAATATAGCATTTCCTTAGTCCAGTGCAACAGTGGACACTCCAGACAAATGAAGCCTTTCGCTCCAGTAAGGAAAGAAACAGTAAACACACTTCTAACGAGTTGCATTGCTGCACAACAGTCAACATTCATACAAATTCTATCGAAACCGCAATTTCATATCGTACTATCGTGGATAACTTCAGCTATTGTGCATGATTGTAAATACTATACTCAAGGAGTTATAGCTTCGGAAAAATTACTTCCTCGAGATGTCATCGGCTACAAGACTCTGATATTGTCCGAGAGTGTGGCCATATTCTGCCTCTGCTGGTGCATTTGTTATTGTTGATAAAACCAATCGTTCAAGACTTACGTCTATATTCCTGACGATATGTTATGCATACGGATGAAAGGACATGGTGATATTGCTAAGTTTACTATAATGAGAAACGCTGCTGTGTACACTTTACTGTGACTGGTTGTCAGTGCACAAACATGAGACAGATTTCATGTTTTTGTAGGAAACCAATTTGTTTCTGTTCTTCGTGAGCGGGTTATTCTTGTCGATAGGAGAGAGCTGGAAAGAGAACAGTGAGAGCCTTTACTAATGACATGTAATGTGCTCAAATATGATAGAAGAAACAAGTATCAATTTGGAGAATATGGGCACCTAGTATTAGAACCAAAGTTGGTTAGATAGATTTGCGATCAAATTAAGCAGAAGGGACGAATAATATTTCTAAACAAACGATTATAAAATTTTATATATGTTGTCCATTCTGGGATTGCTTCAACGACAGCTTTTTAATCTATGTATCTTCATCTATGATTTCTAAACCCAAGTCAAGTTCACGAGAGAAGGTACTAATATCGTATCAGATATACCTGTTTCTTACCGTTGTACATGACAGCGTGCTTCATGTCGAAAGGCAGGTGTTTATCAAGACAAAACAATTGATTACGCGTACCATTGAAAGCAAATGGCACACCACCAGTTGTGTTAGGCTTCCTGAGAGATGCGAAGGTCAGTGTAAATGAATATTTTTCCCCTGGATACGGCTATCGGGTCGGATGAGCTGTTCGGTAGTAATACAACCAATAACACAGTTTTACACGGTTACTGACAGAAACAGCTGAAACATGTGTCACGAATTCTTACAAAGTGTTGTATACTTCTATGTGCCTTTCGTAATTAAAATAGGTAATGGATCATTCAAGAAAGCTTCGCCATTCGTTCCAAAATAAGATTGTAAGACACTGCTGGTTTCTGAATCGATTGAAAAGGCTGTAAAACAACGCACAGATTTCACGATGTTCTAACCCTAACAAGCAATGCGAAATTACTTGGTGATTATCAAATAGCCACAGAACTAGAGACTCAAGTCGAATATTTGAACATGTGTTGCTTTCATTTATGGGGTTTGGCGAAAGCTGACACACAAGAAGTGAAGGAACAATGTGCTACCGAATGCAGCTATTTAAAGATGTCCATGACTAGTGAGTCAGACAATATCACTGCAGGGCAATGTAACTTACCGAAAAAGCGGGAATGCTGCACACGTAGGGAGCTGAGTTCTCTTCGGTACAAATACCTTAAGTGTAATTTGTAATGATAAGTATGAAGTACGAAAATAAAACTGTTTACTGTTCAAAGATGAGAAGACTGAAAGTAGATAAGTTAAAAAAAGATGCTACTCTGAACCGAAAAGATCCTTTGAGTCTCAGAAGAAATCGATTTTATTTTGTTTTTCACTCATGTCTATCTGCGTAAATGCTAATTACAGAAGCCACTTAATTCAGCTAAAGGAATCCGCTATTTTCAACTGTTCTCGCAAACGCATCTGCAATATTGGATTCACTAGAAAACGACTTATCTCACTCACAATCGGAACCAAATGAATACTTGTAGGTTCTGTTTAATGTTCATATATAGAAAAACATCTTAAATGTATCCGCTAAGTGTCATTGTTACTCCGGAAGGAAAATCGTTCAGGATAATCAAGTTTCAAATAAACATATCATTCATATAATTGCCGGCCGCAGTGGCCGAGCGGTTCTAGGCGCTACAGTCTGGAATGGCTCTGAGCACTATGGGACTTAACTTCTGAGGTCATCAGTCCCCTAGAACTTAGAACTACTTAAACCTAACTAACCTAAGGACATCACAAACATCCACGCCCAAGGCAGGATTCGAACCTGCGACCGTAGCGGTCGCACAGCTCCAGACTGCAGCGCCTAGAACCGCTCGGCCACTCCGGCCGGCACTAGCTGTTGAGCTTTGCTTCTGCTTTGCTAACATCACACTGATACTGCTTAATGAAAAGTGGTTAATGACTAATACTTAGGCGATCATTTTCTCATCCGTATCGTATCAGGTGGAGAAGCTCTTGTAGGAAGTCATCGAGATAGGTACCCAGCAGAGCTTTTTCTTTTAATTCCAACTTCTGGCGGATACATATTTCATTCGCTTTCTTATTCTTCAAAATTGGCTTCCATTAATTTGCCGTAGACTTTTGAAAGTCGGATAAAACTACTGCGTTTTCAAAAACACGCTTGCCAATTTTTAGATTCCAAATAACAGTGATGAGTTATGATAGGAAGCTACGCTGATGTTAATGACGCAGCTTCCAGGAGTCCAGCATTGGTCTCCATTTGTGCAACGGTAGCAGTAATATTAAGCAGTCCAGTTGTGAAGCTGTACCTAGACATTTCTTGGATACCTTACTGATACACAGCCGACTCCGCGTGTGTAATGTAAGGACACTTCTTCAGCTACATCTACATTTATACTCCGCAAGCCACCCAACGGTGTGCGGCAGAGGGCACTTAACGTGCCACTGTCATTACCTCCCCTTCCTGTTCCAGTCGCGTATGGTCGCGGGAAAAGCGACTGCCGGAAAGGCTCCGTGCGCGCTCGAATCTCTCTAATTTCACATTCGTGATCTCTTCGGGAGGTATAAGTAGGGGGAAGCAATATATTCGATACCTCATCCAGAAACGCACCCCCTCGAAACCTGGACAGCAAGCTACACCGCGTGCAGAGCGGTTCTCTTGCTGAGTAACGCTATCACGGTCACCAAATAACCCTGTGACGAAACAAGCCGCTCTTCTTTGGATCGTCTCTATCTCCTCCGTCAACCCGATCTGGTACGGATCCCACACTGATGAACAATACTCAAGTATAGGTCGAACGAGTGTTTTGTAAGCCACCTCCTTTGTTGATGGACTACATTTTCTAAGGACTCTCCCAATGAATCTCATACCTGGTACCCGCCTTACCAACAATTAATTTTATATGATCATTCCACTTCAAATCGTTCCGCACTCATACTCCCAGATATTTAACAGAAGTAACTGCTACCACTGTTTGTTCCGTTGTCATATAATCATACAATAAAGGATCCTTCTTTCTATGTATTCGCAATACAATACATTTGTCTATGTTAAGGGTCAGTTGCCACTCCCTGCACCAAGTGCCTATCCGCTGCAGATCTTCCTACATTTCGCTGCAATTTTCTAATGCTGCAACCTCCCTGTATACTACAGCATCATCCGCGAAAAGCCGCATGGAACTTCCGACACTATCTACTAGGTCATTTACATATGTTGTGAAAAGCAATGGTCCCATAATACTCCCCGGTGGCACCCCAGAGGTCACTTTAACGTCTGTAGACGTCTATCCATTGAGAACAATATGCTGTGTTCTGTTTGCTAAAAACTCTTCAAACCAGCCACACAGCTGGTCTGATATTCCGTAGGCTCTTACTTTGTTTATCAGGCGACAGTGCGGAACTGTATCGAACGCCTTCCGGAAGTCAGAGAAAATGGCATCTACCTGGGAGCCTGTATCTAATATTTTCTGGGTCTCATGAACAAATAAAGCGAGTTAGGTCTCACACGATCGCTATTTCCGGAATCCATGTTGATACCTACAGAGTAGATTCTGGGTTTCCAGAAACGACATGATACTCGAGCAAAAAACATGTTCTAAGATTCTACAGCATATCGACGTCAGAGGTATAGGTCTATAGTTTTGCGCATCTGCTCGACGACCCTTCTTGAAGACTGGGACTACCTGTGCTCTTTTCCAATCATTTGGAACCTTCCGTTCCTGTTGAGACTTGCGGTACACGGCTTTTAGAAGGGGGGCAAGTTCTTTCGCGTTCTCTGTGCAGAATCGAATTGGTATCCCGTCAGGTCTAGTGAACTTTCCTCTGTTGAGTGATTTCAGTTGCTTTTCTAATCCTTGGACACTTATTTCGATGTCAGCCATTTTTTCGTTTGTGCGAGGATTTAGAGAAGGAAGAACCGATAGAGGTACACTCAAGGTACCCTCCGCCACACACCGTTTGGTGGCTTGCGGAGTATGGATGTAGATGTAGATGAGGTAGAACTGCAGTGCGGTCTTCGTCTATGAAACACCTTTGGAAAAAGATGTTTAGTATTTCAGCTTTACGCGTGTCATCCTCTGTTTCAATGCCATCATCATCCCGGAGTGTCTGGATATGCTCTTTCGAGCCACTTACTATTTTAACGCAAGGCCAGAACTTTCTAGGATTATCTGTCAAGTCGGTATATAGAATTTTACTTTCGAATTCACTGATCGCTTCACGCATAGCCCTCCTTACGCTAAGTTTGACATCGTTTAGCTTCTGTTTGTCTGAGAGGTTTTGGCTGCGTTTAAACTTGAAGTGAAGCTCTATTTGCTTTCGCAGTAGTTTCCTAACTTTGTTGTTGAACCACGGTGGGTTTTTCCCATCCCTCCCAGTTTTACTCGGCACGTACCTGTCTAAAACGCATTTTAGGATTTCCTTGAACTTTTTCCATGAACACTCTTGGGGAGATCCATCCAGCGTCTAGCCGGACTAGAGTACATCTTGCTGAAATTCAGTTAATTCTATGAATTGTGCTTATCGACGCTTTCCTGGCACGTATAAAATGTTTACTACATCAGTAATATATCCAAAAGCCGCTCACTTTTCATTTTCCGCTAATTTATTATTTTAATGACGCGAGTCCCAAAAATTCGTTGCACATGCGTTAATAACACCGTTGTTGAGAGCACTAAAACGTAAATCATCAAATCGTCTGTCTACACATTATCTCAACTTTCTCAGCTGAAATTGTGGGTACAGTATCAAACAAACAAGTAAATTCCATTATTTTTATAGACCTACCCAATTAAGAAAAACGTTAGATATCTATAAACTATACGTTAGATACTAAATCAAACAAAACTGTTACATAGTACTTGGCATCATAATGAAGTTCATTCACTGAAACCGATTCCGGTATGAGCCTCGCACGATTCTATTTAAAATGAGACACAAAATTCGTTTGATATTCGGACCTTAGCGGTACCTCTCTACTGGAAAAGCATTTTAGCATTCTAATCTGTTCCCACGTATGAATCCACCGAAAGTAAAACTTCAACTACGTCTTAAATTTCAAATAAGGTGGCTTAGTATTCCGTAAATGTTGCTTTACAGATTATATGACCACTGGATGAACTTACTTCGAATTCATTCAAAGAAATCGACAATGATGCAGTGGGCACTCCACGCACTGCTCCTTGGCGTGCTCAGTGATTATGACGTACAACAAGTCTCTCTTTTTAAAAGCGACAATAGCAACGATCAAATCCATTAACCTGAATATCGTATTTGAGATAGTTCCCTTCATCATATGAGAAGGAAGGAAGCCCTAACTGTTCACAACATTTGAGAGGGGAGGGGGAATGGGGGGGGGGGGTGCGCAACTGCCTGTCCATACATTAGACACACGAGTCGCTAGTGCCTAATGGTCGTAATTCTTTTACGTGCAGCAATGGGAAAGACGTGTAGAGCAGCAATGGGAAAGACGTGTAGAGCGTTCGCCGTTATGCTCTACAATGCGTGTTCACATTTTCGTTTTTAAGCGTACTGTATCAGATGGAACATTGCAAATGAATCCCTAAGTCTTCGACACAGCTGTCACAACCTACTTAAAAATATCATACAAGCAAGATTGCTCAGAACAGCGGTAAGTGGATTCGAATATACATCTAGGAACCAAATATTTTGATGTTAAACTTATTTTACAATATACAGTTATTTATAATAACTCCCAAACGTCATATGCAGAGGCAAAATGTATCTGAGAGTTACCCTAAGAACTCGTTTATATACTAACAGTGTCAGGCATTATTCCATCCACTATCGCTCCTTACAGACGAAGATCATTGCCACTGATCCAGGCAGATGGTCATTTATTTTCAATGAGGAAGCTGCAGGTAAGCGAGTAAAAGAGGCGAAGAGAAAGAATGCTTGGAAACTACGGCTGACCAAACAGGGACCAGATGGCCAAATAAACACCGTGGCGTTCTCTCCAGGACGACTTGAGCTGGTAAATATGGCGACCATCAAGGTCGGCTGCACTTTACGTGGAGCTGTGCACACAACGCTGGCGGCCAGCCCCTCGCGCACGTGTGCGCACTCTGTCCCACGTATTCCCTGTACCGGCCAGTAGTTGTCTGCTTCTTATGTCGCCATTCTTTTACTTTCAAACAAATACAAGCTATCTGATATGTAGCGTCGTATATCAGCTAAGAAACACAAAAGGAAATGAGGTGTGCGGCATTTCCTTAGTGTTTCTGATGAGTGGTTTCTGGGAAAAGAGCAGTACATAATCTAAATCAAGAACAATCTGTCATACTTCGTATCATTTTCACGTGAAATATACAGGGTTTCCTTACATATAGGTTTCTACAGAGTGACCACACGAGTCTAAAAACACTGGGACGGTTTTGTTTTTAAAATGTTTTCAACAATAGGTAATTTGTATTATGATAATAGCTTTTATTTATAAAAATTTACTATTTTACAAAGATAATGACTAGCCTCCCATTGACAGTAAACAACTCATTAGCGAACTGATACTGAAACTGGAGACAAAATGTAGAAGGCTATATAGGCCATCAGAGAATTCTGTACAGTTATCTGTGGAAACGCGGAAAGGCAGACACCTATTTACCAAAATGGGTCTAAGCACTATGGGACTTAACATCTGGGGTCATCAGTCCCCTAGACTTAGAACTACTTAAACCCAACTAACCTAAGGACATCACACACATCTATGCCCAAGGCAGGATTCGAACTGAAACCGTAGCAGCAGCGCGGTTCCGGACTGTAGTGCCTAGAACCGCTCAGCTACAGGCCTGTTTGCCACGAACGTAAATGCCACTGTACGCTCAGTTACCTGTTATACATGAATGTTAAAAGATGTACCAACGAAAATTCGCTTACAACGTAAGACAGAAAATCGTTTGAATAACGCATCTACCTTAAAGGCACAAGGTCAGTCACGATTGCATTTTCTCGTATGGGGACTGCACTTTTCTGAACGATATCTTGATATTTTTACACACACGATAGCTCTACCACCAAAGGAAGTAAAACAAGTCGAGTAAAAAGGGTCGAATCTATTAGAGCAGGATTAGTTCTCATTCTGCTGGCTCTTTGTTATCTTACTAAGCACTGAAATTCTGTGTAAGGCTTCATAGTGGTTCTCTGCAAGGAGGTCTTTGGAATGCGGATCAACGGGCGACCGAGAGGGGCAACAAGCATTTGACCAGATCTTAAGCGTGTGATATAATCACAATAGGAATTGTCTCCGTCTATAATCTCTTCAGTTCCTAATTGAAAAACATATCTAGATGTGTGCAGGCGTATGACTGACAGCTGCCGATACATAGCTGTTTGTTGCCAGACAAGGCCATATTACCTCTGACAGAGAGGTGCATCGAGAATGATGTAACGTAATGATAAAGTTCAGTCCAAATGAACTCGTGCGCTTCTCACATATCTGTTGAAAAGTGTATGCACCTGTATAGGCGATTAACTGTCTTATTGTACAAATGACAGAAAGGACAAAAGTGTATACGCTTTGCTGTCGGCAATTTAATAAATTACTGAACAGAATACTGCTATAAGGGCAGCTTCAGCATGAGGTGAATAACGTATACGACATTTAGAACGGTTCTGATCCGTTAACCGATATTTAATTTACATAAACCTCTTATAATCCTTATTAAATAAAAAAAGAAGTATTTGAGTTGCTCTGCTTTCCGTTTAACTAGCGCTCCACAGGAAATGTCGCTGAATACTATAATAGTGAGTATGGAAATCAGCGTCGTGTGTAAACTGCTTCGGCCACAGCTTGCTCACGGTACGGGTAAATCCTTGCTCTGAAGATATTTTAAACATGACCGGCATGCTCGCTGTTCGCTCTTCACGCTGTAGTTGTCTCGCCAGGCGCTTAATAGTCCAGTAAGCGGTTCGGAACAGGACTGCGGCGGTCGCTCAGGTTTCGTGGGAGTGTTTGTCGTAGCATTAGAGCGCTTCTGTGTGGCTGCCGCCCGAGATGCCAACAGCCGGCAGCCCGCATCCTCCGCCCACAGAGCTCGGCAACTCGTGTGCGCCTACCGAGTTTACTCGTCATATATTACAAAAATCTCTTACGGCATGGCTTTCACTAGGGACGAGGAATTCACGTAGAGCATCATCTCATAAAGCAGCTTTTTCCTGCTCCCAAGACTTCCTTCGACTTAGTGGATTCTTTAACTTTTGAATATCTTTTTCTGGACACTATATTTTAGTACGTATCTGTCGTGTTAGAAATAATACTAGAACGTAAGCAGTGAGTAGAGATTTATGTACTCAGAAATAAATTATATAATTTTTTTATTTAATTCTGACTGAATGCTTGATTTTATGTGTCGTCTGTTTGCAACACTTATGAGGATAAAAGGAGAACAGTACAGATAAATTACACGAAGTACAGTTTGAAACTATCTGGAATTTTCACAAATTATCTGAAATCGGTTGGAGAAGTCGAACTGTCTGAAACATGATGGTTCTAGTTTTTCATAAAGTAAAATACGGTAACCTTCCAAACGTATGTTGGCTTTGGAGCACCTAAACACATCTGCGACCAACCGTAAGTTGTAATACGTTCCGGAGAGGAAATCAGCGTTTACAGATTGTTGCTGCTAATGCTGTGAAATAAACTAGGAAACGTTATTCAACAAGTGAATTTTACAAGGATATTTCCACTGAATCATATTCTTACGATTACGTAACAAAATACCAATTAAGTTGGAATTTTTCGAAGGACGACTGCGATTCGATTCCATAGGGTTGGTTAATTGTTCCGCATTGTTTTCTAAGTAGCCCTGTAAGTTTAACATTGACAGGCATGCGAAAAACCATAAAGTTCTCGTTACTTTCTGTGCTACGCGAAGAAGGGTTTCCTGTTTGCTTCCAGATACAAGAAGCAGAGACTTTCAGTACGACTTCTGCAATTCAATTGAAAGAACATAGCAAGCTAATTTTAGTGACTGAACCAATCGGCATAAACAGTGATCAGCCAGAACATTATGACTTCCGACCTACTATCGACGTAAACCCGTTCAGGCGATAGCAGCGCCACCGGGCTGCTTAGTCAGACGCATGATGCTTGTATCAGTGAGCGTTCTGCCCGTGTGTAGAATGGGGGAGGTGCGCGATCCGTCTGAGTCTGATCAAGGGCAGGTTGTGATGGACCGGGGGCTCGGCACGAGCACTTCGGAAAGTGCACGACTAGTCGGGTGTTCGAGGAGTGCTGTGGTGTCTTCAACACGTGGTGAAACCACGTCCAGACGTCGTAGCGTTGAGCAGCCACCCCTCATTACAGATGTCGCACGTCGTAGGCTGGGCAGACAGGTAGAACATGACAGGAGGCAAACTCTGGCGGAGCTAACATCAGACATTAATGTTGGGCAGAGTACAAGTGTGTCTGACACACAGTGCACCCAGCACTCCTCCTAAAGATGAGCCCCCGCAGCTAACAACCCATGCAAGTGTCAATCTTAACATCACGACATCGGCAATTACGACGGAATGGGCACGTGACCATCGGCACTGGAGGTTGGCGCAGTGGCAGAGCGTTGCATGTTCTTTCTTCATCATACCGATGAGAGTGTATTATCACTTCTGATATGATTTGCGACGTTCTGTGGCCTCGCAACGCTACGTTGTGCTTTCGAGTTTATTTTAATTTTTCTTCCATTATCATTCTTTGACGTTTGCAGCGCAAAAAGGTACACTTCCGACGATTCTCAGTAATAGGAAACTAAATATAATAAGGCATATCATTCTTTGGGTAAAAGGCAGGGCAGTGGAAACGAAAAGAGAGCGATATTTCATCTTACACACTGAATAGCGGAACACTATAACCACCTACCTAATAGCCGGTATGTTTGGCACGGAAAGCAGCGGCGACACATCTTGGCATGGAAGCAATGAGGCCTTGGTAGGTCACTGGAGGGAGTAGGTACTACATCTGCACACACAAGTCACTTAATTCCCTCAAATTCCGGGGAGTAGGCTTATGAGCTCGATCCGGTTCAGATCTAGCTAGTGGGGAGGGGAGACGGGAGGGTGAGGGGCAGCATATCAATTCGAACTCGCCACTGTGTTCCTCGAAACACTCGGTCACACTTCTGGCCTTGTGACTTGGCGCGTTATCTTGATGAAAACTGCCATTGCCGTCGGGAAACACGATCGTCATGATGGGGTATATGTGGTCTGGAACCAGTGTACAATCCTCCTTGGCTTCCACTTTGTCGCTCAACAGTTCGCACTGTGCGAATTTTGAAACTAAACTTGTCGATATTAATAGGGGAAATCATTACTGTGCAAAGATGAAAAACAGCGATGCTAATGTTTTGCTCTTCAAAGTCTCTTTGTTGAGAATGATTCCATCTATATATCACAGAAAACTGGACTGAACTGAACTTAACGCACTGTCAGAACGATGTCCTCTATTACGATGTACTTACTGCTGGTAGTTGTAGTCACTGATCAGTTTTTTTGGGGTAAGACATGGGACAGACAAAGAGAGCGTTTTTTGATCTTGGGCGGTGTCTGTACACTGTAGTATGTTTAACCAAAGCGATTAATTCATTCATAATTCACGAGCAGTTTACTATGGATGTATTCTTGTTCTACGCTGCGAAACCCTATGTATGATATGTGACATAAACAAGTATGACTGATACTTCAAATTAGTGTACCTGCGAAATATGTCCTATAAATTAATGGTAATCGCATTCCCAGGATAGGGCAGTGATTGCAATCGTTTTCCCAACCGCTGAAAATATTTCTCCGCGTCGTTTTCCAGGAGGCTTGCGTAAGAGACACATCGTTTTGCCTTCAGACGGCACGCACTAACTCTCTGTAGTAAACTGCTCTTCCACCAACGCTGAATTTATCGATTTCGATGAAAAATTTTTAACCACATCGTAAGGGCATATTTGTGGTCGACAAACAGTCGTACACTAATATGGCACACTCTATAATTTCTTAAAAATATGAGCAGTCTCATTTATTTTTTTTATTAACATCTATGTTCTTATGTTTAATTTCATTCAGTCGGGAAATATTATACGATACGCCCTTCTCTTCAAAAACAATATTTTCCTTTTTTAAATGAAATAGGTTAGTTATGGTTTGTAACCTGTACGGTGCGATATGCATAGTTTAGTGTTATCCCAATTAGAGCACGTCACACAACAAATGTCGTGGATTTTGTACCACCGGAAAGCGACTGGATTTCGCAGTTGTTAATATAAATCGCGCTAATTGGCGAAAATTTAGACGTTATCAGGTGATGAAAGCTGAGAGCGGCGAACGGTAGGCAGAGTGAAGTCTCCGCCAGACAAGCGTTATTCTGTCCGCACAACCGGCAGGGCCACCCAAGCGCGGCCTACTAGATGAGCTGCGTGGGGAGGCAATTAAAGCGCTCATTAGCGCACGGGGTATAAGTTAATCGAGCCACGCCGAGCCTTCTGCTGGTGGCGTCCGCTCCACTGCCATTGCGCCCAGTCTCTTGACGTACATCCTCTACCAAGTGGTCCTTAAAAGACTCTTTAGTAAGCAATTTGTCGTTTACTTTCGAACTCGCCGGACAAGAGGTTCATTTTCAGTCTTATTCCCCGCGTTTCAAGGCTAAGAAGACTGTTAAGTTTAAGCTGTATAAAAAATAAAAGCTCAAATCTGCCTCAGTAATACCATCTTATTAATTTCGTGTTATTGTTCTAATAAAAGGTAGCCCACTTTCCATCCAAATTGCGTTCATTTCACTGTGTTATAGTATAGACGTGCCCAACGACACTTCTCACGCAACTACATCACAAATTTCCAGGTCTGAATCATACCAATTTGATTTTCTTGCGCACATAAAATAACTGCACACTTCCATTTTACAATTAGCTCTCTAAATGCTTTATAACTGGATGTATGAATGAAAGACAACACATTTCATATTAAGTAAGAAATATAACTGTTTGTAATTCGACTTCTGATTTTTTATAATTCTCATTCAGGAAGGAAAATTTCTAGAGAATGATTGCAACACGGAAGAGTATTATTACTCTTCAGTTACATAATTTTTCAGTCATATTTCTTATTTAATGGCTACTGCAGTTGCATCTCAATACCAATGTATCAAGTTAATAATTTAAGTTGAATTTTCAGGAATGTGCTTGTAATTTCACAAATATGTAACACAATTTCCTTGTTTTCACTCACTAAAAAGCCAAATTGAAGATATTTACCAACAAAAACAAGAAGCGCGAGAGCAATTACATTCGTTCTGTGCTTACAATTAGTAGTACATTGTCAAAACGGTTGTACTATTTATAAACGGGTATATGTTTAATCACAGAGGCAAACAGTACCCCCGTCTTTAAATCTGAGAAATGGACTTGCAGAATGTTCTGAAGTTAACCGCCACCCATCAGCCTGCGACAGAGGATCAAATACGAACCAGATATTTAATTGTGAGTGTAAGCAGGACTCTACTGTTATCATCGGCGGCTGTAAACATCACCTGCAGTTGGAGGAAGTGTAGATCACAGCCACGCTGCTGGACGGCTCGGCCTAAGTGCCCTGAACAATGGCTGGCCGTTTTGGAGACAATTTAGGCTGTATTTAAAGAGGTAGATAACGCTGTCTTGTCGTGCCACATATGGCAGCGAGCTGGGTGGTCTCTCTTCGTGATGACGATGATGGTGTCGCCTCCGACGACATACACTCGTACTTCGCTGAGTTATTTCACAACCGCGTCTAAACAACGAAGCCCGTAGCGTCAAGTATTCGTATTAAACTTCGCCGTTACGCACATCACCTTTTTTAGAGACTATGGTCCTCTCTGCCACTTACGCTAAAGGAATGCGATTACCGTAAACGTTGTGATTGGTTACAAAATTAATGTATAACACAACACAGCAGAGTTCAGACTCACGATGACTGAAAACATTATCTGGCACTTTAAATCCGTAAGGCAAACTAAACGCCGTTTCTTGTTCTGAACATATATCATGAGTAAGGTGTATTTATATTTTCACTAATAGAATTTTTTATTTCCAGATAAAGTAACTTCAGAAATACTGCTCTCTTTTTACTGTCCGTCAAATCACGCTTAGCAGTTGACAAAACTAGACAGGAAATTGGCCATTCAGAACCAGGCAGCTACACCGGAAAAATGTGTGGATGCGCAGGTACAAAACTCCAAATATGTAGAATAACACACTATTTACGGATACATAAACCCAGAACCATAAACCTGTTTCTTACCGTATACAGATAACTGAAAAGTTGACAGTAAAACGTTTCATATACGGCAAACACGTTTTCACGCCTTTGTGATACTTCGAAATATGCAGAAATGAAACGTGTACTGTACGTGTAGTACTTTCTTTCAGTTGTTCGTATAAGGTTCGTTCAAGAGCTACATTATTTTCCTGTTTTTTGTTCTTCACTTTACCGATAAAGTGCAAAGTTGACTACTGTTCAGGCTCTGAATATATTAGATTTGGATGTTTCGATACTTCCAATTACCTTCTACTTGCAGTTCATTTTCTTGTCCTTTACATTTTACCTTCATTAATCTTATTCTTTAAAATGTCATGGTAGCCACCACACATTTTTTTCAATTGTGGATTTTTTGGTGTCTAGAGATTTATTGCCATAATGGCAGTCTGACAATACACATAGCTGAATTAGTTTATACATGCAAATTCTTCTCACATGTTACAGTTTTATGTTAATACGATGGGTGATAAATTACATAGTTAATGCACTCTTATTTGTTCATGCTCCAACAATCTATTTTCCTGTCTTAATATAATACTTTGGTCGTTTATAGGTGTGTTACGGATATTTATCATTTTTCCATCACTGGACTGATCTAATTTCTGTCTGTAATGGCAACTGTTTTCACAAACTCTGCGAAGACAAGCTGCGGTTGTACAATGAACTGAATTTCTTTCTATTATTATCCTAAAATGAGTATGTTAGCTAATGCTGATCTTTATCTACGAATGTCCTTTCGATGTAAATTAAGATTGCCGATATTCATTTCAGTTTTTTTCTTTCATGTTGTTAGGGATTTTCTATTATGTAAAACCATTTCTTACAACTTATTCTCTTGTACTAATAAATAACTACAACTGCTTTATCGCGTAATTTTTCATGTTTTGCATCATTTATTCATTACGTACAATGGTTATGAAGACAATACAGTCATGAATTGAATTAACGGTAGTTCCTTCCACGTGACCGGGATGTCGTCAGCCCTTGTACTGACCGGCTACATGACAGTCAAGTGAAGAATGGATAAGACATAAGATATCAGGGCAACAAGATCGCGATACCTGGCACTTGCACACTCCAACTACGAAGACCTGCAGGCACTGGTATTTCCATGTTGTCTTCGTGACACGAGTGTCGGGTGGGTTCTTTGACTCTGGGAAAACCACAGTCACTGCACTTATAGCAAGGATTCCAGTCGACTCTCCCCTACGTTCCCTTACGCTCCACGCACGTTAAGCCTAGTTTACACGACGACATTGGGTTGCACCACTCGTTGCATGGAACGAGTTGCACGCAAATGGTTTCATATTTGATTGTAGACAGGGCGAAACTAGTATACACTTCAGTTTCGTCGTTTTGTGGGTTCCTGAGTCTTGTCTGAAATGAAAGTTTTGGCACCCGCACGGCGCAGGAGTTGTGTTGGAGTTAAAGCTTGTTGCGTGGAATCGCTGCATGAGAGAAAAAAAATAAGAAACTTGTTCCGATTCGTCACTGGATGAAGAAAAGACGTCAGCTCGGTTCCTCAGCCGGCCGGTGTGGTCATGCGGTTCTAGGCGCTACAGTCTGGAACCGCGTGGCCGCTGCGGTCGCAGGTTCGTATCCTGCCTGTGGATGTGTGTGATGTCCTTAGATTAGTCAGGTTTAAGTAGTTCTAAGTTCTAGGGGACTGATGACCTAAGATGTTGAGTCCCATAGTGCTCAGAGCCATTTGAACCATTTTTTCGGTTCCTCAGCATCCTTGCTGAAATAATTTGTAATGGAAGACCCAAGAAGTTCTTTTAATTAACTTAGAACGTCACCAGAACTGTTAATGTTTCTTCTAAATAGAGTTAATTATGCGATAAGGAACAAAGATATTGTAATGCATGAAGCACTGTCGCCAGAACTGAAATTACATAGCACGTTGCATGCATTAAAATCATGAACACTCGGCAGGCTATAAGATGTGGTTTTAGTTGGTAATGACGCTTTTTCATTAACACTATTAATTATTAACAGTTATAATTATTAAAATTAACAGCAGTAATTGTTCGAAGCGGGCCGCATTAAGAAGAGAATGGTTTGCAAACTACTCTCTTGAAGATAGATCTGTACAATGGCAGTATTTCAAAACTCAAACATATGTGAATGGAGATCACTGCTGCGACGTTTTAAATAGACGAATATTGAATAAAGAATGTAGCTTCTTTATTTGTGTAGCCTTCCCTCCGGTCAACAGTAATCCTTAAAAAAAAGTTGGTCAACTCGGACGCTGGGATTTCAGTCTTGTAGACAAGAGCATTTCTACAGCTACAATTACATTTGCTTGTATTTTTCTTTATTCAGTTCTCTGTGTGCTCTTAATTCAATAAATTTTGCCCTGCAGCTCAGATATTGTCAACCTATCTATGTTCTAGTCGCACGCGACGGTCTCAGAAGCAGATATTTCAGTTTGTCCTTACTCCATGAACAAACATAACCTCAAAACTCATGCAACTAGTGTCGCCAAAGTTGTAAGACACCTTAAGTGTTTAGTTTCACCGACGAGTTGCGCAAACTCGCGGCGCGCATGCGCAATGGCCAGCTGCGCAATTGCCTGCAACCTAGTGTTGTCATGCAAACTAGGCTTTACAGAGCACAGATGTTAGCATGAACATAGATTCTCAGCCATTGGAAGCAAGGGAAAAGACTTGGACTGACGAATAGTAGGCCTGAATTTGAATGAGAGGATACTAGTATGTCGAAGACTAGATGAAGCTATTTGTTCCTCCAGGACTACATTCAGACGGGACGTAGAGGAATTCTCATATGAGGTATGTCTACATGCTACATGGTACATGATGTCCAGTATGTCTGACATCGTCTCCCACTGGCGGACTACATGGAAATCTATTGTCCAATCATGTGCACTTGGTTGTCTGCTTACAGTATCTTTCATGCGACTTATTCTTCAGCAAGATAATGCGCCACCTCATCGGTCTGGAATTGTCTGAAAATGCTTTCAGGAGCTCCTCAGTGACATATGGGTGCTTCGTAACCGTACAATACATCTGACTGTATTCCAGATGATCACATCTCTGACTCCTTCGAACACAGATGTGAACACCTCAGATACAGTACCTGACCGGTCGTGGATCGGGATGGCTCCAAAATGCTTTCGGTGTCTCGTAGAGTCTGAATCACACCGATGTTATCAAGGCGAAAGGCTGTGATTTTCCATGAGCATAGATAGTGGTTGTATATAAAGAAAGCCAAAACGATATTTTTTGTTGTGTATTCATTTTTTCAGTGAAAAATACTCACTGCTGAATGAAGTAGAACGGCTGAAATATAATTAATGAAGACCTAAATAAGCACGCTACACAAACAAAATAAAGGAGGGGACCAAACTAAATTAAGTTTTCGTTAGTTTCTCGTGGTTCCTTGAATTACGGGTAAGACAGGATTCTGAAACACTTTTCAGACAGAAGGGAACAGGACAAAATAAAAATATCACTTGAATAACAATACAGGAGTGTAATATGGGGAAGCTCATAGACACTATGACAACTCCCGTTCAATAAATGACAAACCCATTGAAGGTTCGTAAAATATTTGTACACAGTGAACAAACGATATTTGTAACTATAATCGCATACAAGAAAAAATGGTAGCAATGAAAAGATTTGCGGAGGGTAAAGCACATGAACTGATGAATGAATGTGATGCTCCAGTCTGCGTCCACGTGATTCAAGGAATTTCATAATGAGTATAACTAAGCAACATATACATCTGCTATTGCTTTAAAATTGAGTTATAATTGAAAGGACAATGTGTTATGCAGAAAGATGGAACACCTTTTCAGAAACAAAATCATACTGCAATTCTACGAGGGTGACTTCCTCGTAACTACTACTGATCTGACCGGGCGAGGTCTTCTCCAAGATATGTGTCACCAAAAATATTTGTTTACTATATGGCGTTTGAAAAATCGAAAGTAACGTTGTAAGCAGGCTATTTAGGTTTTTATTTTGGTAACGCCACGTTGCGCTCTATATGAAAATCCCTGACAGTGCTGTGTGATGTCTGTGGCTGGTTGGCATTGTTGGAATACGCGCTATTGTAGTGTTGGGCACTTGGATGTGAACAGCGCGTAGCGTTGCGCAGTTGGAGGTGAGCCGCCAGCAGTGGCGGATGTGGGGGGAGAGATGGCGGAGTTTCGAGAGCGGATGATCTGGACGTGTGTCCATCAGAGACAGTAAATTTGTAGGACTGGATGCCATGAACTGATATGACTTTTGAACACTATTAAGGTAAATAAATTGTTTGTTCTTTATCAAAATCTTTCATTTGCTACATTTGCTAACTATGCCTATCAGTAGTTAGTGACTTCAGTAGTTAGAATCTTTTATTTAGCTGGCAGTATTGGCGCTCGCTGTATTGCAGTAGTTCGAGTAATGAAGATTTTTGTGTGGTAAGTGATTCGTGAAAGGTGTACGTTATTGTTAGGAGGGCCATTCTTTTGTAGGGATTATTGAAAGTCAGATTGCGTTGCGCTAAAAATATTGTGTGTCAGTTTAGTGATGATTAGAATAAATAAAGAGAAAACTGTTGGCGTACGTTGAGTTTTGCTCAGCTGTTAGAAAATCAAATAACGTAAGGAGTTTATCAGCACAGTAATTCATTAATTTTTCCAAGGGGACGTTTCAACGTAAGCAACTAAATATTTTGAATCAAGTGCGACAGAAGATACACATCAACCGTGCATCGAAGACATGAGCCCGACGAAACACTGCGTTGAGATTTTTGGACGTATTTTTTGCACCGCGACATAACAGCCACAAAATATAAAGTACTTTCTCTACGCTCTTTCATCTTGCTTCGCAGCTTAAACGCTGGGGTAAACAATCCATTCGCTAAGGGAAATATACGAGTATATTTCCGAGTATACAAGACCCAAGACTAAGTCGAAAACAGTACAGGTTGTGTATTTGAAACCGACGTTTTTCATAGCCTGGAACACAAATATTTTATTCGCGCTTCATCGTAATGGTTTTCATCGTTCCACTAATTACTCAGAAAAATTGCTTAAATCGTCCATTAATTAGAATACTATTCTGAAATAATATTAAGTAGCATGTTGTCTCCCTGTCATGATTTCCTGTATCTGTCATAGTTGTACTTCACAGGAACGATAGAGTCTAAAGCGTTTGTTGCTTGTCTTGGAGCCATAACAGCTGTGACGCGTCACATTTTGTGTGGCGCCACCCCTCTGCGACCAGCCGGTGTAGCGCCGGGGCGTGTCACCCAATACGCTCGGAGCGTGTGCGGCCGACAACCACCCACAGCGATCGCACAATGCACGTGATCTCAGATGACAGCAGAGCGACCAGCTGCAGCCTTCAGCCTCCATTTTGTACCCTAGGTCCGTTGTTCCATAATTCTATCGTCACTAACGTATAAAACAACGTACATTGTAATACCACACATTCAACAATACTGGCTTCTCGGCTCTCAGTTTGAAAGCAACAACGGATTTGTCTAGTGACAGTGTAAAATAAATATTTTGCAATGATAATGAATATAGACGCGTAACTTTTTGGTGAGTCACCACTTTATGGCCAGAAACTAGGAACTGTAGATACTGCAAGCAAGATCATTGACTGTGAACCAGGATGTGGAACTCCACATGTTTCATTGTCAGATGGTTCACAGTCAACTCCTCATATGAACTGACACCTTTTTGTGGCATGATAACCCATACACTTTAATTGAACCTAGCTCAGAATCCAATCAGCATGTATCTGTGTCACAATCGGCCATTATGTCTTTCGACCGCATCCTTTATGAGACGTCCATGTAGCTTACATATCGATTGCTGAAACAATAGGGATTGACAAAGAATGCATAAGGCCAATTTTACGTAACCAATTAACTTGAGAAAATTGTGTGTGAAACTACGGGGCATAAATTCTCACGATCGAAAAAAAGGGTGCTTGTGAAAATGTTTGTAATGACACTTTGAAGCCGGCCGTTGTGGCCGAGCGGTTCTAGGCGCTTCAAGACCGGAACCGCATTGCTGCGACGGTCGCACGTTCGAATCCTGTCTCCGGCATGGATGTGTGTGTTATCCTTTGGTTAGTTAGGTTTACGTAGTTCTAAGTCTAGGGGACTGATGACCTCAGATGTTAAGTCCCATAGCGCTTAGAGCCATTTGAGCCATTTTGACACTTTGACTTTCCTTTCTTGGAAAGAGTGACAACAAGTGACGAACTTTGGTTTTTCACTCATGATCCATAAACTAAGAGCCAGTCCACGCAGTGCTAGGGCCCAGCTTCACCGAGAGCGAAAACAGCTCGAATGAGCAAATCAAGACTCAAAGCGATGATGATTGTTATTGTCCGACATTCATGGAACCGTGTATCTTCACTAGGGTCCTTATGTACAAACTGTTAATCAACATTACTATCTTCAGGTTCTTGCTCAACTGGTCAGAAAATAAGGAAAAAAAAGAACCGACTCGAACTGTGGAAGAACAAGTCAAGTCATATCAAGACAACACACCGGCTCATACCGCATTCTTGTGTTAAGAGGTTTCTAGCGAAGTACAGCATCCCTCTGCCGGGCCTCCCTCCTTATTCTCCTGAAGAAAAAGAGAAGAGAGAGATAGAGAGAGAGAGAGAGACCATGTGACTTCTATTTATTCCCCAAGGTCAAATAAGGATGAACCTACCAGTATACGCAGAAAATTAACGCCTCCGAATTTTTTCATGTGAAAAGTCTTAAGGCTTTTTAAATAAAGCAAACATTAACATTCTACATCTTTATTCTTCATGTCTACATATTTATTTCTCAATATAGTCACCCTGGCGACAAACACATTTCCCCCAAAGGGAGATCAGTTTCTTATACCGTCACTGTAGAATATCTAACTTTGTTGACAGGGCTACAACCTCAGCTCTGCTTGCACCGCTTCATCATTATCAAAGTGAAGTTCTCGAAGGGATTCGTTAAGTTTTGGAAACAGATGAAAATCGAATGCGGCCAAGTCGGGACTGTATGGGAGATGATCGATGACTGTGAACCCAAAAAGTTGGGTTGTTGCAGATGTCGCAGCGCTCGTGTGTGGTGTGGTATGTCATGCTGAAGGAGAGGGTGCTCCTTGTGTGGACGAACTCTTTGAATTCGAAACTCAATTACAGCACACTGTTTCTCACGCGTCGACGTAAAACGTCACACACGGGCATGTTACACGCTAAAATACGGAGCCCTCTAGCGGCAGAAGGCTGCACTACAGACATGAAGAATAAAGATGTAGAATGTTAATGATATTTGTTGTGTATAAGAAAGCTTTGAGAGTTTTCGCATAAAAAATTTGGAGGCATTACTTTTCAGTACGTCGTCGTAAATTTATAGCAGTTGAAGATTCAGAAAGATTTGAAATTCTGAAGTTATAAGGAATAAAAGACAATCTAAACTTGCACAAAAGCCAGATTACAGTTATAACAATCGACGGATATGGAACGGAGCCAGTTGTTGAGAAGGGAATGGGAGAGAGCTGCAACTTATTCACCATGCTACATAGTCTGTGCATAGAATAAGCAGTAAGGAAATCGATGAGAAAATTTGGAAAAGGAATTAAAGTTCTAGGAAAGGAAATAAAGCCTTTAAGGTGTGCTGATGACATACTAATTTTGCCAGCGCCAACAAAAGACTTGGAGGATCAATCGAACGTAATGTATAATGGTTTGGAAAGAGATTACAAGATGAAAATAGACGAAAGTATATAGTCGAATTAAATCAGGTGACGCTGAGCCGGCCGCGATGGTCTAGCGGTTCTAGGCGCTCAGTCCGGAACCGCGCGACTGCTACGGTCGCAGGTTCGAATCCTGCCTCGGGCATGGATGTGTGTGATGTCCTTAGATTAGTTAGGTTTAAGTAGTTCTAAGTTCTAGGGGACTGATGACCTCAGCAGTTAAGTCCCATAGCGCTCAGAGCCATTTGAACCATTTTTTTCAGGTGACGCTGAGAGAATTAGACTTGAAAATAAGCTAGAAGTAGTCAATGAGGTTTGTTATTTGGACAGGAAAATAATTGAAGATTTCCGTAGTAGAGAGGATAGGAAGTCTTTTCTGAGAGCATCTGTCTGAAGGGTAGGCTTGCGCAGAAGTGAAACATGGACGATAAGCAGTACACACAAGAAGGGTATGGAAGACTATGAAATCCAGTCTTACAGAAGAATGCTGAAGATTAAATTTTCTGATTGAGTAACTAATGAATATGTACCGAATCGAGTTGTAGGGAAACAAAGTCTTAGGCATTATGTAACTAAAAGAGGGGTTACATTAATAGGATAAATCCTGAGTCATAAAAGAATAGTTTTTTGGTAGCGGAGTTATTCGTGAAGGGTAAAAATAGTTTAAAATAAATAAAAATAGTTTAAAATGCACGTAAAAATAGTAGACGGAAACCAAGGCAAAGCAGTTTCAAGTAGATGTACGGTACAGGGATTATGCATAGATGAAGAGACTTGCACAGGATAGACTAAAGTGGAGAGTCTCATAAAACCAGGCTTGGAAATGAAGAGCACAGCAACAAGATCTGAAGCAAATCTACCCTCAGTCCGAAGCTTGGTTTCAACAAATGGTTGAAATGGCTCTAAGCACTATGGGACTTAACATTTGAGGTCATGAGTCCCCTAGAATTAGAACTACGTAAAGCTCACAACCATAACTAGGTATAATCCTACTGGAATTAGTACAGCCTTGTCTTCCTACGACTTTCGAATTATGTTACCTAGACATTTATAGAGATAACTACTGCAAACAAGGATGAAACTTGCCTCTTATCACATTAACAGATCATTCAAAAGTTGAAAGAAGCAGCAGCTATGGATAGAATCCCTAGCTACATACCCCGTCGGTCGAAAAAGTTTAGAGACTCGATTCATAAAAAATAGAGAAAGTTAAGATAGTTGTCTTAATTCTTGGGTGTTCTACAAAGGTTTCCCCAAATCTGAGTACAACGGACAGAACTGTCAGTAAGTCCTTTCTCGGGATATTATTCAACTCGCGCATCACATTCGCACTTCCTTCGGTCTTCGTGAGCCATTACACATCCATTCGGCACTTTGTCGTTTTGTAGTTGCTTCGTATTGATAACATCAAGTCTCGTCACCCGTGATGATATTTTTTTCGTGAAAAGAACTGTCAGCGTTTTACAGTTCAATCAAGTCGTGGCAGGCGTCGACGCTTCCTCTTTTTTGCTCGGATGTCAGAGTTTGAGGGACAGACTTTGCGCAGACTGTCCTCATCAACAGATTCTCTACAATGTCTTGAACACTTGATTTAGAGATGCTGCCCCAGTTCGATGTATGACACAACACTGCTGACACTATGGCCGCACGTCCTCTACTTAACACTGCGGGACCACAGCTGACTGGTCGAATGCACATCCGTTGTTTATAGTTATTAGTTCAAGTTGGCTCCGTAGTTACTGTAGTGACGTTGCTTATATACCAGATATAAAATCAGTCTCGGAACTTTTTGGACCAACACTGTAGATAAATATGGAGAAAATCATTACACTCTATAAAAACAGAAACCCATAACCACCAAAAATTCGTATTATGTTCGTTACAGTGTACAAATACAGTTAAAACACTGTCAATTATTGGAATTGTATTATGGGCATTTTAGAATTTATTCTGGAGAGAAGAAGAAACTGAATCATTCGTTCCTGTTGTTTGAAGCTGGATCCCTCGACAATCCAACAAATAATCGAACTAGATTAAATTTTAGCAATGCTACACAACTGTTACTGTGTCCAGAATAAGTTTAAAATATAATTTTACGGGATCTCCGACGTCGACTTGTATGGTAAAATTATTTATTCTATTTCGATTACGGCACTCCGTACATTACACCATTCAATTAATAGTTATGGGATTTACTGTGCCACACACAGAATAGAACTATGAAAAATCAATGGCAAAAGTTTCGAGTCAGAACTTCCACTATAAATCGATGTATTTTACGTTTCCAATCTACTAACCTACGTGACGTCTGGAACATGATATCCACGAAAAACTACTGTAATATAATTTCTGCCTTCTGTTTTCTAGCTGAAGTCATTGGAATCATAAATGCGGTCTACTGTATATTTCGAGACACTCTCGTGCGATAATTTTAATCATCAAGAAACATAGTGGCCGGTTCTTTAGTCCAGTTTGGCGAGTATGCTTGCAGACGAGTGGTCGAAGGCGCGGCGTGGGATGTGGGAGCGGAAGTTGACACACGGTACAGGGGGTCTACGCACTACCGTTCTGTGTGGACAGAGATAAGACAGTCCGAGCAGCCGGGTGGGGCGCCGAGAAACGCCCCCGTGGGAAGGGCACACAATTCGTCGCACAATGCACCCTTTGCGAAACAGCCAGAGGTCTTTCTCCTGTTTCCTTGTTTCGTTCTGTCGAACACAGTCAAGGTCATCCTTTGTAATTGAGTACAACCATGTAAAAAATGGTAATAGAAAAACTGATAGCTCGTTCTCCTCTAGTAACACTGTGCAGAGCACTCTCTCAATAAATAAATAAAAAAAGCTTGAGTCTTGTCTGTTACTCGACGACTTAATCGATTTGTTGCAAACTGAATCTGACAAACGGAAGTTATGTCCAATGAGCTGTAAAATTTAGCGGACTAACTGCTGTTAACATAAACAGCTATAAAATATATTTATTATCTTAGTTGCTGGTAATTCGTTTTCACAGGAGATTTTTCCTAATTACTTTAATTTTAGATCAGTAAAGGAAAAGAGGTTTTTGGGAGAATAAATACAGCTATACGTTACGTAGGTCAACATTAAGTATGCGATGCCCTCGATTTTACGGAATAATTCATATTTGTTGTTAGTTGTATAACGTTGTTATCAGGCATGGCTTAGGGTTTAGTTGAGTAGCGCACTGAACTTAGCATCAGTATCTAGAATAGCTTCTACACACTATTTTGATAATTTCTTGTTAGTGACGTGGAGTAATGGACATACGCGACACGCCCTATCGACAGTAACAAAATAGCGCACAAAAATCAGTTATAAGTTTTTTTCGATTGACCCAAACATTTCTGAGAAATTCGTTTTTGAATTTTCTATTGGTCACTATCCAACAAATGTGGTTCCCATCTTGCAATAAGTTTTCTCTGACTTAATTTCTTCTGATACAGACGCATTTAATACTCGTTACATCCATACTGTGCACTGTATTGATGTTTCCATCTGTGCTTGCTGTTTTCGAAATGAATTGATGACGAAGACAACACAACACCCAGTCCCATAGCGGATAAAGTCTCCGACCGGGCCGGAAACCGAACATGGGACGGCATGATCTAGAGGCGACTACGCTAACTACTTGATTTGGATATATTTTTGTTGGATATGAATTTTACAAATCAAATAATATTACGGCGTCACAATATTGAGCGAAGGAGCGACGACATGGCTACTTAAAAAAGCGGTATGTACTGAAATATTCCTCAGACCAAATGACAGCTAACCCCTCTCTCTCACTCTCTCTCTCTCTCTCTCTGTGTGTGTGTGTGTGTGTGTGTGTGTGTGAAATGGTTCAAATGGCTCTGAGCACTATGGGACTTAACTTCTGAGGTCATCAGTCCCATAGAACTACGTAAAACTGGCTAACCTAAGGGCATCACACACATCCATGCCCGAGGCGGGATTCGAACCTGCGACCGTAGTGTGTGTATAATTTCTGTTTTTTTTTTGGGGGGGGGGGCATTTGCAAATGTAATTGCAATATATTCTCGGATACATTAAAAAAATTTCTGTGAATATATCACAAAGAACTGTTTTTCTTGGGCGAAACCTCAAACTTTCAAGTCACAGTATTTTCAGCGACTACGTGACTAAAGAAATTCGTTCCTCTGCTGCCATGAGTATCCCCGAGCTATAAAGGTGTTGTTACAGAGAAAGAAAGCTTACGTCAATATTACAGGACACACATAGAAAGGAACAGCAATAATTTGTTAACTAACTGAACCAACCAAGTATGAATGCACAGTACCAACGTGTAACAGGTCGCTCAGATCAAATGTACACGGGGCTAACTCTCTCATTGTCGCAGAGTTTTTACAGTTCGAAATCGCTCGGCAGCATAAATCGTTTATTATCCTCTTATGTGGAGTAATACGTTCAAATGATTGCGAGTTGCTGTCTTACATTTGTCGCTGTATGCACCGTAATTCAGCTACTTCTATAGTCCAGGGATAAACATGCTTTTACAAATTACAGGGCAGTAGGTGCCGCCTCGAGATCGTCATTGCGCGCTATCCACAATTACATCAGTATATGCGTCACCTACTTTCCATAAAATAAAGATAAAGCTAGTTGGTCCTACCCTAAGAACCTGAATTATTTATGCGCCGCCTGTGACTGAATGGCGCACGGCGCGTTACCTGGCCCTCTTAGCGTTCTTGCCCGTCCACCTCTTACGCCAGTAATGTACAGTGACGATACATATCGTGCTTTGAGACAACTGAAGCACCGAAGATGCACAGAGTGACAGTCAGAGCTGTACTACAGATTGTCTAGTATTCAAACCAACGTTCCTTACAAATTTGTCTGTACACGTGTTTCAGCAATCATTTTCTTGCTTTTATTTTATTAAAAATGTTTCCGATTGTAAATACTGAACTTTATGCAGTTCCCATTCGTTGAAAATGTAAATTATCAATCGTTTTGGCAGTGATGCAGAATCCAACATCACAGGGTTAAATACGCAACATTATAGGTTGAGGGCGAGGTCTGTAGATGGTTATAGAGATGTAAATAAGGTCCTGCATATCGCCGATTTCCCTACCAATACATAAAAACGATCTCAACTGCTAATCTTCTGTTTCCTGGTTCGTGGAAACATCAGACTACATTACGAACAGCAAATAAATGACTAACACTGAACTCATGATGACTTAAGCAGTACTACATTTCTGATTGGAAATACGATTACAGTTATTTCAAGGCTCTTTCTTTGTAAGGGAAATGGACTGGACAGCTCCTCAGACTACTACACGTGGTCTGTGCGTCTCAGGAAAGTCTCCTGGTCACATTTACATATGGCACAAACTAGCTATGATTTCTTACTACGAGCATATGCTTCATAATCATAAAGCGTTTTACGTACCGACAGCTTTTAGTTAAGGTAAGTTAAAATAGGTGGACCGTTTTTTTGCTGCAGGCCACTGTTATTAATCGTTAGAGAAGGAAATCTTACATTTGCTGAGGTAAATTTCAGATATTTTCTGTACTACCATATGCATTGAATTTGCCTATAAATGAGCAAAAGACGGGATACGTCCGCTTCTTATCCTTTCTTTTGCCTGTGATTCACGATCTACATACAAGTCAATTGTCAAGGAAGATATGTCAGAACTCGCCGTCATGGAAATATCAATGTCATTAGAGACAGAGCTGAAATGGATAAAAAGACCAAGAATTGGCTATAGCCTTGTAGAAAAGTCATCACAGCATACCAGAAATCGCTTGGAATAATTTAGTGGCTTCAATCAAGAAGTAAATCAGAATGGAAAAAGAGGTATTTGAACCCTGGACCTTTAAAAAAAACTTACCTTGACGAGGACACCAATACGTTCCATACGTTTCATACTGTCGAAAATAGAATACAATACAAATTACACAGTGATATACTGTACTGAGAAGCTTTGAGAACGTCGTTACAAATGGTTCAATTGGCTCTGAGCACTATGGGACTTAACATCTGAGGTCGTCAGTCCCCTAGACTTAGAGCTACTTAAACCTAATTAACTAAGGGATTCACATACATCCATGTCGGAGGCAGGATTCGAACCTGCGACCGTAGCAGCAGCGCGGTTCCGGACTGAAGCGCCTAGAACCGCTCGGTCACAAAGCCCGGCAACGTAGATACAAAGTTATACCATTTCTACACTCTATCCACTTTCGTGAGACATATGGTGCGCGCTGCGATAGGCTTCACAAGGAAAACTTTCAGGGTAAACCGGTGCCGAGTTCAATCAGGACAGCGATTGCGTCTTCTAACGCTAACGAGCATAATCTCCTAGCTAGGTTTCAGAAAGAAGAAAACCATGGCATCTGTTCATTCCGGGAGGAATATTCTCGTTTGTCAGTGGTTTCCTGTTATGAGGCGCGAAGGGGCGGCGCCGACGAGAGGCCAGCGAGTAAGAGGGGCGGCTGACGCGACGGCAGCGGTTGCGGCGGCGGCGGTGGCGGCGGCGCTTTACAGCGGCCATTCAAGCCCCAGTGCCGGCCAGAGTTACTGTCTTCCCGAGATACAACAGACGTGAAATACAAGCACATATCGCGCTGCCGTCTCTCCTCAACGACCTGAGTTGTTATTACTATTTTTTTTGGAGACGGGCTCAAAAAGAACCTACGTACCATTCGACGTCGGAAACTGTGGCTGAGGAAAAGAATTTTATCCTTCCTGCAGAGAAAATGTATAGAAGTTCTTTGTTTTCAAGGGATGTCACAATAAATTTTCTGCGAAATATCTTATGGCTCTATCCTGCGAGTTAGCAGTATACAGGGTGTCCAGAAAGGTCAGACAAGTTTGTGAGGGTGTTGCAGGGTAGTTTACGCTGAGAAATAATTGTTAGGGAAAAAATCCGATACGTTGCACCTTTCCCCAGGTACTTAAGATTGAAGTTAGTCCATGAGGTTGTTGCACGCGCCAATTCAAACCACATGCCAGAGACGGTATCGCCAAGTGTTGTTTGTTAGGTTTCCTAAAACCGATCAGGAGAACGATACCAATAATGGCCAGTGGCCAGTAATAGGGACTGAAACTGAGCCAAAAGCAGTGTAATCTCACTCGCAGTCGTCAACGCTGTGATAAAAAATGACACTAATTGTATCTGACAGGCCGCTTGAATTTGTGCGCAACGGCATGATTGGCTAACTTCGATGCTAATTATCTTGAAAACGGCGCAACACTTCGGATTTTTTTTCTAAACAGTTATTCCACATACATCCTACTCTGCAACAACCTTACAAGCTTTTCAGACTGCATCTGACCATCCTGTATAGTAGATATACACTAAGGAATCAACAGGTCGTTAACTACCGAATGATTTATTTATATCTTCTTTTAAACATACAAATTATTTAAGTATTAGCACTATTATTCAGAGTTCTGTTTATATGGAGTCGTAAAATATTAGCTGACTGAGGAATAAAATGTTCTACATGACGAGTGCTTTCATAAATTTATTCGTTATCACAAGTCCTATGGTCCAGAAAAGCCTGATTAAAGAATCATACAGGCTTTGAAAAATTTTGTGCATGTATGCAATTCAGTATTTACGGTGAAAAGGCACTGGGCAATTGCAAGTATCATGTTAAAGATGATCTGCGTGCCACAATACTTCAAACTCTGCTAATTGTCGAACTCTCATGTCCGACTCGATGCACTTTTCTTAACATTGTGTACAACAAAATATCTCGGTGGTGATAGGGAGATAATTTGCTGTTCAGCAGTAGCAACTGAAGGCTTTAAAATAAACTCATTGTATAACCATGTAGGAATAAACAGAACATAGGAGTAAATGACAAGCGAAAAGCAAATCGGATGTAACATTGGTCAGTAGATTCAATTATTCATCTGTCAGATAAGAACGATTCTCTGTTTTGACAAACTGAGTGCATAGAACTTAACAGGATGTGTGATAATCTGACCTACATCAACCAATCAATCTTTTGTTGAATAAATATGTCACTTGTACAGTGTGAATACTTGGCGAATAATATAAAAACTCTAACATTTACTCTAGATGAAACAGACAGTGTCAGAGGTTTCTGTGTGATTAAGAAAGTGGCAGCAGATTCACTAATACAGGCTGCTAATAACAAATCATACTGCTCTTAAGATATTGCGTGTGTGCTCTTATACGACGGAAGATATTCCAGTTCAGTTAAAAGTATGACGTCCAGAAAAAGTCGTTTTGATGCAGAGTACGAATTAACTCTTACGACAGAAATATGTTACCTGTACGGCTCAGCAAAGTAAATATAGTAGCATTACAATACAGGATTAATTCGAGTCAGTTATGCAGCAAAAGTCTTGGAGTAACAAGGTTTAGTGCTATGAAATGAAACGACGTTTATAGAATCAGTTGTAGGCAAAGTTATTGGTAGGTTTAGATTAACTGGTAAGGTACACAATACTGCGTTTTGCTACAAAGATATTATAAACAAAATAATTCTTTAGTCAAGGCTGTATTACGGTTAAAATACATGTGATGCGATCGGAACTGTACGCATGCAAAGAACGACAGAGAGAATAATCATATGTTGAAAATGCGAGAGCGTAACAAAAATGTCTAAAAACCTCAGATGGTAGATACTCGAAGAAAGACCCGTTGTATCTCACTCACTCTGGCGAATACAGTCTATAAACGTCTGGAAAGACTTGGTACCGTATCTCCGATTTGTAAATACTGTAAACTTCGTCCAAAGTTGTTACTGTACGGACCTCTAACACACCTGAGTCATTTGTAATAAGAGCAATAACTGTCAGTGAATATCATCCATACAATTATCAAAATGTATGTTGTATGTATGTTTGTTCCTCACCTCCTTCCAAACCCCTAGACAGATTTCAACAAAACTTGCTACACGTATCACTTACTATCTGGTAACAATCGCTCTGGGGTAATAATCAAGGGAGTGGGGGTGGGAATGAAAAA
Organism: Schistocerca gregaria; assembly: GCF_023897955.1. NCBI lineage: Eukaryota > Metazoa > Arthropoda > Insecta > Orthoptera > Acrididae > Schistocerca > Schistocerca gregaria. Next base: position 945,239,155 of record NC_064920.1, read on the forward strand.
GTTTAGCCCCAGACATAAATCATCCAGTATTTGAAAATGAGAGCATTTAGCTACTTCCAACAAACTTTACACATCGTTTCAAATCTTTACGAAACTTATTCTCGCTAGCAAAGCCCACAGTCTGATGAAAGGAAAAAACGACAATACGTTGTTGGTGTGCGTGCGTTACTCCGAATTACGATGCAAAGTTCTTCTGGACAAGCATGCGTGTCTAAAGGAACAGGCCTTGTGGTACCTACAGCTATTATCAAATACATTGCATACAATTGCGAATATGGACAACATTCAGCTGTAGAATGGAATGACGATAGTGAAAATTTGTGCCGGACCAGAAGTCGAACCTGGGTATCCCACTTATCGCGAGCGGTTGCCTTACCATTTGGCTATCCATGCCCGACTAACGGCCAGGCCACAGCTTCTATGTGTCGTCAACCATGCGTCTACGACCTGTAGTCGTGTACCCACTATACACATTTCCGTGCAGGGGAGGCATTTTACTTTAAAGTTGCTTGCTCAGAGTAGGCAGATAAAAACGATATTGCAGTGCCCGTGTTATTCCAAGTTAAGATGCAAAAGTTGAGACAGGATGAGTCATTCTCTCAGTTTTTTGATATTCAAGGCTACTCTTTAACGCTGAATTTTCACCATAGGTACGATTTTTATGATATAACAAGAAGTTATCAACATGAGCAGATACTGATGGGAACATATACGTTGTTAATGTATGCGGGATCTTTGTGCTGGCTCTCCTGCGAATAGTACTCTCTGGTGTTGAGAACAAGCAATCAGTTTGGTCATTTAATGGTAAATCTTGGGGTGGACATTTGGGGCTTGGAAGCCACGTGTAGCTGTTAGGGAAAGAAACATCTTGAAGCACTTACCAGGGACGTAATGCTGGCCCCAAGAATTTCTCATAAAGGTGTGCAGACAATGGCTTCGGCCAAAGAGACGAAAAAACCCCCTATCTGTATCTACCTGTTAGGTACCTCTACCCAGCCACAGCAGGTGCAGCGACGCAAAACAGAAGCAACTCATCTGGCCAAGGCGTTTCGAAAGTGTAGTAAACGCCCACTGTGAACAGGAATGGTGAACATAAAAATTCGCGAGTTTCCTTGTTCACTCTGGACCAGACACTACCAAGGGAGCCGTCAGGTGGTGTTGTCCCTGTGCCTGACAAGTTTCTGGGAAGCCTCAGGCCTTTCAATGAATTCTACAATGGAATGCAACATTTAAGGCAGCTCTAAAATGGTCTATGTTGGGACCCAAAAGGACTTATCTTAGTTTAGGTGAGGCCCATGGTTGGATATGCTGTAAAGTTCGGCCCGTCCAGATAATGATATCTTTGATAAATGTGTTGTTCACTATAGGCCTAAACGGAAACTCGAAATGTGATACTTAATGTGGCTGTGGGAAAAAACAGCTTGAGAGTGTAACTTCTTCTCCTCTCTGTATGGAAATTTACGAGTCGTGGATTGGTTGCTTCTCCAGAAATGAGAAGAATATCATTAACTTTGATCAGGAATGGCCACTGGGTACAGCAGGCGAGTTAGAGGGAAGGCATGGAGCTCATGGGTTCTTGTGATTGGCATGAAGCCCTTGTGAGGGTGGTTGTGTGAATGTTCTTGGGGAGTTTACCAAGGTTTGAAGGAAAGGGAGGAGTGGAGAAAATTGGTGGTCTGATTCAAACTCCGGTCTGGAGAGAATTCTGGTCTTCACCCTCGTTATGAGTGAGTTGTACTTGGGATACTTGGGACACATGTCCTGAGCGTGACTTTGCACTGGCATTGATCTTTAGTGGGGAGCCCATGGTGAGGTCTTAGCTGTAATGACATATAGATCTCGGTCATCTAGGACTACTCGCTTCTGTGACAATAAAATGCGATTTCTGCTACAAGGTTTCTATTTCCCATGTTGAAATTCAGTTGGTGCACTGAGGTAAATTAGTTTCAAATAACCATAAAAATTGCTGGCGCTAAACAGATTGATGATTTCTAAATTTATGTGTCTTGTTTGCTTGTATTTTCATTCTCTTGTTGATTGTTCCCAACATAGAACGACATTGTGTTAACATGTAGGATGGTAAGTTATTCATGGATCTTGCATGTTATCATAGTTTAGGATTGTTTTTATCTGATATGCGTTGTCAGGTATTTAGAATTAGTGGCTCATCAGCGCAAATTTCAGGGTAGAATTGTGTGGCATTGCGACGAGGAGCAACCGAAATATCTAGGGAGCAGAAACCTGAATCAGTAGTCACTAGAAGCAAGGCAGGTTTGTTCCAAAGTAGGGAGAATTTTATAATCTCGTCCAAATGGATCAATGTTAGGCTGGTAGCATTGACCATGAGAAAGTTGCAGAGAATCCTCAGTCGAATGTAGTAACTGATCTTGCAGATACGACGAATACATAATTTTCTGATTATGGCAAGGAAATTCAGACAACGAGCGTGTAGATAAATCTGCAGCAGAACGCAATTTAGAATCTGCAAGCATGGTAAGCTGCACCATTAGTGAGAGCGGCAGATCAGATTCACGAAAAAAACATCGCAGAGTGATGGAATTGTGTTCGTTTAGTCCTGTAGGTATTAGCGGACCATCTCGCTTTGTGGCCCTCCTGCAATTCATGCAGAAAATCGAACGGGAGAGAGGAAGCAGAAAGGAAAAGGCAGGAGAGAAAGAGACGATAGCCACAAAGCAAATGAAGGAGTTAACCACAAAAGAAATGAAGGATACAAGGAATTAATGGGTAAGGAGACAAAGAAAATACGAATGGTAGACGAGGAGATGTTTAACCTGAATGGTAGCCATTTGAACTGGTGACATCTACCGAAGGTGAGGAATGCAGTTTATTTCCTGGAGTATGGTTGCAATGTAATTTGCCAGGAACTGACCCCAACTCGAGATACGAGAATACTGCTACGCCATGGAAGTTTTGTAGGCTCTCCTCCAGTTTCTCGGAAAGATCTTTTTCTGGTTCTATGATGGTGTTAATTTGGTGTGAATCACGCACCAAACAGATTAAGCCGTTGAGCATTTCTACCACCGCGAGGGGGTTGTTGTACGTGGAGGTTGCAGGTTCATTGATGTCATCGTCTAGCATTCACTTCATCTCTAAGAAAACTCCGTGATGGTAGGCCAGTGAAATCTGGTAAGGTGGCACGAAGAATTTTGTGTCCTCGCGCACTTAGAATTCAACTTCGAAATTGCGGATAGCTCATATTTCCGGCAGAAATTTGGAATTACGGATAGCTCGTATTTCCGGCAGAAATTCTGAATTACGGATAGCTCGTATTTCCGGCAGGAATACATCCGCGTTTTCAAGTAACATTTCTTCCAGATCCACCTTATCCTTCGTTGTAATGTTTTTTTAAATTTTTTTTCAAGTTCCCTGACATACCTAGGGGACTTCATAGTATCTTAAAGGATTCCGCGAAACAAAGTATCACCACTTACCAAGACGATATTGCAGAACCGACGTGGAGACCTTAAGGCAAATACTACAAACCTTCAAGGAATGTGGCATTGCTGCCAACATCACAAAGTCATGCATTGGGACGTCACAAGTAAAATTCATGGGCCACATCAACACTATGAAAGGAATCTCACCAGACCTGAACAAGATCGAGGCGACAGGAAAATTTCAATGCCAGCAACTAAGAAACAACTCTGGTGCTTTCTCGATGTCACAAATTTCTACAAGAGATTCATTCATGTGAAGAAACTAGATACTTCGCATTTATAGCAGTTCACCAGGAAAGAGGTGCCGTGGGATTGGGGCGATGTGCCGGAAGATGAATTCCAGACCCTCAAAACCGTGCTGGTTAATGCTTCGATTTTGTCGCACCCCCACCTGGCGGGGGAATTTTTTTATGGCAACGGACAGCTCATATTCTGGCCTGGGCGTAGTGATCATCCAGAGATATCAGCAAGGGGGGGGGGGGGGGGGGGACTTGGAGAATAAGTCCTCCATATATGCGAGAAGAACTATTCAGAAATCGAGCTGGAAGCATGGGCTGTCTTGTTTGTCTTCAAAAAATTTCGATTTTTCCTGTATGGAAGAAAAATAAGAATCTTCACCAATCACAAAGCCTTGGAACATTACTCACGCCAAATCTCCGCAACGCAATAAGATACTCACGAGATGGATAGCCATGCTACTGGAGTACGACTCTAACATCACACATGTACCAGGGGAGTAGAACATAATGGCAGACGCGCTGCTACATTCACCTGTGGCATTGAAAGAAGTAGCTCAAACCCACTAAAGGAACAACAGTACACCCTGTATTATATTAAAAAAGTGGCGATGGAGAATTACATCACCATGAGCGTAAAGGACATCAACAGGGACCTAGCTCTACTTGCTCTAAAGGAGAGATTAAAGGACAGGACGGAAACCCAGCTCAGACAGTTCTACCTATTGCCGAAGAGAACCTCGTCCTTTCACAGTGAAGGGGTAGGAGCACCCTGGCGTGTTTGCTTTCCAGATGAGCTTGTGAAGAAGGTCATCTGGCAAACTCTTTAGTTACACACATTTTGAATCCAGGAAATGCTACCTGTAATTACGCACAGCGTGCCACTTTAAAGATGTTGACAGACGAATTCAGAGGGTTTTTGAGATGTGTAAAGCCTGTTAGAAATCAAAGTACGATACAGTCACAGTTCAGACACCTGTGTATCCCATAATTCCATCTAAACTAAAACACGTCGCTGCAATCGATTTAACGGGCCCTTTTGGGCGCCGCGGTAGAGGGTATAGTTACATCATCGTGGTAGTGGAGCTGACTTCTAAGTATGTCACCTTAACCCCCCTGATAAAGGCAATCGCACAGACAGTGTGCAGAGCCTTCTGCAAAAGTTTAGTAACCCAGGCAGGCCATGGAATTTTCTCAGACAATGGATCCTTGCGCGTGTGAAATCTTATGGGACTTAACTGCTAAGGTCATCAGTCCCTAAGCTTACACACTACTTAACCTAAATTATCCTAAGGACAAACACACACACCCATGCCCCAGGGAGGACTCGAACCTCCGCCGGGATCAGCCTCACAGTCCATGACTGCAGCGCCTTTAGACCGCTCGACTAATCCCGCGCGGCAATGGATCCCTGCTCCGGTCAGAGAGAGGAAAGCTAAACTAAGAAAACATGGGATTAAACTGAAATACACATCCATACGGCACCTTCAACCGTCCCAAGCAGAAAGAATAATGAAAAACCTGTGAACCCTTTGCCGTATACAATGCGCGAAAGGATACGCACCTGGGATGTTTTCCTATGCGACTTCCAGGACGCGATGAACGATATGCCTCATGGAGTCACTAAGATAGCACTAGTGACTGCTCTCAAGAACAAACAACCCAGAGATCTAATCCGTGAAGTCGTAGACTGACCCCCCTCCCCCCTTGAATCCAAGTGCAACACCAGCAAAATTGCTGCCTGGCGCTCAAGAGGCTGCGTGAAGCGGGGGTGAAACGAAAAGAGATCTGTGATAGAAAGGCATGCTTAAGAGAATTTTGCATTGGTCAAAAGGTATGGTTAAAATTTTATGTCTGAGTAACACGCGGAAACAGCTGTACCACAAATTCTACTCTATCTATAATAGACCTGTCCGAATCCGCAGGAGCGCTCATCTGAACACACTGGAACTCGAAACCTTGAAAGCAGGGAAAGCTCTTGGTATCCACATCTATTATGTGAAACCAATTGTAGAATAGGTGTTTATAGAAGTTGAGTTAGTACAGAATCAGTTTGTACATAGAACTTCAATGAATTCTAGGTGATATTGTGTAGATTATCCTTTATTAAATTTCTGTACCTCATGTATTTGTAACTGTCATTTATTAGGTTACGATATGACTTCTTGAGGAACGTGGTCAAATGAGTAGAATGGTTGTTACATCATCATACCAATGCGTTCACTGCCTGCTTGAAAATCAATGTCAGGAATGAATAGAAATTCGTCGCAAATGACAGCTATTCATATGAACTGACACCTTTTTGTGGCATGATAACCCATACACATAAATTGAACGTAGCTCAGGGTCCAACCAGTATGTATCTACACTCATGGAAATTGAAATAAGAACACCGTGAAGTCATTGTCCCAGGAAGGGGAAACTTTATTGACACATTCCTGGGGTCAGATACATCACATGATCACACTGACAGAACCACAGGCACATAGACACAGGCAACAGAGCATGCACAACGTCGGCACTAGTACAGTGTGTATCCACCTTTCGCAACAATGCAGGCTGCTATTCTCCCATGGAGACGATCGTAGAGATGGTGGATGTAGTCCTGTGGAACGGCTTGCCACGCCATTTCCACCTGGCGCCTCAGTTGGACCAGCGTTCGTGCTGGACGTGCAGACCGCGTGAGACGACGCTTCATCCAGTCCCAAACATGCTCAATGGGGGACAGATCCGGAGATCTTGCTGGCCAGGGTAGTTGACTTACACCTTCTAGAGCACATTGGGTGGCACGGGATACATGCGGACGTGCATTGTCCTGTTGGAACAGCAAGTTCCCTTGCCGGTCTAGGAATGGTAGAACGATGGGTTCGATGACGGTTTGGATGTACCGTGCACTATTCAGTGTCCCCTCGACGATCACCAGAGGTGTACGGCCAGTTTAGGAGATCGCTCTCCACACCATGATGCCGGGTGTTGGCCCTGTGTGCCTCGGTCGTATGCATTCCTGATTGTGGCGCTCACCTGCACGGCGCCAAAGACGCATACGACCATCATTGGCCCCAAGGCAGAAGCGACTCTCTTCGCTGAAGACGACACGTCTCCATTCGTCCCTCCATTTACGCCTGTCGCGACACCACTGGAGGCGGGCTGCACGATGTTGGGGCGTGAGCGGAAGACGGCCTAACGGTATGCGGGACCGTAGCCCAGCTTCATGGAGACGGTTGCGAATGGTCTTCGCCGATACCCCAGGAGCAACAGTGTCCCTAATTTGCTGGGAAGTGGCGGTGCGGCCCCCTACGGCACTGCGTGGGATCCTACGGTCTTGGCGTGCATCCGTGCGTCGTTGCGGTCCGACTGGCTGACACTGACGGCGGCGGTGCACTAATGCTGCGCAGCTAGCGCCATTCGACGGCCAACACCGCGGTTCCTGGTTTGTCCGCTGTGCCGTGCGTGTGATCATTGCTTGTACAGCCCTCTCGCAGTGTCCGGAGCAAGTATGGTGGGTCTGACACACCGGTGTCAATGTGTTCTTTTTTCCATTTCCAGGAGTGTATGTCACAATCGGCCATTGTGTCTTTCGACCGCAACGTCGTTGCCCACTATCACGCTCGAAGGAGAACAAGAAGGTAGTCAAGAATCGACCGCGTTATGAACATCTAATACAGCTGTATAATTCGCACAGTAGTGTGTGCCACAGTATCACTATGACCTATGAGTAGTTCTGTCCCTTTCCACAGTATCCCATGCACTGTGCAAAAGACGACTATACGTTGCTTTCCGCTGTGTAGTGATGACGAGATTGTGGCCATGCCACTGCGCATGTTTGCCTAGATTTTTGGGTGTTATGAGTCTTATTAGCTCCCAACACATTAGGTGCGTGGAGACGCTAATTCTGCTGTTATACTGGCCCATCGCCGGTCACGCTATGAAGTCTTTCTCGAGGTCTTTGTATTTTACTGGCGCCATAAGAGCGCTGAAAGCAAAATGCATTAAGAGGCACGTACAGTATGAGTCATGGTGGTGTGAAGACCTTGGGTTCAGGAAAGGACGGGTAGTAGTAAGAAGTGGGCCATTGGTGGGGAAGAGGACCAACCTATATCAGAGACCTCATTTATCTTTTTGTATTTTATTAGAGCGGTGATCCAACAAGAGAAAACTGGAGGCATCTTTGTGACATGTAAAGCAACACGTAAGTGGGCACAAATGACATGTATAAATTTCAGAAATGCAAATACAGCAACTGTTGTCATGAGATAGATTAACTATGCAGAGCAATAGGAACGTAGTTTCAGACCGCTCCGGCATTGGATGATAACGCCGCTGGAATTATTAAGAGCACAGGGAGTCACAGTCTAAGAATAGAGAGAACTTAGTGATGAATTTGACAGGTATTGTGTAAAGAAAATAAGGTAATACTAAGTGTTGTGTAGAACAAGTATGTTGGGTGAAAGGTGGATGCAGTGCCGAGCTATCAGAGGAGTATGCATGATGAGAAATGATACTAACACAACTCTCACACACAGACGAGAGATACTTCACACCATATTTTTAAGACAATTGTAATTGTTAAGGATGTCATGTTTAGTCAATACAATAACACAATTGTTTTCTTTTCATTTTTTATTAGGATGACTACAGTATATATGTGTTCATATTTATTTACTCAAAGAGCTTATTTTTGGGTTATTGTTCTTTCCACAAAAAGCTATTTGTAAACATCGATGTAAAATCATGACACTTAAGCAGATCTATGGAGCTGTCAAACCCACCATCAATGCATCCTGTGGGGCATCTCTAGGCAACACCCTGCAGTTGCTGGTGATGATTACATGGTAGCTTGAAGGAGAACGCCTGTGGCATGGGCAGCCCAGAAACCTGCTGAGTGGAAGGCCTGTCAGCAGTGCTGAATGAATGCTGAGACAGCTGGGGGTCTACCTGCCCCTTCATAACCCAATGAGAATGAAACTTGCGGGGGAACTGCACCACACGCCAAAGCTGCCATAAACCAGCCAACACCAAGTGGATGTGAATGGAGGCGGACCATCAGACAAAGCTGGCCTGCCATTGATGTCATATCACTCTTTCAACAGCCTGTAAGATGGTGGCCTGGGGCTGAGTAACTGACAGCCAACAGCAACCACTCACCGAGTGGTTGTGAATGGGAACACTGGGTTGAAGGCTCGTCCTCGACATCACGCCACGACCTCAAAGGATCTGTAGATGAACTGGTGCCCGAACAAGGCCTGGGGGAATCTCCCAGGAGGACACACCCCTCTACAGATGCGTGCAGAATCAGGTGGCCACGATTTGGACGAGTTGCCGTTGTAGTCATGCACTATGATGCAGATGGGCACTGGCGACTGTGGAGACTTCACAGGCAACCCACTGGCACAATGAGAGATACGAAATCATCATTATGAGATGTGCTGCACTCCAAATGCAAGACTGTCTCATCACATAACCCAAGGGGAGACTGCACTCCTTCAGTTACATGATCGAGAGACAAAACAGGTGCAGAGACATCACTGCCTGATTTGGAGATGTTGGGCACCCTGCATCATCAGCGGTGTCTCATGCATCGTCAGCGGTGTCTCATTTCCTCCCACCAGATGCCATGTGCCTTCAGCACAGCTGCCATACTCATACTGTCATGCGGGACCAGAGCCATTCATTGCTGCTCCTACATCAACTGCTTAGTGAAGGGAAACACTCACTCTGGTGCAACCTTGCTGTAACAACCAGTCCAGATACCATTTGTGTGTGTGTTTAGTGCCATGTTCTATTTGTGTGATTTTGTAATTGTAAATTTTCTCCCCAGGGACCCATGTGGAGGGAGCACTATGATGTTGCATGGCTGTGATTCTCATCTGATTTGATATATTTTCTTGTGAAACTGATTTCATTTTTGATACAACAGCTCTAGTGAAGACAATTTGTCAAGCATTTACGTAAATTCTACTTGAAAACTGTGGCGTGCAAATGTCTTGTAGATAGTAATAATAATAATAATGAGCGTATGGCATTGGTGGCCAGGAAACCCCTCGCGGGGCGGTTCGGCCGCCGCTCCACAAGTTCTTTAACGCCACAACGGCGACTTGCGAGTGAATGAGGATGATATGATGATGAAAGACACAGAGTCATCTCGAGGCAGAGAAAATCCCTCACCCTGTCGGGAATCGAACCCGGGGCCCCGCGCGCGGGAAGCGAGAACGCTACCGCAAGACCACGGGCCGCGGACTTGCAGAAAGTTGAAACAATATTACACTGTCCTAGGAAATAGGCACAACAGATGACACGTTACTTGCTTGTTTAGATTTTGAGAATGGGTGTGTTTCTTAAATTATAATTAATATCCGTTTATGTATTGTGGATGACTGAAACCCGGTGAATGACAGAGCACGTGTATATCGCTGACGCAGACAACGGTTTGAAATCCACAGAATTGTAGTATGATTAGGGGCATTAGTCGTCTCTGAACTCGGAAATTGTATGAGTCAGTAAACATACTGCTGCAAGACCCTTTTTAACCTTTAAGTAGTCTTTAAGTAGTCGTTAATCTGAAGGCTGTGGTGTAACAATGACCCTAGGGTCCACATGAATCATATCACACTCAGCAAAGTTCTTATGTACTTCTGGCAGGCATGCAGCTTTGTGTGAGTGACCCATGTGCTGAATGAGTTCAAGTAAGGTTTTTTTTTCATATGTGGTCTTATTTGGCAAAGTCGTCCCAAACACTTACGTTATCATTGCGAAATCTCAATATTATTTGATGATCTCCTATTTTTCATGTCGCACTATGACATTTTGAAATGGGACGCTACATATGCGGAAATACGTGGGGGAAGTGAGAGAGGAAGAGTCACTCTCTGATTTTTTTCATATTCAAAGCTACTCTTTAATACCGAGTTTACAACATGGACATCATTTTTGTGAGATGACAGATAGTTATCAGGCCCTGGTGAAAGCATGTACATTGTCAGTTCATGCGGGATATTTATGGTGGCTCTCCTTCGAATAGCATTTTACGGAACAAACAGCACGTTTGATCATTTAACAGTTAATTTTGCAGTGGACATTTGGGGCATGGAAGTCATGTGCAGCTATTACAAAAAAGGAACATCTTGAAGCGTTTACCAGAAACAGAATTTCTCGCACCGGTGTGTAGACAATGCTTTTGGACGCAGAGACAAAAAGCTTCCTACTTCGATGTACCTGTTAGGTGCCTCTAGCCTTTACAGTTCCAGTGACGCAAGAGAGAAGTAGGTTGACTGGCCAAGGTGTTTCCACAGTGTGGTAAACGTCCACTGTGAACAATGAGGCGGTCATAAAACTTCGTGAGTTTCTATATTCACTGCGGACCAGGCACTATCGAGGGACCTGCCAGGTGATGTCGCCTCTGCTTGCCGACTTTTTGGGAAGTTCATAGTCTTCGAAAGAGTTTTGGAATGGAACGCAACTTTTATGGTGGACATGAAACGGTCTGTGTTGGGATACTAAAAGCACTTCCCTCAGTTTCACTGAGTCTCCTGATCGGACACGCTCTAACGTTCGGCCCATCTAGGTAATGATCCCCGTGATTTAGGCCTAAACAGAAACTCAAAAGGCTCTGCCTAAAGCGGCTGTGGGAAAAAACACGTCAGGCACATACCATCTTCTCCTCTCTGCGTGGGTATTTACGAGGCAGGGACTGGCTGCTTCTCCAGAAAAGAGAAAAATATTATTAACTTTGATTACGATTGGCTGGTGGGTAGAGCAAATGAGTTAGAGGGGAGACATAGAGATCGTGGAGTCTTGTGAATAGCACAAAACCATTGTGGGGATGGTTGTGTAAGTGCTTTTTTGAAGTTTACTTAGGTTTGATAGGAAGGGAGGAGTGGAGAGACTTGGTGTTCTGATACAGATTCTGATCAGGTTAAGATTCTGGTCTTGATTTTGTTATGAATGCGTTGCACTTGGGACACTCATCTTGGGTGTGACTTTGCAGTGGCATTGCTCCTGATTGGAAAACCTATAGTGATGTCTTAGCTGTGCCGATAGTATAGATCTCAGCCATCTCAGACAACTGGCTGTGACAAGGAAAATCTTATTCATATCAGGTCTGCCACCGAGACTTTTCATCTCCTTTTGCGAACTGCCATATAAGTGAGTCAAATTGGTCCAAAGTATGACCGCTGAATGGGAATGTCACATGCTGGAATCTGCTGAGATTTCAGGGCTCCATTAGAATGTAACTGCGATCTGTCTAACAGATCTTTAGCCCACAGCTTTGCACACGTCGTGCCCGCGATATCAAATTCCAGGCACCGCACATCGCTGCACTGCAGATGCCTGCACCATGATCGTTACTTGAAACAGCACTGCACGTCTGGCGTGTTAGGGCAAACAGACCCACTGTCTCGTCTCTTGTTCGCAGCTGCACCAGTGTAGTGTAACGTTTGTGTAGAATAAATCCACCAAACTCTACTCCAGTTTTAGATAATTTCAGGATGCGCTATCCATGTTTTGATCAGAGTAAATAATTTAATCAGACAAGCCATCTTTGCCAACCAATTGCCACCCTGTGGAGTGTTAACTGTTTGTTGCGTCTATTTGTATTGCCAATAGTTCATGATTTATTTGTCATCTTGCTTAACTTGTGTTGTTTGTCCTATTTTATGATCAACAAATTTTTTATAAAATATTAATAGTGTGGTGTTATATTAATCACCAATCAATAACTGCCTACAATAATGACAGGACCACCATTTCATTAAATTAATCAGCACTCAACTTTATTTAGATTGTGATGGAAGTGACAACCTCTAATGCAGGCTAACGACAACAATCACCGTCAAAGGGCAAAATCAATTTAGCAGATGCATGGGCCAGCCAGACAAATGGAAGGATTACGAGATGAAGTGATTGCTGTCAGGGCGTAATCTCATAGTCGCCTGTAGCCTTTCTAATCATGTCGCAAGAGCAGTGTAGTCCAAGGGAACAGGAATTGTGGTGACTGCAGCCTTTACGAAATATGAATCTGCATCAACAACGAAAATGTAGTACGCGATAAACTTCTTTCCTTTCATTAAATATATTCACAGTTGCGGACATGGAGAACCGTCAGGCACTCGAACCCGGATTTCCCGCATATCGCGAACGGTCGCCTTACTGTTTGGCTATCTGCTCATGACTCACGACCCGATCCAATCCATATGTCGTCAATCATTCATACATCCCTTTGTTGACGACATGTGGAAGTTTGGGTCGGACTGTGAGTCGTGCGCAGATAGCCAAATGCTAAGACGACCGCTCGCGATGCGTGGGAAATCCAAGTTCGTGTCCCCTCTTTCACAAATTTTCATACTCGTTACTCCATTCTACAGCTGATGGTTATCGATATCCGCAATTGCGAATACATTTAATAAAACGAAAAAAAGTTTATCGGATACAAAATTGTTGCCGTTGATGCAGTGGAACTGCCGCATCAGTCATGATATATTAATTTATTACTTGTTAACTAGCGACACATTCTGCAGAGACCTGGTTCACATATATCGTTATACATACCTGCAAAATTATATGATTTTGCGACATATAGTTCAGGAGATATTACATCATATACAATGGGATGCTTGAAAAACTGCCAGATCATACATAAGTAAAATTTATAGCTTCTTCGCTACTAACTCTGTTAACATTTTGCCAACAGGATCCACATATTCCGCTCAATGTACCTACAAAAATACATTATTGTGCGGCACGTAGTTCTTTGGATATGACGCCATCAACACTGAGGTGTGTGAAAACGAAACTGCAGGTCGAAATTCGCTAGAGACACAGGTGGAACATGTGTACAAATTCATTCGTTGCGTATGCGAGCAAAGTCACAGGTAAAAATTTCCTCCAAAACCCCTGGATCGATTTCACCCAAATATGGTACACATGTTGCTTACTGTCTTGAAAGAATTACCGTGAGGATAAGAATCAGTAACCTCCTATAGGTTGGGGGGACATAACGTGGAAAGGGAAGGGGGTGAAGGACGTGATGGACAGACAGAGAAGGGGAAAGAGGACATGAACGAAGACAGGAAGGAAGATGAGATGAACAGGAGAGTGGGAGTGGAAAACGGACAGATAAAGGAAAGACGAGAAGATGGACAGAGAAGGTGGTGGAGGAGATGGACAGAGCACGGAGGAGGAGAAGATAGAGTGGGTGAGGAGAAGATAGCGAAGGAGGAGGAGACAGAGAGGAGGAAGAGGTGGAGTCAGAGGGGAGGAGTAGATGGACACAGAGAGTGGCAGGAGGAGATGGACATAGAGAGGCAGGTGGAGGAGATGGCAGAGAGAATGGGAGGAGGAGGTGATCATAAAGGGAGGAGACGTACAGAGAGAGGGGAATGGAGGAGATGGATTAACGGAAGATTGGCATAACACATACCTGGGCAGTGCCAGGTATTCAGCTTGGTGATTATATTTTTCTAGTGTATAACATGGAAATATTTAATTTGATGGTGTATTGCGACTTACAGCAAGAGTGATCCTGATTAAACATTCTTCCAGCAAATCAGACTGCCTAGTTGTTTGTGCACTTCCCTGTTTAGCGTAGTATTTTAGCTAACGCGTATTTTCTAAAGTTGCAAGCGTCTACAATTTAGTTTCACGACATAGACCACTTAGGCCTAACTACTAATCTCAACTGTCAGTCCCTCATGTTATATGTAACTATTTAAGACCTGGAGTACTTTAGAGTTGACACTCATGTTTTAGTCATTAATTTGGTGAAAGTGTGTGTATGTGGAAATTAACATCACGTTGCTAGACGTAAATATTGCACTTTTCTTGCACTGCTAACCTATTTTTGTAGACTTTCTGTACTTGGAAAGAACATTTCAAAATTTAACCTTTGTAGGTTAGGTTGCAATGTTCTAGCGTGACGTTATGTGGAAATCGTGGTGTGGCTCAGCACTTGCATGCACTGTCTGCATATTACAAATATGACTTCAACATCGAAATGCTAGATGAGTGAGTGCAATGCTCGTTATACAGGGTGATTCAAAAAGAATACCACAACTTTAGGAATTTAAAACTCTGCAACGACAAAAGTCAGAGCTAAGCACTATCTGTCGGCGAATTAAGGGAGCTATAAAGTTTCATTTAGTTGTACATTTGTTCGCTTGAGGCGCTGTTGACTAGGCGCCAGCGTCAGTTGATGCTAAAATGGCGACCGCTCAACAGAAAGCTTTTTGTGTTATTAGGTACGGCAGAAGTGAATCGACAACAGTTGTTCAGTGTGCATTTCGAACGAAGTATGGTGTTAAACCTCCTGATAGGTGGTGTATTAAACGTTGGTATAAACAGTTTACAGAGAACGTCAACTACCCGAGGCGATGGATTGGCCGCCAAGCAGCCAGTGACAGAGCACTTCATCACTGGCCTCCAAGAAGCCCTGATCTTACCCCCTGCGATCTTTTCTTATGGGGGTATGTTAAGGATATGGTGTTTCGGCGACCTCGCCCAGCCACCATTGATGATTTGAAACGAGAAATAACAGCAGCTATCCAAACTGTTACACCTGATATGCTACAGAGAGTGTGGAACGAGTTGGAGTATCGAGTTGATATTGCTCGAGTGTCTGGAGGGGGCCATATTGTACATCTCTGAACTTGTTTTTGAGTGAAAAAAAACCTTTTTAAATACTCTTTGTAATGATGTATAACAGAAGGTTATATTATGTTTCTTTCATTAAATACACATTTTTAAAGTTGTGGTATTCTTTTTGAATCACCCTGTACATTAATTTACACAAATTAACCAAGATCTCAGAAGCCTGGTCACCTGTACTGCGATGGAAATATCATCACGCTGAGACAACAAATTAGATATGCAAATAACTAACTATATTTATTATTTAAGGGTCGTCTTGTTAGGATTAGTTGCACGACAATGGGGCTTATAATTGAAAAGCAAGAATGTACTGAACAATATCGGTTACTTGTGATGATAGTTCCATATGAACCAAAGAAAATAATTATCAAGTAGTTATTATCGTGCAAACATTAGTTCTCTGAAAATTAACGGCAAAGAGTGGCTCACGAGAAGCTTATTTGTGTTTCGGTGTTCACATTGGAAGATACGCCAAATTTAACTGGAAGGTTGCTGGGAAGCGCAGCAAAATTTCGTAATCTGCACAGCTCGCAAATGCAAAGCAATCGAGTGCAAGACTCGCAAACTGAGACAAGTAATCGAGCAAACCAAGTTGCGCTGAATTCTGTCAATTGTGAGCTGCTCACAGTAAACATGCGCCCCAATGTACAAGTACGCACCGAATGCAAATGCCTGAGATGGCGAGAAAGTAGAATTGTCACTGACGTCAGGACAGGCTCACACGTCGTCCCCAGGATAAGTCCTGAAACCGAATCCCTGTCTCCACGTAAGTCTCTAACTCCCGAAAAAATTCCACTTGGAGGGGAGTATCTCCATGCACTGCCACAGCAAGTAGCGAGAATTTCGCTTTCCTTTTCCTACAATACAGGGAAACCCTGAACATATTTCCAATTCTTGGTGCACTAAATGTATTTTAGTACCCAGAAGGTTATTACAGACTCCTAGCCAGGATCCAGTCATTGCTCGAACCTTTCGCGCCAAAGCACAGTGTCAGACAAGATTAATATGACTGGATTACGAGCTTTCCCTTAGCAGGCTAGCATTGCAAACTGAAACCTTCCTCCATAGCTAGCCAGCTTTGTGAATTCCTCATACATAATCAAAAAGGAGCAAATAAAAAAATAAACGTCACATAGTGATATGTGACTGTACTGCTCACATCATGACACTTGACAAGAAATATAGATGCGGAAAATAACTAATTTGAGGCTATGTTGTGTTTTAAACCAAGGTTAAATCAGTAGTAGATTTTACACTCCTGGAAATGGAAAAAAGAACACATTAACACCGGTGTGTCAGACCCACCATACTTGCTCCGGACACTGCGAGAGGGCTGTACAAGCAATGATCACACGCACGGCACAGCGGACACACCAGGAACCGCGGTGTTGGCCGTCGAATGGCGCTAGCTGCGCAGCATTTGTGCACCGCCGCCGTCAGTGTCAGCCAGTTTGCCGTGGCATACGGAGCTCCATCGCAGTCTTTAACACTGGTAGCATGCCGCGACAGCGTGGACGTGAACCATATGTGCAGTTGACGGACTTTGAGCGAGGGCGTATAGTGGGCATGCGGGATGCCGGGTGGACGTACCGCCGAATTGCTCAACACGTGGGGCGTGAGGTCTCCACAGTACATCGATGTTGTCGCCAGTGGTCGGCGGCAGGTGCACGTGCCCGTCGACCTGGGACCGGACCGCAGCGACGCACGGATGCACGCCAAGACCGTAGGATCCTACGCAGTGCCGTAGGGGACCAAACCGCCACTTCCCAGCAAATTAGGGACACTGTTGCTCCTGGGGTATCGGCGAGGACCATTCGCAACCGTCTCCATGAAGCTGGGCTACGGTCCCGCACACCGTTAGGCCGTCTTCCGCTCACGCCCCAACATCGTGCAGCCCGCCTCCAGTGGTGTCGCGACAGGCGTGAATGGAGGGACGAATGGAGACGTGTCGTCTTCAGCGATGAGAGTCGCTTCTGCCTTGGTGCCAATGATGGTCGTATGCGTGTTTGGCGCCGTGCAGGTGAGCGCCACAATCAGGACTGCATACGACCGAGGCACACAGGGCCAACACCCGGCATCAATGTGTGGGGAGCGATCTCCTACACTGGCCGTACACCTCTGGTGATCGTCGAGGGGACACTGAATAGTGCACGGTACATCCAAACCATCATCGAACCCATCGTTCTACCATTCCTAGACCGGCAAGGGAACTTGCTGTTCCAACAGGACAATGCACGTCCGCATGTATCCCGTGCCACCCAATGTGCTCTAGAAGGTGTAAGTCAACTACCCTGGCCAGCAAGATCTCCGGATCAGTCCCCTATTGAGCATGTTTGGGACTGGATGAAGCGTCGTCTCACGCGGTCTGCACGTCCAGCACGAACGCTGGTCCAACTGAGGCGCCAGGTGGAAATGGCATGGCAAGCCGTTCCACAGGACTACATCCACCATCTCTACGATCGTCTCCATGGGAGAATAGCAGCCTGCATTGCTGCGAAAGGTGGATATACACTGTACTAGTGCCGACATTGTGCATGCTCTGTTGCCTGTGTCTATGTGCCTGTGGTTCTGTCAGTACGATCATGTGATGTATCTGACCCCAGGAATGTGTCAATAAAGTTTCCCCTTCCTGGGACAATGAATTCACGCTGTTCTTATTTCAATTTCCAGGAGTGCATTTCGCGCTTCGGAGGTTTTGCGGAACAGTACTTACAGTAAAACACGCCTTTGACAATTGCATATTACTAATTCGTTAATTACATTGGATGAGCAAACGTTGGTTTTTAACCATTTATGAAGGGTAAGTTTTATACAGTTTTTATCCATTTATGAAGGGTAAGTTTTAAAGACGTTTGCATATTACACTGCATAGGCCGGTATTACACTATCATATTTCTTTGTCAAAGTTGATACGTCAAATATTTACGTCAAAGAAATTTGATGGTGTAATAGGGAACTTTGTCAAATCTCGCCTGTCGTCAAATATATATGATCAAATCTAGGGCCTCGCTGTAGATTTGATCATAAAAGTTGTTTGTCTTCTGTTCACTGCAATGTGAAATGTTACCACTTGGCGCTGCAGCCTTCTGTCACCGGTACCAGTAGTGTGTTTATAAACATGGCTGCAAAGTTTAATTCGTATGTGTCGTCAACTACAAAATTTATCGAAATGTATGAAGCTGGTGAGGCACTTTACATCGTGAGGCATCATGAGTACAAAAATAGATTAAGAAGACTGGAAAGCTGCAAAAAAAAAAAAAAATGCGGAGGTCATTAGCCGTGAGATACGACCCGGATGCACTGCTGACGACATAAAAAAGAAAATTATTGGCTTCTGCTCAAGCTACTCTCACGAGAAAGCAAAAGTTCGTATCGACATATTTATTTCGGTCCAGTGATCGTGACCGGGCCAAATATCTCACGAAATAAGCGTCAATAGAAAGAACTACAAAGAATGAAACTTGTCTAGCTTGAAGGGGGAAACCAGATAGCGTTATGGTTAACCCGCTAGTTGGCGCTGCCATAGATCAAACGGGTATCAACTGCGCTTTTTAAGATAGGAACCCCCATTTTTTATTCCATATTCGTATAGTACGTAAAGAAATATGACTGTTTTAGTTGGACCACTTTTTTCGTTTTGTGATAGACGGCGCTGTAACAGCCACAATTTTAGACGAACAGTTGGCAATAAAAAAATAAAGAATAATTTCATGCCACAGTTGGTAACAGGTAGGTTTTTTAAATTAAAATACAGAACGTAGGTAGGTTTGAACAATTCATTTCGGTTGTTCCAGTGTGATACATGTACCTTTGTGAACTTATCTTTTCTGAGAACGAATGCTGTTACAGCGTGATTATCTGTACATACCACATTAATGCAATAAATGCTCAAAATGATATCCGTCAACCTCAATGCATTTGGCAATACGTGTAACGACATTCCTCTCAACGCCGAGTAGTTCGCCTTCCATAATGTTCGCACATGCATTGACAATGCGATGACGCATGTTGTCAGGCGTTGTCGGTGGATCACGATAGCAAATATCCTTCAACTTTCCCCTCAGAAAGAAATCCGGGGACGTCAGATCCGGTGAACGTGCGGCCCATGGTATTTCGAAGACCAATCCATCTGTCATCAAGTATGGTATTCAATAGCGTTTCAACCGCACGCGAGCTATGTGCCGGATATCCATCATGTTGAAAGTACATCGCCATTCTGTCATGCAGTGAAACATCTTGTGGTAACATCGGTAGAACATTACGTAGGAAATCAGCATACATTGCACTATTTAGATTGCCATCCATAAAATGGGGGCCAATTATCCTTCCTCCCATAATGCCGCACCATACATTAACCCGCCAAGGTCGCTGATGTTCCACTTGTCGCAGCCATCGTGGATTTTCCGTTGCCCAATAGTGCATATTATGCCGGTTTACGTTACCGCTGTTGGTGAATGACGCTTCGTCGCTAAATAGAACGCGTGCAGGAAATCTGTCATCGTACCGTAATTTCTTTTGTGCCCAGTGGCAGAAATGTACACGACGTTCAAAGTCGTCGCCAAGCAATTCCTGGTGCATAGAAATATGGTACGGGTGCAATCGATATTTGATGTAGCATTCTCATCACCGACGTTTTTGAGATTCTCGATTCTCGCGCAATTTGTCTGCTACTGATGTGCAGGTTAACCGCGACAGCAGCTAAAACACCTACTTGAGCATCATCATTTGTATCAGGTCGTGGTTGACGTTTCACATGTGGCTGAACACTTCCTGTTTCCTTAAATAACGTAACTATCCGGCGACGGTCCGGACATTTGGATGATGTCGTCCGGGATACCGAGTATCATACATAGCACACGCCCATTGGGCATTTTGATCACAGTAGCCATACATCAACACGATGTCGACCTTTTCCGCAATTGATAAACGGTCCATTTTAACACGGTTAATGTATCACGAAGCAAATACCGTCCGCACTGGAGGAATGTTACGTGTTTGTCACTATTACAGCACCATCTATCACAAAGCGAAAAAAGTGGTCCAACTAAAACATTCATATTTCTTTACGTACTACACGAAATGTAATAAAAAATGGAGGTTCATATTTAAAAAAACGCAGTTGATATCCGTTTGACCTATCGCAGCGCCATTTAGCGGGCCAACCATAGCGCCATCTGATTTCCCCCTTCAAGCTAGACGAGTTTCGTTGTTTGTAGTTTTTTTCGATTGATGCTTATTTCGTGAGATATTTGGCGCGATCACTATCAATGAGCAACCCTGTATATATATATATATATATATATATATATATATATATATATATATATATATATATATATATATATATACGGAGTGTTACAAAAAGGTAGTGCCAAACTTTCAGAAAACATTTCTCACACACAAATAAAGAAAAGATGTTATGTGGACATGTGTCCGGAAACGCTTGATTTCCATGTTAGAGCTCATTTTAGTTTTGTCAGTATGTACTGTACTTCCTCGATTCACCACCAGTTGGCCCAATTGAAGGAAGGTAATGTTGACTTCGGTGCTTGTGTTGATATGCGACTCATTTATCTACAGTACTAGCATCAAGCACATCAGTACGTAGCATCAACAGGTTAGTGTTCATCACGAACGTGGTTTTGCAGTCAGTGGAATGTTTACAAATGCGGAGTTGGCAGATGCCCATTTGATGTATGGATTAGCACGGAGCAATAGCCGTGGCGCGGTACGTTTGTATCGAGACAGATTTCCTGAACGAAGGTGTCCCGACAGGAAGACGTTCGAAGAAATTGTTAGGCGTTTTAGGGAGCACGGAATATTCCAGCCTATGACTCGCGACTGGGGAAGACCTAGAACGACGAGGACACCTGCAATGGACGAGGCAATTCTTCGTGCAGTTGACGATAACCCTAATGTCAGCGGCAGAGAAGTTTCTGCTGTACAAGGTAACGTTGACTACGTCACTGTATGGAGAGTGCTACGGGAGAACCAGTTGTTTCCGTACCATGTACAGCGAGTGCAGGCACTATCAGCAGCTGATTGGCGTCCGCGCGTACACTTTTGCGAATGCTTCATCCAACAATGTGTCAATTCTCATTCCAGTGCTAATGTTCTCTTTACGGATGAGGCTTCATTCCAACGTGATCAAATTGTAAATTTTCACAATCAACATATGTGAGCTGACGAGAATCCGCACACAATTGTGCAATCACGTCATCAACACAGATTTTCTGTGAACGTTTGAGCAGGCATTGTTGGTGATGTCTTGATTGGCCCCATGTTCTTCCACCTACGCTCAATGGGGCACGTTATCATGATTCCATACGGGATACTCTACCTGTGCTGTTAGAACATGTGCCTTTACAAGTACGACACAACATGTGGTTCATGCACGATGGAGCTCCTGCACGTTTCAATCGAAGTGTTCGTACGCTTCTCAATAACAGATTCGGTGACCGATGGATTGGTAGAGGCGGACCAATTCCATTGCCTCCACGCTCTCCTGACCTCAACCCCCTTGACTTTCATTTATGGGGGCATTTGAAAGCTCTTGTCTACGCAACCCCGGTACCAAATGCCGAGGACTCTTCGTGCTCGTATTGTGGACAGCTGTGATACAATACGTCATTCTCCAGGGCTGCATCAGCTCATCAGGGATTCCATGCGACGGAGGGTGGATGCATCTATCCCCGCTAAAGGAGGACATTTTGAACATTTCCTGTAACAAAGTGTTTGAAGTCACGCTGGTACGTTCTGTTGCTGTGTGTTTCCATTCCATGATTAATGTGATTTGAAGAGAAGTAATAAAATGAGCTCTAACATGGAAAGTAAGCGTTTCCGGACACATTTCCACATGTCTTTGTGTGTGAGGAATGTTTCCTGAAAGTTTGGCCGTACCTTTTTGCAACACCCCGTATATATATTAAAATCATCAGCTTCAAACATTTCTACTACTTTTGTAGTTGGGGGAAACAAAATGTAATTATTGCTTTGATCTACAATAAAAATAGGTCTTAATGCACATAAACATAGTATTGAACATTTACTTACTTTCACATATTGGTCATTTAGTGCTTTATAAATTTCTTCGCGCGTTTCAGGTATTATTTTAGTTAATGTGCACTGTGGTTTTCGACTGTAAGCTAGAGTAACTCTCTCCCGCAGCAAGAAATCAGAGTGTTACTGTGAGCCTGTCTTCTGCGGATATGGCAGTTCTTAAGTGAGTATTGTGCTTGTGATATGACGAGACACTTCACTGAGCAAAAAATGAAATATCATCCATTCTTAAGAAATTTATGTACTACTTGACGTCATCCACTAGACGCCCACGTAACAAATTTTTTTGAATACTTCTATCGTCTCGTCTTAAAACCCACGGCTTCATCCAGCTACGTTTCTTTTTTCTCTTCCCCGCTTCTCTTCCAAATGTACACACAGTGTTATTGTGGTACATGCAACTGCTGCGGATAATAATAAGTTGCTGTTATCAGCCATCTGGAACTTTGACGAAAAATATGATGACAGTGTAATACACCTTTTTAGCGCCACATCAAATATCTTTGTCAAACAGATTTGACGATTGATCATATCTTTTATCAGATCTTTGTCAAAGAAATATGATAATGTAATACCGGCCTTAAGCAAAGGTTGGTTTTTAACTATTTATAGAGTGTATGTATTGTAATCGTTCTTCCGCAAGAAGTTTGCCTGCCTATATAGCAGGCCATTGTGCATAGGCAAGCGAATGGCTTTGGGGTATTTATTTTACATTTTGTAGTCATGTTTTCAACACTAATTTGACGTAAGCATTGCACTTTTTTGCTTTGTTGATGCATTTTTCAGACTTGGGGAAAATATTGTGACATTTTAAAAGCATCATAGATGTAATATGAGTAATATGAGTCTCTGTTGTTTCTTCCACTACGGTATACCTGTCGAACGTCGAGTGTTTTACCAGCGAAACCATCTGCTGAAGACAAGCAACAGGAGCATAAGAGCAGCAACTGGTTTTATGTCCCGTTTTCGAAGGTTTCCGGAATAGTATGTACCGTAAAACGCATGTTTGAGAACAACATATTACTAATTAAGTAATTCATTAATTACATTGAATAAGCAAATGCCGGCTGCTAACTATTTAAGGAGAATATTCCATAGCGAATGATATACAGCTTCCAAGGAAATTTATCGATGCGATTCCTATTACTGGAAAGCATTTCAACATCCTAATGGCAGTAAACCTGCTGCCTCTTAGTCCCTCCTGCTCCATAACCAGCCCATACCCAACAACCTAAGAAAAGTCGCCCACTTTGCATCATACCACTCTGACAGCTTCACAATCCCTGATGACCCCCACTTTAATTATTCCTTATTTCGGACAACTCACTCTTTACAGATTTCACACAGGTTTCTATCCTGAGCCGTGGAAAACATCTTGAATCTTACCAGTCCTCAAACCTAACAAATCTGTCAATGCCACCTCTTCCTGCCATCCCATCAGCCTCAGTTCAGTGCTTAACAAGGCCTTTTCAGTCCATTCTGTCCCAATGTATCCATAAACGCCTCCACCAACACTCACCTATTGCTATGAATGTGGTTTCAGACCCAACTTCATTTCTGATGTACCTCTCTCCTCTCTTATTCCGCCAAATCTTAAAGGCGGAAAGCCATTTCGACTTGTCACTTTTCATTCGATTCTCATACGCAAAACTGATTAAACTTTAGTTAAAGTCATGTAGGCTGAATAAACCATTTTGATATAAAGTATAAAGTAATACATTGATTGTAGAGGCAATACCATTACTTTTTCTCTTCTGACTTTAATTAACTAGGTGCATGCAGTACTAATAATTACTCTGTGTGATATTTTCGAATTGAGTTGCTGGCGTTTTGGAAAGTGACACATGCAGGATTGGTCGTAATATGGAGAGCTCTCTTTGGCCCTAGAAACAGTGACACATGCAGGATTGGTCGGAATATGGAGAGCTCTCTTTGGCCCTAGAAACAGTGGCAGCTTGTGCAAAATTTTACCGATGTACTACAATGTGATAGCTTATAGCCATGAAGATATGAACTTTAAGCATATAAATTGAAGTGTTGCATATACTTAAATTTTATAATCGATCGTTTAACATTGTGAGAAACAAAAAAACAAAAATTAAAAAAATGATAGCAGCAGGGGACATCGAACACAAGCCGACAAGTTGCCAATCAGTGCGCTTGACCATTTTTTAAAATATCACTATAAATTCAATAAATGTTAATGCAAATACACGTGTTTTTTCATTAATTATCTTTCAAATGTCATTTATATGAAATATGACCAATGCTGGAAAAATATACATTTAAAACGCAAAAGAGAAAAAAGAGCGGGACTCGATCCAGAGATTACGGAACATGAACGCTACCCACACTTTTTATTAGATACGCTAATGGAGGTAGGGGACAAAGTGAGCAGATGTCGCATGTATAAACATATAATTTTTTGAGTCATCATCAATGTTTTGTAAAAGTGTTACAGGTAAGTTCTGAAATCAGTGACCAAGCAACATATCGTATCACTTACTCGTACAAGGGCGACGCATTTATCTATCACAGAATTTGGTAGCACACACATGTCAGGGTGCATCAGCTCATTATAAATCGACACCCGTTGTGGCAAGATCATGTCTGAGCATTCCTGATAAAATTCTAACGTTATCCCATATGGACCTGGGGATTTATGTGGCGCTTCTTTCTCAAGTGCCCCCATCATTTCATCTTCAGTGAGTGATTCCATTAGTGCAGCCATATGCATCTCAATCAGTCTCGTTGGCACCTGTTGCAATTTGTCCACCCCATCCGGTGTTCATCAGTGCATCCCGAAACAGGTGGCAGAAATGCTCCAAAAATCTAGCCGCAATGTCCTTCTGTGTCATCAGCTGACGACCCACTTAGTGATGGGGCACTGTGGCTAATGACTGGCAGTAACATTTGTGTTTTTGCAACACATGATGCTTCAAGGTGCGTTCCCCAGCAATGTTATCTAGACACTTTGCCTGGATAAGGATGCCTCCCAGTCGATGTCCTGTGATTGGTAGGATGTGTGCCGTGACATCATGAACTTCTGCATGACGCGCTGGAGACGGATTCAGAAATGACAACTCACGAAGTATCGTGTATCAATACCCAAGAGTGTCCCTTATCCATTTCACCTTATCCTGACCGTACTGCAAAAAAGCTCTTCGTATCATCAGTTTAGCACATACTAACTACTAGTGAAGCACCTATGCGTAATCTGTAATGTGACGTTAACACATTTCCCATACATCCTCAACTAACTTACGATGTTCGGGGTCTGTCAACAGTGATGAACTGAGCTTCCATGTGCCACTGCTTCTCCACAGATTTCGTTGAGGGGGGATATGGAATACAGGTACGCTAAATGGTCGGTAAACGCAGCAGGCCATCGTCCAACATCGGCACATCCCTTAGGCCAACAGAAACGTATCTGATGTGAATCTTCAGGTTTTGGCGGCGCAAAGAATGTTCCATTAAGTTTCGGGTGTGCAGCTGCAATAAATCTACTTCTTCTTCTAATATTTCGGCTGTATAACGTTCGCCATCTTCAGAGTGAGCAGCAAGACTGCCGCTCCAGTGCTCGCTTCGTCCCTTTATGCTGTTGTACCGCGCGACTGCGCATGCGGCCACAGATGCAAATGCGCCAGAGACGTTGGTCGGCGGCAGAGACGTGCATAATGCGCGAGTTGTATCTATTACTCCGCAGATGATCTTTATTGGCATATCGATATATCATTGTGAGCTGCACTTTGACGATGTCTTTGCGAGTTTATTACAGCAAGTGCCGGATTCCAGGATTTATCACGATTGAAACCACTATCTCTATTAATTATGTTCGTCAAGCGAATTTCAATTGCCTCCTTTACTATCGAGTCCCAAAAGGATGATGTAGTTACCAAGATTTCTAAGGGCATGTAGTTAGACCTTCGACTGAGTAGATTTCGCCAGTTCATCAATGTGCGAAGATGACGGATGCTCAGACCCAGGCAAACAATAGAGACAAAGTCTTCCCGCAGCACTAGTTATCCTGAGTTGTGAAAGAGCGATGCGAGTCTCCAACAAGAGTAGAAACAACGTTGGTGATACATTGTCCAGATCAGCCTAATTGGTATCAGCAAGGGTCTCTACTATGTCAGGGGCTGCACTGGTATGTAGTGCTAACAAACCTTACACAGCAACATTTTCTGCTGCTGAAGGGTTGACGGAAGCCTGAGAGGATGAATCATCACATCGACACATCATCTTTTCACTATCCGAATACACTTTTTCAGCGTCACTGGGTGGTTATAGATTCATGTCAGCAAGTCTACATTGCCAGAGACATAGGTGTCTCAGGATGAGGAGCGGGCAATTCTCCAGAGTCGAGGCGACGCCTCTTGTGATGCTGAGACCGTTTTTTACGCGCCCTGATCTCGACATCCGGCGCTGTTGAATCCTGTAGCTCCTGTTGCACCGAAATTGCCGCAACGTCTGTGGACCCCTCTACTTCAGTTTCCATGCCTTGTGTTGAATGGTCGTCCTCGTGATTCAGCGCCTGCAGTGTCTGGAGTTAGAGTGGAGTAGGAACCATCTCATAGTCATTGTGGCCCGATGCGGTGTTAGTTCCAAAATACGTTCCGACCTTGACGTCACCCCCTACGGAGCATTGACATGTTTGTCAGCGGTAGTGACGTAGGGGCGGCCCGCGCCAGTAAGTCTCGACTGGGTAATTGCACAAGTGTCCTTTTCATAGAGTTAGATCGAGCATGTCCTTCACCATGACATCCAGAGCGTGTCTGGGGTTGGCCATCATAGATAGCAATGGCTCTATAACCGCCCGTAGTTAAATTTGAGGGCAAATCTTTTGTAAGGACAATTCGTGCTCGTCGAACACTGCTGAGCACTGGATATGTGCTAAAAGTTGCACAACATTCAGCTGTATGACTAATTACTCTGCCATAAGACTAGATCGATTCAATTACCAGCGATTCACATGCTACGAAGGGCAACCCGAAGATTGGAATCGTGTGCACGTCGAGGCATACATGAGACACGTCACTAATATGACAATTACAGTATCGACACATTTTTCGAAACGTATGTGCCGCAGCTCTCGGTTCAACAGATAATACACGTGGCTGGCCCGGTCGGTTCTAGGTACTTCAGTCTGAAACCGCTACGGAATCCTGCCTGGGGCATGGGTGTGTGTGATGTCCTTACGTCAGTTACGTTTAAGTAGTTTTAAGTTCTAGGGGACTGATGACCTCAGATGTTAAGTCCCACAGTGCTCAGAGCCATTTGCACCACGCGGGTGGTGTAAACACTGCCTCTTCCTCTAGCGCTTTGGAACTGTGCCGTAAACAGTCCAAGCTGCTCCATTGCTAAAGGCAGGCTGCCCATGAAGCCACGGCACCGTTATGGCAAGTGCTCCACAAAAACTCCTCATACACTACGCTTGCACAATACGGTGCATGCAGTTTCAAAGATAAACACTGACCTGATGCTGCAAGCAAACATAGCA
The DNA here is from genome assembly GCF_023897955.1 of Schistocerca gregaria. Taxonomy (NCBI): domain Eukaryota; kingdom Metazoa; phylum Arthropoda; class Insecta; order Orthoptera; family Acrididae; genus Schistocerca; species Schistocerca gregaria. Next base: position 945,267,051 of record NC_064920.1, read on the forward strand.
CTCACAGAGCTGGAAGGAATGATATTACATCAGAGCATGTGCAGTCGAAAACACACAGCTGCGACCCTTCTCTGAGTTCATCGTAGCGCAGCTGATCTTGATTTCAGCGCTAAACACTAGTTTCTTGTTATTGTGGACACAGAACTTCAAAACCTGTTTTCGTCCATGTTATTTGCATGCCAGCAAAAAATGTGTGTCTGAATTCCTAAGGGACCAAACTGCTGAGGTCATCGGTCCCTAGACTTTCACTCTTATTAAACTAACTTGAACTTACTTATGCTAAAGACAACATACACAACCATGCCCGAGGGAGGACTCGAACCTCCGGCGAGAGGGGCCGCACAATTCGTGACATGGCGCCTCTAACCGCGCAGCCATTCCGCGCGGCATACCAGCACACATTTGAAGAGAAATGTCATAACCGTAGTGCGATGTTTGCAGTGTGCTGTAGAACATCAGCACACGATAACCAGCTACCACTGCCTAGGAAGGCAGCTTTAAAAGAACCGAACGTCGACCTACGAGCAGATACACGCAGTAAGTCATCTCCATTACGCGTGTGACCCGCGTGAACAATGCAGCAAGTCGACAAATGCATTAAGAAGATGATGTCTTGCTGGCTTGACCCCACAGTTTATGGTTTTGGCCTGCTATAGAAATGTTGAAATGCAAGCTTTCTCTGCACAGCGAGGGATTCTATCTCCTTGCAGAAATTTATCGTATAGAGCACAGCAACAGTCAGATAAAGTGTGTTGTCACAAATCAATAACCGCAAATCCACCATTTTTGTCTTCCTTGGTCTTCAAAAAGCATACCACCATGTATGGCATTCTGGTCTTTTCTTTAAGCTCCAAACTTAAGCGCTTCCGATGCACATTATCCGCCCTACTGTATACTTTCTCTGCAACAGCAACAACAACACCAACTCCTGTATCTTCCATCCCACTGCAGGCGTGCCCCAAGGATCTGGCGTAAAGCACCTCCTCCTGCACAACACCTCCAATATCCCAATGACACTGCCTTCCTAGCCCTGTACCTTTCCCTCAGGAAATCCTAACGATCCCTCCAGATCCATCTCGATCAGTTCAGCTCCTAGTGCAACCATCTATTAATCAAAATCAATTTCACCAACACCGAGACAATAATTATGTTACACACCACCCAACAGCTTCTGCCAACCCAACTTTTACCTTTCCATTTATAACTGCCCCATCTACTTAAGCAACACACTGAAATACCTTGGATTAACATTTGATTGCTGACTAACATGGAAGCTCCACCTACTAACCATTCAGCAGAAAACTCACAAAAGTCTAAAATTACTAAAACTACTAAGTGGCCAAACGTAGGGACTGCACCCTTCTACACATATAAACCTATGATCCAACTCATACTCTGCTAAGCAAATGTTCCTCATGTTTCTTCCATTCCTCCCTCTTTGTATTATGCACTATAGATCTTGGAATGCCACGGAGTTCACCTATCCTTTTTTGGGACTGCCTACCCTGCCCTACCGAAATCCTCCACCAACTTACAAATTCACCACCCTTATCTTCCACCTTGGACACCTCCTAATTTCCTAAGTTACTTCCAAACAAGACGCTAACCACCCAGTGGTTTCCCTCCTGTTCTCTAATCCTCATTCTCGACCCCTCCTTTATCACCACATTCCCCTCAATACACCTCCAACTTTCCACAGCGTCTCCCCTTACCCAAGCACGAAACTGGCCTTGCTAGAACTATGAGAATTCACCACGCCTCCCCTTGTCAGGGCTCTTTCCCTCACCACTCCCCGCAGGCTTGTTTTGGAACCCTATTCCTCTCCACTCTTCCAGATCCCTCAACCAAACATCCATCCATAAAAACATTACTATGCAGAATCCCGAATTCTACAAATCCATTGCTACACCTACCCCTGGCACTCTACATAAATTCACCTATTCATTCACCTGTGCGTATATCTGAATCAACAAATTAGCATTTTACCTTTGAATTTACACAACTGACAATCTGTATTTTATTTTGTGATAACTTTAATTTTTCTAATGCCATGTCTATTTTTTACCATGTTTTAAATTTTGTAACAGCTGAGAGCCCACCCCCTACCCATATGGGGCAAGGACGATGAAACAACAACAACGAACAAAAAGTTACTGATGTGACTCATGATCCAGTACATAAACGCTTTTTTGAAGCCTAATGAAAACGTAGTTAATAAACTATCCGTCGTCTTAAACTATTTAAATGCTTTTTTAAGTGTGTAATGGGGTTCTTGGCCAATAATTCAGGTCTTTCGGACATTTTTGAGCACAGCCCACTTAGGACTACATTGTAATTGGCTCTATCATTTTAATGGTGTCTAAAATATTAGGCTCTGGTTCGAGGAGAACTGACACAGGTTGCAGATTATGCAGAATGTTTGTGTGGTGTGACCGTGTGTGTGCATAATTTTAGTGCTACACTGTGACTGACTGGAAGAGGGAGAAAAGGGGAGGGGGGGTTGGCTTTGTTTCATTCTCACATTAGCACAATTAGCCCTAGTTCCATCATATTGGATTTTCAGTTGTTGTTCCTTTTTCCTACTATGCTGCAGTTGGCTCCATGTGGGAGGGATGGAGATGGGAGAGTTGGATAGGAGAGGGGGAGGGGTGAAGGGGGAAGGTGAGTGGTGAGGGGGTGGGAGGGAGATGGGAAGGTATGGGAGGGAACACGACTTGAAGATATTATATGTATGTGGGCGTGGCTCACGACATTGTGCATCGCCCAGCCCCTCTGTGCAGGCAGTCCCACTGCAAAGGTAAAGGCTGGCCAGGACTGGCATAGGTAAACTACTTTTTTGTAATGTTTTGATGTCGAGACTAAATCCCTAAAGTTGCTGACACGTGTTTTATACGCACTGCATATTATATATTGCCATATTGTAATACAAAGACAGCAGTGTTGGAGATCGTTAAACTACTTGCCATTAAAATTGCTACACCAAGAAGAAATGCAGATGAGAAACGGGTGTTCATCGGACAAATATATTATACAAAACTGACATGTGGTTACATTTTCACATAATTTGGGTGCATAGATCCTGAGTAATCAGTACCCAGAACAACCACTTCTGGCCGTAATAACGGCCTTGATACGCCTGGGCATTGAATCAAACTGAGCTTGAATGGCGTGTACGGATACAGTTGCCCATGCAGCTTCAACACGATAGCACAGTTCATCAAGAGTAGTGACTGGCGTATTGTGACGAGCCAGTTGCTCGGCCACCATTGACCAGACGTTTTCAATTAGTGAGAGATCTGGAGAATGTGGTGGCCAGGGCAGCAGTCGAACATTTTCTGTATCCAGAAAGGCCCGTACAGGACGTGCAACATGCGGTCGTGCATTATCCTGCTGAAATGTAGGGTTTCGCAGGGATCGAATGAAGGGTAGAGCCACGGGTCGTAACATATCTGAAATGTAACGTCCACTGTTCAAACTGCCGTCAATGCTAACAAGAGGTGACCTAGACGTGTAACCAATGACACCCCATACCATCATACCGGGTGATACGCCAGTATGGCGATGGCGAATACACGCTTCCAATGTGCGTTCACCGCGATGTCGCCGAACACGGATGCGACGATCACGATGCTGTAAACAGAAGCTGGATTCATTCGGAAAAATGACGTTTTGCCATTCGTGCACCCAGCTTCGTCGTTCAGTACCATCGCAGGCGATCCTGTCTGTGCAGCAGCGTGAAGAGCAAACCACAGCCATGGTCTCCGAGCTGATAGTCCATGCTGCTGCAAACGTCGTCGAACTGTTCGTGAAGATGGTTGTCGTCTTTCAAACGTCCCCATCTGTTGACTCATGAATCGAGACGTGGCTGCACGATCCGTTACAGCCATGCGGATAATATGCCTGTCATCTCGACTGTTAGTGATACGAGGCCGTTGGGATCCAGCACGGCTTTCCTAATTACCCTCCTGAATCCATCGATTCCATATTCAGCTAACAGTCATTGGATCTCGACCAACGCGAGCAGCAATGTCGCGATACGATAAACCGCAATCGCGATATGCTACAAACCGACCTTTGTCAAAGACGGAAACGTGATGGTACGTATTTCTCCCCCTTAAACGAGGCATCACAACATCGTTTCACCAGGCAACGCCGGTCAACTGCTGTTTGTATATAAGAAATCGGTTGGAAACTTTCCTCATGTCAGCATGTTGTAGGTGTCGCCACCGGCGCCAACCTTGTGTGAATACTCTGAAAAGCTAATCATTTGCATATCAAAGCATCTTCTTCCAGTCGGTTAAATTTCGCGTCTGTAACACGTCATATTCGTGGTGTAGCAATTCTAATAGCCAGTAGTGTACAACTTCTACATCAAACCTACGGAGTGTACAATTGGATTTGAACCACATACGTTACAGCGGCGATTTCAACAGCAACTTTAGATCTGCAAATCGTAAAGAAAGGATCAGGAAAACAATCTCTTTTAAAAGGACTTCCCTAAGAGTCTGAAAATGATTCTCGCATCTGGGAACTCAAAAGTAGATAAAAGTCCGTTCAGGGTACCGCCGCAAAGACACCATGGCACGTACAGACTGTAGACGGTGACGTTCAAAGACCGCTTAAACCAATACTACGTTCAGTCGGCTAGTATTAAAACTAAGTTATTACAGTAGTCGGACACGCCTGTATCTGCCAATACACCATGATGACTGCAGTCATTAGCACTGTATGACGCAGGTAGCATTGACCACAAATAGCTGACAGGCACAGAAAACAACAGCCAGTTACCAATGCGGCTTGTTTTCTAGCAACTAACATCCTCCCTTTAAAATCAAACGAAATTAGAAATTCATTCTTGGAATATTTGAATAAGTTTTAATTAACTCCAGAATAGCAGTTACTGTCTACGTAAAAATATTGTGCCACTGAAGCTAAAGTTCTGTTCGATATACAATTAATACGTTGTGAACGGCTCATTATGTAGCAGCATTGTGTTGTAAATTTGCTACTTAATTTGGATGCGGAAATGAGAAAAAAAGAGGAGTACAAGTAGTTATAATAAACGGCAGGAATCATGCAGGTGTATGGGTAATGATGAAACAAATACAAACAGGCAAGGAGATACAGGTACAGTATACGATCGAACCAATTTAGCGCATATCAGCGACATAAATTAATCATGTTTTAAAACATCATGCCAACGGCCTTGCCGCAGTGATAAAACTTGTTCCCGTCTGATCACCTAAGATAAGCGCTGTTGGGTTTGGCTAGTACTTGGATGGATGACCGTCCAGGTATGCCTAGCGCTGTTGGCAAGCGGAGTGTGTTTAGCCCTTGTGAGGTCAGTTGAGAAGCTACTTGACTGAGAAGTAGAGGCTTAAGTCATGAAAACTGACAACGGATGGGAGAGTGGTGTACTGACCACATGCCCCTCCATATCCGCATTCAATGACACCTACGGCTGAGGATGACGCAGAGGTCAGTCGGTACTCGTTGTGCCTTCGAAGGCCTGTTCAGGCGGATTTCAGTTCAGTTCAAGATGTGATACAGATAGAAATCAAGAGGACTCTCCTAGGTATGTGAGGAAAATGCTACAAAAGGGACTTTGCGTTATAATGTACTTATAGAAACTGGAAAAAAGTTTTCAGGAGACAAGAGAAGCTCTTGAGGAGTAAATGTTTCCCACTAAGTTCTATTTCCATCGAGAGTGATATGAATTCCCCACGGAGCTAGGGGCAAAGCAGACGTTTTGAACAGCTATTACGGCGCTATGCTCCAAAACTCTATGAAATCAGGACGAGATGAACCGCAAGTTCTAAAAACTCGACAAAACTGCAAGTTGTAAGAGAAGGAGCACAGAGAAAAAGATTACGTACAATACGCGCACTCTAAGACGACTAACGATGAGATTGCCGACAGGGGGTATTTAAATCGATAGAAGCTGAATGATACTGACCAGTTTTGGCTGATTTCTGGTCCCTGCCGAGTGTAACTAGCAGACAACACTATGTTTAGTGCGTCTGCGACTAAAGATGGAGAAGCGATATGCGAAGCTAACGTTTGTTGAAATGTTGTGTGTACTAAGATATATTCTTATTTATTGACTTCTTGGGCATGCTGAATAAGACGTCATTCTCTGGTTAAAATTGGTAGAGCCCAGTCAATGAGTCAATACCGATCAACGCCTTGGATTTCTATCGTTTCATCTGCCTCTCTCTACAATAAAAAATCAAATAGGAGCAGAAAGCAGGAAAATTTACCATGTAAACGAAAAGTAGTATGCACTACAGACAACTGGTACCTAGAAAGTAAAACGATTGGATAGCTTTTTATACATATTGTGCATTACCTTCTGTGTACAATCGGTCAGATGTGCTAACCTAGTAAATGTAGAAGAAGTCAAACACGGATGAAACAGTGGAAACTTTCCATCAGAGTGATTACACGTATCCAGCGGAGACAGCCTGAGCGAGCTCCAAAAATCAAAGAAAAGCAGAGAGTATCACTCAGTAGCACTCATAAAGCAAACATAAGCGGTTTCCCAAGAGATTACGTGATAACCAAATTAAAAGGTGAGGCATCCTTCCTGGTCTCGGGAAATAGGATTACGTGGTAGACGTGTACTACACAGCTAGCTCTGACCGTGCATTCTTTAAATATTACTGATCCAAAGTCAAGCAAACAAACAAAACAAATATTTTGCACCAGGAAAGGACTACTCAGACAGAAAGGTAAGAAGCTCTGAGGAACATTTCATGAAGTTCTTGCATATTTTAGAGATCTATTTCAAACGGATTGTGATGAAGTATGTAAGATCCAGAATCCATGTGCTGAGAAGGTCAAGTTTCTTGGGGACAGTCCTGATAAAGAGGCATAACTCCAATCGTGATGGCAAGGCGTAAGTCATAACGCATTCGACTCTCACGCACAGTGGTTAGTACACTGGACTCGCATTCAGGAGGACGACGGTTCAATCCCGCCTCCGGCCATCCTGATTTAGGTTTTCCGTGATTTCCCTAAATCGCTTCAGGCAAATGCCGGGATGGTTCCTTTGAAAGGGCACGGCCGATTTCCTTCCCCATCCTTCCCTCACCCGAGCTTGCGCTCCACCTCTAATGACCTCATTGTCGACGGGACGTTAAACACTAATCTCCTCCTTCTCCTCTCACGCAAGCCAGAACGTAGCGATCACGGCCCACGGAGAGAGACAGGAAACTGCTCCGAAGCCATTATGAGCTCCCGTTCCGTAGAAGTTATGTAGAACGAGGCTATCGCTGCTGTAAGATGTTATATCATATTATATGCAGGGAGGATGTCTCCTAGAGAATTTGGTGGACGGAATCGGTCATTTTGTTGCCCGGAAAGTGTCGTAGGGGTTTAGCCACTTCAATTGCTAATACAGTTCTAGATGTTTAGGATACTTAACTTTTCTATGGTACTGGTGGTTGAGCTACGTAAATATGGATGAAATTACTTTACGAAATATAGCAACCAGGCGCTTTTCATACGCCTTTTATTTACGCCTTTGCACGTTTCCGGTGTTCGTCCATCTTCACTCGGCGGAAGATGTGTACACCTTCATCAAGTTTATGTAGCCTGCTTTCTCAAAGCAGCTACTGACTTGTATTCTGTATCTTGTAATTCTTTGTTTCGCATTTCAATCCGTAGTAACTACAATTTTATAATTCATTTGTGTAGTGATGTAGCGCAGCATTCGCCGTGAGCCCAACTTAAACAAGTAAGTAGACCATTTTTCTACAAGGCTTCGCCATAACAACATGCTGTTGCCGTACTGTCGTGTCACCGAAAACTCTATCAAAGGCTTCATTTTCGTTACGATTTTGTTGGTCAGGACCTAGTTCACGAATGGTTCTGCAGCTGTCCAGAAACGTTCAGCACTTTGAATACGCTAAATATATACGTGATGACATAAAGAGCAACTTATATAAAGTCTCAGCGAAGACATAAAGAGCGACTCACACCCAATCTCAGGTTTTGAACCAGAAAGAAAGAAAGAAGAAACAGTGACATGAGATACTCCATTCAGTCGAAACGTAGGATGTGGAACAGTACCTGTCTCATGAGGCCGAGTAAATCAGGTTTGTCACTAAAAAAAAAAAAAAAAAAAAAAAAAAAAAAAAAAAAAAAATGGAAGCACCAGGGATCAAAGGCCAAGTTCTCTGTATGGCTTTCACGCACCCTGATTGGCCTTAGCCCCTCTAGGAAACCATGACATTTTAGAATCATATAAACAAAAGTTTTCGTACTGTGCGTAGCTCTATTGGAATTGCCGTTCTAAGCTGATGAAACAATTGTCAGAGTTCATATGATCAACTATAAGTTAGTATTTCACCAAATAGGAATCAAAGAGTTATAGATCACACTCATACCAAAATAAATAAAAGTTTTCGTACTGTGCGTAGCTCTATTGGAGTTGCCGTTCTAAGCTGATGAAACAATTGTCAGAGTTCATATGATCAACTATAAGTTAGTATTTCACCAAATAGGAATCAAAGAGTGATAGATCACACTCATACCAGACGATACTGTCCACGTACCCTTGCTTGCACCCAATGATTTTTTGATCAAGATCTATTTAAATCTGTGACATTAGCTACTGAAAATGTGATTACGTAGAATCTGTGTGATAGCTACTGCAAGTCACTTTGTAAAGGAACTTCTTTTTTATATACACTTGAAGCTAGCAGTTGCAGCGGGAGTTGCGGGATGCCTAGAGTAATAGTTTTTGTGTACATTTTCAACTTATATGAACTCGAAGCAAAATTTTAACAGAAATCTGAAAATATATTCGGTGTCACTGGTCTTGTCCCCGTTTATCGTACAGACGTAAATGCTGTCAATCTACACGTCGCTAGGCAAACGTTATTTTACTGCAGTGTGTGTAAGTAAAAATCTGCGTGCTATGTTGCTGATTAATACTGTATGAAGCTATTCAGACCAAAAATTTGGCAGTGGAATCTGATCGAAAAAACGGATAAATCACTGGTTGCTAGCAATAAACAACGTACTTTAATTGATAACCACTACTGCTTCATACACTGAAAATATTTGGAGTATAGCAGACGAGAGAATGTAGTGAGATTTCACTGTTCCTCCTTCTCTACTTGTAGTAATTCTATGACTAAATATTTTGATTTTACTTACTTAAATCGCCAAAAGGCTGCACTGTATTTTAGCACCCACACAATGAGACACATCCTGAAAAATATAAAGGTAGACAGTAAAGTCGACTTCACAGGCAATGACGCGTGTCTATTGCGTCATAGAATTAAACTTTAATACAAGGAAACCGAAAATGACTAGATATGAGTGCCGGCCGGGGTGGCCGAGCGGTTATAGGCGCTACAGTCTGGAACCGCGCGCCCGCTACGGTCGCAGGTTCGAATCCTGCCTCGGGCATGGATGTGTGTGATGTCCTTAGGTTAGTTAGGCTTAAGTAGTTCTAAGTTCTAGGGGACTGATGACCTCAGAAATTAAGTTTCATAGTTCAAATGGTTCAAATGGCTCTGAGCACTATGGAACTTAACTGCTGTGGTCATCAGTCCCCTAGAACTTAGAACTACTTAAGCCTAACTAACCTAAGGACATCACACACATCCATGCCCGAGGCAGGACTCGAACCTGCGACCGCAGCAGTCGCGCGTTAAGTTTCATAGTGCTCAGAGCCATTTTGAACTACATATGAGTACTGGAGAGTACTTGAGGCAAAAACCAGAAAAAGTGGTTGCCAAGCAATAACTAATTCACTTAAAAAACTGCAGACTGCTGGCAAATCACCTCACCTCATTATTCTTCCTATAGCACGATGGTCAACATAAAACGATTCAACATCCGAAGCAGGGAAAACTGGAAGTCTGAAATGTTGTACTATCGAAGAACATCAAAAATTGTTGGACAAACAAAGTACGAAATAAAGAGGTGGTAAACAGAATAACTGAGGAAAGAAATCTATGGAACACCCTTACCACAAGAAGAGGTAGGCTAGTGGAATAACTGCTACAACGTACAGGAATAGTTAACTCTCTGCCGGAAGAAGTAGTAGAGGATAAAAATAGTAGAGGCAGACAAAGATACGCAAAATAGCTCATAGTTGGTGCCGTATTAGGCATAGATTAGCAAAAGATAGTAAAACATGAAGGACAGCATCAGACTAGTAGAAAGGCCGATGGATGACTAAAACTAAGAACTAAGTGCGATTTAATATGCTGTTGTGTATAAATTTTTTCGACGGAAAAGAACCACTTCTCGTAGAAATGTGGCCATGTGCATACATTTCCGGCCTCGCATCAAAAGACTTACGCTTATTTCGAGGGTTGAAGAATAATATTAAAATGCTTTTGCGCGCGGAGATGCTCTTGTAGATCTTAAAGTGGCTAAGAGAGTAGGCGCAATGCCTGTACGATTTTGGAATAAAACAGGTTATACCCTATCTCACTGAACTTATGGTAGTAGCAACGATTGTGTGACGAACACATACATATAAAACGTAGAAGAATATTTCTGGAACATTTTACATCATTATTACTTTTACTTTCCAAATAAATATATTTATATTGTAACACATTTCAGACGCTTATCGTTGATGAAATATGTAGTAGATTTGCACACTCGACTGGGTTGTAAAAATACATCGTACTTAACTCCATCAATAAGTTTTCCAGATGCGTTACATATTAGTATTTTGTCACGGCATTTCGGGTAGCAACTCTTCATTTTTGTTACTTTTACGTACAATTAAAGAAATAAATGTCTTCCTCCCATTTCGACTGTAGGTCGCAAGAATTTATAATACAATGGTTATTACTTTAAGAAATGTTTGAACTGTATTGTTTTCCTGCTTAACGATTATAATACTTCAGGAATTTGTCGCTATAAAGCAAATATCACCTCCACAAACAATAAAATTTCTGTGTGTCCATAACTCAACAGATGATATGAATTACACAGCTTCTTGCTCGCAGATACCTCGGACGTAAAAGAATATTCTACACCTCATCTTCCTCACGCTGTTTTGTCGTTTAAACAATTCCCATTTGTGGAATTTCCTTATTTCATATACAGAGACTTCTTGTTAAGGGTCGGTCTAAATGCACAGAAGTGAGAGGTGGTCGACGTTGTTTACTGACCATGGCCCCTAGCTATACCGCCGCCCCTGAGTAATTGGAACGGCAAACGAAGTAGGCAGTGGGCGGCGGAGTCTGACACCTTCCCCTTTATGACATCGCCGACGCCTGCTGTTCGGCCACTTCGTCACAGTAAAACGAAAGAAAAAGAAGCGCACCCTTCCTGCCTGCTATTTAAAATACTCTTCTAGGAACTGAAAGGAAAATCTTTGACCTGGCATCTTCAGTTCATCAAATTGTTCCTTGCCCAGGTTAGGGAATAAGTCAACTCGAGAACATAACATCATGCATTTCACTTTTCATCCTGTTTAAGGCCTTAATCATACACTCAGCGACAAAACGTAAATCAATAGTTCTTAAAGTTACATACTGTCAAAACTTTAGATCATGGCTGAGAGTAGCTCTTGAGTTTTGGGTGACGGTAGAAATTCTGGTATTGTTGTAGTAAGTCAAAATTATACGTTAAATTGCTGTTACTGAATTAAAAAATATGAACACATCCTTTTCCATTGTTTCTAGTTTTGTCTGATGTGTACAGAAAATGTTAGTTCGCAGACAAAATAGGAAAAGAAGAAATGAACCGATGACAATCACGTGTGCAATGAAGATACCCCTCTAAGTGAAGTACTGGACCTTTACCACGCGCTAGCCTAGTAAATGACTTCCAGCCCTGTAAGTAATTGCGAGTTTCGGCAATGTCATCCAGTCAAAGTTTACCGCACGTCTCAGAATCGTTCAAAAGCCATAGTATTAATGCCAGAAAAAATTTATTTGCGAGTCTTCGCCAGAAACTGAGAATTGGTTGTTAAAAGCCAGAATGAATTTTCAGCCTGTGCGCAGTTTTGTAACTTCCTGGCAGACTAACACTGTGTTCCCGGCCGGGGGTCGAACCTAGGACCTTTACCTTTCGAGGGTAAATGCTCTGCCGTGAGCTATCCAAGCACAACTCATGATGCGCCCTCCAAGCTTTACTGTCACCAGTATCTCATCTCCTACTCTTCAAAACTTCCCAAAAGTGACCAAAGTTCCCAAGCATAGCTTGCGCGACTAACACTCTTGGAAGACAGTATATTGCGGTAACAAAACTGGTCATAGCTTAGGGCGTTGTTTCCAGAATGAATTTTCACTCTGCAACGGAGTGTGCGCTGATTAAAAATTTCCTGCCTCTACAATATCTACGTCTCATTACTGACAGTCCAAATTGGCAATAGATATCTACTGCAATCATATGTTTCTGGTACGTGGAAATCATCAATTATAAAACTCTATGTAATTTAAAAGCTCAGTTTTCTTTCTGAAATTATAATTAAATCGACACCCTAGCTGCAAACAGGTGATGATATACATCATTGGGGCATGTGCCCTTGGTAGCTCAGATGGATAGAGCGTCTGCCACGTAAGCAGGAGATCCCGGTTTTGAGTCCCGGTCGGGGCACACATTTTCAACATGTCCCGAATGATGTATATCAAAGCCAGGTTGCAGCTAGGGTGTCTATTTAATTATGATTTCATTGTGGAGAAGCTGCATGGTCATCACTAGTATCTGTTCTTTTGGGAAGAGATAGTACTTTCATATATAGTTTTCTTTTTCTTTCTTTTCTTGTTTATGGAGCCGCTGTACCCATATGTCCTTAGTGCAAAATTTATGAAGTGTTTCTACGTGTTCATTGATATAAAGTGTATAGTTTTCTGTTCGATGGACCATCATAATTGTCATATTTTAGTCTTATTCAAACTGATTATGGGCCCTGCTTTTAAACTTGATATATTGAAGTTTATCTGCACTAAAGGAAAACAGTACTAAGGCATTAGAAGAACGAAGGTGCTTTATACAGTGTGGTTTTGTATCTTTACTAGAGCTTCTAGCTGGTTTAGAGGGAACTTCGAAGGTAAAGTTTTTTCATAAGGAATCTGTTTTCGGAAATAGAGCGTTTGGATACAAAATAATTTTGAAAATCGGATTTCTTTACAATCGGTACGCGCACATACTGAGAAGAGGGTCTCGTCATCAGTCCCCTAACGTAATATGCCTCTGTTTACATCACTACTTCAGCGTTCCGTTCACCTCTTAGTCCACCACTGAGCAGTAAGGACGACCAAGATAGTAAAGGATGGCAAAGAGATGTTGATAATTGTCGGTGAAGCCGGACGTAATGTTAGAGCTGTACGACACATGCCTCGAGAACGTTTTCTGGATCGATTCAGCACAGCACAAATTATTTCGTCCAACTATGACAACAGCTGCGTGAAACTGATATGTACGCAACAAGGAGGGTTGTCGACCATGAGGATAAAAGCATGCGTCGCAGATAAGCCTTGTGCAGCGAACAGCAGATCACACCGGTTACAGCTCATTGTCTCCGCTGTGTGCGTACGATGAAGAGGGAGGTTAGAAAGTGATTTGATCTTCAAACGTATTTTACATTTAAAAGGTACATTTTCCACATTTCTGGACATGAATCACTTACGAAAACTTTATCTGTTAAGTAACATCTACAAATACTAGACTCCTGCAACAGAAATTGTGAAGCACCCTACATATGTTCCATTACCCCGTATTACTTCTTCGTTGTCACAGTTTACATATTTTGTAACTTACTCTACGGCTGCTACGACTAAGTTTGGGAATACGAAAAAATCTTGTTTGATTCCGCTTTCCATTCTTAATTTCTCAGTACCCCGGTGAAGTCTAACAGAAGTTGTAACAACGACATATATATTCTCGAATATCGTTACTTGAACCAACATCTAATCTCTCAAAGAATGTACAGATTTGGTTAAAATGAGTTAACCTTCTTACTTCTACAGACAAAGGTGTGAATTATAATCATTGCATCATTTTACAATTTCGTTCACGATTTGCAAATGGTCTCTTGTGCTATGTCTACTCTGCATTATATAGATACTTCGCAAGCCATTTCACATAGCGTCCTAGAAGGTCCTTCGAGTGGCACATTACATGCCCCCTTTCGTGATGTTCTTGTTATATTCTTTTTTTCTATCAATCTCACTTGGTTAAGATCCCAGAGTGAAGAACAGTAGACAAGTATCGGTCGAACGAGAGTCTACAGTACCTCATTAGCGGATGAATTACATTTCCTGTGAATTATTCCAATGAAACCCAATCTCGCATTTGCCTCACCTAAGATCCTTATCTAAGACTAGTTTGTACTTCAAATTTAAATCGCTTCACACTCGCACTCCTAGATCATCATAATGGATACACTGTTTCAGTGAATATTTGACAAGATTTAATCAAAACATAATGGGTCTCTAATTTATGCGCAATATGTTACATCTGACAATCTCTGAAAGAAGCGTATATCCTCTGCAGGCTCTCTTGCATTTCGTTACACTGTTACTTGCTGCTTACAAGTGGAGAGAAAACCTTATCCAGTAATTTGAGAATTCGCATTGTCATAATCGACAGAAGAGGTGAATTTTTCGATGTTTAGTTTTCGTCAGTCACCGTGTTATAAAGTTACAGTTCCCAATAGACCACATCCAAATATTATGTCACGTTTAAGATCGACAGGGATTACTAGGGAATACTCTGCAATGCATGCAGTGCAAGAGCAGATTATTTTCATGTTGAATATAACGAAGCCATGTGGCAACAAACGGAGTCTTCTACTGAATGACCTGATGCCATAAAGATAAATGAAAACCAGTAGCTGGTTCTCAGTAATGATATCAATCGAACTATCAGTTTTTAGAATGTACTGGAGTAACGGTTAACATCCAGAGTCGTTTGTAACTACACTCGTGGAAATTGAAATAAGAACACCGTGAATTCATTGTCCCAGGAAGGGGAAACTTTATTGACACATTCCTGGGGTCAGATACATCACATGATCGTACTGACAGAACCACAGGCACATAGACACAGGCAACAGAGCATGCACAATGTCGGCACTAGTACAATGTATGTCCACCTTTCGCAGCAATGCAGGCTGCTATTCTCCCATGGAGACGATCGTAGAGATGGTGGATGTAGTCCTGTGGAACGGCTTGCCACGCCATTTCCACCTGGCGCCTCAGTTGGACCAGCGTTCGTGCTGGACGTGCAGACCTCGTGAGACGACGCTTCATCCATTCCCAAACATGCTCAATGGGGGACAGATCCAGAGATCTTGCTGGCCAAGGTAGTTGACTTACACCTTCTAGAGCACGTTGGGTGGCACGGAATAAATGCGGACATGCATTGTCCTGTTGGAACAGCAAGTTCCCTTGCCGGTCTAGGAATGGTAGAACGATGGGTTCGATGACGGTTTGGATGTACCGTGCACTATTCAGTGTCCCCTCGACGATCACCAGAGGTGTACGGCCAGTGTAGGAGATCGCTCCCCACACCATGATGGCGGGTGTTGGCCCTGTGTGCCTCGGTCGTATGCAGTCCTGATTGTGGCGCTCACCTGCACGGCGCCAAACACGCATACGACCATCATTGGCACCAAGGCAGAAGCGACTCTCATCGCTGAAGACGACACGTCTCCATTCGTCCCTCCATTCACGCCTGTCGCGACACCACTGGAGGCGGGCTGCACGATGTTGGGGCGTGAGCGGAAGACGGCCTAACGGTGTGCGGGACCGTAGCCCAGCTTCATGGAGACGGTTGCGAATGGACCTCGCCGATACCCCAGGAGCAACAGTGTCCCTAATTTGCTGGGAAGTGGCGGTGCGGCCCCCTACGGCACTGCGTAGGATCCTACGGTCTTGGCGTGCATCCGTGCGTCGCTGCGGTCCGGTCCCAGGTCGACGGGCACGTGCACCTTCCGCCGACCACTGGCGACAACATCGATGTACTGTGGAGACCTCACGCCCCACGTATTGAGCAATTCGGCGGTACGTCCACCCGGCCTCCCGCATGCCCACTATACGCCCTCGCTCAAAGTCCGTCAACTTCACATACGGTTCACGTCCACGCTGTCGCGGCATGCTACCAGTGTTAAAGACTGCGATGGAGCTCCGTATGCCACGGCAAACTGGCTGACACTGACGGCGGCGGTGCACAAATGCTGCGCAGCTAGCGCCATTCGATGGCCAACTCCGCGGTTCCTGGTGTGTCCGCTGTGCCGTGCGTGTGATCATTGCTTGTACAGCCCTCTCGCAGTGTCCGGAGCAAGTATGGTGGGTCTGACACACCGGTGTCAATGTGTTCTTTTTCCATTTCCAGGAGAGTATTTGGAGCGTTCGCAGAAAAAAACTACATATAATAGACGCAGACACCCATCATGACCAGCGTAAAGTATTTTTAGAAAGGTTGAGATTGTGAGAGCAGTACGGACTGCCAGTCCGATTTAATAAGATTCTGCAGTTTGTCTGTGAAGACTGTAGCTAGACGTACCTCCTGAACGGGAAAGGAAGATGTAACGTCAGCTGAGCATCGAACATCTAACGAAACCGAAACACACAAAGATTATTGAAATGTAATATCGTGCGTGGAACTCATTAGCCTGCAACACAGTGACTCATAATTACCAATTAGTTAATTCTGAAATGTTGATGTAATTCCTTGCTTATATACGTACTTTGTTAGTTTTGAAAATAGTTACTACTTAAAAAACTATATTCTATTTACGAAGAACTAACTGCAAATGATATTGTAAGACTTTGTGGCAGAAGCGATGGCAAGGTCAGGGGAATTTGTATTGCATAAAATCCAAAGAATATGCTTCGAGTATGGCAGCAATATCGTTGTCCACCAGCGCGCGCATGAAACAGGTAGAGAGAGATGCAAGTTGTCGGTGTCGAAGTACTGACACAATGTGACGGTACTCAAGGGCGTAATGGAATGTCTATAGTGGAAATGGTGTTTTAGGTTTGGCAAGGCATGGAAATGGATGAGCGAGCATATGTCTGGTCATAGTACACAGTATGCAAGAAGAATTTGTAATTAATGTGTTAGAAGAGGAGTTCCGAGCTACTAAAAGTTGGGACTTAACAACTGAGTTCATCAGTCCCATAGACTTAGAACTACTTAAGCCTAACTAACGTAAGGACATCACACACATCCACGCCCGAGGCAGGATTCGAACCTGCGACCGTAGCAGCAGCGCGGTTCCGGACTGAAGCGCCTAGAATCGCTCGGCCACAGCGGCCGGCTTCAACATGTAAACGTTACTACAAATATTCGGATTAAGGTTATGACAAGTTCCATGTGGATGCCTCATTGACGATGATTTGGCGCAAACGAGTAGCGATATTTTGCATGACCCACCGAAGTGTCTGGGCCAACAATGTGCTCCTCCAGGACATCAAACACTCTCCTGCTTCGATGACGTCGAGCTCCGTCTTGCATGAACCACAAATCAGGGTCACTTTGTATAGTGGGGATGAAATCCTCTTCCAAAACCTTCACGTACCTTTCGATAATCACCATGCCATCAAGAATATCGCACTGATTTTTCCGTGACTGGACACTGCACACAACACAGTCACTCATTGAGGGTGAAGAAATTTCTCGATCGCGAAGTGCGGATTCTCAGTCCCCCAAATGCGCCAATTTTGCTTATTGACGAAGCCATCCAAATGAAAGTGGGTTTCTTCGCTAAACCAAAACATACAGCACATTCTAACTCCCATCATGCTCCGCCGTCAACCGCGCCGTTTGAACGCCGTACGTAAACCGTTCAGAAGTTATGACGATTTTATTTCACATAGTTCAATCATTGTCACCTTGTAAGTAACGTAAATGCATTTTAGCATTTGTGGCTTTTCCATTTCAACCTGCGCACGCACGTTTGCCGATGTCTTTACCTACACAAGTGTAACTATTTACGTAATTGCAATTTCAATGCCGTAGTTAATAATTGTCAGTTTTTGTTCACTTACGGGCTGATGACTGTAATTTATTATACCGCAATCAAATTTCATACAGTTTCAGTTACATATTCAAAACTTTTACAAACTATAGTGAATTATTTAATTCGTTAAGAATTTTTTTTTTTCAAATATTGTCATACAAGGTAAGTATCTGTGCGGAAGCAATCAAGTTATAATTTCGCGTGTGTTCTTTTGATTAGAACTATTCTTCGTAATCGATGTCTTTTCCGTAAAACATAGGTAAATGAAATGTCATTAATATACCGAAAAGTGGAGGCATGTACCCAAGAGTACCTTAAAAGCGTGGATCAGAAAAAGACGCCTTCATATATTTATAAATAGTATAATTAAAATATACAAGTAAGCTGTGGATACCTAAAGGAATTAAAATCTCATGTAAAAGGAAAAGGAAAGCTTATATTAAGGCCAGAATAAGTCAAAATCCAACACTGCTTGCATTCTGCTGTAATATTTTAAGGATAGTCACTACAATGTCTAGAAAGTAGCACATTCTGACTGATATTAATAATGAGGATGATAAGGTTAAAACCTCATTGAGAGCCTAGCTGTAACCGGCACTATTAGCTGTGTCTCAGTCTGCTTAAATTGAAAAGAAATAAAAGAGAAGGCATGCGTTTCCAATATATAAGGGAACTGGATGTACATCCGAATTTTCTTCTCCCTCCTGACTCTGTCCATCTCTCCCTCCCCCTTTTTTGTTTATCTTCTCCTCCTGCCTCCTCTCTCTGTCAATCTCCTCCTTCCCGTTCTCTGTGTCCATTTCCTCCCAGCCCTCTGTCCATCTCCATCATCCCCCCCCCCCCTCTCTCTCTTGTCTGTTATTGCAAATTCAGATTCTGTAGTAGTGCTCTAACCACAAAACAATAATCCATAAATACAACTTTCCTGTATTAAAAATTATGTGGTCTATATGTGCCTAAGTGTTTATTACAGTAATGTGTAAAAATCTGAAGTAAATCAGAAAGGTACATTTTGAGATTTTGGCAATAACGTGTTTTCCCTTTCTATATATATATATATATATATATATATATATATATATATATATATATATTAAAATATTTTAAAGAAATAGATAGCTAAAACACGCCTGTATTAGAATGCAACGTTTTGTCAAAATTTGAAAGCAATCGGACAAGATATACAAGTTTGAAGAAACGAACACTTTTATTTATATATATTGTAAAACGGGAGACGGGACAACCACACAATGTAAGAGATAATGAAACGATTAAACTAAATGACAATGTTGTGACTGATCATTGAAAAGTTGCAAGTATTTTTTTACAATTACTTTGTAGATGTAGCAGCAAAAAACAAGATAAAATGTTCAGTTGAAGAAGTAAGATTATATATTAAAAACGTCTTACCACAAAACTCTAAAACTAACACCAACATCCTTCACTGAAATTAACAGACTTATAAAAATTCCTAAAAACAAAAACTTATATGCTGTTGACGGAACTTCAAACAGAATTCTCGAAAGTTGTTCTACGTTAATAAGTAGTATCCTTAGCTGTATTTGTAATGCATCGCTAGCACATGGAATTCTTGAAGACAGAGTAAAATTTGCAACTGTTAAACTACCTTACAAGAAAGGTGGCCCGAAAGAGTTAAATAATTATCATCCAATTTTCTTACTGATGTCTTTTTCTAAAATATCCGGAAAATTAATGTACTCAATAGCAGTCTCACATTTAAGTAGAAACAATTTACTTTGCACATCACAGTTTCGATCCCAGAACGATCGCTCAGCTGAGCACACTCACTCACAAAATATTGTAAGTCTTAAGTAATAAAATTTTGACAGTTGATATTATTTGTTATCTGTACCAGATGTTTACTGCGTAAATCTTGTTAATTTTAGAAAACATTTGTGTTAAGGAATTGATCGCTTTACACACAAATGGTTTGAGTCATACATAACAAACAGATTTAAAAAAGATGTGCTGAATAATTTGAGCAGTGATGTAATGACAGTCAATTCTAGTCACACAGTCTAGTTACACAGGGAGTCACGCTAGGTCCAATTTTTGGTGCACTCCTATTCCTTCTGTACGTGAATGACATTCCACTTAACATTGATCAAGCAGAACTATATTAATATTCAAGTGAATCCCATTAGGGAGAAAGCAACAGAAGAGATAGTTTTGAGAAAACAAAATATTCAGATCCATACAAAAAAATAGTCATCCTGAGAACTGATTTGGTAGATGACCAGGAGTCAGTAAACAGTGTAGAATGTTCTAAATGTTTTGGTGTACATATTGATGAAAACTTGAACTGGAGGAAGCATGTTACTGAACTGTTCAAACAATTACGTTCAGCAATTTTTGCCCTTCGTGTAGCTGCTAATCTTGGAAACAGACGAATCAACCTCCTGACATATTTTGCACATTTCCGCTCACTAATGTATAACCGAATAATTTGCTGGAGTAACTCACCATTTATAAAAAAAGTATTGGTTGCACAAAAGCGAGCATTAAGAATAATATGTGGTATCCATCCGTGGTCGTCATGTAGGTACCTTCTCAAGGAGTTAGTGATTTTAACTGCCTCATTACAATACATATAGCCGCTAATGAAATTCAACGTAAACAATGCATCAAAATTTGAGAAGAATAGTTATGTCCATACCTACAACACTAGACGAAAGAACAACATTTATTGCCCATTATTAAAGCTGTCAGTGTCTGAGAAAGGACTTCAATACACATCAACAAAAAGTGGACAGTAATATGAAATGTCTAACAGGCAGGAAGGCAAGCTTTAAATCTAACCTAAATATATTCTCGTGGATAGCGCCTTCAACTCTAGGGATGAATGTTTATTTAAAAACTGATAGCGTCTAAAAATATTATGCTCATTAATGTTAACGTTAATTGTGTATACATAGTTGTTAACTGTTTCGTTTCACATCATTTCGATAAAAGAACCGTTCAAATGATTTGTGAGACATGTAACTAAGTAGAGTAATTTTGTGGACGGTGTCAAATGCCCATACCAGGTCCCTTCACTCTTCCCATTACCAGCTGTTATCAACCAGTGTTCACGACCTTCGGCTGACTGATGGCACCTTTTCCCCCCACATGTAGATATCTGACAGCGGGACGAATCAGCTAGGCGTATCCGACAGTTGTGCTGCGTTTACATTCCCTCAGCTGTTTGTAATGCGCTCTGTGCTACGACGAGGCACAGTATGACTCACTTTTGCTTTCAGAGCTTCTCTGGTTATACTCAAACTAACGGAACTTATTAGCAAGTAATCTCAGTGCAATCATTTAGCAGTCTTTGTGCAATATATCTGCCCTGTTAGTTTACAGTTAAAAATTGTTATCTTTCTCAGCAGGCCGTCTTCATATATTTCATTGAAATGTAGCCGGATGATGTGGCGGTTCTAGCCGCTTCAGTCTGGAACCGCGCGACCGCTACGGTCGCAGGTTCGACCCTGCCTCGCGCATGGATGTGTGAGATGTCCTTAGGTTGGTTAGGTTTAAGTAGTTCTGAGTTCTAGGGGACTGATGACCTCAGCTGTTAAGTCCCATAGTGCTCAGAACCATTTGAACTGAAACGTACAAATTCGCAGTGTCTAGAGGAACTCCGTTAGATAGAAGTACAGCGATTTCCAAGAACAAATTATTGCCAAACAATTACAGCGCTCAGAGAAAAATATCTGCGATGATTCATAACCTAGCTGAATGTACATGTTCGTTTTCAGTTTAACACGATCCTTTGCCTCTTTGAGTTGCAGGTTAAAATATGTATATATGTATATAAATATGTATATACTTTATGGCAGTACTATCCACAATAGCAATATGTAAAAGTACAAAAATTGCCAGAGTGTGCTCTGTTCTACTAAAGGCTGAGAGCGTTTTTTTAAGATGATCGAAAGTTTAAAATTTAAACGAAATATGTCCGCGAAAAAAATAATAGTAATAGATAATACGTAGGCTGGAACTTAAATAGTGGCAACACTGCTGTGGTGACACTATGCAATGGAATCTACTATTGTCGCTGACAGTACACATTGTTGACATACCTACCTTACCTCCGAGCAATGAACTCGCGCGTCCCACGTCACAGGCGTGCGCACAATCGAAGGAAAAACACTTACTTGTGAGTCTAACGTAACGGTGTCACTAGGTTTTCGAAACAGGAACAACGGAGTTGGATCTAGATTGAATGTGCCAGAGGTCATACGGTACGACAGTGTCATAAAGGTCTTCAAGAGGCGTGCGGGAATCGGCATTGCCGTACAGAACAGTGGCAACAGTGGCACGTTGGGCAAAAGCCTTCAACGAAGCCCCAGTATGGTGAAAGTTATGGTGATTCTCGTGTACGACTGTGATGGTGTTATCCTAACGCATTACGTTCCTCCACGGCAGGCCGTCAATGCACAGTATAACTGTTCGTTTTTGGAGCATCACCTACGACCAGCTTTGCGAAAGAAGCGGCGGCACTTTCTGCACAACCCACCCATCATTTTGCATGACAATGCGCTGGCGCATACAGCGCAAGTTGTGATTCGGTCGATGGGACTTGGAAGTACTATACCATCGACCATACTCCGCGGAATTAAGTCCCTGTGACTTTGATTTGATTCCGAAGATGAAGGAACCACTTCGTGGGATTCGCTTCAGAACCATTCCAGAGATTCGACGGGCAGTAGACCGCTCCATTCGCACCATCAACAGAACACGCTCTGCTAACGGTATACTACGCCTCCCGCATAGCTGGCGACGGGTTCTACACAACGCTAGTGACTACTTTGAAGGGCAGTAACAGGTGCAAACATGTAACTCTTGTGTATCGGTTGTGAATAAATAGTTGCCACTATTTAAGTTCCAACCCACGTATTTATACAATAAAAATGTTCAAATGTGTGTGAAATCTTATGGGGCTTAACTGCTAAGGTCATTAGTCCCTATGCTTACACACTACTTAACCTAAATTATACTAAGGACAAACACACACACCCATGCCCGAGGGAGGACTCGAACCTCCGCCAGTATCCGCCACACAGTCCATGACTGCAGCGCCTCAGACAGCTCGATTTATACAATACTTAGAATCAAATTTTCAGTGTTTTTAATAATACTTTTGTAACGTGAAGATTCTTCGTGGCTAGTACTAAATAGTCATTAAAGAGAGAGGTGCTACTATGGATTCGTGAACGTGAGAAATTTGTCAGAGACTACCCGAACTGGAAAGACTACGAACTGGAAGGCAATTATCGAAAGTATTCAAGTACTCCTACGTAGCTTCTGAACAGTGGAATAGAACAGAGTGTTGTCAAAGTTACCGACAGTATAGAGAGACGAATACTCAAGATATTTAAAGTTCGGTAAATGCGTGCGATCCTAGACTATCACTTGTTTGACGCATTAGCAAATAATTTCTCAGATGTCTGGCAGCATCCCTAAAGTTAAGCGCATCCATATGGCTGATAGCGTCCTTGTGGAGCGAAAATTTAAGTACAAGGTGAGAAACAATGAAAGGCCTCGTCGGTGAAATACGATCAAGGGGACCGCGCCTACTCGTCAAGGCCGATTTCGTTCAAATTTTTTGGTGTGTGCTGCACTTGTCCAGAAATGAAAGTGACAGAAGTAGGAGCTCTAGATGGCCAAGCGTTTAAAAGAAATAGGATTTTGGACGCGCGTCGTGCGTGATAAAGTCTTTTAAGTGAGAGCAGTCGCCAAGGAGCGGTTGGTGCAGTGAAAAGAGAACAGAGCGGTAATCAACGGAGAGTGGGATCGAGATCCTACGTGGAAACTTTCTTTTACTTAATATTTTTTCGTTACTTATACCGAAAATAAGCCGAAATACTACTGAATATATTGTATTTACTAATATCTTACAAAAAAGCACGAAAAGAAAAGGCAGGAGAAACTTTGGAATTACTAATAATTTTCAAGAACGGATTGTACTTACAGCGTCCATGAGGATTCTGCATATAGCTTTCCAATAAGATATTGTAATTAATCCTTACAGTACCTATGTTAGCATCATTATGACTTTCAAGCTGCCCTCGACAACTGCTTACGAATAATAAGGTCCCCTGTTTTTACCATGAATGTCACTCCAGCACGGGTAAATCATCAACTGTAAAAAATTAAAGGAATTTAGCATTATACACAAAGTTCTCGTGAACGCTTACAGTTCCTTCTTGGAAATTTATTTGCAATCCTAAATTCTTATCAACATATTAACAAATACAATACATTCATCACTATTTCACTTCATTTTCAGTATAAGTAGCGTAAAAATAGACAAAGAAAATAAAGTTCCCACCTAGAATCACGAACCCACGACCCTCTTATTATCGTTCTGTACCGACCGCTACCTGGAAACTAGGTTAACAAATCAAAAAAGAGCTCTTGATCATCTGGAGCTCCCACGTTCATCACATCCATTTCTGGCCAAGCCCTACTTATTCTACAAATGTGGACGTGAAATGAAATGATCGTATGGCATTTAGTGAACGTAATCGGTGATGACAAGTAAGCGCGGTCCCCTTGTAAGACGAAATACTTACGAAAAGCAGTTACTGAAGTAGTGAAGTAACTGAGAAAAACGTTACTACACGAAATATAGAGCGAAGTTGTACAGTCATTACCATTACAGCCAATGAAATTTTACAGCAGAAATGTGGTTTCAATAATGCTGCCAGTTTGTATTTGAAGACAGTGTGGGTACTGGGCAACGAAGAGTCGTAGATAATGAGTTAGAAATAACTAATGAAGAGGAAATAAACCGAACTGCAGAGAAAATAAATTAAGGGCTCAAGTTGACTAAAAGAAGAGTTCGGTTGA
The DNA here is from genome assembly GCF_023897955.1 of Schistocerca gregaria. Lineage (NCBI taxonomy): Eukaryota > Metazoa > Arthropoda > Insecta > Orthoptera > Acrididae > Schistocerca > Schistocerca gregaria. Next base: position 945,291,856 of record NC_064920.1, read on the forward strand.
TACGAAATCTTGAGGCATCAAGTGTGTTGGTTGCAGTAGTTATGCTGAGATGAAAAGGTTGCATAGCGTGAATTAGCTCCATAAAACCTGTCTTTGGACTCAAGATCAAAGAACAACAACAACTACAAAAACAAGAAAGCTTCAAGATGAACTGTCCGTTTGTGAACAGTGCGACAAAATGAAAAGTTCAGTATACGAATTACTGCTGAACGATTCCTTTTGTAACAGTACATCGAAATCTAATCGTATACAGTGTCTCCTGGACATAAATTTCCTGATGATTACCGTATGTATTAGCACGAAACTGTCAGATATTGCTGCGTCTACCGTCAAATATGGAATACATCTATACCCACTGAGTACGCCACACAGCAGGCAGTCTCCAGAGTAGCGCCACAAAGTTACGGTTAGTCGCCACACAGATGGCGTACATAACAGGAGCCACATTCTATTTGGGACACATGACTTAAAAATAGTCTTTTCACCTACCAAATAGATTGCAAATCAGCATTCCTCCGGCGACCGCAGATTCAAGCGGTTGCACCGCTTCACTTGACTAGTTCCATTTGCAGTTGCGACAGAGTTACCAAACAGTGGTCAACCTGTCCATCAGTCATGAGATAGTCAACATGGAGTGGCGAAGTGTGTATTAACTGGGCCTGAACTAAGACAGTATTACTATTAGCAATCTAGACTGAACAACTGTTTAGTCAGTCATCGTTCACTGAGTTACATAGGATCAGTGTTCAGAACTTTTATTTCAAAAATGGCTCTAAGCACTATGGGACTTAACAGCTGAGGTCATCAGTCCCCTAGAGCTTAGAACTACTTAAACCTAACTAACCTAAGGACATCACACACATCCATGCCCGAGGAAGGATTCGAACCTGCGACCGTAGCGGTCGCGCGGTTCCAGACTGAAGCACGTAGAACCGCTCGGCCGTACGGCCGGCGAACTTTTATTTCAGTTCAGTATTTAATGTGTATAATCTTTTAATAAATCACTGCTAAAATTTTTTCTCTCTGTTGCCAGCGCTATTTTTGTTGCAACCTTTAATGACTGTGATCAGACGGTTGTAGCGTGCAAGTACGCTACCTCAATACAGCAACTCCTTTCTTATCTTCATGTCAGGCGCGCCAAACTTATTTCGTGAATACAACATAAATTAATGACGAGGATTAAGGATAGAAACATCGCCAATTCTACGTTAAGCTGACGACGAGGACTGTGGAAAGAAACATTGCCAATTCTACTTTAAATGGTGACGAGGATTTAGTGATTAGATAAGCATTAACAATTTGACATAAATTAGCGACAAGGATTTATAAATAATTCACGCAAGTACATAAACTGGGAATAAGGAAAAAAAAACATAGATTAGTTACAAGATTTTACAGACTGGTGAGGGCAAATGCAACAGAACAACTTTTATGACAACACATTAGACTAGCGGGTAATCCCTATTTTTTTTCATTCCGTAGAACGCTAATCTTCTTTTCTTTTCTGAATAATTTCTGACAATTAGCAAACTGGTCTGCTTTTATTTTTAAGAAATAACTCGACTGGACTTCTTCCAGCCACTGATGGTTTAATTGAAACAGCTATCCACACCTTAAGAATTGCCAATGGCATGGATAACCAGACTTTAACCAGAAAAGAAAAGAAAACTGTTCAAGAGAATTTTAAGAATTCGCCGCCACTAGTCCACCTTTCAGCCGGAAAATAGAAGCCTCGTCTAATTATGTATCCAGCACGGAGAAACATTTCATCGGCCACAAATTACCAGGGAATGTCGATCGTAAAGCTTTTTTTTTCGCTTTTTTATGGGACCAAACTGCTGAGGTCATCGGGCCCTAAGCTTACACACTATTTAATCTAACTTAAACTAACTTGCGCTAAGGACGACCCACACACCCATGCTCGTGGGAGGACTCGTTCGCCGGCTCTGGTGGCCGAGCGGCTCTAGGCGCTTCAGTCTGGAACCGCGCGACCGCTACGGTCGCAGGTTCGAATTCTGCCTAGGGCATGGATGTGTGTGATGTCCTTAGGTTAGTTACGTTTAGGTAGTTCTAAGTTCTACGGGACTGATGACCTCAGAAGTTAAGTCCCATAGTGCTCAGAGGACTCGAATCATCAGGGGGAGGGGGGGGGGGAGCCGCGCCGGCCGTGACAAGACACCTCAGACCGCGCGGCTACATCGCGCGTCCTTAAAGCTTTTCTTATAGCAAATGCTGGTGCGGAAGTGTTTAAATTAATTTAAAAGCTATGTCCTGAAATACATCCGCTGACTCTCTCATATTCAAAAATTAAAGAGAAATCAGAATCTTATTTTAAGGCGCAAGTGTTCGTAGCAGCAGCCAGGCATAAATTTTTTTGATGCTTTACGAAACCTTATAAAGGATACAAAGAGTGGATAGCAAATTACAGGCCTTAATTATACACTGCAATTTACAGAGTGAGAATGACAAGTGTAAAAGTCTTGCGCTAATTCACTCATTCGTGGCATGTGTATTATGCAGTCGCTCAGTAATAAATTAAAGAAGGACGTTCTTAGTTTGATAAATCCGTCATTTTCCTTTAATGTGGGCACATGAACAAATCCTAGTATCAGCTAATGTGTTTCAGCAGAAAGACACTAACAGAATGACGCTGAAAAAGCAACCCAAATAGCCAAGCCATGGTGTGCCCGTCCGCGGAAGTCACAGCTCTTGAAAACACGACGAAACCAACAATTAGTTAGTACAGTTATTTGAGAACAACCATGATCTTGGGTATGCTGTGGTGTGAACCACACGAATAAAGACTGTTTCTTTCGAAACACACATTGTACTTACAGCAAGAATACAGGTCACAAATCCGAAATGTGCAACACCTTCAGGTATAAGACACCCAGGCACACGAAAGTGTTTCATACTAAAAATTCAAATAATGTTCACAGCGAACTTGTTCAAATAAATACAATATCACGGATTGCAAACGACAAAGCCGTACTGTGACATTAAGAGTGAATAAAGTGGCATAGAAATTTCGTATTGACAGATGTTCCTCAATTTCTGTAATTAATTTACAGGTATACAGGAAATTAGGTTCATCAAATTTAACTGAATTTCTGAGTTCGCTATTTAGCGAAAGAGATCAATGAATACCAGCAAAAGTTCAATCTATAATGGATATAGCGCACAAGCAGTTTCCAGGCAAGCCTTATTTATAGTTGTCAATTCACATAAAGCTTCAGATTTACCCGGCCTCCTGTTTTTTCAATACACTAGGTTTCACAATTCGTGAAGGAGAAAATCACATTCACACTGACGTCCTGAACGAAATGCTCCAAAAGCTATTGCAATAATATGATATCATTTTTACAGAACCAACAAGTAGCATTAAAAACTACAACGTACACATAACGCTGAAGCTGAATGCAGTACCAAAATTTCGCAAGGCATACAATATTAGACTCGCGTTAAGGGATAAAGTGAAACACGAACTTCATCACCTAGAGCAGAATGGCATTGTAGAATCATTACCAGTACCTAATGAACAATGTCAGGTAGTAGTAAAATTGAAAGGCACATTACAAGGAGAATTGTATTACAGAATTTACTGAAGTCACTAATGGACAATGCTAGTTGAAGTAGTACCAAAACTAAATGGCACATTACGGATCTGTGGTGATTTCAAAGCATCAGCCAGTGCACAATCCATAACTGATTCTTATCCAATTTCTAAACTGGAAGAACTAATGTCTAAATTAGCTGGTGGTGTGCATTTTTGCAAAACTTGATTAGAAGGAGGCCTTCTTACAACTACATCTAGAAGAAGAAAAACAGATATTTTTGATTATAAATACTCAACTTCCACTTTACCGGTATACGAAATTAATTTGGGATTGCCAGTGCACCACGTTTATTCCAGTGATAGATATAACGATTAGGAAAACTCCTAACGCTGTCAACTATTCGGATGACAACACTATCTCAGGAAAAGTTCCATAATAACTGTTACACAATTTGTAATCTGTATTTAAGAAATTACAAGCAGCTGTGTTATAAAAAAGTGCATATTCTTCAAGGGGGAAGTACAATAGCTCTCTGAGAACACGATATCAGGTCGAAATCACAACAGGTTGAAGTAGGTAAAAGTCTATCGACTCCCAAAGATCTCGAGGAACTGCGTGTTGTACTAAGCCAAATTAATTACAACAGGAAGTTCACTCCACATGCAGCGCTTATAAGTGAACTACTTCACAAATTCTTCTGCAAAAGCACAAAATGTATTCGGATGTGTGTAAGCCAACATGCATTTGATAAATGAAAACGAAGTTTGCTAGATGCCAAATGGCTTACGATCCAAATAAAATGTTAACAGTTGCAGCAGATATTTCTCAATATGGAATCAACACAGTTTTCTCCCATAAGCAACATGGTTTCGAATGGACGATAACATTTGCATCCAAAACAGTTTCTCAGACGAGCTACAGTCGGATTGAAGAGGAATTTCCTTCTATCGTATTTGCTGTGAAAAAGTTCCATGAACACGTTTACGACCGACGATTCATTCTCCTTACGGACCACAAGCCACTGGTGGCTATATTTGGACCAGCTCAACACTTGCAGCGTTGAGTACTGCTTTTACCGAACTAAGATTGTGAAATAATTTTCATGTCCATAGCTCAATATGTGAAGGAGGGTGCTCACGGATTTTTTTTTTTTTTTTTTGCATTAAATTTAATCAGTCAAGACACTGGGCAGAAATTTCCACTGAATTCCAATTTAATTCCAAAGCTTGTCGTAAAGGATACAACATTCTCTAAGATTAAACAATACATCCAATTTGGGTAGCCTTTAGATAAAAGTTGCTTAAACATTCTGAAATCAAATCATACTGGCACGTTAGATATGCTCTCGCTGCATGTAAAGGCATCATTCAAGTACATTCAGAATCAGGAGAAAACGCGAGTAGTAATTCCAAAAGTACTGACAAACAAACTGCTTCTTTTGCTATTGGTACATCAATGTCGCTGGGGCAACGTACACACAAGAGGCATAGCCAAAGAGCGTTGGGAGCATACAGGATGCGAAATTTAATACGCAGCTGCCACTTCTGGCAGGAACAATTGTTATAACCAAGCTAGACATAAAAAAACGAGTTGATCTGGGTTTGGATGACAGGTACTTCATTTCATGCAGGCTCAGATCTGTGCAGGAGTTCATCAATCGTAGTGGTCGGCGAGTACTGACGTGCCCGTATTTTTGCAAATCAAGATCAGTTTATTTCAAGGTGTTTGAGACACGGAGAATTTTATGTACACCATGGCACCATATACCATCACGCGTGGTGACGGAACCTTAAGACGAAAACGAATGCTATCTGTCAACGTTCGTTCTACTCGGAAAAAATGACGAATACGTATTGCTTGATACTGTACGCAGAAGTGTAACTCTTCTGAAAAAACGATTTGGTATCGCTCATGTGTCCAATGTTGTCGTTGGGCGCACCACTGTCGGCGCCCTTTCTCTAACATCCGCATCAAGGGAAGCCTCAATAACAGCTGCCGTGCTGAGTCAACAGTGTGCAAATACACCCATGTTCTGTACGTGACGTGACTATACGGTCCTGCGCAGCCCAACGAACAGTATGTCTACACCTCGAGCGCTAGTGGCGTGGGGCCGTTGAGCCCCTGCATGGCTTTTGAGTAGGCATCGATTCCATATCAGAGTGACTGTCGAGGGATCAAGACCATCGCAAGCAGCAATACTGCGGAACGATAAACCGCAGTTACAACAGGGTACAAGCCTGCCGTTGTTGAATTCAGACTCGCGCTGGTAGGTGTTTCTCCTACTTGCATGAGACGTACCACAATCCTGTCACAAACAACCAGTAGTCAACTGTGATTACTGAATGAGTGCCCCACTGCGTAAACTTGTCTTAGATACAGAATGTAAACAGCGTTACTCATATCTGCTTTGATCGAGAGAGACAGTGCAGTGGTTAGCACAGTAGATTCGCTTTCGGGAGGACGACAGTTCTAATTCCCGTCCAGCCATAAGAGTTAGGTTTTCCGTGGTATCCCTAAATCACGCAGGGGTGGTTCCTCTAAAAGCAGCACGGCCGATTTCCTTTTCCTTTTGTAATCCGATCTTGTGATCCATCTCAAAGTACCGCACTAGCGACGTTGAACCCTTATCTTCCTTCCTAATTGGTTGTGAATAAATGCTAATAATCCGCATATTACATTAGTATATAATTTTGTAGTCATGCCAATTTGACGTTTTCTAATTTTAATAACTAACAATGCATTTCTTGGATTTAGAATTTAGTCTTGTGCATAGATTCTGTATAGCTTTTCGTCTGCTGTTCTGGGAGACGGCGCCAGAGGCTACATTGGTAAGCATTGAAGTCCCCGACGTTAATTGATTGAAACAGCGAAAACGTCGAACACTTAAGACATACCAACAATACGAACTCCCAAATATAGAGGCGTAGTCACGCAACGGCTGCCACGTCGAGACTCTGTCCGAATATGTAAAATACAGCGAAGTCGAACTGGATCCTAGAGCTGGAACTGGGTAAGGCAGTTTCCACAACGGAGGTGGAGCGTTAGACAGAAAAATATGGCGAAAACACTGGTGTTGGTCCCACAAATTATACGTCACATTAACAGATCCTCTCCCTGTAGCACGAAGTAAACTTTGTAAAGATGTAAATAATAGTGGCTGGTTGCTTATGGTTAATTCCAGAGAGATATTTTAATGAGCTCCCGAGAAAATCCGTAAACAATGAAAAACAGAGCAGTTCGACGGTCGGCAGAATTACTGCTCTATTGTTATAAATACATTAAGAACTATGGATATTTGTATGTATGAACATGACACGAAACGAATTAACAGATGTTAATTTAGTATCTATTATTGTTTTCGATGCATCATTTCGGAATAACAAATACATGTATATAGGTCCCCGTGTGATAAGGCCAGCGCCTCTCTTGTACGACACAGAGCCCACGCAAGTTGTCCCAGGCGTGCTGCCACAATGGGCGTTCCCAGAGAGACAGATGGCCCACCTGAAGAGCGTGCGCTCATGTGTCGCACGCTCTGTATTCGCTTATGTGCCTTCTGCTACGCCCAAGTCCCAAGCCGGCACTTGCCATATAATTGAGCCGTTCTACATCATGCGTTAAATGCCACCTCTTTCATTCCTCTAATGTCGTATGATTACCTGTACCGAAGGCCAGAATGGGCATCTGAATTTACATATAAACGAAAACCTACGCGAGTATAAAATCACAGGTGACGCTCGTACGAGGACAAAGCGTCGGCGAATAGGATGACGGCGTCTTCTTGGAGTATCAGGGATGGCTTCTACAGGTTCACAGGAACAATAAATAATGCATCTATGAATTTACTCTAAGGATGTTTGACCGACAAGTTGTGAGTTGCCTACCTCCGAGACTACGCTTGTAGCTAACAAAATCAAGACATGCTTTCTACATAGTTAAATATCACAAAAATACGTTACTCTTCTATCCTGGAGCTCCCTCCAAGTGAGAATGCACTATAATTACACACAGGAAAGAAAGTTTCGCTGAAACCATAAGCAATCTCAGGACTTTTCGACTTTTGCTATCAGATGAATCTGCTAAAACCATGAATCACTGTGACAGTTTAAAAGGAAAGAAACGTACGTTCACATGCTCATTATAAAATAGAGCATAAGTAGTCTGTTTCAACGGGGAAAATACGCTATAATCCAACGGAAACGTAAGTATATGGATTAATACAAATTATCAGTTTGCATCTCTTGTATTATGCAAATGCTACAGATTGAATAGAAATATGAAACTTCCTATTTCTATGATGTAAATGAAATTATCGCAAACTTGAATGGCACATTAGTCAATATCGTATTCTGACTTGGTCGCACGAAGTTATAGAATCAACATGACTTTAATCAGGCTTGATCCATGGTAAACTTCATAAGCAACTACAACTCATTGAATGTAGATGTGACATTAACATATAAAAAAGCAACGTAAGAAGGCGCACATGTATTCAAGAATTAAACATCAACTATGGTTTTTAGTTAAATTCTCTACGAAATTTAGCCTATGCTAGTTGTATCGGTACTCAACGATATTTCTTCATTTTGTGTCAAAATAATATAAACGACCTTACCTAATAAAAAAAACTCAGAAAAACTGAAATGATCCCCATTGAAGACAACAAAGAACACAATGTATTTAAAAATGATGTGAGAAACAAGGAAAGCAATTAGAAACCAAGTACAATACCATCGGACAACGGTCTAATGCCCATACAACCAAACGAGCCAAGGATACAAATGCTGGGCGTGAAATCCCGCAATGAATGAACGTAGTACAATGCCAAAAGACACACTTTCTCTTATAAAAGGGCACTATACATACCCTACATTTGAAATGTGATATTTAAACCGCAACTGAGTGTGTTTCATCTATATCATTTTTATTTTGTATTTTTTGCTCTGCTGCTGTCCCGTGACATCTGTAACACTCTTCAGGAATGTTGTCACTAAACGGAGTCTTGCACTTTTTCTACAACTGCATCTACGTATGCATCTATAGTCTGCCGACAGATGATCGCTAGTTGACTCAGTTAACCCAAAACACCCATACTCTTTTCTCTGTTATTCAAAATAACATTGTGAAAATGAATATTTATGTGTGACGTGTATGAGATAATTTTTTAAATGCTACTTCCAGTACTGAAATAACATACACAAAACATTTATGTGGATACTATAATGAAAACTGTTTCTTGCAATTTTACTGACTGTTTATGGCAAAGTCACCTTGAATCCTCATCGCATCATCCCGTACAGCGTCGTATATGTTTCTATAATTTTACACGGTGTGAACAAAGGAACGTGAGTTGTAACGTTGCTGCTAGTAGCAAAGATTTCTTAACTATCGTTTATTTCCTACAGATCGCATGCGTTCCAACAATGCTGTGGACTGCTTCAATAGCAAGCGTAGCTAATATACAATATGAATATATTCTAGTAACTGCATAATGAATACAGAACACGAACATTAAGTTGTTGATAAATAAAATCTGAACGAAGCGAAAATGAGAGTAAGGAGAGCAGTTTTTGTAATGTCAGTCACTACGAAATGTTTGAACTACGCGAAGTAGTTGCCAGATCCATACAGACCACGTTTTAGTGTAACCGGAGTGAAACGATCTGTAGTTTTTCTAAAAGCTCAACTATTGCCCTTAGGACTCCGAAAGCATTCGACACACTTTTAGAGGAAGCAGTAAATTTTTTTTTAAAATCTGTATCTGGGCGACCTAAATATCTTGCGAACAAGGAAAAAAAGCGTGATGGAAGAACACAGAAATACTGTCTGCTTCTAAAGTCATGAAGAAATATGTAAGAAAAACCTGTTTGATATCTTTCTGGGTCATATTGTTCGAAAGACCGACCACGAGGATATGCAGCGACTACCCTATCTTGAAGAGAGATGCATGTTATTATGTCCTCTCAAATGAATCCTCCTTATATAACGTTAGGTAGAGTTGCTTGGGTTACACGCAGCAGCCATTAACAGGCTTTGTACAGAGCTCGAAAAGCTGTGAACTACTGGTAACGGTGCACAATCATGTAAGGCATCATCTACTGGAAGAAAAATTGTTACTGTACCTGACAAATTTAAAGAATAATTCAAGAAATTATTAGAATGATTATGTAATTGTAGTAGTTCCTATCTCGTTAACGCACTCTGAGAGAACAGTACTGTCATAATCGAGACTCACCCGTGAACTGCTCGTCCATGTTCACCAACAAAAGCATCCGAAAATTATTCTTAAGGTTCTTATAAAAGCTTTTGATTCCCGAGCTGTGGAAAGAAAAACAATGTTTGTAAATTACACATCAAAGAGGGGAAAAGTCATTCTTCCTTTTCAAAGAAACAATGACTTTCTTATTTTCATTAATGTGCGATGCACAATGTTTGTAAAACGTAATTAATAATGATAATAAGAATAATAATATATTTAACCATGATTAACTGATACTGCACCGCATTTCATTAGCGCCCTCAGAGAAAGACAGAAGTAATGTCTTCATAGATATAATAAACATCTTTCTACAAGCAAAACCTATTGAATTGGGCCCATTTCTTCCACTTCTAATATTAATTGTTGTTGTTTGTAAAACAGCATAATACTAACTGCTACATATAGCTTCCTGCACTATTGGTTTATGAGTATACTTAACGCTTTTGTGAAACGTAGATGTCTAATTTACACTACATGACGTCAGTGAGCTATGTTTACTTTCCCCCTGCCTTCCACACGCACGCACACATACACGTGCACACACACACACACACACACACACACACACACACACACACACACACACACACACACATGCATGCGATTGCACTCACGAACAATTTAAAATAGTTGAAACGTCTTTGGCTGTATTATATGGATCACACTTTTGTTATTTACTTCGGAAGCTAGCCGATTAACAATTAAGAGTTAACATTTCAGCCGCTATAAGGTAAGAAAGTAATTTTGGTTGACTATTTCTACCACGTTTCATGTTAACAAAGAAGACTGTTTCATCTCTTTACTGTAATTAGTGATCAGATTTAAAGCGCACAGAGTAACGATGTTTTAGTGAAGTGGTATCTGATTGACCATTAACGCCCTTTAAATGACGAAACTAATCGCATATTAAAGCACACAACATGCTTCAGTTTATAATAATACTTTTAAGCTATTACAAAAGTGTTTTGTAGCATCTTGCTGTATCAATCAATGTTGATGACAGCGACAAGCAACGTTAACTGTACGTCGCATCAATTTATCTGATTTGCTTATTCTGAAATGAAAAACATTCAAGAAGAATTATGAGATTATTTCAGAATTAAACACTGGACGTCTGGCACCAAAACTTTTCAGTTTAGAGAAAACAGATTCTTAGAAGCCCAGCAGAACTTTCAGTCAGTTTGCTGCGATAGGCAACTGCGCGCACTTCACTACTCTGAGTTAAGTAATGTGTAGAAATTTGAAAACTTTGGCTATTTAATCAATCTATAAATACATACGCCAGTACTGGTTGCTATGCACCAATGATATCAAGCAAGATTAAGAAAATCGTACGAAAAATAACTCGAAGAATGTATTTGTCTTGCCCTAAAACTTCAGTTTACCATTTACTGTCAGTTTACCAACAATGATTACTCCTTCTTACTTCTCTTCTTCATTTCATGTATTACGTTAATTGCCTCTTACGCAACTCCATCTGTTGTATTGACTTGGCATATTTCTTCTTCTGGTGCATCTACAACTGACAGCCCCTTCCTGTTACACGGCCTACCCACACTTTCTGCATGTTGCTTCCATTTTCTCCTGGTTTCTTTTATTTTTTCGTTTAGATTATACATTCCTAAATTTTTCCTTATATCCTCATTTCTTTTACCATCATTTCATTTACAGCCTTTCACTCTTTTTCAGAAGACACATTTCTTGAGCCTGTAAATATATTCTACTTTGTGTCTTGTTTTCAACTTGGCTTTACGTCCATAAGTACAAATTGGAACTGTTATGGTTCAAATGGCTCTGAGCACTATGGGACTTAACATCTGAGGTCATCAGTCCCCTAGAACTTAGAACTACTTAAACCTAACTAACCTAAGGACATCACACACATCCATTCACGAGGCAGGATTCGAACCTGCGACCGTAACGGTCGCGTGGTTCCAAACTGTAGCGCCTAGAACCGCTCGGCCACTCCGGCCGGCGGAACTGTTATGGTTTTGTAAAATATCAGCTGTGTTTCTTTCCTGGCTTTACCCATGCATGGAAGTAAATTTATTTAATTTTTGGTCCACTTCATGGCTACATTCTTATGTGATGTAGCAACTTACAAATTTAAAGCATTTCACTTGTTCCAAGATTTTATTATTGAACACTACTTTTGATGTTACTAGTTATATGTTTTATCTACAGACAATTTTAGGTTCCAACCTGAGGCTAGCTCTTGCATCTTATAACTCCCACCTGAAGGTCATTTTCATTCTCTGCAATCAGTGTTAAGTCTTCTGCAGGTAGGATTATATTTAGTTTCATGTCACGATCAAAAAGTATTACTTTTTTATTTACCATTTTCATTTGACTGGTCACTTCAATTAAGCGTATAGTGAGAGTGTCGGGGTATTATAACGTTTTTATCTTATTGCAGTGTATGGTGTTCATTGGCTTTGTGATTATGTTTCCCATTCTATAACAATTTCAGCGTTTGTGTGTAAACTTTTAATAGCATCTATGAGATGAGATGGATAATCTCGTTCTGCCATTATACTCTGTAGTATTTCTCTGTTAAAGTTATCAGATACCTTTTCAGAACCTGTAAAAGCAAGATGGGTTTCCCTATTTAATTGTAGAATGCAGGAACCACCCTCCATATATCGATAGTTCCATATTAATACCATCTAATCCAGTGGCTTTCCTGCTCGTTCTAGGTTTTAGACCTTCTGTCAGGTCTGTGACATCGGTATCGTACGGGTCTTTTGCGTCATTTAGTTCAGGTAATATCTGAATTATACTATCATCACGTCATATTTCCCTTTTTATAATGATCTATCTATCCACGCCTTATCTCCCATGTTATTGACTCTCATTTGATCCATTTATTGTCTCTAAATGTTTTCGTCCCTTTACGAGTGATTGTCTGAATCTGCATGTGCTTTCAGGATTTTGTGTTTCGCATAATTTCTTTTCTCAGTGCATTCATTATACTTTTCATTTGTGGGACTATTTATGCAGGGCTTGAATGCTTCTCGTGTCGAAATCCTAACTCATCTACGTTTCCGGTATTTCTGTTTCTTCCCCAGAACTTTATTAGCTACATTTGTTGCAGCTGTTTTAAAGTTTCTCCATTCTTCTTCCAAGTCTTCTACCGCTTCCCAATTTGCTAATACTGTTGTCATCCAAGTTTCGTAGAGGTCTCTAATGCTGATATCTTTCTTATTAAAAATGTTTTCTCACTCTAAATTACGATAACCTTGCATTATTAATGAAGGAGCGCGTTCAAAGTGTAGGAAAAAGACAAAGTGAAATTGCATTCCTGAATCTTTATTTTAAAACTAACCTGGGTTATTGAGTTTCTACTTTTATTACTCTATCAAAACTGTGTTGAATGTATGGCTTTTATGTTGCAATTGCTGTCATAAGGAAACAATGATGACCATGGGGCTGACCGCTAATGCATCTTCACTGCAGGTGATATCCTGCAACGGATAGCATGCCAAAGAGTTAGTCACGTCTTATATTAACGGGTATATACTAGACGAGATGCCTTCACAGTATTATCAGCAAATTATTTTCATAATTTTAACTTCACTGGTAACAGTTTGAGCATTATATAATTAACCGATCCTTCCTCTAAAGTATAAAGTTATCATGAAAATGTTAGACGGACATACACTACAAAAAATTTTACAGGTATAAGCATTATCAGTGGTTTGATAACTAAGATAGGCAGTCAAAGTTTTCCACGGACAATTACTGACTTGTGGGAAGAAAGACTTATCAGACTGACAGGCTGTCACTTTCATATTCTGCCAATTATCTTACAATTGCCAAAACCACTTCAAGCTTCCGTTAAATCTGACAGAGAACGAAACTCCTTCAAGGGACTTCTTCACAATGTTTCTTTTCCATTACTCCTCCGATTAGCTGCTGTGCCGCCAATGAAAAATATGTCTTCGATGACAGATTTCTTTAAGCGAAGTCTATTTCTACAGAAGCATTACGTCGGTGATATGCGTTCAAGGCTGATAGCTTAGGAAATAAAAAGCGCAATGTACTCATAATGATCCAGTAACATTTCCTATTACATCGGTTCTCATACGACTTTCCGTATTTTCCTTGTCAGCACTACAGAACACACACACACACACACACACACACACACACACACACACACACACACCTTGTCGCCTGAATACAAATAGCAATGTAGCAATGAGTATTCGGAATCTAGAACTGCACAATAATTTACTGCTGGAATTTCTTTCGTTTCTTTTAAGGAAAGCTACGAAAGACTGAGTACCGTGTGAGAAGAAAATTCGTCAAGTTCCACTAGTTGGACTTCTTTGTGTTCATTATGCAGAGCCAATTAGTGCTCTGAAACGAAGCTGAGCTCAGAGATGTGATTTACGACGTGACAGGTCCATCCTTGAAGGTAACATCTGACGTGACTTCCAGAAGCCAAACTTTGTTGCCGTTTTTTGCCGCCTGTACTTGCTTTCCTCCTCTCGATCACATGTCTTTGAAGGACTTACGCTAAACAGCAACATTTAACTATGTTGTCTGTTACGTGTAGTTAATCTTCATAAAACAATGGATTAACCCCAAATCACAAGAAATGCGATTTTTTTTTTTGGATTCCGCCTTGTATTAGGCAATGTTGCACTCAGGCAACGTGAAAACTGTTTTCTGTGACATGTTTCATGTTTCGCCTGGATGGGCAATGATGGTTGCAAGCGACTGTTAAGCTCTCTGATTCAGCGATATTCTTTCATCTCTGGTGCAAAGTTTGTGAATACTAAGCAACTTTGGCAGTCACCGTGCTAGGTTTTGCGTTTTGCCTGTTAGTCTTTCGGTTTTATAATTCTCTTTTAGACCCTGAAGGTGAGTTTTTATACAAATGTATTACCGGAATTATTCCCTGAAATTTATAAATTAACGGGCAACGATGCTTGCAGGCAACAGAGTGTAATTTTTTTTTAAGTTATAAAAGCTCAAATGCACGTAAAATGTTCCACGGTCACAAGATATATAATTTAAATAACTTAATATTTTTCTTCAAACTACTTAACAAGTGCTTTAAGCAGAAATACAACTGCAAACGCCATATCAATTTCCTTTCCCTACTTCAGAAGATTTTTGAATGTGAACTGTAAATTATTAAAGTTTGTACAGAATGAGTTATGGGATTCAAACACTTC
The DNA here is from genome assembly GCF_023897955.1 of Schistocerca gregaria. Lineage (NCBI taxonomy): Eukaryota > Metazoa > Arthropoda > Insecta > Orthoptera > Acrididae > Schistocerca > Schistocerca gregaria. The sequence goes on from NC_064920.1 coordinate 945,306,858, forward strand.
CTACTTGTTTCAACATACCTAAAGAGATTTTTGGAAAATACAGTGTCTATAGGGAGGAATATATTTTTGGTCTGTTTATATGTATGGCACTGTTCGCGACATACACTCCTGGAAATTGAAATAAGAACACCGTGAATTCATTGTCCCAGGAAGGGGAAACTTTATTGACACATTCCTGGGGTCAGATACATCACATGATCACACTGACAGAACCACAGGCACATAGACACAGGCAACAGAGCATGCACAATGTCGGCACTAGTACAGTGTATATCCACCTTTGGCAGCAATGAAGGCTGCTATTCTCCCATGGAGACGATCATAGAGATGCTGGATGTAGTCCTGTGGAACGGCTTGCCATGCCATTTCCACCTGGCGCCTCAGTTGGACCAGCGTTCGTGCTGGACGTGCAGACCGCGTGAGACGACGCTTCATCCAGTCCCAAACATGCTCAATGGGGGACAGATCCGGAGATCTTGCTGGCCAGGGTAGTTGACTTACACCTTCTAGAGCACGTAGGGTGGCACGGGATACATTCGGACGTGCATTGTCCTGTTGGAACAGCAAGTTCCTTTGCCGGTCTAGGAATGGTAGAACGATGGGTTCGATGACGGTTTGGATGTACCGTGCACTATTCAGTGTCCCCTCGACGATCACCAGAGGTGTACGGCCAGTGTAGGAGATCGCTCCCCACACCATGATGCCCGGTGTTGGCCCTGTGTGCCTCGGTCGTATGCAGTCCTGATTGTGGCGCTCACCTGCACGGCGCCAAACACGCATACGACCATCATTGGCACCAAGGCAGAAGCGACTCTAATCGCTGAAGACAACACGTCTCCATTCGTCCCTCCATTCACGCCTGTCGCGACACCACTGGAGGCGGGCTGCACGATGTTGGGGCGTGAGCGGAAGACGGCCTAACGGTGTGCGGGACCGTAGCCCAGCTTCATGGAGACGGTTGCGAGTGGTCCTCGCCGATACCCCAGGAGCAACAGTGTCCCTAATTTGCTGGGAAGTGGCGGTGCGGTCCCCTACGGAACTGCGTAGGATCCTACGGTCTTGGCGTGCATCCGTGCGTCGCTGCGGTCCGGTCCCAGGTCGACGGGCACGTGCACCTTCCGCCGACCACTGGCGACAACATCGATGTACTGTGGAGACCTCACGCCCCACGTATTGAGCAATTCGGCGGTACGTCCACCCGGCTTCCCGCATGCCCACTATACGCCCTCGCTCAAAGTCCGTCAGCTGCACATACGGTTCACGTCCACGCTGTCGCGGCATGCTACCAGTGTTAAAGACTACGATGGAGCTCCGTATGCCACGGCAAACTGGCTGACACTGACGGCGGCGGTGCACAAATGCTGCGCAGCTAGCGCCATTCGACGGCCAACACCGCGGTTCCTGGTGTGTCCGCTGTGCCGTGCGTGTGATCATTGCTTGTACAGCCCTCTCGCAGTGTCCGGAGCAAGTATGGTGGGTCTGACACACCGGTGTCAATGTGTTCTTTTTTCCATTTCCAGGAGTGTATTTATGAAAATTTTTCATCGTGAGCATTGACTTTTTACATGGTATATGGAGAGGAGCACGGAAGGAGCCTTCACGTGTGCATTTTCACTCGAAGCCACCACAAGACTAGAAAAAGCCGGCACTCCCTGGAAACGATATCCATGAGGGCATCGATCAGTCCTTCCGACACCGAAGAAAATCAAAATCAAATAAAACGCACTTCTCAGAGCCATCTCTGACTGTTGCTAGCTTGAATGTTGAGAAAATAACAAAGAACAAACAAGACATAAGTAGCAGCTATACCACACGCGTAAATGGGGTATACTCTGTCTACAGGAAACACACGTAGATGAATCAGAACATAGGCCCAAATTAATGGGATGCATTTAGCCATACAGGTACCGCAAACTGCAGATGGTAATGCAGTTCTCTATACACCTGACCTGGCGTTGATTTCCACAGGGAAAACAGCAGTAATTGTCACTGAGATCTTCACTATCGAATGCGGGATCTTCGCAGTAACATCCGTATATAAGCCTCCAGGTGAATACCTGAAGCTTAACACGCCAGACAGTTTCAACAACCAAAAGACACGGTTTATCTTAGGTCACTTCAACTGCCATAGTATACACTGTGGATACAATGAAACGGCAATGGGCAGTTGCTAGAAAAAATGCGTGGAAGCGAATAACTTCTCTCTCCTTCATGACTCAAAGCTACCATACTCCTTCAGAGCATCATATTACCAACTAGGAGACTGCAATATACACCTACAAAATGGATCGCGTGTTTGGCTCTGTGCAAGACTGTTTAGGTGTTTTAAGCCCTAACAAAATATATTTACAATTGACTTTTCCATACTCTCTATCAATCACAACCATGCAGTGTTGATTGCTCTCTCCGATGCTTTCCTGGAAAAGAGAAGCATCTGCCTCGACACTGACATGGATCGTCGTTTAAGGACGATAGACAGCAGATGGAGAGATCGGCTGAGAAGAGATGTAACGAGGTGTGATTTAATGGTGGACTGATGACGCATTCGAGAGAGAGCGAGATGTTGTGGCAGGTCATTTATCACACATTCAACCATTTTTTCCGTTGTTCTCTCGAGGTACATCAGTTGTGTGGTATAACTTGCGTTCCACTCGTATACAAATGCGTTCTCTTTGTGTGACTTAGAGCGCTATCTACCTGAAATTGTTAGCAGCAAAGCTCTGCATGCCACATTCAACAGTGGACTTCCAACACATGTGCGATGAATCATGTCCATCGATGGAAAATCTATTTCAACACGCCCTTCTAGACAAACGAAGGGTATGCGAAGTATTTCATTTTTCTGCCACGTCTTGGACATAAATCGAGTGATTCTAAATTAGTGACACGAGTTTGTGAGGCGGTGTAAAGTCTGTATACATTTAACTGACAGTTGTCCTGTTTACGGAGTTAATGCAGCATGGCGTGTAATTTCACATGTCAAACACTGTTGATATGCCTTTGTCTGCTTTCTTGTAAGATGCATTTTCCCTTGCTGGTGGTCATTTTATAGGAGTAATGTGAGCATAGTATAATTTCTGAATCGTAATGAATGTGAAGAATGGGCACTATACACCTCCAAAAATCTACATTGTGCATTTATCATGAGGAACCTTTACTTTTCTTTGGTATAGAAGGAAGCACTTTTATTATCTTAAAGTTTGTCACACTAGTGAATGGGATAGATAACTTGGAGGATGGATGTATTGTCAGATGTTGGACATATGTCTTGCATTAAAATATTAAGAGCAATGCACTACGCTGACAAATATTTCAGAAACCACGTGGATATAATATTATAGCGTGCTTAAGTGCAGAAATTTGTAGAATTAGTAGTGCATGTGTTTACGTTCTACATCATTTCTCTGTTGCCAATACCTTCTTGGTACTGACCCCAGACATTAGAACAATACTTTACAATTGATAGCAAAGTTTTTTTACGTAAAATGCTTCAAACTCCATTCATCTGGAGCTCCATAATGCATAAAACACATGTTTCTTCTTAACCAGCACCACAATATTCTCATATCTACTATACATCGATAAGGGTTGCTAAATTTCTTGACATACACGCATCTGCAGAGATCTTGTGCAGTTGGATGATTGTGAGGAAGACTCGTGTGGGACAGTTTAGGCTGAACAGCAGTTATGGACTACGCTCACTCTGGTCCTTCACAAGACGTGGGATGATGAGGGTATAGTACCCTCCTACTTCTGGTTAGTTGCAAATTATATCAGCGACAGTGTTTCAGGGAGAGTTTGTCAAAGACAATTCGAGGAGACCTCTCAATCTCCAACTTTATTCTATGAATGAGAGAATACTTTGTGACTCCCACCCACACAAGTAAAGATGGGCAGTCGTAATCATAAATTGTGCACTATGATCAAAGTGTTAGAAATATGTAGATAACCTGACTATATCGTTATAAGGTGCTGTCTAACATACTTTACTGTGAATGTCCAATTATCAACTGTGAATGGCTGTACTGGACAGTCATGTATCTACACTCAAAATTCAGTACATGGTACAGTCAAAGTAGTGGAGGGGTGGTTTATTGATGGTACAGAAACTGGAAAGCAAGCTGACATGTCATTGGTTGGTGTTGAAATAACGGAAAATTGCTAAAATTGATCGCACTGTCATCTGTGGTGCTCATTACAGTACATTGTCCCATATCGACAGTGTCGGTAGACTGTTTCTCTCCACGTAATGATTGACTGACATCACCTCTTTGAGATGGAGAGAGTATTGGTGGGAGCAACACCTTCTGGGTAGGGCCAGCACTCAAAGAGTGATAATGTATATGGCTGCAATATGATGAATTAGTGCTCTTGGTCCCTTTGAAACAGAGAAACTAGACATCTGCTGCCCCATCACTTTGAAAGATGAGATTAAGTATAGAGTTCGTCACTATCAGACAGTTGTTTGGAAATGCTCCACAACGCAACAAATTATTCCAGTTTCCGTATGTTCCAATGTCCTCTACATTTTTGTCAATAAGAAATACCACCCCAATTTTTTATTTCAACCATCCTTTGTGTTGCGGTAGCAGCATAGTTTACACCACATGATGTCCAGCTTTCTGTGAGAGCCAACGAATCTAAACGTATTAATATTGGTTTAGCACTTGAGACAGCCTTCGAAGTCGTGGTGGAAAAACAAAATGTACGGCAATGTACAAAGCTGTAGTCATACTTGGCTTAGATGTGTTACAGCAGAAAAATAATGTACCAAACTGCTTATGAAAGAAAAACACAGGGACCCTCTCTTGCGAATGGTAGTCTGTGGAATACGGTCCTCCTATCGTACAGGCGACGGAACTTTACACTGGTCTCTGGAAGCATCTTCGAAAGTGACCACCACCTCCTCCAATGGAGAAATATCTGTATTTTTAATAGGATGGCCACATATGCTCGACGTCAGCAGGCAGACTATATTTGTTTTCGATATATCAAAAGAGAGAAACATGGTAATATTTTATCAAGTGATGTTCGTGAAGTTTTTATAGTTCTTAGTTTTTCTCTGTCAGATGATGGGAAATAATGAGGAGGGAGAGAATATTTCCATGACAGATATGAATGCACTCTTATCGATGAAGATCTTCATATTGCACTACTTGTATGTAGTTTGGAAACACACTTCAATTCAGTAGCTAAATCCTAGTCTTTCTTCCAGTTACCAAATGATGTGAAGTCTTCCTAATTTTCCCGGTAAGGAACACCACCATAACAGCCTGTTTTGTCTTTTCCACTAACTTGTATTGAAGGAGAGAGCTTCGTTTGGCACTGCCTTACACACTGTACACTGTTGGTAGAGCTACAACGAAATGTTCCCATTCCTACTGAGTGATCAAGACGCGGTCCTGTCGCATTAACCCAGCTCAGCCTGTTTCTCCACAGGAAGCAAAAGTTGGGAGATACAGCACTCTCGGAATTCCACTCAGTTCCGACTTATAATGAGCAAATGGATGAAGCTGCAGCAAGGGCGGGGCAGTAACTGAAAAACAGTTACAAGATGCAGAGAGACTGTCTAAAACCATGCTGGCGTTTTTATGTATGGGGTTTCACGATGTGACAGTGCCACAAATATGATTCACCAGTGGCTGTTATCATTAAAAGACTTCTCCAGAAGATCCAATGCAAGTACGTGGTTTAATGGAGAGACATGATTCTAAAACGCGAACAAAGTTTCTACCAGAAAGTGTAACACTATAGATCTCAAAACCGGTATATTGGTCTATGTGATAGAATATATTAAGAATACTGTTTGTTAGCATGGGAAATATCTAGCAGCCGCATGGGGGGGGGGGATGCAAATTCCTTAGGCGAATCACTTTCTAAATAGGTGAGAAGGGTGATTTTATTGCTAGCTTACACCGCTGGCGACGTGCACCGCACATTCGTTTGGTATGTTAATACATACTCCACGATCATCATCTATATTCATTATTACGATATTTGTCTGGATGACCACTTCATTCACAAGCAATACCATGCCTAAATTTATAAAGCACATATAGTTTTTAACATGGATATCGCTAGTGATAGTTCGTGCCTGTAAAACCAATACCGCTCTTTTATGCAGAGTGACAGTAACATGGTCGTTGTAACGTGTTTTTAATACCTGGTCGCTTATAAGACGATCACGTCTCTCTTCCTAAGGCACACAGGTAGCACTTGCAAGAAAAACAAATTGAGCATGTCCATCAGTCAGAGATTTTCACTTAGTATTGTTTGGAGTCACCAGCACTCAGTTATTGGCAAGCTGTTACACTTAGTAGGGGATGTTTGATGTATTCGCTGTTATTACCAGGCTTATAAAGTATGTGCGGGGATGTAAAATTACTGTGGTCTGTGCCCGACGTGTGATTATGTCCGGTAGTAAAGGAGGTGTGGATTTGACATGGGAAATTGCTATTTCAGTGCATCGACAGCCATAACGGGGATGAAAGATTTTACTTGGAAAACTATGTCCATTCATAAGGAGGATACAGATGTTGATACTTCACAGTGAGATTCATCCCAGCCATATAGCCGTAAGGAGGAGGCATCTCTGATACTTTGCTTATTTGCAAATATCACGAGATTGGGGCTGCAATAGTAATATTTAATCCTAATTACAGTGATAAATATGAGGCTTGTTTCCTAGGATAGCTGTGCTCGCTGTTCATGTGCATGGTGCAGGTAGCCGATGACTAGAACGAATTGGCATTTCCGGGTTAATGCTGTCATGGGTGGCATATATAAAGAAAATTTCTGGCCAGCTGAATTGTCAGTTCTTGCCCACAACAGTGGGACAAGACTCAGCAGCTGAACTTGTGACGCTATCTAGATAGTAGAATAGTGAACTAATACTGAGTATGTGTTAGGCAGTCTCTGCGATTGCGTGTGTTGCATATATTTTCCGTGGACAATGGAGCAATTCAATATCAACCATTGTCAAGTATTGACAATGACGGGGTATGAACGGACAGGCACACTGCATCCGGACATCGGGGCATGAGTGCTTGGAATGTGTGGGTGCTTCAGCACTCTCTGACATAGAGCCATAACAACTACTCCTACGGTGTATTGGATCGTGGTTTAAGTGTGTCATGTTTAGCGCTTCTCAATACATCACAGTGGTATTTGTTGTTGTCTCTATCCCATCACGCAGTAGGCCCTTCCTCCTGCTACCGAATGTAGCAGAGACAACCAACTTAGTAATTCTATAGTGCTTTCAGAAACCAACTGGAACACTGACTTCCCAATTGTTGCCAATAGTGATACTGAGAGCATGCATCTGTCGAATCCCTCCCACAAACAGTTCAACAATGTAGCATGAAACTGAGCTGAAAGCTGAAATTTTCAGCTACCTTCACCGTAATAAACTTCCTACCAAATGACCTAACTGTGCCAGTATCCATCAGTAGGAGGCAATGGGGGTAAAAAATTGTGGAAGGGGGAAGAGTAGGGTCTGGAAATCGGGCAGTTGCTGGATTCAATCCCACCAAATATACTAGTCCTAGTATTCACCAAAAGGTTGCAAAGAAAAACCAGCTGCAAACAAAGGATAAATGTGATTAATTAGTCAATCAGTCTGATAGAGTGAGGGAATATTCCCAAGACATCCACAGTTGGAGGTTCACAATGTATTCAATACTTTGCTCAGGACAAAGGTGGGGCTAGTGTGGCACACGGCAGAAACTACCTATTTCTTCCCGAATGTCTCTGTTCCATCTGCTACATGTTTCCACAGCAGTGAAAGTGTGAGAACAAAGGGATGTACTGATTACCAACGCCACTCCTGCGTGAGTGGTGAGGGGGGCAGGGCAGGGGGAATGGAAGGGAAGCGGCTAATCTTGGTCTGTGTGTGTTTGCATGAGTTGGTTCACACATACAGGAAGGAACCACTTGAGTGAGAGAGAGAGGGAGGGGAGAGGGGAGAGGGAGAGGGAGAGAGAGAGAGAGCGCATGTGTTTCAAGAGGAATTTCTCAGGCATCAATATCAAAGAGTTACCGCTACATTATGCTTTGTTCAGGGATTAGCACAACTTCTGATCTGCAGGCCGCACGAGCCGACTGGTTGTGCAGCTGCACACAGCAGTTGTGGGGCCCAAGCGGGCACAGTGCGGTCTCTTGGACACCAGTGAATGGTACAGCCTCGCGACGCGGTCAGGACGTGGGCGCGCAAAGACCTGATGTCAGTGCAAAAGATTTTTAACCGTGCGATTGTGTGTGGTGAGTTGTGTTGACATCGATTTTTTGACGGTATTCCTTGCACAATCGGAAAAAAGTGATCTACGTAATTATTTCTTTTTGACGCATTTTACAATACCTGCATCTTTCAATACACCAGGGAATAATGACAAAAAAAAGATCCAACCCACGCGAATTGAATTTTATAAATAAACAGTATATTCTTTGCTATGTATTTGAATTTTCTGTCATGAGATCCTTCCTCTCCAGCACAGAGTCTTCTTCTTGCCAATTTCATGGTGGGGGGCGGTAGACGAGGGCTGGGGTTTTACCATAAGAGAGAGGTTAATTAATTTGTAGATTTAATTAATTAGTCAATTAAGCTAATATCAAATGTGTACTTATATTAGTGAGGATGAGGGTTGGAGGTTTCGAGAGGGGTGGTTTGTTGGTTGGTTGATTTGGGGGAGAGGACCAAACAAGGAGGTCATCCGTCCCATCGTGTTAGGAAAGGATGAGGAAGGTAATCGGCCTTGCCCTTTCAAAAGAAACATCCTGATATTTGCCTGAAGTGATTTAGGGAAATCACAGAAAACCTAAATGAGGATGGCCGGACGCGGTTTTGAACCATTGTCCTCCCAAATGCGAGTCCAGTGTGAGAGGGGTGTGGGTGAGAAGGGCCAGAGGGGAAGGGTGGGGGGATTTCTCTGAAGGTCAGATTATCCCCGGTGGGTTATAAATCAATTAACAGAGTAACAGGGTGTCATGAATCAGTTAAGTTTGCCCCTAAAAGTATGCAACCTACACCAACAAAGTGGTTTAAAATATAGGTTACATCCCTCCTCTATAAGACAAATGCAGAACTGTACAGGGAGGATTAAGAAGGCCCTTGGAAAAAAAGAGAAAGAACAGTATGGACATACGAATAAAGAGCTCAGATAACAAGCCAGTATTAAGCAAAGAAGGGGAGCTGAAAGGTCGAAGAAATACTTTGAGGGGCTCTACAAGACAAATGAACTTGAAGATTAACCTAATAAAAAATATACATTTTTTTAGAAGTGGCACGACCCCATTTTGCAAAAGTGAAGTTTAGTAGCAAAGAAACTGCAACACATGTTACTACTATTAGATGGTGTCAGGTACATGGGATAAAGAGCATAGAAAAAGTCCCAACATATGATTGCCCTGGTCATATACACAGCAGGAAAAAAAGTCGCAACACCAAAAAATAATTAATGTAGAGTAATGAAATTTCATAAATACATTTGTCTAAGTAACATATGGGTGATTAACATTTCGAGATTACATATTAATGGAAGCGCGAGATAAGTCATTGCAAATTTGGAATTCTGGTACATTAATAACCGTTGTTAGCACCAGGAAGCTTAATGGAAGCATGCAAACGTGCATGCTCTGTGTTTTACAGGTGTCGGACGTCAGTTTGTGGCCCAGAGTTCCATGACTGTTGCACTCTCTTGGTCAATACAGGGACGGTTAATGCTGTTTGTGGAAGACGCTGGAGCTGTTCAGTGATGTCCCGTACGTGTTCGATTGGAGACAGATCTGGTGATCGAACAGTCCAAGGCAACATGTCCACACACTCTGGAATGCTGTTAATGAATGGCAGCCCAATAGGTCGAATCACCAGACTGAAGAACAGAGTTGCAATAAGGTTGATGGGATAGCCACGGGAGTCGTCCTGCTGTCATACGAAATCGCACCTCAAACCACACCTCTGGGTGTATGTCCAGTGTGTCTAGCATGCAGACAGGCTGGTTGAAGGCTCTCAACTGGCTTCCTTCCAACCAGCACACGGACATTACTGGCTCTGAGGGAGAACAATCTTTCATCAGAAAACATAAAAGATCTCCACTCTACTCTCCAATTAGCCCTCGCTTGACACCACTGAACTTGGAAATGGCGGTGGTTTGTGATCAGTGGGAGCCACGCTACAGGGCGTCTGGCTCGGAGTTGTCCTTGAAATAATCAATTTGTGACAGTTCGTTCTGGCGCTGTGGTACCACCTACTGCTGAAATCGCATACGTCGAACATGACGGTCTTTCCTCTCGATGATGCCACGTGACCGACTACAGCACGATCATCTTGCGACTGTATATTCTCGTGACAACAGCCGCCAGAAATTAAGTACAGTGGTTACATTCCTGCCAAGACTTTCTGCAGCATCGAAGAAGGAACATCCAGCTTCTCGTACCCCTTTACACAACCTCTTTCAAACTCAATGAGGTGTTGATAATGGCGTCTTTGGGGTTGTAGAAAAATATCCGCTACCAGTCACCGCTGTGACTGGTAGCGGATATTTTTCTACAACCCCGTAAAGGAACAGTCACAGAGTTCGACAGCATTCACTATGGATGAAATTCATTTAATGGCGTCTTTGTCGCCTTAAAGGCATTCTTCACTAAACTCAGCTTGTCACGTCCTATCTCAAAGGTAACTGACGCTGACGACCGACACAGTGTGTTTTAAAGCAAACCTGACTGGCATCCTCATAGTAGCACCATTCTTATGCGACGAGGGCGAGATTTTAATGGACATCATCTTCTAGACGTAGAAACCAGCCCACCAACTTCTGTTTATGTCGCACAAGGGTCATTCCATGTCAAATCAACCAATTGTACTACGTGATTTGAACCATGACCTCAGATTTGGATGATTTTTTTTTCAGGGAATGTACACACTAACACTAGTTTTAATTTGAAATTTCAAATTTCACTGACCTTTGGTTTTTGAGTTTCAAAGGTTTAAAAATCAAAATAACCTCTATTTTTGATCAATCGATGATTGTTTTAAAATGCTATGTCTCAAAAACTATACAACCTAGAGAGCTCAAACATGCACCATTGTTTTCCTCTAAAAATTCCCTTCAATTTGATATGTAACATGACTATGCTACCTAAATCTGAAAATTTTAAACTGTTCCAAAAGAACATTTTTTGAAATTTCCAAAATAATTACCCTCGGATCTTTTTATAAAAATTATATATGTTGTCCAGTTTAACTGAATACACGCATGCAAAATTTCAAGACGGGATTTCAATGGGTTCTTGTATAAAATAATATTTTACTACCGCAATACACACCAGTGAGGTGGAGAGAACACTATTTCTAGGCTATGAATACCAAGGTAGACCTAAGTAATTCTAACAAACTTAAATTATTATGTTAGCCTTTTTATGCGACATTACCATCTTATTGTTCGTTAATACATTAAATGATGTAGTGTTGTTATAATTTATTTAATGTTCATGATTCTTTTAACTATGCATCAGAAAGAAGTGAACACATTTTAATTGGTAATATACGTGCTACAAGTTAAAATTCTGAATAAAGCCACTCACCTTCATCCTTAGTTGTAAATGGCAGAGATCATCTTTTTATTGGTTTTCCAGTGTTATTTGTAATCATTTACAACAAGTTCCTTATGTTAGAAATTGGCATATAAGTAATTTCACTTGGGAAAAAGATTAACTTGTTGATATTTGCATGGATATAACTGTATTTATAATACTAATTGGTATTTATGAATTTAATACACATGGTATTTATACATCTTAGTGTTTGGTGATGGTAGGTGTAGCATAATTTAAAGGTGCTTCTTTTATGGTCTTTTAAGATATTTTTCCAAAGCAAGAGAAGACAACTTCATTTCTTTAGCACTTAAAGTGTAGGTTCTTCCCGCAGCTGTTGTTGGATTCGCATTCGTAAAAGAGTATTTCCTGGAACATCTAATATATCTCTTGTTTGTGGATAGTAAAAGACTGGGCTGGACCCTTTGGCTGTAAAAAATTGTTTTGGTACATGTTATTGTATTTTTCTTCAATACATTCTAACCACCAAACGTCATCATATGCGACTGTCACAAAACTAGCAACAATATTTTCCATATGTGACCCTGTTATTTTGTTCAGTATTGTCACATATTCAAGAGACTCATCCAGACTAAAATGATAAGGCTTGACAGTAATTTGACTCTCTGTGCAGGGTTTATATGAGTGAAACTTTTGTGTTCCCATAATCGCTTTTGATACACTAAACCGAGGAAGTAAGTAGTCGTGGGTCAGTTCACAGTCCTCTGTTGTGCAATATTCAAAGTCAATGTTTTTCATGTGTTCCATGGCAAATACATAAAGTGATCTGGATGTTAAGATTTGTTGGTCATATGGCCTTTGTAAGGTGGCTTCAGCAGCTAGCTGCTTAACAGTTCCGCCAAGGCCATCGCATGCACTCTTGCCATGGGATGTTGCAAAGAACTCCCACTCTTCCTCCACTTCAAAATCAGTTTTATGCAAACACAAATTAAGGAAGTTTTTATTATTTTTATATTGTGCAGCACTGCTATCAGAAAAGTAAGTAATCTTTTTAAGTGCAAAAGGCAAGGTTTGCTTTATGATTTCTAGCAGTTTTTTTGTGGATTACATAGAAAGCGACTGTATTACGTTTCAGGCATCTGATATGAAGACACACTGCAGATGTTTTAGTTTTCCCTCCCATTTATAACATAAGATGAAAGGATGCAGTGTAGCTCAGGTGGTAGTCCAGTGGAATAATTGTATTTCATCTTGTACTACGAAAGAGTAGTTTTCTGTAAAATCACAGTTGACTACCACATGGCCTTCACTTAAATCGTCCTTGATTTTCTGTAGTATTCTTTCTGCTGACTAGCTATAAATGAATGAGTTTTTTTTAAAAATAATAAGTGAATGTCGCATAAAATCTTAAGATCATAAGTTATTATTTTTTATATATTTTATTCTCGCATTAAAATATCACTCAATGAATTAACAAACAATAAGAGGGTAATGTTGCATAAAAAGGCTAGCATAATAATTTAAGTTTGTTAGAATTACTTAGGTCTACCTTGGTATTCATAGCCTAGAAATAGTCTGCTTTTCACCTCACTAGTGTGTATTGCGGTAGTAAAATATTATTTTATACAAGAATCCATTGAGATCCCATCTTGAAATTTTGCATGTATGTAGTCAGTTAGACGGGACAACATATATAATTTTTTATAAAAAAAATCCGAGGGTAATTATTTTGGAAATTTCAAAAAATGTTCTTTTGGAACAGTTTAAAATTTTCAGATTTAGGTAGCATAGTCATGTTACGTATCAAATTGAATAAATGATAATTACAACTCTACAACCAGAACTGTTTGTTTCTTCACCATATATCAGAGGTTACTGTGCCATCCCGCTATGATGTGGAAAAAGTTATTTGAAGACAATATTCAAGAAAGGGAAGGTCAGTAGAAGAAAATGAAATAGGAGATACACTGCGAGGAGTTTGACAGAGCACAGAAAGACTTCAGTGGAAACAAGGCCCCTACTAGTCCTTCAGAATGAGTAAGAGCCATCCATGATAAATCTTTTCCACCTGTTTTGCAAAGTATCAGACAGGCGAACTGCGCTGAGACTTCAGGAAGAATTTAATAATTCCAATTTCAAAGAAGGCAAGCGCTGACAGGCGTGAGTACTTCCGAACCATGTGCATGAGTTTAATAAGCCATGTTGCAAAATACTGATACGACGTTTTTGCAGGAGCCGAAATGGAAGCTGTCTTCGGACAAGTTCAGTTTGAGTACCGGAGAAATGTAGGAACACAACAGGCAATTCTGACCCGACGACGTAACCTAGAAAATAGGCGGAACAAAAGCAAACCTTCGTTTATAGCATATTTAGACAAAAATTTACACATTGCTGACTGGACTATAATCTTTGAAATTTTAAAGACAGCAAAGATAAAATACAGAGAGCGAAAAGTTATTTATAAATCGTACAGAAACCAGTTATAAGGCTCGGAGGACATGAAAGGGAAGCCGTAGTTGAGAAGGAAGTGACACATGACTGTGGCCTATCGCCGATGTTATTCAATGTGTACACTGAGAAAGATGTGAAGGAAATCTAGTAGAAATTTGGAAAACGAATTTTAGGGGGAAGTAAAAGAAATCTTCGCGGTTTGTCTTTGTCATAAAGTTACTGTTAGAGACTGACTTGGGAGAGCAGCTGAACGGAACGGACACTGCCTCTAAAAGACATTATATGAAGCATATCAAAAGTAAAACAAGGAAATGGAATCTAGTTACATCAAATTAGGTGATTCTGAGAGAATTTGATTAGGAAGTGAGACACTGAAAGTAATAGATGAGTTTTGCTATGTGGACAGCAAAACAGCTGATGATAGTAGAAGTAGGAGCGATATATAATGTAGAATGGCGATTGCAAGAAAAACATTACTGAAAAGGAGGAATTTGTTAACATCTAACGAAATGTAAGTGTTATGAGGTTTTTTCCAAAGGTACCAATAAACCCCCGACTCTTTAAAGAATCGAAATACATGTATAAAAGAGCTTCACATTTCTGGTAAGTATACAAATGAGTTAATATGTGAAAGATTGTTAAATATTTGACATTAAATATGCAAGCGAGAAAAAGTTTCGTAAAGATTGTAATTATGTATAAGTTTGGTGGAAGACGCTACGTGCTCTCATTCTCAAATAATGGATAAACAAAGTCTGCGTAATTTGCGCGTCGTGAGCTACGCTTTCTCGACAAATACATACCGTTTCTAAATGTAATACTTGTCTTACTGTATTAATCCCTTAACATAAGATTATACCTCCTAATGTGTAGATTAAGAAAGCGCCCGTTTGACTCTTTGTACCCTAGGTGGCGTTGTGTAGCCAGGGAGACTAGTTTACATTCGTCATTCGTCTCTCTTCAAAGTGCCCACTGTGCAGATGTACTACACACAATGAGTTAAATGAAAGTGCTGCATTAAACATGGTAAGATTTTCGTTTCATGAGCAGGCAGACATGATTTTTGTGTATGCCCGGCGGATGGTAATGCTCACGAGGCTGCACCG
This sequence comes from Schistocerca gregaria, assembly GCF_023897955.1. Classification (NCBI taxonomy): domain Eukaryota; kingdom Metazoa; phylum Arthropoda; class Insecta; order Orthoptera; family Acrididae; genus Schistocerca; species Schistocerca gregaria. The sequence continues at coordinate 945,321,962 of NC_064920.1, forward strand.
CTGTATCAGATCGAAGACAGCCGAGTGATCCAACTTTCGGTGCTGCGTTCTGTTGCGTTGCCGAGACAGGACTCGTAATACAACAGACTACTGACCAAAGAAGACCACAGGTTCCTAGCAGGCCTAACCAGGAAGAGCACATTCTACAGGCTGTCGAAGAAGAGCGAGATGTCAGCGCAAGAGAAGTGGTCCTGGCATGTGGTACATCTCGAAGTTCAGAATGGAGGAACTTCATCAGCAACTCACATATACGTATACTCTTCAACGTGTGCAAGCCCTTTTGCATCCGATCACCCAACGTGGGAGAACTTTTTCCACACACTGTCAATCTGTTGTTTGTCTCTTCAGTTTTGTTTACAGGCAAGGCAACGTTTGCAAGAGATGGCATAACAAACTTCCAAACCAAAGATATGGGTAGATCGCAGTTTCCATGCTACAATACAGGCTAAACATCAACACCAGTTTAAGACTGATATGTGGGCTGCAAGTTTTGGTGACTGTCTGGTATGGCCGTAAGTTCTTCCATCAGATGCTGTCTATAGGGACTTTATTCACAAAACCCTCACCTTCCAAGGTCCACTAGAAGTGCCGCTACAAAGAACAATAAACATATGGACTCTGCATGATGGAGCTCCTGCATATTTCAGTCTCTATGTTCGAGATTCAGTGGCTCGTATGCACCATGAGAGATGGGTAGGTAGAGAAGGACCATTTCCATGGCGTGCATATTTCTCCGGCCTCAATCTTTCGGATTATTATTTCAGGAGTACCTTAAACAATTGGTCTCTCCAGGGCATCACCCTATATAGAAACTGTTCATCGACGTGTCATAGATGCAAGCGGAAACATTCTAAACCACCAGGGAGTATTTGAAAGGATGCAGCAGTACATGATTCGACGAGTGCAAGCCTGTTTGGGAGCAACAGCAAGGGCATTTCGAACAGTTTTTATGAATTTAAGTGTTGATCAGCTCCAGTCATCTAAATCGTAAACTTCCATCGTTAACTCGGAAACGAAGGATTTTCGGACATATGTATGTGTCTATGAAGTTTTTCTTGTTTTGGTGTAGAAACCTTATCACCAAAGTTTGTAAAAAATATTTTTGAAACACTGTGTATATGTCGAGTAGCTGCAAGCTTGGGGCCAAGCCTTACAATCTGACGTCATTTCGACGGCTTGTGTATCAGTTCCACTATTTAATTCGTTCATTTTAACTGGCCACCTAGGATCTTAGGATCTTTATCGTACCCCCTCGGAAAAAGCTGCAGGATGTAACTGCCATTAGGTTGAAACAGCACCAAGATCAACCCATATTGTCAGCACCATTCAACTGGAAGATAGTAAGCATGCACGTTGAACCATGACAGAAATGAGACTGTGTCTGAAGTCAACATATGGATGGATACAGTTAACGAAGGTATGTTGAACGATTCGTGTTTGCTCTATTTTAGAGCTAGATAAGCGACATATTTACATTTAGGGGTAACAGGTAACAGGGATAACAACAACACTATTGATTATTTATGAACCTAACTGGCGTCATATGGGTTCATGTGTGCAGGAATTAACGTTGGTGAAGGTAGTAATTTCAATAATCACAGTAAATCCATATCATGAGCTGATGAGGTGGTCCTGCGGTGGCCAAGGTCGTGTAAGTTTGAGTGTGGTTCGGGGGCTTAATGGTAGTTTTTCAGATTACCGAAGATCGAAGGTTCAGACATTAATCAATATCGCATCTTTCATTTCTGTCATTTATAGAATCATTCACCTCCAGCAACATTTTCTGCATGTGAAAAAGACCAAATTAACCACAGTTCGAATTTCACATAACACCATAGGATCCCTACAAACTGTACGAGGGTCACTCCAAAAGAAATGCTCACTATTTTGTAAAAATACAGTTTTCATTCTGCATGTGTGAAAGTTTTACAGAGTGTAGATACATCCTTCCCGCTCGTTTTCAAACTTAGTTCAACATGTTCCGGTGAGTGGCGCCGTCAAAGCATGTCTTCAAGATCGCTGCTACACTTGACGTTCGTCAGAAGCAACGTGCTGTCATAGAATTCCTGTGTTGTAAAAACGAGACAGTGGGGAAACATCCACAAAAGGTTGAAAAAAGTGTATGGAGATGCTGCTGTCGATCGCAGTACAGTTATTCGGTGGGCAAGCAGGTTACGTGATGAAAGCGGGCATGGCAATATTGAGGATTGTCCTCGCAGCGGCAGGTCTCTTACTGCACACACTCCAAACAATGTGCAGAGAATTAACGAATTGATGACTGCTGACAGACGCATCACAGTGAACGAATTGTCACGCTACGGTGGGATAGGGGAAGGAATTGTTTGCAGAATACTGAAAGTGTTGGCGTTAAAAAAGGTTTGTGCCAGGTGGGTTCCAGGATGTTGACAGTGACTCACAAAGAAACAAGGAAAACGGTATGTAGCGAACTTTTGGAACAGTCCGAGAATGGTGGGGATGAGTTTCTTGTAAGAACTGTGACAGACAATGAAACATGGCTCCATTAAGAGGTAATCAACGGAGTGGCATCATGCAAATTCACCCAAGAAAAAAAAATCAAATGGCTACCGTGTTTTCGATTCCGAAGGACTCTTGCTTGTGGACATCATGCCAAGTGGAACCACCATAAATTCTGATGCATATGTGACGACACTGAACAATCTTCAAACTCGAGTGAGTCGTGTTCGACCACATCGGCAAAAGGAGGATGTTTTGCTGTTGCACGATAATGCATGGCCATATGTCAGTCAAAAAACCATGGAAGCGATCACAAAACTCGGATGGACAACACTGAAACACCCGCCTTACAGTCCTGACCTGGCTCCATGTGACCATCATCTCTTTGGGAAACTGAAAGACTCTCTTCGTAGAACAAGATTTGAAGATGATGACTCTCTTGTGCACGCTCCCGAACAGCGGGTCCAAAGGGTTGGTCCAGAATTTTAACATGCAGGTATACAGGCGCTGGTTCCAAGATGGAGTAAGGCACTTGAGAGGGATAGGAATTATTTATTTTATTTTATTTTATTTTATTTATTTATGCATTTATTTTACCTGGCAAGATTAGGGCCTTCAGGCCCTCTCTTACACCTAACCAGGCATACTCAGGTTGAACGAGTTACAGTTTCTACTTAACATTAAGGACATATAGCCTATTATGCAGTATTGATGTTAAAGAAAAAAAATAGATATTATATCAGTAGTATAATGATAATTATAACAATAAAAAATAATTATAACAATCAATAATAATAATTGTAATAATAATAATAATAATAATAATAGTAATAATAATAATAATAATGACTATGTATATGAAAGTAAACATACTTTTCTTTTCTGAATGTCAGTCCCATTGTTAGTTGGGAATTCTCTCGTTATGTTCTTGCAGCTTGTGAGTTATTCTCATCGAGCAGAGACATAAGACGATAGAAAGGGGTGAAAGAGATATATAAGAGGTAGATAGGTTAGAGGAAGAGAAATTATGTGGAGAAATGAAAATATTGTTCCTAAAGGATGTATGTACACACTGTAAACTTTTAAACGTGTAGAGTAAAAGATGAATTTAAAAAAAAATAGTGTGAATTTCTTTTGTAGTGACCCTCGTAATATCACAAGGCAGTTCCAAATATTTCAAAGAGTTTATATTTAGATATAATTGTCATACGGAGTGTGACTAAATATAGGTTAAATGTTTATTTGAAACTACAATAGTGAACCCATAGCCAGAGTACATAGAATTTTTCTTTCTTAAAAAAAAAAAGGGGGCGGCTACATTACCGTTTTAGACAAACTAAATCGTCATTTTCAAAAGTAAAACAGCAGTTGGAGAATATGTAATGGAAATTATGACCATACATCCGACAACAATTACGATAAAAATGAGACTAGGCAACCAAGGCAATGATGGCACAACGAAGTCACTACACGTTATGCCCATGATTGCCCAACAGTTCAGTCCATGTCCTAATGTAGAATAGTTAAAAAGTACTCTAGGGTAAAAATTGCCAAGGATTCTTGCAATGTATCCTGTTGTGGCACAACGATCGTATGGCTGGTATAAATTCACAGGTCTGAAAATTAGACACATATATGTATATTTAATCATTATCACGGCACAAACTCCCATGAGATAAACACACATAATAACCTCACCGTAAGCGTATCGAGCCCAGCAAGTTTCCATATGGAATGCAGCACATAATTTTACTACGTTCCGAAAAAGAATTTCAAAACACATTGTACTGCCATTTAGGAGAGACCCACTACATACACTACTGGCCATTAAAATTGCTACACCACGAAGATGACGTGATACAGACGCGAAATTTAACCGACAGGAAGAAGATGCTGTGATATGTAAATTATTAGCTTTTCATAGCATTCACACAAGGTTGGCGCTGGTGGCGACACCTACAACGTGCTGACATGAGGAAAGTTTCCAACCGATTTCTCATACACAAACAGCAGTTGGATGACCGGCTTTGCCTGGTGAAACGTTGTTGTGATGCCTCGTGTAAGGAAGAGAAATGCATACCATCACGTTTCCGACTTTGATAAAGGTCAGCTTGTAGCCTATGGCGATTGCGGTTAATCGCATCGCGACATTGCTGCTCGCGTTGGTCGAGATTCAATGACTGTTAGCAGAATATGGAATCGTTGGGTTCAGGAGGATAATACGGAACGCCGTGCTGGATCCCAACGGCCTGGTATCACTAGCAGTTGAGCTGACAGGCATCTTATCCACATGGCTGTAACGGATCGTGCAGCCACGTGCCGATCCCTGAGTCAACAGATGGGGACGTTTGCAAGACAACAACCATCTGCACGAACAGTTAGACAACGTTCGACGAACCTGGGTGCACGAATGCAAAACGTCATTGTTTCGGATGAATCCAGGTTCTGTTTACAGCATCATGATGGTCGCATCCGTGTTTGGCGACATCGCGGTGAACGCACATTGGAAGCGTGTATTCGTCATCGCCATACTGGTTTATCACCCGGCGTGATGGTTTGGAGTGCAATTGGTTACACGTCTCGGTCACCTCTTGTTCTTGATGGCACTTTGAACAGTGGACATTACATCTCATATGTGTTATGACGCGTGGCTCTATCCTTCATTCGATCCCTGCGAAATCCTACATTTCAGCAGGATAATGCACGACCGCATGTTGAACGTCCTTACGGGCCTTTCTGGATGCAGAAAATGTTCGACTGCTGCCCTGGCCAGCACATTCTCCAGATCACTCACCAACTGAAAACGTCCGGTCAATGGTGGCCGAGGAACTGGCTCGTCACAATACGTCAGTCACTACTCTTGATGAACTGTGGTATCGTGTTGAAGCTGCATGGGCAGTTGTACGTGTAAACGCCATCCAAGCTCTGTTTGACTCAATGCCCAGGCGTATCAAGGCCGTTATTATGGCCAGAGGTAGTTGTTCTGGGTACTGATTTCTGAGGATCTATGCACCCAAATTGGGTGAAAATGTAAGCACATGTCAGTTCTAGTATATTATATTTGTCCAATGAATACCTGTTTATCATCTGCATTTTTTCTTGGTGTAGCAATTTTAATGGCCAGTAGTGTAACATTGCTCCATTTGCCTGGTAACCCATTCTGTCACTAGAGGGCAAGAACGTAGTACAGAAACACAAGAAACAAAACAGAATCTACGTAACGTACCATAACAGTCGATAGATGGCGCCACTGTCAAGTTTTAAGAAAACTAGTCTCTAGTTGAAATATAAACACAAACCAAACACTGGTATACTTTGCTCCCAGCTTTAAAATTAGCTAGTACAGCATAGTCGATAAGGTATGATACAAAGAAACGAAGTATCTTCTCAATACAGCATTATAACAACCAAAATATTCTTGTGAACACATATAAAATGCCAATCCCGTGCTTCCCATTAAGATGTCGTTTGTTACAGTCTATCAAGCAGTCAATTACAAAAACAAATTAAAATCCTATTTACTACATATAATAACTGTATATCGATTCAAAACACTATATATCACAAGCATAGAGAGCTAGATGTGTTGCATATTGGAAGGGAGAAACGGGAGGGAAGAATAGGGGAAGAATGTAATTTCTTTAAGAGCCACCAATGCATGAGAGGGCAGTAACAGTGGACATCATCATCATAGTTGCAGCAAAACTGAAACTACGTTCTAGATACTGTATTCCAGCAATCTTAAGTAATGATAAAAACAACCTGCAATAACAGGTACGGAGTGTGTACAAGAAATTAACTAACACAACAGATACACATAAAAGTAATTTATCACATTGATATTTATATGTAGCAGTCAATCACAGCATCGATCATGGTAGGCTATATAATCTGCAAGATCTCTTATCTTATGTAATGGGATAAACACCACAAAAAACAAAAGTATCAACTCGAAGTCCATGCTGTTACACAACTGCAAAGTACATTTAGTATCTAACTGTGCCATAGTGACATAAAAACAACCTGATCATAAGTGTACAAGGTACGCAACCTAAATATTTTTTATGTTAGCCCAGTAACAAGGTGAACATATACTGACCTACAACTATATAATGTTAGGGGTATACAAAGTGGTAAACTAACCACTGTTTAATTCAAACTATTTACCATCTGTAATTTACACAAAACGAATGGCATTTCATTAACCATTTCCTAAAATCAGAAAATCAGTGATTAGTACATATTGCTATATAATTTCATCAAAAAAGGAAAAAATTCTTATATTTGAAATCACCCTCTTCATTTAAAATGTTATCAGGCTCCTTTTTGTGGAAACTGTATATATTAATATTCTCCAGTATGTCCAGTCTATACCCCTTTTTTCTATGTAAGATATCCATATTTTGCCTGATGTCACCCACCATGCGTTTACCACTTTTTGCCAGTAAAAAACCTTCACTCGTGAAAACAGCTATTGTTGGTCGGAACACAACTCACATGTCACTAGAGAACGTGGCTATCAGGCATGCTTCGGCATAAAACTATGTGTTGGAATTGTTGGAGGAGTGCTTTTGGGCTACTTTGGTCAGTTCCAAGGGGGGAGGAAGGCTGTACCAAATCACCTCCAAGAAGATGTCTCGCAAAGTGCTGTAGTACTGAAATCAACCTCCAGATTGGGGACAGCTTTATGTTTTGTAAATGTAGTTGACTCATCATTTACTGAGATATTCCATATGTGAGAAGACAGACTCATCATTTACTGAGATATTCCATATGCGAAAATTGTCTTCTCATGTCTTCAGTCAAAAGGCAAGAATTACAGAATATGTACGTCAGCTAGCCCTATATTTTACTATGTTTATAAAACTATACTCTCCTTTGTAAGTCATACTGCGTAAAGAAAAAATTCTGCACTTCGCTGGCGGCTTGCATTTCCTCGTCCTAATTCAAGATAGCAGTGAATCCATCAAAACCCAGTCCCGTCAATATGTTTAATAAAAAAGTGATTTAAAAATGAGGTTCTGGAAGCGCTGTAACTGCGTGCAGCGTGGTCAATGACATGTAGCATGAACTCTGTTCTGAACCGGAGCTGTTCCATTAGTTCGGCGAGACGAGAATGCCATGGGGAACGATACGCAGACTCGCCGATGTTCGAGTCGCGGCCACATTTTTTTTAGGTGAAAATATCGTACTGAATCCAATTTACAGCTCAACAGTGCGGTATCTTACGTATTTCTTTCAGTTACTTTTACCTTTATTTAAACATTAAGACAAAATATGAACTTCTTATAAATGAAAACGACCACTTTCTTTCATCCCTGACACAAATAAAGCCAATAGAAAATAATAGTGGATACAGTAACATCGCCTGTATCCAATGAGGTAAAAGAAAACAATAAGTAAGCTACACTAGATTACGCATTACACTTTGCACAGTAATTCCATTCTGTACGTTTGACTTCCAGGCTCATCTTCACAAAGGCGGTATGAGGAACGTTCATTTTAGAGCAGTTATTAAAAGCGAGCATCTTGCATTTGCAAACACTTCGCCACTCGCTGAATCATACTTTGCTGAACCCTACGCACCATACCTGCATCCACCATTGCGCGCTATTAGGCCGTGTACATCCATGGGTGTAGTACTATAAACTTGTTCCCTTACGTGTCCCCATAAATGAAAATCTAGTAGATTAAGGTCGTGGGAACGTGGTGGTCAGGACACTGGACCTTCACCACCAATCCATTTCCCAAGAAACGCTTCTTTTTATTGTTACACACATTCATTCCAAAGTGTGGTGATGCACCATCATGCTTACATCATAGCTGTCGCTAAACGACAAGTACACTGTTTTCAAATGCGTCAGGCAAAGTATTGTAAACGAACGTACACTACAGCAGCGCATTCATTTTGTTCCGCAATAGGCAAGAGCCTAAAAGCACAAATTCCGCGATTCCAGCCCACACTTTTATGCCGAACCGTGCCTGATAGGCACGTTCACAGGTGACATATGGGCTGTGTTCCGACGAATAATGGCTGTTTTGAAGGTGAAAATATATTCACGAGCGAAACTAGATTCGACAACCTATATAATAGATTAAGGTCGTGGGAAGGTGGAGGGCAGAACACTGGACCTTCACCACTGGTCTTCTGAGCGCTGGTGTTGATTTAACGGGTAATGGTATGGTGCAGTTCTTCATCGTGAAACACTTCAAAAACCAGTCTTAGAGATAGTTAGAACTGCCTTGCAATATCACGGGTACTTCGCCTAGCTGAACGGTGAACAGTTTCAAGAATCGCGTCCTCTGTATGGGGGGTACGTCTAGTCCTTGGACGAATTCTGTCCATTACTTGTGTATGAAGATTACCGTTCTCCCAAAGGTGTTGTTACAGGCGATGAAAAACATTCTTATCGGGATGGTGCCTTTGAGGGTACTGTGCAGCATAAGCGTGAGCAGCAGCACCAGCAGCACTGGTTAACGGATGCACACAGTACCAAAAGCATATCGACATACTGACCCTTTGTGTACTCCATCGGGAAGCCGCCCTACATGAACATGACAGGCTGTGCACTGCTTGGTTAGTAGGTTAATGGACCTCACAGTCATGTAATAGAGTATTGCCATGTGAGGAAATTATGTTCTGCTGGTAATAGACTATTGTCATGTGAGGAAATGATGTTCTGCTGCTAAACGATGGCAGCTAGGGAACGGATGTCCAAAAAATAAAAAATGAACATTAAGAGGATTCAAACCACAACTCCATGGAGGATTTAGGGACGAGAAAATTCGAGTGGTTAAAAGCGAAGCCGGTATTTCAGCTTTTAATAACCGTTATCTTTCGGCTTTTATTGGTCTCGGCTATAAAAGCTACTTTTTTTAATTTTTTAATAATAATTGAGTAAAAAACTGAAACATCAATTAGACATGGTAGCAGTGCGAAAATTTTTTCGTTTTTAAATAATCCTTTTTTAAAAATGGAGTACTTTTATTCGTGAAGTCTGTATTGGTTTAAATATTGCGTTATTATAGAAAATAGGAAAAGCGTAAATGCTATTTTAATGACAACGCCGACAAAAACGAGCAACAAACACAAGCCATAAGAATTGATACATTACTGCTAATATACTACTGCCGTGTCTCGTGGCTTAAGGTACGCGTGTACGTGCAGTGTGCAAGACTTGCCCCCACATCTGGTCTATAGGGCAGTTTCTCGCTGTCGTCACAGTACGTCCGCTGAACTGGAGAATGGAACTAGCCCCGGTCTGGAAATATTTTTACGAAGTGACTTAGCAATGAAGAACAATCGTTTCTTTGTTTTAAAAGGTTAATGATTCGTCTGCCATTTCTATGAAATAATAAAAGCGGGAGGAAATTACGGTAACAGTATTAAAATAAAAACTTATGAATAATTCATTCATATTACACAATAAAATAGAAAGCAGCTGATCTGCTGCCTGTGTGTACACAACATGCCTTTATCTACTTGTAGCCCTTGAAAACTGACAAATTACTATGAAAAGAAGAGTTCTTTCGCCTTAGTTTTCAGCCTTTAGCACTGACTATCCGTAATGCCCAAATATGGCACAATCCCCAATTACAACATGATTTTTTGGCAGAGTTTCAAAAAATTAGAATCAGTAGGAGAACACAAGTATTCAACCACTTACCACTTTTCGACAAAAGCAACGAACGGTGGAAGGATTACATTTTCTTTTATTTGCCTATTTAATTTAATATTTTGATTATATGTGTCTCAGTAACTCAAAATTATCTAATTTTGTTCGATTTCTACGTTTATAACTGAAAATAATAGTAACAAAAAACAGGGAATCGATTATTTCATAAACCTGTTGTTTTGAGGGGTTTTAACAGCCTGTTAAACTGATGTGGAGAAACCTGATATAACCAAAAACTGGTTGTTTCAGCGATAACCGTCATCCCTCAGTGGGTGTGGGTTTGATGTCCCAGCAGTTTATTCACTGAGCTACGACGGTTGGTACGATTGTGTGGAGTGATGCACGTACCTCTTTACATTTCCATGCGCTGTATGACGTGACAGAGTTGTCAGCTCCTCGTATTCATGTATGTGTTTTCAAACTGTATCCGATCTGATTTTGGTAGGTAAACATTTGTCGTTAATCTGGATATGGTATCGCATGTTGACCTCCAACTGCGGCATTTTTTCTTCACCCTGTATAACAGATTTAAAAGCTTATCCTTACCTAATGAATAATATCCTTGATCATTTTCAGTTGCCTTATTTCTGAATGTTACATTAACGTTACAAAATACGGAAAACAGTTCACACTACACTTTTGCTGTTTGATATAGAGTGATCTCGATTGAGCCTCTAGCTTGGCATAAACCTATACAAACGCAGTGCGGCAAGAAAGAATTCATCGTGAAACGTAAGGTAGACAGAAAAAAAACAGCGGTACATGTATTAAGTAATTGAACTAGATTCTCCTTTTATACAGAGAGGAGAAATAAAAAAAATTCAGAACGAAGACATGGAACGAAGAAGTATCAATAGAAAAAGCAAACAAATTATCTCAGAGCAGGGATCCACAGCACTAATGAACTGTGGAGTCTCTATTAAGCAATAGATGCTTACATTTTTTTAATGTATTGTTTTACTTCCACATAAAATGTGAAGATAACATCTAATTAAATTATTAGACAGATACCTACTTCAGCCATTTGCACAATGACACTGATCAAGCGACCAGAGTGTTCGTACTCTGGCTTCAAATATATGGAAAGAGTTCCATATTTTCATCGCTCGAATTACCGGCATGTAGAACTCAGTTGCACGCGGTTGCAGGCCCTGACTTCTACACACGGTTTCGCAATTTTTCATAAATAGCTACAGCCCGTGTCAAAAACTAAATGTGTTGAATTATAAACTTACAATGCTTAAACTTCTGAACAGAAAAAAATTTCGTATCGCACCATACACCTGTGCCACAAGGAGAAACATCGCGACACAGTCTATCTTCTTCTTCTTCTTCTTCTTCTTCTTCTTCTTCTTCTTTTATTTAGAGTTAATCCCGTTTTTGTACGGGGTCCACTGTATTTAAGTTTGGAAAATTTACTTAATATAACTTTGCGGTTGGACGCTCTTCCTGTACCCGCAGCCGTCAGTTATGCAAGGGAGAGAAGCCGTGTATGCAACATGTCCGCGAAATGCGTGTGTGATGATTCTTTTTTAACAGTTCATGTTCTGTATTTTCTGAGCAGCAAATTGGGAACCAGCCCGATTTACCTAAACGAACCTGGGACACCACCTAAAAACCAAATGCAGGTTAACCGGTGCTCAAGCCGCGGTCCTGAATCCGCAGCGCTGATAGGACCATGGGCTCACTCACCCTCCAGTCCCGCAAGCTAGGGCGCTGCGCGTTACGCTGTACGAATAGGTCAACACAACACACCGTATACGCCTACGAAAGTCTAATTCATGCCATGCTTAGTAGATGAAACTGAAAACATAACTCTGCAACATTTGGCGGGAAGGACTGAGATCCGGCATGTATGGGCTGTTTGAACATCAACTTGTGCATCAGAACTTGACAGAAATGTATTTAAATTGTCTAAAAACCATACTGTAATGAGCTAATGACACAATGCGGCGCAGTTCAGAATTATTGAAAGGGACCTAAATCAGTATAGCAAAAACACCATTAAGTGAAGTAGATTACAACTGCTGTTAATTCACATGAATTCTGGTTGTTAGACTCATTCGCTGAATGGTCTATGTCATTTGATGAGAGATGTATCAACAAATGAGGTTTAGGTGAGCTTTGCCAACAATGTAACGCAAACAATATCTGTCAACAATAACGCCACGCAAGTTGGTAATAATTTACAGCAGACCATAATGGAACAGAATTAGGCAGTTGTCCTACTTGTCTGTCTAAAATGTGGTTTAAGAATAAGGAGGCAGTTTGGACCTGGCTCGATCTTGAGCACGATAGCTCGATTTTATTTTAAGTGTGGTATCATTCAACCTTAAGTTGGCAGCGGCCGCTCTGGTGGCGCCGCCGCCGTGGGTTTTGGCGAAGCTGCTTCTAGCGGTGAGCTGAGGCGCTTCCCACAAGTCGTCCCGGGAAACGAAACAGTGAAATTCGGGCCAATCACTGTGACCTGTCGGCATCAGTCAATGTTTAACTGTGGAGTTGCCCGCAGAGTCTGAAAGGATTGTAGGCGCAGCGGTGCTAATGATTATGTCTGGGTCAGCTAGGTGCAAGGAGCAAACCTTATTCTCACCCAGCTACGGACAGCCTATGTATCCTCGTGCCCATCATCACTTGTGATGTACGTACGCGATGGTGTCTTGGTAGAACTGAAAAAATTGTTGGACGTCGAATGTACTTGGTTATTTTGGGACGAGGTGTGACCTGGTACACTCTGCGGTGTGGTGGCCGCAGATGAGGGGCTCGTTTGCCGAAACTGTTGCGCAACACTGCTCGACGCATCGTTTGGCAAGGTGCTTTTTGCAAGAGGTGAGCTTTGCGTTTGTTCGATGTATGATTTGTTCCATTGAAAACCAACTGGTTGCCAGGGCCACTTTCTCCGAGCGTTATTGCCCTAAGGATACACCTTGAATACCATTCGTAAATTTTATTGTGGTTTTAGTAATCAGTTTCTGATGGACATTTGCTCTCTGCTTAACTCCTAAATTGCTGAACATTAATCTTAACACGAAGTGTAAGTTGTGGCCCTCAGATTTCTTGTTTACCTCGTGAACTATTACGCACTAACACAAGTTCGTAATCTGATTAATGATGTGATTTCGCCATTTTTGGTTGTGGGCTTACTTGAAGACATTGGCGGTAATCCTTATTCTATGATGATAGATGAAAGTAAGTCCAGTGACACCAAGAAATTATTGTTCTCCATAGTGAGTTACTTTAGCCAAGACACGAAAAAGATCATATAAAGATTTTTTCGGACTGCTGGAAACAGAAGGTGCTGATTCTAGATCTTTAACTAATACATTTAAGAACAGCTATGTACAGATCATCTGGATTTAAATAAGTTGATAGGTATTAGTGAGAACAGCACTAATGTTATGGTAGGAGAGAATCATTCGTTCTCTTCAATTCTGAAAGAGTCTCTGCCTTGTCTTACTACTGTCAAATGTGTGTCGCATTCATTGCATCTTGCCGCACAATATCTTTCCAAAGTATTACTTTTGCATGTAGAGGGCACTGTTACAGAAGTTCACAACCGGTTTTCGTGCAGTATCAAGCGGTAAACCGAATATTCTCTGCTGCATGCAACACTGGCCGAAAAGAAATCGCTCAAAATAGGCAAGTTCTAAGGAAAACTATGGCTGACTCGCATAGGATCCATTACCAAGAGTTTCACCTTAAGATGGCTAAGGATGCTCTCCTGGACAATTGCATCTTACGCTTTTACCAAAACCCAAGCAATTATATCTTCTATTTTCAAAACACTCTCTGAAAACAATCACTGATTGTGATCAGATGTTACAGGCAGGTAATGTCGAATCTCTGAAGGTATTATCAGAACTATATAGTTCACTATATTGTTTCTTGCTGAACCATCTGACAATTTTAGTCCCCCCAGAGCGTTGAAATACTGTCAAGAGACAAGATTTTGAAGTTCAGTTTCAAAAATTATGTGATGTATCAACCAAAACGATTCAAGAATTATAAAAGAACTGTGTGTATCACTTCTTGGCCGATAATTCCACGAAATTCAGAAGGGAATTCCCAAATATACAAAGCTCTTGGAAAAAATTTCCTGTTTCTCACCCGACTGGGGTACTAACTAAGTCCAGCTCGATGTGGGGGATATAAAGGTCAGTTTTAAAGAATTGTTTGGAGACGACAATGTTGACAGCACTTTGGACGAATGACGAGAACCCCCATTCCAACAATGGAAAAGTTAATTCGACAGCAGAGATATTCTGAGGCCAAATGATGGTCTTTGAAGATGCTGCAGAACAGCGGAAATTCTCGACTATCAACAAGCCTGCCATGAAAGTGCGGTACAGTCTGAAAAATGGAGGATTTAATAAATTCGAGCCAAGCCCTAAAATGATTATCAAATTTAATCTACAGGATGTGCTCACAGCTACATACTTAATCAATAGAAGCCCATCTGTCAGTCAAAGTGCCACACCTGCAGAGAAGTGGTTTGGGAAAAGACCAGATCTGTCAAGACTTCAAATTTTTGGATCAAGAGTTTTTGCCAAAATTTAGACTATTTGAAGAAACTAAATGTAAGAAGTAATGCATATATTTTTGTTGGTTATGCGCCAAATGGCTACAGGCGGTTTGATGCAGAAAGAAGAAATATCGTTGTGTCAAGAGATGTTGATTTGAGCAGAAAGTGACAAAAGAAAATCTACAGAAAAATCTTGTTATTGGTGAACTATCAAATGATACTAGCAAACAAGAAAATGAAATAGAAGACCATGAAAATCAAGGAGAAGACAATCAAGAAGTAATAACATGCAATGAAGACACATGAAACTACAACTTAAGGAAAATAACTAGTATGAAAAAACCTGTTAAATATAGTGATTATGAAACAGCTTTACTTACCTATGAAGAATGTATGAGTGGTCCAGACAAAGAAAATTGGTTAAAACCAATTGAAGAGAAAAGAGATCTCTTCAACAGAATAAAACATAGAGGTTGGTTAGTCCAGAGGAAGCAAAAGAAAATTGGTTACAAGCAACTGAAGAAGAAAACAGATCTCTTCAAAAGAATGAAACATGGAAGTTGGTTAGTCCAGAGGAAGCAAAAGGGAAAGAAATCTTAACAAGAAAATGGATCTTTAAAGTCAAAGATGATGGACAATATAAGGCCACACTAGTTTTCAGAGATTGTTAACAAGAAAAGGATATAGATTTCAAGGAATTATTCAGCCCAGTAGTAGATATATGTTCATTGAGACTGTTGTTTGCGCTGGAAGCAGAGAAGAATTTCCATATGATACTGTTTGATGTCAAAATAGCATTTCTCTATGGGAAACTGGATGAAGAAATTTTTATGAAGGTACCTGACGGATACAAAGAACCTGGAAAAATCTGCGTTTTGAAGAAATCTCTGTATGGGCTTAAACAAGCCCCATCCAGATGGAATAAAACTTTGACAGATTTCCTAAAATCAGAAGGACTAATTCATTTGAAATCAGATCAGTGCATATTTACAACTGAAGATATATACATGGCTATACATGTTGATGATGGAATCATAATAGGAAAAGACTTGGAACAAATTGAAAATATACTAAAGAAACTTAAGAAGAAAATTGCAATGGTCGTGGTAGAAAATCCAGATATGTACTTAGGGATGCAACTAATGAAGACAGAGGATGGAATACTTTTACACCAAGAACAATATGCAAAGAAAGTATGAGAAAAATACAATATGACTGACTGTAAGGCCATGAAGACTCCATTAGTATCAAAGGGAAAGACAAATCAAGAAAACGAAGACAATGAATTTGCATATCGTGAAGCCATTAGAAGCCTTCTTTATTTGTCATGTAAATCCAGACCAGATCTTGGATTTACAGTAAATTATAAGAGCCACTTCACAGAAGACCCCAAGAAAAGGGATTACAAAAATGTAAAAAGAACTGTTAGATATCTACAAGGTTCCAAGAATTTGGTCTTTTCTATAAGAAAAAAGAAAGTGAAGAACATGACAATATTCATCTAAATGTTTATTGTGATGCCAATTATGTACAACATTTAAGAGGCAGAAAAAGTACAAGTGCATACATAGTTCTTTATAATTTAGTTGGTGTTTCAAGAAGCAAAGTGTGACAGCTACTTCATCAACTGAAGCAGAATACATTTCAGCAGCAGAATGCACTAAAGAAATAAAACACATCAATACCCTAATACGAGAGTTAACCAGAATAAAAATTAAAGGCATTCTTCATGTATACAACCAAAGTGCTATCCAAATGATTAAACCAGGACAGTTGGTTAGACGAAGCAAATATATAGATGTAAAATTTTACTATGTTAGCGAGCAATACAGCAAGGTTTGTTCAAGATAAAATATTGTAATTTTGAAGAACAATTAGCAGACATCCTGACCAAAACTCTACAAAGATCAAAATTAGAGAAATTTAGAAATGCTATTATGAAACGATTACCACGATTGTATGATAACTAAATTTGTGAAGCTTGTGATTTAGCGTCATTAAAAACAAACATTGTATTTTAAGGGGGGATGTTGAAAGGTGCAGTACAAGTAAAATACAATCTTTACATCTGTAAGGTAGGTTGACATAGCAACATATCAAGTGTGTATAGTGTTATTTTACTTTGTGTCTATATATGTGTGTTATTACATACACATAAAGTTACACTAAAATTAAGATCAAATCAAAGCAACGAAAGTATCGTCAACATATCGGAACAAGTACATGGGTTTCTGGCGAGCGGTTTGATGGTCCACATCTTCAAAGCGTTCCACGTAGATATCTGCAGTCCCCGGAGCCAGTGGGAATCCATTCCATAGCCACTCTATCTACCTATTCATTAAACTCTCCGTTGCACTTTAAGTAGGTGGTCGTCAGTGCATATTCAAAAAATTTAACAATCTGCGGCTTGAAATGTACGATAAGAATCTCTAAGGACTCTTGATGAGGTACATTCGTTTTCCTTTATTTTATTACATGATACATTTATTTAAATTTGTTTAAATTTCACAACTCATTCACATTTCTTTAAGGATTGTTACCAAAAGCACTCTGTGAATAATTTGTCACACTATTCAATTGTTTTTGTTTTTAATTCTGTTTTTTTTAATGATTTCGATTCTGTTTAATACTGACCTGCTACTCACAATTACATTTCTGTTCATGTATTGTTGTAAAGATGTTACGTTATAATGATGTAATATTAATAAATAAATAAATCACAAAAAAGCGCGTCCTTTGGGCGCATAATTTTTAGAAGACGGATTGGCGATCACGCTAACCTGGCGAAATTTAATAATAAAAAAACGTGTGTACTGGTAGGACTCTTGTCATATGCATGTGGCATGCGGTCTGGGTAAGCGAAGCGAATTCGTGTCAGCTTTCTGTTCCCTCAAGAAGGCCATGTCCGCTTGTCATAATATCCGTTCGGTCTTCTTCGATTTCAGTGGGTGCCGACGTTCCGCGTACCATAGTAGGACGTTCTCATGTCGGCACAGTTGAAAGAAAGCTAATGTGCTGAGAAGCCACGCTTTTCTAGAACATTATTTCTGCAGCTATTTAGCCCCGTAGAGGTGTCAAGGTGCGAATGTAGACTTCCTCGGCGTATACTATTGACGAAAAGCTCTCGGATTTCCAGCTGGATGGCAGTGTTAAAATACCACTACGTTGCGATATCTCGACGTTTGGCCAGAAGACGGATGAAGATGACGCCCTCCGATATATCATGGTATTTTAACATTGTCACCCTGCTGGAACCTTAAGAGATTTTCATCAGCAGTGTACACCGAGAAAATCTACATTCCCACTTGCCATCATATTCGAAAATCACATCTACAAAGTTTCAAATATGAACTAGAAGAAATTTCTTTCTGTAATTGCATAATGCGACTGTTTAACCTGAAGTACGAGGGATATTCGTTAATTAACCTCTGACTGGGCATATATACAGGATGTTACAAAAAGGTACGGCCAAACTTTCAGGAAAAATTCCTCACACACAAAGAAAGAAAATATGTTATGTAGACATGTGTCCGGAAACGCTTACTTTCCATGTTAGAGCTCATTTTATTACTTCTCTTCAAATCACATTAATCATGGAATGGAAACACGCAGCAACAGAACGTACCAGCGTGACTTCGAACACTTTGCTACAGGAAATGTTCCAAATGTCCTCCATTAGCGAGGATACGTGCATCCACCCTCCGTCGCATGGAATTCCTGATGCGCTGATGCAGCCCTGGAGAATGGCGTATTGTATCACAGCCGTTCACAATACGAGCACGAAGAGTCTCTACATTTGGTACCGGGGTTGCGTAGACAAGAGCTTTCAAATGCCCCCATAAATGAAAGTCAAGGGGGTTGAGGTCAGGAGAGCGTGGAGGCCATGGAATTAGACCGCCTCTACCAATCCATCGGTCATCGAATCTGTTGTTGAGAAGCGTACGAACACTTCGACTGAAATGTGCAGGAGCTCCATCGCGCATGAACCACATGTTGTGTCGTACTTGTAAAGGCAGAGTGTCCGTATGAAATCATGATAACGTGCTCCATTGAGCGTAGGTGGAAGAACATGGGGCCAATCAAGACATCACCAACAATGCCTGCTCAAACGTTCACAGAAAATCTGTGTTGATGACATGATTGCACAATTGTGTGCGGATTCTCGTCAGCCCACACATGTTGATTGTGAAAATTTACAATTTGATCACGTTGGAATGAAGCCTCATCCGTAAAGAGAACATTTGCACTGGAATGAGAATTGACACATTGTTGGATGAAGCATTCGCAGAAGTGTACGCGCGGACGCCAATCAGCTGCTGATAGTGCCTGCACTCGCTGTACATGGTACGGAAACAACTGGTTCTCCCGTAGCACTCTCCATACAGTGACGTAGTCAACGTTACATTGTACAGCAGAAACTTCTCTACCGCTGACATTAGGGTTATCGTCAACTGCACGAAGAATTGCCTCGTCCATTGCAGGTGTCCTCGTCGTTCTAGGTCTTCCCCACTCGCGAGTCATAGGCTGGAATATTCCGTGCTCCCTAAGACGCCGATCAATTGCTTCGAACGTCTTCTTGTCGGGACACCTTCGTTCTGGAAATCTGTCTCGATACAAACGTACCGCGCCACGGCTGTTGCCCCGTGCTAATCCATACATCAAATGGGCATCTGTCAACTCCGCATTTGTAAACATTGCACTGACTGCAAAACCATGTTCGTGATGAACACTAACCTGTTGATGCAACGTACTGGTGTGCTTGATGCTAGTACTGTAGCGCAATGAGTCGCACGTCAACACAAGCACCGAAGTCAACATTATTTTCCTTCAATTGGGCCAACTGGCGGTGAATCCAGGAAGCTAGTACATACTGACTTTTCTTTATTTGTGTGTGAGGAGTGTTTCCTGAAAGTTTGCCCGTAAAAAAAAAAAAAGTTTTTCAACACCTCTGTTCTCGGTTCCGAGAGTTCCGGAACCTGTACAGAAAATTGGAATAGAGATGAACATAATTATCATTTCCGCCCTTTTTATCGCTGATGAGTATCACACATTGCGTGTTGCACCACCATACAGCGAGACATTCAGAAGCGGTGGTCCAGATTGCTGTACACACCGGTACATCTAATACCCAGTAGCATGTCCTCTTGCATTGATGCATGCTGTATTCGTCGTGGCATACTATCCACATGTTCATCAAGATCCCTCAGAGTGGTTGGTGGGTCACGTCGTCCATGAACAGCCCTTTTCATTCTATCCCAAGCATGTTCGATAGGTTTCATGTCTGGAGAACATGCAGGCTACTCTAGTTGAGCGATGTCGTTATCCTGAAGGAAGTCATTCACAAGATGTGCACGATGGGGGCGCTAATTGTCGTCCATGAAGACGAATGCCTAAGCTAACATGCTGCCGATACGCTTGCACTACCTGTCGGAGAATGGCATTGACGTATCCTACAGCCTTTACGGCGCCTTCCATCACCACCAGCGGCGTACGTCTGCCCCACATAATGCCACCCCAAAACATCAGGGAAACACAACCTTGCTGCACTCGCTGGACAGTGTACCTAAGGCGTTCAGCCAGACCGGGGTGCCTCCAAATACGTCTCCGACGATTGTCTGGTTGAAGGCATATGCGACACTTTCAAGCCACTGTCCATTCGGTACAACTGATCTTCCAAGTCCTTTGCTGTCTCTGACAGAATAACAATGTCATCGGCGAACCTAAAATTTTTTGTTTCTTCTCCATGGATTTTAATGCCTACACCGAACTTTCCTTTTGTTTCTCTTACTGCTTGCTCAATATACAGATTGAATAGCATTGGGGAGAGGCTACAACCCTGACTCACTCCCTTCCCAACCACTGCTTCCCTTTCATGTCCCTCGCTTCTTATAACTGCCATCTGGTCTTTGTACAAATTGTAAATAGCCTTTCGCTCCTTGTATTTTACCCCTGCCACCTTCAGAATTTGAAAGAGGCTAGTATCCCTGTCAACAATGTCAAAAGCCTTTTTTAAGTCTACAAATGCTAGAAACGTAGGTTTGCCTTTCCTTAATCTACACTCCTGGAAATGGAAAAAAGAACACATTGACACCGGTGTGTCAGACCCACCATACTTGCTCCGGACACTGCGAGAGGGCTGTACAAGCAATGATCACACGCACGGCACAGCGGACACACCAGGAACCGCGGTGTTGGCCGTCGAATGGCACTAGCTGCGCAGCATTTGTGCACCGCCGCCGTCAGTGTCAGCCAGTTTGCCATGGCATACGGAGCTCCATCGCAGTCTTTAACACTGGTAGCATGCCGCGACAGCGTGGACGTGAACCGTATGTGCAGTTGACGGACTTTGAGCGAGGGCATATAGTGGGCATGCGGGAGGCCGGGTGGACGTACTGCCGAATTGCTCAACACGTGGGGCGTGAGGTCTCCACAGTACATATATGTTGTCGCCATTGGTCGGCGGAAGGTGCACGTGCCCGTCGACCTGGGACCGGACAGCAGCGACGCACGGATGCATGCCAAGACCGTAGGATCCTACGCAGTGCCTTAGGGGAGCGAACCGCCACTTCTCAGCAAATTAGGGACACTGTTGCTCCTGGGGTATCGGCGAGGACCATTCGCAACCGTCTCCATGAAGCTGGGCTACGGTCCCGCACACCGTTAGGCCGTCTTCCGCTCACGCCCCAACATCGTGCAGCCCGCCTCCAGTGGTGTCGCGACAGGCGTGAATGGAGGGACGAATGGAGACGTGTCGTCTTCAGCGAAGAGAGTCGCTTCTGCCTTGGTGCCAATGATGGTCGTATGCGTCTTTGGCGCCGTGCAGGTGAGCGCCACAATCAGGACTGCATACGACCGAGGCACACAGGGCCAACACCCGGCATCATGGTGTGGGGAGCGATCTCCTACATTGGCCGTACACCTCTGGTGATCGTCGAGGGGACACTGAATAGTGCACGGTACATCCAAACCGTCATCGAACCCATCGTTCTACCATTCCTAGACCGGCAAGGGAACTTGCTGTTCCAACAGGACAATGCACGTCCGCATGTATCCCGTGCCACCCAACGTGCTCTAGAAGGTGTAAGTCAACTACCCTGGCCAGCAAGATCTCCGGATCTGTCCCCCATTGAGCATGTTCGGGACTGGATGAAGCGTCGTCTCACGCGGTCTGCACGTCCAGCACGAACGCTGGTCCAACTGAGGCGCCAGGTGGAAATGGCATGGCAAGCCGTTCCACAGGACTACATCCAGCATCTCTACGATCGTCTCCATGGGAGAATA
Source organism: Schistocerca gregaria (assembly GCF_023897955.1). NCBI lineage: Eukaryota > Metazoa > Arthropoda > Insecta > Orthoptera > Acrididae > Schistocerca > Schistocerca gregaria. The sequence goes on from NC_064920.1 coordinate 945,343,913, forward strand.
GCAGCCTGCATTGCTGCGAAAGGTGGATATACACTGTACTAGTGCCGACATTGTGCATGCTCTGTTGCCTGTGTCTATGTGCCTGTGGTTCTGTCAGTGTGATCATGTGATGTATCTGACCTCAGGAATGTGTCAATAAAGTTTCCCCTTCCTGGGACAATGAATTCACGGTGTTCTTATTTCAATTTCCAGGAGTGTATTTTATAAGATACGTCGTAGGGTCAATATTGCCTCACGTGTTCCAATATTTCAACAGAATCCAAATTGATCTTCCCCGACATCGGCTTCTACCAGTTTTTCCATTTGTCTGTAAAGAATTCGCGTTAGTATTTTGCAGCTGTGACTTATTAAACTGATAGTTCGGTAATTTTCACATCTGTCAACACCTGCTTTCTTTCGGATTGGATTTATTATATTCTTCTTGAAGTTAGGGAATTTCGCCTGTCTCATACATCTTGCTCACCAGATGGTAGAGTTTTGTCAGGACTGGCTCTCCCAAGGCTGTCAGTAGTTCTAATGGAATGTTGTCTACTCCCGGGACCTTGTTTCGACTTAGGTCTTTCAGTGCGCTGTCAAACTCAGTATCATATCTCCCATTTCGACTTCATCTCCATCCTCTTCCATTTCCATAATATCGTCCTTAAGAACATCGTCCCTGTATAGACCCTCTATTTACTCCTTCTACCTTTCTGCTTTCCCTTCTTTGCTTATAATAATAATGGTGACACTAGTATTAATACTGCTATCACTAATTATATTAAAAATAATGACACTAGTACTACTACTAATAATAGTAACAGTAAAATGCATTATAATGATATAGATTACCTTAGCACATTTGAAGCTTTGCTTAGTTTTATCTGAAGCGGAATGCATGGAGGACTGAAATGACAATGACAAAGACTGTCAGGAAAGAGCAAAATACAGATACAGAACTCTGCCGACAAGGGGCAGGGAAACGTTCTGGGGGATGGGGACTTCACGTTGCTCTAATGACCTAGATGTCGGGGAACGTATTCTCTAATCGTCTGTCCTCCGTCATGAATCTTATAACACTGTATAAAAGAGAGGGTATCATAAATGAGCCTTATTTTTAATCCTGTAGGATTGCACTGGTACATGATATTGCTAGAGACAAGTAATTCGTACTTGACATGACACACACAGTCGTTTAAATGCCGATTTTGCTTCTACTGCGTAGCTGTAAGTGATGTTATTAACACAAAAGCGATTTTCATTCAACAGACAGTAAAGAACATCACACTTTCAGCTGAAATTCATGTTGTTGTTGTTTTTGTTGTGGTCTTCAGTCTAGAGACTGTTTGATGCAACTCTCCATGCTGTTCTATCCTTTGCAAGGTTCTTCATCTCTCAGTACCTACTGCAGCCTACATCCTTCTGAATATGTTTAGTGTATTCCTCTCTTGGTCTCCCTCTACGATTTTTACCCCCCCCCCCCCCCCACACACACTGCCCTCCAATACTAAATTGGTGATCCCTTGATGCCTCAGAATATGCCCTACCAACCGACCCCTTCTTCTAGTCAAGTTGTGCCACAAACTCCTCTTCTCCCCAACTCTATTCAATACCTCCTCATTAGTTATGTGATCTACCCATTTAATCTTCGGCATTCTTCTGTAGCACCACATTTCGAAAGCTTCTATTCTCTTCTTGTCTGAACCATTTATCGTCCACGTTTCACTTCCATATATATCTACACTCCATACAAATACTTTCAGAAAAGACTTCCTGACAAATCTATACTCGATGTTAACAAATTTCTATTCTTCAGAAACGCCTTCTTGGCTATTGCCAGTCTACTTTTTATATCCTCTCTACTTCGGCCATCACAGTTCTTTTGCTCCCCAAATAGCAAAACTCATTTACTACTTTAAGCGTCTCATTTCCTAATCTAATACCCTCAACATCACCCGATTGAATTCGACTACGTTCCATTATTCTCGTTATCATATTACCTCTATTTCCAATATCACCTAACCCTTAATGCGCTGCTCCCAAGTATAAATTTATAATTGCCATAACTAAATCTGTTGTTACAAATTTCATGAATGCGGGGTTCTTAATCTAGCTGGCTATACAGCATAAAAAATTGAATTCGTTTACGTTACCATTATCATGAGGAGGCTAACTGATACCATCGTAAAATCTGTTTACAATTAAGACCTTATTTACAGTCACAGACTTATTCCATTGGCAAGAATTTCGTTGGAACGATAAGTGTTACAGTGATTTAGAAGACTGTCTTAAAAATCGAACATCATTTCACGTGAATGATTTAGTCACTTCTATATTAACCATTTTTAGAACAGGCAGTGACAATAAGAAATAATAATTTTTCGCTCTGAAGGAATAATTTTCAACTAGTGATCTGCACGTTCCTTCCCCCACTTGATTTATATTTCGTAGTTATGTTGAGCAATTCAGTTTACAGGCTATTAAATTCATTTTTGGTTAAATATGACTGTATGCTGACCATTTAAAGATAAGTTTAAATAACAGACAATGTTTTTAATGTAATAGCAGAAATGGGTATGTAATACTTTTGCACTTAATAAGCTTCTAATTTGTAAATAAATGTTCTTCAACAAAACACGAGTTGTTGCCCTGAGGGAACTTTTTCACCTTACTTTCGATTTTAGTTTCCTTATCTGTCAGACATTTCATGCAACTTGGTAAGCGAGCAAAGATTTAGGTAGGAGTGTCACTCATCCCTTTCTGAACTAATCTCAGTTTTAATGTAGGGTAATGAACGTCTTTTTTCTTATAGTACTGTAGTTATGCACCTAATTACGCCTTCCAAGCCCTAAATGATTATTTACGATGAATTTCCATTGAATAATATTCACTGTGATACTGTTACTGAAACTTCTTAAACATTTATGTAGAAGAGTTCGTGGGCGAGCCCCATACATTAGTCTTATGACAGGGTATTGTGTCATGAAAATTTACTTTTGTAGAGATGAGTAACTCCAGAATGTCACTAAATTTCATTTCCCACATTTGAGTAAACACAGAGGAACACTTCCCTGTATTTCTTGCTTGTATTTCAGGAAAAGAGCGAAAATTATTATCCGTGGCTTGTTCCATTGTAAATGTAAAACGCAGACGCGACCGTAAAGATTTACGATGTCTTTGAATTACAAATATCCGAGAATGAAACAGTGTACGTCAGCGTCTGTTATGATTTTCAATATGACGTGTAATCACAAGCGAGTCGTCCCATAAATTGTTTTGTTTTGTCTACTCGAAACACACAGAAGGTTTAATTAGAGGTCGCGACGTAACCCGTCAGAAGAAAGAACAATAGTCTGTAAAGGGTCCTGTCTTAAGGTCGTATATATGTTCCAAGGGCCGTTAACATGATTCAGCAGCGCAGAGCACGAAGTCGGCAGTGCCTCAGACAACGTGAATTAAAGAAACCACGGCATGACATACAGCGTGCTACATTAACACTAAATTTAATAATTGGACATATATCTCATAGGACGACACGATGCGAAATGATACAATTACGGTGCAAAAGATGGGGCCATATCACATAGAGCTTAAATATGCTTATTTCATCTAATCTCGTCCCTTAATAATTTCTTCCCCGCATGATATTTCATCACAGCTTCAGCAACAGCAAAATTTCATTTATTTGCAGAAATGATCTCTCAGAATAGGCACTATTGGAATATTATTTCACCATTAAAATAAAGAGAGAGCAATTTGAAGCTATAGCTTTAACCAGTTTCAGATTTGCACTTAAATATTTCTCTACCTTATGCGCAGCCCTTGACGTTTTCTCTCAGGGCAAACTGTTGAAAAAAAATTATCCGTAGCTGAACTCTTTTCATATAGACATTCGTCACTTCTTGCGTTGTTTTATAATAATGCAATTCAAATGATTCCATTGGTTTTTTGTCACCCATTTTCCTTTGATCACATTTCATTCTTAAACGCTACCGCCTTTATAACACAGTGTGAGGAAGCTTTTCCATTGTTTAGGATCAATACCGAATCTAAAATCTCTATTTTTCCTTTATTTCTATTCTACTGGCTGAATGAGTTTTACTCGCACTGTGGAGGTCAGTTTTCCATGCATCTTTATGGCAGCAAGCGCCATTTGGAGCTTCTCCCAATAGAAACACAGGTGATCAGCATTGAATGACAGCTGTGGCAGGAACGTAATGCAAGTTCATTGAGTTTTACAGCATCTTCTTTTCACCAGCTATGTATATCGTGCACACTAGGGTGCATCTACGACATAGACAACAACAGCTGCTTGTGTATTTCATGTTTTCTGGCGTAAGGAACAAAGCATTTGCTATTTGAGAAGACGTCGGTTGGCACTTACGCCCTGCAACTGGAAACGAGGAAGGGTCTTTAGCTGCAGTGCCATCCTCGGAACCGTTCGCAGTTGCTCGCGGATGTTTGTTTGTGTGTATTTGTGTGTGTGTGTGTGTGTGTGTGTGTGTGTGTGTGAGAGAGAGAGAGAGAGAGAGAGAGAGAGAGAGAGAGAGAGAGACAGAGAGAATAGCACGCACATACTGGCACCATTGCTAAATAAGATGAATACTGTTACAACAGAAGAAATGTCAGCTATCCTCAACTAGAAGGTTGGTTTGAGATTCAACGCTTTACTAAGCTTGGTCCTAAAGGAGATGGCACGCCCTCGCATTCCTCCGACCTTGGACTGAGTTACGCAGCAAATTAAAGAGGACCTAACGTGTAACGTTTACTTCGAAACGGTGCAACTACCGATTTCTTCACATTAAAAACTCAGTGTCAGAGATCAAAGAAGCGATAAAACACAGAAAAATTCTAAGGCCGACTGGGTGTCGATCATCGGACTTTGAACTTTCCCACAGAGCCACGTACAAAACAAAACAAACACAAGAAAATATAAAATACAAAATCAATTAAGGTCGTACTCATTCTCTTCCATTATTATTCATATTCATCTTACAAACAATGCTGATTTTTCAAAACCTTGAATGCACTAACACAGCAATGGCTGACAAACGGCTTAAACTAGTGTGGCTGATTGACAAACAAGAACACTAGATAAACCAGCTACCCAGATGAAATTTTAAAAGCACATCTCGAATATTTTCGCCAGCAAGTTGGACAATTTTCAAAAATCTTAAATTTCGTACCACATTCCACTCTTCAGCACACTGAACCACGCGACAATCAGCACATTTTTTCTTGGCTGTCATATACATCAATTTGTTTTCTAGTCTTTAAATGAGAAGAACAGTATTCTCCATGTAGTTAATGTGTTTCTCTATTGGTTACGTGCGCGGCCCCTCCCACTGGAGGTTCGAGTCCTCCCTCAGACATGGGTATATGTGCTGTTCTTAGCATAAGTTAGTTTAAGTAGTGTGTAAGTCTAGAGACAAATGACCTTAGCAGTTTGGCCCCTTCGGAATTCACCCGCATTTCTATTGGCTACGAGTTTGGTATGGACTGAAGACGGCTCAAGGTGTTGAAGTAGACGACAAACATTATAGCAAATTGATATCTCATATGCTCCACTCCCCTCGAGATCGCACATAATTCTGCTCTGAATATTGTATATTCATTCGGTAAACAATATTGGAGAAACATTCAGGGAACCCCACACTATTTTCAATTCAGTCCCACTGTATGGACGTATTTTTAACATAAACAAATAACTACTGTGCTCATTTAAAATTTTATAAAATGTAGGGTTATAATCATATCCAGAGGAGCAGTCACTCCCATACTTCGGTAAAACTAAAACAGTTTTGGTCTTTTCGGTAACTGGGAGATAATCAGCTGTAACAATAGGTTTGAGTTGATATTTGTCTTACACAAATTACCTCTAGCTAGTGTTCAGAATGCATGCAGCTTCTTCCTTTATTGATGTTGGTATTTGTCCTATACCGACAGTATGTTCTTATTAGAGACGGAAATTTTACCACATTGAATTTACGAGACACTTAACGCTTGAGCACTATCGTTTGCAGTCATTTACGAGACACTCAACGCTTGAGCACTATCGTTTGCAGTCATTCAATGTGGTAAAAGTTACCCAAATACTGTTTTCGTTTTCAGGATCGTGAATTAGACACAACACAACAAATCCAAAACAGGTTTCTATTGCCGATGAGACAGTGCCATCAGGTGGGCGCAACGTCACCTCGTTGAACATTGGTAGGAAAGTAAACGTACATCTAAATCTGTTTCTGCATCTATAATCTGTAGACCACTGTGAAGTACATTACAGTGGGTACTTCCACTGTTCAACGTATTAAAATAGGTACCCGTTGCATACGGCTATGGAGCATTGGACGAATGACTGCTAAAAATGCTCTAAGTGTGCCGTCTATTTCTTCTTTTTTCTGGCCTCATCCTGTATCTTCTCGTTATCGGTATGTTAACAATGATTTGGCAATTTTAGTGGTAGACGGTAGTCAAGTGCCTTTCCTGCTGCCACCCCTTCTGGTCTAAGACGGGATTTGTGTATCCCATCCGATGTGAAAGTGTGAGAACTTTTTCAAAATGTTTGCCAATCTTGTGACTGAGGCGGGATTCACTTAGTCGGACATGGGAAAACGCCTAAAAATCAAGTCCTGACTGGCCAACACACTGGCTCTTGTCGTCAGTGCGTGAAGAAATTAGTCTAACCTCGTCTTCGTGATACCTATCGGAGTGATACGCAGGCGGCTGTAATATACTGCTAGACTCCGAACTTAATGATGGATTCTAAGGAAGCTATCGTGGGACTGTTGGCGCCCACTCCCAGTTGTCGAGCAGTTCATGTTTTTCAGCGATTCCGTAGTGCTTTCCCATGGTTCAAATAAAGCTATCACTAGTTGCGCCGATTTTCTCTGTGAATGTTCAATATCCCCTGTTAGTCCTACATAATATGAATGACCACACTTGAGTAATATTCTAACATTGGCCGCACGAGTGCTTTGTAATTTTGTAGTTGGCTGTATTTTCCCAGTACTGAATTATGCCACCTGCTTTACCTACTGGTTCGACAGAGACTATGTTCATCATCCATTTCAGATCCCTACACATTGTTACACGTAACTATTTTTATGAGTTTACTGATACCAGTTGTGACTCACTGATACGGTAGTCGTAGGATACTACATTTCTTTTCGTTTTATGAGACCATAATTTCACGTTTTTGAACACTTAAAGCAAGTTACCCACCTTTGCACCAAACTGAAATCTTATCTAGGTCTAACACATTATTTGTACAGCTTTTTTAAACAAAACTTCATTGCAGACAAGAGCATTATCTGTAAGAAAAGTCTGACTTTAATAGCAATATGGTGTGCAAGACCTCCAATATACCACATGACCAGTAAGGATCCCAACACACTTCCCAGGCTGCGCTTCAAGTTACTTCTTCATCTCTTAATGACCCCATTGCAATCACGTAGTTGCAGTATTTCTCGATTTCCAGAAAGCATACACCTATGCTTATTATCAAAAGTACGATCGTTCAGGGTATCCGACGAAATATGTGACTGGACTGGAGATTTTTTTGGTGGGAGAACGCAGCATGTTATCATGGATGGAAAGTCATAGACAGAGTTAGAAGTAACCTTGAGGAAGCGTGTTGGGTCCCTTACTCCATTTTGCATATTAAGGATCTTGCGGAAATATTAACAGTAACAACAGACTTTCGTAGACGAAGCAGTTATCTACAATCAAATACAGCTGAACGAAGCTGTACAAATATTCAGTCAGAATACTGAACTGTCAGGATTTTGAAAACAGATGGAAACTATCCTGAGAAAGTCTATTAACAAAGTTTTAAGAAACGGCTTTAAATGATATCTCCAGTAATATACTACCACCCCCTACATATCGCTCCCTTAGGAATCATGAGAGTAAGATTAAATTTACTACACTACGCACAGAGGCGTTTAAACAATCATTATTCCTGCACTCCATACGTTAATGGAACAGAGAAAAGCCCTAACAATCGGTACAGTGGAACGGACTCTCTGCCATGCACTACACAGCTCTTCGCTGAGAATAGATGTAGATATACCGTCCTGTCATGTAAACAATAAATCCTCGGTTCAGTCATAAATATCGTTTGATACTCCATGCTCCATGTGATCGTACTTTCGTTAATAGGAGTAGGTATAGATGTCAAATGATTTTCAGAAGTCAAGAAATAATACGTCTACCTGACTGCCATGATCCATGGCTATCATGATATGTGAGGAAAGAACGAGCTGCGCTATGCATGACTGATGGTTTTGTTGTGGTTGGCAGGAGAGCCAACACCGTGTTACTTGAGGGGGCCAAAAGGCACGCGTTTTAGCTCACGCAGGCTGGCGTGAGGTCTGGAACAGTACAAGGAAATTAGAATTTAGAAACAACCGACGCAGCTGATGGAATACTTAACTTTAATCCTTTAATGACGAACGTCGCTCTTGACGGTACATGATTGACAATATCAATAGTTCAGAATATGGCGCCTTGCTAGGTCGTAGCAAATAACGCAGCTGAAGGCTATGCTAACTATCGTCTCGGCAAATGAGAGCGTAGAAGTCAGTGAACCATCGCTAGCAAAATCGGCTGTACAACTGGGGCAAGTGCTAGGAAGTCTCTCTAGACCTGCCGTGTGGCGGCGCTCGGTCTGCAATCACTGATAGTGGCGACACGCGGGTTCGGCGTTTACTACCGGACCGCGGCCGATTTAAAGGCTACCACCTAGCAAATGTGGTGTCTGGCGGTGACACCACAGGTTTTTCAATTCATGCTGGTTGGCTTTAAGGACATGGTTTGGTGGAGATATTTCACTACGTTTGATATCAAAATATGTTCTAAAATTTTAAAACACATACACTACGTGATCAAAAGTATCCTTACAACCCCATAAACAAACGTTTTTCATATTAGGTGCATTGTGCTGCCACCTACTGCCAGGTACTCCATACCAGCGACCTCAGTAGTCATTAGACATCTTGAGAGAGCAGAATCGGGCGCTCCGCGGAACTCACGGACTTCGAACGTGGTCAAGTGATTGGGTGTAACTTGTGTAATACGTCTGTACGTGAGGTTTCCACACTCTTAATCATCCCTAGGTCCACTGTTTCCGATGTGATAGTGAAGTGGAAACGTAAAGGGGCACATACACCACAAAAGCATGCTGGCCGACCTCGTCTGTTGGCTGATAGAGACCGCCGACAGTTGAAGAGGGTCGTAAACTGTAATAGGCAGAATTGTAACCAGACCATCACACAGAAATTCCAGACTACACCGGGATACACTGCAAGTACTATGACAATTAGGCGGGGGGTGAGAAAAATTGGATTTAATGGTCGAGCGGCTGCTCATAAGCCACACATCACGCCAGTAAATGCCAAACGACGCCTCGCTTGGTTTAAGGAGCGTAAACTTTGGACGATTGAACAGTGAAAAAACGTTGTGTGGAGTGACGAATCACGATACACAATGTGGCGATCCGATGGCAGGGTGTGGGTATGGTGAGTGCCCGGTGAACGTCATAACGTCATCTGCCAGCGTGTGTAGTGCCAACAGTAAATTTCAGAGGCGGTGGTGTTATGGTGTGGTCGTGTTTTTCATTGCAGGGGCTTGCACCTCTTGTTGTTTTGGGTGGAACTATTACAGCACAGGCCTACATGGATGTTTTTAGCATCTTCTTTCTTCCCATTGTTGAAGAGCAATTCGGGGATGGCGATTGCATCTTTAAACACGCTCGAGCGCTTGTTCATAATACACGGCCTGTGGCGGAGTGGTTACACAACAATAACATCCCTGTAATGGACTGGCCTGCATAGAGTCCTGACCTGAATCCTACAGAAAACCTTTGGGATGTTTTGGAACGCCGACTTCGTGCCAGACCTCACTGACAGGCATCGATACCTCTTCTCGATTCCACTCCGTAAAGAATGGGCTGCCATTCCCCAAGAAACCTTCCAGCACCTGACTGAACGTTAGCCTGCGAGAGTGGAAGCTGTCATCAAGGCTAAGGGTGGGCCAACACCATACTGAATTCCAGTATTACCGATGGAGGGCGCCACGTAAGTTATTTTCAGCCAGGTGTCTGGATACTTTGGATCACATAGTGTAGGCATCTAAGATATTGGACGGTAGTTGTGGATCACCTATGCTTTCTTACAGCTACTGAGTATAGTGTTTCCTTCAGTGGATGTATGGTATCTTATGATTTAAAAATTCTGTACAGAACCTGATAGGGATCCCATCGTGTCTCGGAGCCTTATCCAATTTTACAGATTTGAACTGTACGTCAACATTACTAACGCTGATATCTGTAACACTTGTCTTTACACTGATGGTATAATTAAATTGAAACAGTACTCCTGAATTTTTCTTTGTAAAGGAACACATGGAAATGGAGTTCAGCATTTCTGATTTTGGTTTGCTATGTGTTCTCAATTTCAGTTTCTGTCTGATCAATGGATGCCACCGACAGCCTTTGTATGTAACAATTCTTTTTTAGATTTTTCTAATAAGCCTTTCGTCAAGAAATTATTGTCGTAGTCACTGCATGTTTCACACATTGCCCTTGTCACAACCAGATATGTTTCATACAGCACCTCTGTATCTATACACCTGTGCTTTTTTTACACGTTATATGCAGTAGTCGCTGTTTCTTTGGGCACTGTATTTTAGCCGACCGCGGTGGTCTCGCGGTTCTAGGCGCTCAGTCCGGAACCGCGGGACTGCTACGGTCGCAGGTTCGAATCCTGCCTCGGGCATGGATGTGTGTGATGTCCTTAGGTTAGTTAGGTTTAATTAGTTCTAAGTTCTAGGGGAGTGATGACCACAGATGTTAAATCCCATAGTGCTCGGAGCCATTTTTTTGGAACTGTATTTCTTTACAAAATCAATATACCACGGAGGATTCCTGCACGCGATTCGGTGATATTCGGTACGGCTTCCGGAATTTACAAGAACCAGATCGTACACATATGCTACAAAACCTGTAGCGTATCATATGATTTTTTGAAAAGCCCAAACGATTATCAAGCGAGTTTATATAGTGGCTGAAGTAAGTGTTGAGGGTAGTCCGTCAACAGGCTAAGTGTGATTCCATCGTCAACTCAGCCGAGAGGCCAAATTCTTGGTCTGTAGGAAAACACGAGCTAAAGTGTGGACTGTCTTGACTGATTGACCGTTTAATATTGAATCGTATCATAAAGAGGCATTGCTTGCCGTTGTTACCAGCCTGATGCCTCAGACAGGAAATGTTACCTGTTTCATATCGTGACATGACGAAGTGAAGACTGGCGACAGCTGAGAAGGAAAAAAAATAGTGACGTCATCGAATACAGTGCAGGAAAACCATGGCATTAAAGTACTCTACTTTTTTTTCCTGTTCTATATGACCCAGGACTCAGCTTCAAATACAGTAGATCATTCACTAACGGGCTCGTCGAGTTGAAAATTTGCAGTATTGCTCTCAGGTGCTCTTTGGATTACCAAGCTAGCTCCAGTTCTCGTTTCGAAAACATTATTCGTAGTTAATAAGCAGCTACTAGATCTGTCAACATGTTTTTGACGGCATAAGAGGCATACTTGTTTCGCACAGGAATGCAGGTTCCGACGCGTCGCGTCAGCTGAGGAAGGCTGACTGCTACGCCACGGCGCGCCGCGCTGTGAAGTGGGAGCCCGCACAAAGCGGACATTGTGCGGCCTCTCTCGGCCGGCCGGCGATAACGGGAAGTGCCGCCGTAAATTACCTGGCGTGCCTCCCCGCCACGCCGCGCCCAGCCGGCTGAGGGTGGCCTTCGCGGCGCGCTCGCCATTGGCGCGTCCAGCCCTGGGGATGGCATTTTTAGGGTGCACCTCGTATCAAATTCCAGTGGCCCTGCGACAGTGCTAAAAAGCCGCTGCATGTAATGTTGATCACGCAGAAATTACATACAAATACGAGTAGATTTACTTCGCCAGTCAACTTAAAACCGGTTTTACAATACCGATGGTTACACCACTCGTCCAAATGACTTTGACTGTAGTGCTTGTGCATTTAGTCAAACAGTTCAGAATCCTACGGTTAATTTGTTTGGCAAAGTGACTAGCCATGAGAAAGTGATTCGTATCAACATAAATGTGAGAGAGAAAATATGATGCGCAATTTAAATGAATTGGATACGATTATATTTAAAATGTTTCCGACGTCTTTATTCCTTCATTGTTACGTACATAGGAACGAAATTTTCTTTTTTTTTTTTAGTTTTCACAAACACTCAAAATGTAAGTTTTTGCTGCAGTGTCTTCAATAAATTAAAAAATAAGAAAATAAAACATAAAAAACAAGAGCAAGAGGAACTTGAAAATAAAGTGGTACGATATTAATAACAACGAGCAGTTATGAGTAGTTTTCATTCATGCAAACATGCTGTTGAGACTCCATATCATGGCTGAGGCGGTGTATTCATACAGTTATGAAGGTATCATTTCGTCTTTACATAGTAAATATATTTTTTTCAACTCGTAGATAACTGAAGATCATTGTGCTTCATGATTAATTATAACGATGAAGAATATAGTTCTGAACCACTACCATACTGCATGCGCCACATGAGGAATATTAAGCTTAGTAACATGCCAATATGTTTTAACATAAATGGAAAATTAACAGATCAGGTTTCTGCAGATAAATGAGTCAGAGAAAGGCATATTTTTTCCGCCATTATTACTTATTATATATGTGCCTAACACAGCAAGTTTACAACAGCCCTATTTTGCGTGCCAAATAATGGGTGTAAATGACTAATTGGCGCTACAGAAGACGTTAGTGGAGTCACTGCTACTCTGAAGAACAGAGTGTCACGTAAAAACGAAATGACAGTAATTTGAGCAGTGGCCGGTTCAAGAGAGTGCTGAAGCACTGCAACTACTGGCCCATGCCATGTAACTAAGTTGTCTGGAGAAAAAAATATTTGTAGCTCCCTTAAAGAAGCACATTGATCGTTTAGGAGCGTTGTTGATGGTCGCAACCATTAGCGCGAAGCCACGTGATCTTCCACCACCACATGAGTCATGGCAGTGAGGAGGTCTGGATCTGCCAGACGGTCGCGTGGATTGAGAGCAGGAAAACGGGTCGACGTGGAGACGTGAAGGATCGCACAGAGGGGTTCTTGTGTTTGAACGAGCCCGTCGTTAAAGAAATTATTTTATTTGTTGGGATATCAGCGCATGTCCAACATGCCTAAAAGGAATTGTTTGCAGTCATGTATCACTCCACAAGACAGGAATCGGAGATGTGTGTCAGTTCTTGCCACTACCAATCAGGTGCAAACTTGACACGAATTACTATTGTCAGTGAATGCAGGCCCATTTCAAACTGTTCTAGAGCGAATATTGTGAAGGAAACTGCATTTAGTGGCCATTTTCAGTCGGTTATCTCACAAAAACCATGGCTCACTGCAGCGCATAAGCTGGACGTTTTCAATGGGCCTCAAACAATAGAAACTGGACAGCAGCTGACTCGAGTCGTGTAGAATGGACCGCTGACTCGAAATTTTACTTCCTTTCAGTTGATGCTTGGTGGTAAGTGCACTGCCGCCCCCCACAGTGCAGAGTATGTACCACAGGCAGGAGGTGATTCTGTGATGGAGAGTGTGTTGCAGACCGACCCAGTAGGTATGCCATGGCCGTTCTCGCACAAAGTGTGATACCGATGACCCACAGATGACGTTATCAATGACATCACTGACATGTCATGGGATATCTCCGACCCCTCATCCCCACCTGACAAAGGTCACTCGCCCAATGTATAAAATGATGGGAAATTCAAAATTGGTGGGAACTTCAAATTTGGTGTGTTTTCCCTCACTATTATGGAAGTGAGGTTGTTGTCCTAAGTATAAATTGACATGAAATTAAAAACTCTGAATGGCGCATTGTCATACTGTCTCACATGCAATACTGGCACAGGCTCTATGACACCAGAATCCAAGATGGCTGACATGCCTCTGTGATGTAAGCATCCAAAATCGAGAATACTGACACTTGCTCTATGACATCAGAATTCAAGTTCTGGGATACTGCCAATCTGATGTCAGATTTCCTGAGAAAAAGAGTGTTTGTATTGGTACAGGTGTGTCTGCTGGACAAAGGATACCAATCTGCTGACCAACTAAACATGTTTCCCCAAGGTGCTATTCACTGAGATGTGTATAGTAAAAGTAATGGTAATGGTACACTTATTCTTGGCAACTACATCAAACAACATCATAAGCCTGCTTCTTCTCTAAGTTTGGGTCTTTCCACTTTATGTATTTAACAACACATCATTGTAGGAAAAGGGTCCTGTGAACACAACACCACTCTAGGGGGCAATATGCATGCAATGGCCACCACATGAGGGTTGGATCTACTAGTGAACAGCTACCACACCATGCCATGAGGAAAGAGTTCTCTGCAATGTACGGAAAACTGTGCCTTATGACCCACAGTCCAGCTGGCAGTGTACCACGACCTACAGGCATCAGGGGTCAACTGTACACGTGAAGTGAAGTGCAGAAGCTCTGATTCACAGTGCAAGTATGCTGTTGTGACTGTTCTGAAGCCACGGTCTGCATGACCTGAGTTATAATGATGGGAAACATGAAAAATAAAAAAAAAGCACACTAGCAATTTAACCCACATGCTACACACTCAAAATTCACGTTGAAAATACTCAATAATCCACATATACAACCTGCCTGGAGATTGAAAAACCAAGAGATGCACATTCATCCACCTGGCGTTGGAAATTTATTTGGTCTCTCTGACTAAAAAAAAGTCAAATCATAGAAATCTAAATGTGGCAAATACATGAGACAGAAGCATAAATATACAAGTTTAAGGGGAGGGGGTCTTTTAATTCATTAATTTAATTAAGGAGCATATCAATTTGATATCAAAAGTGCACCAGAACCTGCTTTATTCCACTACTATCACATTTCAAGACCAAAACATTAGCTACCATCACCAGCAGAGACGCTAAAGCCTCCAGCAATGCAGTCTGAGTACAAGGAAAGCACTCACTTTCATAAATAGTACCAGGAAAGTGACACACTTTCACAAATACACTACAGTTATATGAAACATGTGGCCTGACACAGTTCTGCTTGGAGCAGTCACAGCTCACTGCTGTTGACAGCAGGCCCTTATGTCAGTCTGCCAGCCAGCAACAGTACACAATATATTTCATATGTACAGTATAAAGGCTTCCAAAACATACATAGTCGTTTCTCTAGGGCTGTTAGCTTAGCGCAGGCGGTATTTAAATGTGTATCTTAGAATAAAATATAATATGATAATTCCATTGTTCCTTCCTTTACAATAGACAAGAGCACCCCACATCACGAGTCAGGATATCAAAACAATTTCGAAAGCATTAGATAAAATACTAAAATTAGTGAAATTTGTACCTGCTCAAATGTAAAGCCAACTCCCTCCCTCCCCCCACCCCCTCCAAGTGTGGTGTTTGCTGCAACGATATTACAGTGACAAAGTTGAGTATTATGTTGAAATTAGCGAATATACCATACAATATAAACAATTTTCCATGTATATCACAAAATTTCCTCACCACAACTATCTCGCCCTACAATGGTACATACAGCGTGGTCCATCTGAAGTTTCGGATGAGATTATCTCGAAAGCTATACATCAGGTAAAAATAGTGGGTAAGACAAGTTTGTAATCTCAAAGGGGAACATCAAATGATACTACACGTGACCTTTAGCCCCCGCCGCCTTGGGTGGGGTGTGAGGCAACTCTTAAATCTTAAATGCAAACACGCATTATTTATTGCAGATTTCGATTCTCCGTAAAAGTAATCAAGTTTTGTCTGAAACGTTTTTTTGAACCATTGACAGATGCCGCTGAAATCGAGAAAAATTAAAATAGGGGAAGAGCTCCGATTTATTTAGAAAGATCTGGCCAGGACGCATCAAATCGATCAAAATGTGAACCAATTCTTTCATTACGCCAAATTAAGCTATTTTTGTACAAAATGTATCCTACTCGCCACAGTTTTTGATGGAGAGAGGTAGAATGGCATTAAAATCTCGTTTGAGAACTCTTCACAATTGAATTACTCACCCGACTGTTGCGCTACCGTGGCCAGTCTGCCAACTATGGCTCAGTATAAAGGCCAGTGCAATGCGATCAGACGTCACTTCACTTTCAGATTGTGAACCGTAAACATCAACTGACAAAAGTAAATTATTCTTTAGCGAAACATGGCTCATTATCCTCCTACAGAGACTGTTGATGTGATGATAATTTTACGTGAATGCCACAACAATTACGCTGCAGCTGCGCAATTGTATGCCGATAGTTTCCCAAACAGACCACATTAAAGCGAAAACGTTATTCGAAATTGCACTCAACGAGCTCGAAATGGATACATGCACAGTCCACCTCGTCATCGCGAATACAATGAAAATTAAGCTCGTACCCTTACCCTTCGCACCTGTGTTCAAATGGATCCCGAAATTAGCAGTTGTGCGATTCAGAGACAAACTGGAATACCGAAATCAACTGTTTTGAGGGTTTTGAAGGCACATGAATATCATGCGTATCATATCACACTGACACAGGCATAAACGGCAAAAAATATGCAAATACGCGTGCATTTCTGCCAATGGACCTTGGAAATGATAAGAGGTAACAATAACTTTTTTGAGATGCGTTATGTTCACCGATGAAGCAACATTCAAAACCATTGGCTACTTAAGTAGTCATGATTGTCATTATTGGTCCCCTGTCAATCCACACTGGTACAAACCCGTTGACAATCGACACAAATGGTCGTTAATGGTCTGGTGTGGAATTTTAAAGGGTTACTTGATAGGACCGTATTTTTTCGACCGAAATGTTATTGGGGAATCTTATTTACGACTTCTCCGCGATGATTTGTTGGAGCTAATGGAAGATGTTGATTTAGAAACTAGGCAACGAATGTGGTTCGAACAGGACAGAGCAGCTCCCATTACGCTAAAAATGTGCGGAACGTTTTAAATTTACGGTACCCTCGTCGGTGGATAGGACGCGGCGGACTAATTCAGTGGCCTCCACGTTCACCAGACCTAACATCTCCTGATTTTTTTCTTGTGTAGTTATTTAAAAAATATTGTTTATGAAAGACAGCCCACAGCCAGAAACGACATGGAGCAACGCATTCGACGAGAGTGTACAGCCACACCACGGGATGTGCTGCTCAAAATTGTGTACAATTTTCGCAGACGATTGACTTTATGCATTGATGCAAATGGGGATAATTTCGAACAATTTCTTCGTGGCTAATTTCATTAATTCAGCACCCCAAATTGTGAGAAAAAGGAGACTCACACTAATGAAGCACCCCAACATGTGAGAGGCAAGAAAACTCACACTAATGAAGCACCCCATGGGAACATCACTCTACTATGTCCATGTCGTTGTTCCTGGGTAACGCTAAAAGTAGGATACAGTACATTTTGTACAAAAATAGCTTAATTTGGCGTAATGAAAGAACTGGTGCACATTCAATATCGATTTGATGCGTCCTTCTCGGATCATTCTAAATAAATCGGAGTACTTCCCCAATTTTAATTTTTCTCTATCTCAGCGCCAACTGTCAATGGTTTAAAAAACTGTTTCAGACAAAACTTGATTACGTTTTTATGGGGAATCCGAATCTGCAATTAAAAATGGGTGTTTCCATTTAAGATTTAAAAGTTGCCCCTCACCCCACCCAAGGGGGTAGGGGCTGGATGTCACGTGTAGTATCATTTGATATTCCCCATTGAACTTACAAACTTGTCTTACTCACTATTTTTACTCGATGTATAGTTTTCGAGATAATCTCATCCGAAACTTCAGCTAGACCACCCTGTATAAATTAAAAAATCAAAAGTAATCACCCACCCATCAAATAACACATGACGGCAAGTACAAAACAGTACTTCACATGAGGGTCCCAACTCACTATGTGTTTTGCACTGCATATTTAGCATCAGATGTCTCCATATGATTTCTAGATGGCGACAGACGACATAGAGACAGAAATTCATTAAATTTACACATAAATTTTTGGCGAAATCAATGAATAATGTATCGAAAGTAATGAAATTTCCATCTAAGGAAGTGTTAACTCCCTTTCCAGGTGTAGTCTTATGCTTTTAAAATGAATATTTTACCACAGAATTTTGCGTTGAAAACAGGAAATAACTACTGAATTATCACATCAAGGTGCCATAATTCTTCCATCATTCAGATAGAATGCGTAATATTCCTGAAACGTTCGAGTAGAAATTACGTGAACGCTATCTAGCGCATTCTGGGTCTTACGGATGAACAGTGTGGGACGAGTTCCACACAAAATTAATTTTTATAGAATGCATGATATTATTCTGTACCTTGAAAGGTGTAAGACGTGTACCACAATTGGACAGCCGATTAGCGCTGTCGATTATGTGCATGTATTCAATTCTTAGAAAATGGGAATGGCTACTTACTAGTGTGTTGGTCCACTTCTTTTCAATCCCAGTACAGTGTCACTATTCTGTGTCAATCAGCTAAACCAGAGAATTTCTATGTCAAATTAATCCGCTTTACCATTGGACAAATACACTGATGAACCAAATGTAGTTACCCACTCTGTGAATGACACATGACAACAACCATGTAACAACTTCAAATCTTAAGTGTTCCCACCTTCATCATCAACGCTATGCTCTTGACATCATGAGAGTCCGCAGGATTTGTAAATGGAGAAACTGATGACACACAGAAAATCGTTGAATGTATGTCGAATAACATGTATAAGTACTTTACACTGAATTATTATGTTCTGGCGTTCGAGTTTCTGCGACAGATCGAAAAACACAACTAGGAAACTGAGAGTTCCACACACATTTCTGATGACTACTAGTGCTCGTGATACAACGGCATATTAATGTTTGGAAGATATCTAATTCTTCCATCCGCTTGTCCTGTACTTCACAAAGCCAAAGGACGACTCCACTCTACGATGATCATAATAGTAACAGTTTGAAGCGTTTCATGCAGTTTTACATGTTTAGAGGTGCTACATCTCTCAAGTAAATGATGTTTCTATATTTGGCTGTTGATACACCTTTCCGCTCTCTGGAAGCCTTGGCGTTTACATCCAAATTTGAACAGTATGACAACACTACATCACAACAATCTCTCCCCCCCCCCCCCCCTCTCTCTCTCTCTCTTACACAATCAATAGAGCAGGACTGCATTGCTTCCTAGGACACACAAAACTTCACCCATCCTTCCTGCACAGGAAAAGTGCTGTAACAGCACTAGCGACTGTAATAATAGTAGTACTGGTGGTAGTAGTAGTGGAAGAAGAAGAAGAAGAAGAAGATTCAATAGATTCAAACGGTAGGTATCATAGTGAATTTAGATTGCAATAAATTCCCAACTAAATGCAGCGATCCACACTCTCTTTTGATGCCTGATGCCTTGGTGTGATAGAAATTTAATATTTATGTAGACAAAATTTTAAACTCCAACCAGCCTTCCTAATATCCAGGTTCACACTGCATTTTTAAGTGATTCCTCCCACAAATTATAGGTATTTTTCATTGCACATAGACATCTAACATTGTCAGCAAATTTCTACTCATCATAAGCGTCCAGGCTTACTAACCATTAAGAATATAATGGGCAGGTATACAAAACGGTTACGAGACAAGCTCCATGATTCACACAGTTGTTTCCAGACTATTATTTTTCACTATCTACATCTACATGATTACTATGCAATTGACAGTTAAGTGCCTGGCAGAGGGTTCATCGACCCATTATCAAGCTGTTTCTCTACCATTGCACTCTCAAACATCACATGGGAAAAATGAACACTTAAATCTTTGCATGCGAGCTCTAATTGTTCCTATTTTATTATGATGATCATTTCTCCCTGTGTAGTTGGGCACCATTAAAACATTTTCTTACTCTGAGGAGAGAGTTGCTGATCGAAATTTCATGAGAAGATCCTACCACTTCTAAAAATGCATTTATCTTAATGACTGCCATCTCAGCTCATTTATAATATCCGTGGCACTATCTCCCCTATTTCGCGATAATACAGAATGAGTTGTCCTTCTTTGGACCTTTTGAATGTCCTTTGTCAATCCTATCAGAAGTAGATCAAACAATCCTCAGCAATACTCCAGAAAAGGGCGGACAACTACAGTGTAAGGAGTCTATTTACTAGACCTGTTGCATTTTCTAAGTGTTCTGCCATCCAAAAAGTCTCTGATTTGCTTTCCCCAAAACGTTGTCTATAATGTTGTTCCAGTTTAAGTTATTCGTAATTGTAATCCCTAAGTACGTGAATTTACAGCCTCTAGATTTATGAGATTTATCGTTCAACCGAAATTTAGCGGATTCCTTTTGCTACTCATGTGGATTACTTCACACTTTTCAGCAGTCTCTTTAGAAGACGTGTTGCATTTTCTAAGCGTTCTGCCATTAAATCACAGTCTTCTTTTTTGCTTTCCCCCCTGCATTATCTAAATGATCATTCCAGTTTCAGTTATTCGTAATTACAATCTCTAAACTAAGTCAGCATGCAAACTAGCTCTCTGATGCATCTGCCAATACATCAGTGCAGGACACAGAATTATTCCCGGACTTTCAGTTCCAAAACGTCTTACACCTGTACAACTCATCACGTCTCAGCTAAGTCATTACAGAGTGCTGTTGTTTGACACTACTTATCAACTGACTGCTAAAGTGTCAAATCGAGTCAGAATTGGTTTACCACCTGACAGGCTTTGAAGTTATAGTGGTAAAAGAGAATGCCTGGCAGGATGGAAAGGTGTAGTTCAATGATATGCAGCGGGATCAACAGTGTAGCAATCTGAAATACATCGAGGATTTCATGATAACCAAGTACTATTCATTCCTTCAAGACATCAATATCTTAGGCAACGCAGTACTGCATACATTGTCAACATGTTTGAGTAAAATATGATGAATTTCACATCTCAAGACCCAATGTAATGTGTATATTTAAAGCATCCAGAAGTCATGAGTCCGTACAGTGCAATACGGATCACCAAGGAGAGATTCAGTCTATGGCGAAGGTATGTTAAACCACTCTTTGATTATATTGTGAAGTACCTACTGGAATATGTAGTTCACAACGAGGAGGAGTTAAATCTATGTAGAGGTGTGTGTATGTGTACTATACCTAAGTCTGATAGTATTAGTCTCATAAACAGAAATTCCAAACAAGTGAAGTTTATAGAGGGCGTTCCTAAATCTACTAGTGGTCCAAATGGACTGCATAAAATACATGCTGAATTTAAAGCACATGAGAAACAGTTATTTGGAAAGTTTAGCTGAGTTATGTAAAGAAAGGGTGACAATGTTTGTTTTTAAAGACAC
The DNA here is from genome assembly GCF_023897955.1 of Schistocerca gregaria. Classification (NCBI taxonomy): domain Eukaryota; kingdom Metazoa; phylum Arthropoda; class Insecta; order Orthoptera; family Acrididae; genus Schistocerca; species Schistocerca gregaria. The sequence continues at coordinate 945,365,315 of NC_064920.1, forward strand.
AATTTATTCCTCACAGTTCATAAAGTAAATAAATTATAGTAAAAATGAATAAAAGTTGTATCCAAAATATATATAATAATAATAATTTTTTTGGAATTTGTAACATTTTTTATTCCATTGTATGTGTATACCATGAAACTTAGCAGTTCAAATGTTCATAATATTCAGATGAGAGTACACTTGAAACTTGAGGCATAGCAGCTGTTACACACTCTTGAAGTTTAGTATTATATGCGTCACTTACTATAATTACTACATATTAGTTCTGACATATAGTATCCACAAAAAATCTTTTTCACAATATTTACTTCATATATGACTTCTATGGCTTTCATTCATTACAGGTGACAAAATTTTGAATAGTTCCTAAATATGTCTATGGAAGTGACTATTTTCAGGGACACCTGTTTCCATGGACCAATACATGCAGCAAAATAGGCAAAATACCAAGCAGTTAATGTGTAAATTGTCTCACATTGGTCTTCTTCTGCAAACTGCACTTTCTCTTCTTATTATTATTAGACAATGCAAAATGTGTATTCATGATTTAAAGCTTCTTAGATACACTCCAAAATCCAAGATAACAACACCACATGTGATATATGGTTGATCATATATAACAATCGGACATATGTCCCATACCATGTAATATGCTGAATCACAATCATATATCACTGTAATTAAAGTATAAACAGATGTACCACGAAAGGTGTCTGAGGCAAAAGTCATGGGGGTAAATGAGCACAGCGCAATGAAAATTAGAATAACTATTTTCGACTGTGTTCATGTCCTTAGGTCAGGGGTCTTGGATTCTGACATCACCAAAGACATCGTGGGTTGCCATCTTCTAAACTTAGAGCCAAATTTGTTAATATCTATAGGGCGACATCATAGAAATACTGTTATCTTACTCAGTTATTTGCTGTGCTGGAACTTCACAAGTTAATGACACACTAGAAATTTATAGCAGAGACTACTTCTGAAGTTTTATGACAGGTGAACTCTATAATGTTTCTACAAACAATTCCATTACATGTTGGATGGTTTTGCTGAAATGCATCAGGTTTCTGAATGTGAGTGCCCTGTATGGCATTACCATTGTTAATGCATATTTTCACTGTTCTTGGATGGTCCTTTAAACTGTAATCCTGTGACACTATCAGTGCTTGAGAGTCAAACATCACAGTTATTTGTGCTTAACTCTGATAAAACTGATATCATTCACAATCTGACAGCATTATTTTCATGCCAGGAAGTCGTGAATTTTCTAAAATTGACACAAAATTCTATTTGATAAGAGTGTTACAACAAGACATTTAACCCTTAACCGGAATCGTAGGTAATTTTGGACCCGCCGACAAAATTTCAGTTTTGCATGCGAGTGTAATCTCAGTACATTGTGAGGTGTACAAGGGACTGGGAGCTCGCTGCTTGAACTTTCGGAAGTGGAGGTAAGTGTCATCCCTGGGTCCAATTTGACACGCGATTCCAGATACGGGATTTTTTTAGTCAGTGTATACTGACTTATTTTGTGGTGCTTCACTAAAAAAGAAATCTGTGAACTATTATTAGACGAAAATTATTCAGACACACAATCTTTACGTGATTTTCAACCTTCTGATCAAGAGAACATAAGTGACGACGACATAAGTGACGATGAAAATACACAGCAAGAAATTGCTTCTGATTCAAGTAATTCATCGTCTGATGTTCAATAGAGAAAGATATCCGGCTGTCAGGTAGTGAATATTTTCTAGGTAAAAATCGATTCAAGTGGCCTACTCATCCACCAGCCAGATCCAGAGTCAGAAGCCACAACATCATCACTCTCCTGCCTGGTCTCATCGGTACAGCTCGTGAAAAACGGAACATGTCTCCAATTGAATCATGGTAGTTGCTGATATCAGATGAAATGATCCCACATATTTGTACTCACACTAACCAGAAAAAAACCAGAATATTATGGAAATGAAAGCATTCTTTGGGTTGTTGTTATTATCAGGTGTATTCAAATCTGGCCATAAAGCTTTAGAAATTTTATGGGCAACTGATAGAACATGCCGAGGTATATTTAGAATAACGATGTCAGCAAATCGATTTATATTCCTATTATCTGCTTTGAGATATGATGATGTGAATTCTAGGAATGAAAGGAGAACTAATGATCACACTGCTCTCATCTCAGAACTGTTTGGAAATTTAATTCAGAACTGTCAAAAAAACTATAGCTGCTCAGAATATTTGACAGTTGATGAAATGATTTGCCCTTTTAGAGGGAAATGTTTTTCAGGGTTTATATGAAATCGAAGCCTGCTAAATATGGCATCAAGATTATGTGCCTTTGCGATGCTAAAACACACTATTTATTCAATGCTTTTATCTATAGAGGCAAAGCAATCACTAATAAAAAAAGCCAACTGTCAGTTCCAAAACAGAATGTACTGCAGCTTACAGAACCTTTATTCTAAACAAACAGAAATAGCTGCCACTAAGTGGTTCTCTCCTGTGGAGCTGGTTGATAAACTGATTGAAAATGGTTTGACTTACGTTGGAATGATGCCCAAAAAAAGAGGGCAATACCATCAGAATTTTTAGCCAATAAATAGGATCTACGTTAATTGGTTTTGTGAAGGGCAAAAAATTGGCTTCATATGTCCAAAAAAAAAAATCGAAGCGTAGTGGTGATCTTATTAATGCACTGTGAGAATTGAAAACCTGAGATAATTGAATTTTACAACAGAACTAAAGGTGGTGTTGATACATTAGATCAGAAATGCGCCAATATTCAGCCTCTAGAAGAACTCAACGATGGCCATGTGTAATTTTTTCAGCAATATTGAATGTTGCGAGTGCAAATGGATTCGTATTATGGAAGGCATCAAAAGCTGGAAAACATATGAAACGTAATCACGACATAAAAGAAATTGGACTAAATTTGATAATGCCATTTATCACAGAAAGAAAGATGGATTATTCATCATTTTTAGTACATTTGATGAATAGGATAGATAATTTTCTCATTTTAGTAGATTTGAAGAGTAGGATAGATAATTTTCTAGGGGCAGCTGATGAACCAGAAAATCACCTATGACTAGGAAATTCACCTTGTAATCAAATTGGCTCACGAAAAAGAGGCAGATGTTATTTATGTGGTCCTAAAACTGACAGCAAACAATCAAAAAAATTCGAAAGATCTTTTAAATTCATCTGTAAGCGATATGCAACAAAAAAGTGTTGTGTACCAAGTGCCATTCTTAGTTCAGAAACTGATATAGATAACATTTGGACACTTCCATGTTTCGTTTTCATTATTTTTGTTTCTGATTGATGGCATAAAGAGTGCATGTTTATGTCAAAGGGAAGTAATGAGAAACTCCATAGTAAATCTAGGTTTTTCAATCTAAGTGCTTTTTGTAATCATGTAGCATTCGAAAGTAAGGTACTAGAAATCCTTGTAAAATATGAGCCATAGGACGTGAAGTTAAAAAAATAGCACAACATAAAATTTTTGTTCAATAAAAGTTGATTTATATTTGAAACAAAACTTATTTTAATACAATCATCATGCATTTACATATGGATTATATCTTTTATGGAGATTATGTTGAATTTTTATTCAAGGGTCCATTTGGACCCGCGATTTCAGTTATCTTCGTCAAAATATCGATTATGGTTCAGAGTTAATGTTGCAGAGAGTCACACCACATTCATTGCTGTGCTATGCGATGCTAGTGGTGTCGGTGTTGGATATAGTGGAAAATTACAGTCTGAAAACAATTTTATGTGTATCATGAGGGTTGTTTGGAAACTGTTCTGTATGCCTTTCCACGAAATTCTTGATGGCTAGTAGACCTGGACGTTACAGGTGAGTGCAAAAATCTACTGGAAATTTTAGATGTCAGAATTTACATTAGCATTCATTAATAATGCAGTGTTACCCTGGACACTAGATAATGTTCTGTTTATAGGAAGTCTGGTTGGTACTTAAAGTTTCGTCTATGACAATATCAAATTTCCATCATACCAAGGCATAACTATAGCGAAATAATACTGCTATCCACCAAAAGAGTGTGTGGATCGCTGCAGTACAGGTTGCTGATAATCCTACAGCTAGTTGGGAATTTAGTGCAGTTTGAATTCGCCATGAAACCTACTGTTTGAAGCTATTGAATCTTTTACTACTACTACTCCTACTGCCAATGCTATTACCATTACAATGGCTAGACCTATACCAGCGACCCATATGTCTTTATCAACTGTTATAGGACTGTATATGAAGGATAACTACATGAAAATATCAAACTATTACAACTGTGATCATCACAGTTCGAGTTGTGTCCTTTTTTAGCTTGATAAAGTACAAGAGAAGTGGATGGAAGAATCAGATTTCTTAGAAACATTAACGAGCCGTTATATCATGAGCACCAGTACTCAATAAAAATATGTGTGGAACTCTCAGTTTCAAAGTTGTTGTAGTTTTGGATCTTTCGCAGAAATTGGAATGCTAGAAAGTGATAATTCAGTATATAGTACTATCACTTGTTATTCGACATACATTCAGCGATTGTCTGTATGCACATCAGAGTCTCCGTTTACAAATCCTATGGGCTCATCTGTTGTCATGTGTGTGCTGTGGATGATGAAGGTGGGATCAATTAAGATGTGAAATTCAGTTACATGATTGCTTCATGTGTCATTTACTGAGTGGGTAACTACACTTGATTCTTTAACGTATAATAGAAATTCTCTGGTTTACATCGATAAGTAGAGACACCAGTGAGATACAGCTCTATTGTTTTTACTTTAACATATGGACCTACGGTTTGATGGAGGACATTGAATTAACAGCAGCATGCTCACATTGTGTGTTCTGCACTCTCATCTTGTGTTCTACATGTGGTTCAGTAGAAAGTTTTCTCATCTGAGTACATTTCTCTCAAGAAAGATGATAAAAATCGTCTACAGGTTCAAAAATTGCACATAATAGCCCCTTTCGTCCTATCAAGAGCTTGTCCATCCCATGTAACAAAGAATAGTGACACTGTAGTGGGTAAAAAGAGTGGTGGACCAGCACACTAGAAAGCAGATATTACCATTTTTCAAGAACTGTCACAATGTTGACGCACATAACTAAAGTTCTATATCACTAGCTCTAGTCGACTGTCCAATTTTGGAACACATCTTACACCCTTTCTAGGGACAGAACAACATGCTTTCCATAAACACTGATTGTGTGTGGAACTCAGCTGGTTCTCTTCACTCACAACACCCAGATTGTGGTAGATACAGTTCCCCTAACTTCCACTCAAACTTATCAGGACTGTTATGATTCTGTCTGATTTTCTGAAAAATGACTCATGGCACCTTACTATGATAATTCAATTTATATTCACTGTTTTCAACGCAAAAATCAGTGTTGTTAGTACAATATTCGTTTTAAAAGCACACCCAGAAAGGGGGTTAACACTTACTTAGGCGGAAATTACACTGATTTCGAGGCATCATTTCTATATTTCACAAAAAAATTTATTTGAAAATCCAATGACATGCTGTATGTATGTCACATGTTGCCATGTAGAATTCCTTTGGAGATGTTTGATGTTAAATATGAACTGGGCCTTTAGATGTGACATTCTGTTACATGTTTTCTGTCATTTTGTTTGGTGGGTGTGTAATTACATTTGATTCTTCAATGCATATATACAACCGTTGAGGGGGGGGGCAGATGTGACATGGAAGTTCTCTGATTTACATGTAAAATTGTTTATTGTAACAAGTATAAAACTACAACTGGATATGAGGGAGGGGGGGGGGGGGCTTTACGTTTCTCTAGGTACAACATTTCATTGATTTCAGCACTACATTCGGTGCATTCAAAGTGGTACCGATATATTCCTAAGTGATGCCAAGGGGAGCGCTGTTGTGTACTGTAAAGTAAGGAAGTTGTAAAATAATCCTGTTATCCTGAGCTACAGACTTTCACATTGCCTTGGCTTAGCTTATGCGTTAGAAAAGCGTCTATGTATGGTCTGCAAACCTTTATGCAGTGCATATGGAGTGTACTGTATAGCGCTGCTAGCTGGTAGACTCATGTAAGATCCCACTGTTGGCAGTGGTGAGCTGTCAGCACTGCAGGCAGAAGTGTGTCAGGCTGCGTGTATCATATAATTGTAGTTATTTATGAAAGTGTGTTGCTTTTCCTCATACTGAGACTTTGTACTCGAGGTTCTAGCCTGCATCCATTTGATGTGATGGTCTCTGCTGGTGATGGTAGTTCGTATTTTGGCCTTGAAATGTGGTAATAGTGGCATAAAGCAGTTCTGCTGCACTTTTGATAGCAAATCGATATACTAATTAATTAAATCGAGAAATTAACCCACTCCTCCGCCTCCTCTTAAAATACTGTTATGCTAAGTGGTGTATGACCACCTGGGGATAACCTGCCCTTCCGAAAAAACCCCAATCCTATCCTATCTCCTCTTCCAACCCACCAGGTAAAAGACACACTTTTTTGGTCGCCACTCCCCTATTCATTTCTGAGCCTCTTTTCTACCTTCTAAATCCCCCATTCCTCCCCTTCTCTCCTCCACTCCCCTCCCCCCCTCTCTGCCCCATCTGGAAATTGCTGGGATAAAGACTCAATCTCTGCTGAGCTGTTTGGAGAGCAAGGCTCATGATACGAAATCAATGTCAATTGACACAACAATATTTGCTCGATTCAGTTTGCATATATTCTGTTTAATCAGGTTGCAGGTGCCACGGCTCCTCCCCTCCGTTCCCCCACTTGGGTAGACCTCACGTATGCACCCACGGACCACACTATAAGTGACATAATAACTGTAAGCACTGAGGAATGGAAAGAAGTGTGATATATTAGCCGCCATTTTGGGTTGCCCTCGCATATATCAGCTGGCTGGGTACTAGCACGATGTCATCTGGATCTGCCAGATGGGCACTGAGAGGGACTAGGCAGAGTGCTGAATGCTGACAACTCTGTGGAAAGTGTGTTCCAAGATTGTGCACCCCAGCATGCGCCACATGCGTCGCCACACGGTGTCTGGTGGAAGTACCACAAGACCACGCATGCACAAGGCACCCAGGCTCTGCACCATGTGGAAAAACCTCCATTAGGGACCGCACAATCCACCACAGGGAAACCGATGTAAGAGGCCACACAGTCCGCCAATGGGAGATGCACGCACTGATTCAGGCTATCCACAGTTACCAGTGCATGCGCCATCAGTTAAAAAAGATCACATACCATTCAAAACTAAACTGACAATTACTCTAAGGCCCTCGTGCTTCAAACACACGTGGTTCAATACATACTACCATAAGTGACAGAAAAAGTTTCACTGCTCTAATCACACATCAAAACTGTCATGAAAAAGCAACCATCAATAAACAAGGGATCATAATGCAACATACACACGAGAATCAAATATGCATATTGCAAATCAAGTAATTAAATTTCCGCCGAAAATAGATCATAGCATTAAATATATCCACGTTCTTGTATGCACCGACATTTGGGAACACAATCACCCTCCTCCACGCACTATTCGTAATCAACGCACTATCTGGCGTAAGAAATTAATGTCTGCTTCTGTCGTTGCTGAACTACCATACTGGTTAGTTCGCTACTTAGCCACCCAGAGGGCGATGCAAGTGCCATCACCTTGTCAACCCACAGTTGCGAGCAGCGTTTCCCTTTGACCTCACAATCTAGCGACTGTGGACTGGAAGTTGGAGTCCTTTGATATTCGATACATGACAGATTCCTGTCAAAACACATGCTCTCTCTCTCTCTCTCTCTCTCTCTTTCTCTTTATCTATCGACACAGTTACCCATAGTCGTTTAATGAACAAAGTAAGAGCATATGGAGTATCATACCAATTGTGTGATTGGATTGAGGAGTTCATAGATAACAGAACGCAGCATGTCATTTTCGATGGAGAGAAGTCTTCCGAAGTAAGAGTGATTTCAGGTGTGCCGCAGGGGAGTGTCATAGAACCGTTGTTATTTACAATATACATAAATGACCTGGTGGATGACATCGGTAGTTCACTGAGGCTTTTTGCAGATGATGCTGTGGTGTATCGAGAGGTTGTAACAATGGAAAATTGTACTGAAATGCAGGAGGATATGCAGTGAATTGACGCATGGTGCAGGGAATGACAATTGAATCTCAATATAGACAAGTATAATGTGCTGCGAATACATAGAAAGATAGATCCCTTATCATTTAGCTACAAAATAGTAGGTCAGCAACTGGAAGCAGTTAATTCTATAAATTATCTGGGAGTACGCATTAGGAGTGATTTAAAATCGAATAACCATATAAAGTTGATCGTCGGTAAAGCAGATGCCAGACTGAGATTCATTGGAAGAATCCTAAGGACATGCAAACCGAAAACAAAGGAAGTAGGTTACAGTACGATTGTTCGCCCATTGCTTGAATACTGCTCACCGGTGTGGGATCCGTGCCAGATAGGGCTGATAGAAGAGATAGAGAAGATCTAATGGAGAGCAGCGCGCTTCGTTACAGGATCATTTAGTAATCGCGAAAGCGTTACGGAGATGATAGATAAACCCCAGTGGAAGACTCTGCAGGAGAGACGCTCAGTAGCTCGGTACGGGCTTTTGTTAAAGTTTCGAGAACATACCTTCACCGAAGAGTCAAGCAGTATATTGCTCCCTCCTACGTACATGTCGCGAAGAGACCATGAGGATAAAATCACAGAGATTAGAGCACAAGCAGAAGCATACCGACAGTCCTTCTATCCACGAGCAGTACGAGACTGGAACAGAGGGGAGAACCGATAGAGGTACTCAGGGAACCCTCCGCCACACACCGTCAGGTGGCTTGCGCAGTATGGATGTAGATGTAGATATCTATCCCCATCTCAAGTGGCTACTTCCTGTTGTAACACCTCCACCTTAGACCTGTAGACTAAGAAGTTCTTCCCCTCCCCTGTTCCTTTACCATCCACTCTCCCACTTGTGAATTGGCAGGATAAAGACTCAGTTTGTGCTGAGCTGCTGGAGCGGAAGGATATAAGGTATTTATTTACTTTATTTATTTGTGCGGGGGGTGTATCCTGCTCGATTGTCCTACAGCTGCTTCCACAATCTGCCAACCTCCACCCTCACTTTCTGACGCCCCTCACTTTTCCCATCGCATGTATGTATGTTCACCTTGGTCTGTGTACTAACCCGCAATACCGCTCTAAATTGGTGGCAAACTGTCCTACAGCCACCCCCTCTTTTTCCAATGACCAAGTCTGTAGCTTTGACGGTTCTCAGAAACTTCTGTGTTTGCTGAACAAAGACTCAGAAGATAAGTGGTCCACTCCCGACTGATTATTGATCATAACAAAACACCTGCTCTTCCTTCTGTTGCTTGGCGCAGAAGGCTCACCTTGGTGTATGAGACTAGTTCAGAGGGCGTTCGAAACTGGCGAGAATGCAGCATTCAGCCCTCATCCACCTGTAAAGGCCTGTGGGTAGGCGATGTGGTGTCTTTACTTATTTTCAAGCCTATTATTCCACAGCGTCCTCCTCAAGCATCTGACATACATTCACCCTGCACGGTTCCCTCGGACACACTATGGCGACAAACTTTAAGGTGGTAAAACAACAACGTTGTACAGCAAAGAATACATTGACCTCAAGCATCTGACATACATTCACCCTGCACGTTTCCCTCGGACACACTATGGCGACAAACTTTAAGGTGATAAAACAACAACGTTGTACAGCAAGGAATACATTGATTCGCTGTAACACTGCCAGGAACATGGTATTACTGTACACCCTACACAGCAATACCACTCACCAAACACCCTACTTTCGACGGTATTGTCCTACAGCTGTCTCCGCTCACCACAGCCTCCTGCCACCCCCACCACTGACTCCCTCCATACATATATTAATCTATAACACATCTCTTGTACATGCCTACCGTGTCCAAAATCGATAACACGTCGAAAAAGTCCACCATTTTGACGAGAAAACTACAGAATATCCTTGATATTTAGGAACCTGAGTAAAAGTGAGATCTATTTCAGGCCAAACTTCAAGCTCAGAAACATCTACGTTATAAGTTGCTGCGTAATGGAAACCTTCAGTGGAACAGTCGTATCTAATGTCAATTTACCTCTTGTAAGGGATCAGCTATCAAAAAACACAGTCGCCTTGATAATAAAGCAATCATGCTTCCACAGGAACAGATACAACCAATTTCTTTCAGTTTTACGGATTAATTTGTGTAGTTTGAGAGTGTCTCTTACGTTCAAAATTAGTGCCTTTGTAAGTCATGTAAATAAATTGTCATGCACGTGGACGTTACACGCATTTCGGGCACATGAAATATCAACACAGAACAGTATCATTCATGAATGTCAGTGAAGAACACAGTCATTTTTATGTTCTACAGCAAGCTACACTCCACATCTATTTCTCTCCTTATATTTTGTAACATCCTATAGAGTACAACTAGGAACTGTATTAGCAACACTCCATTCCCTATCTGCTAAGTATCCTGAGCAAAACTCTCTCTCTGCACCTTGTAACTGTTCCTCTGGCTTTGGCTAACCCTTTCTGCAGCAGAGTCTCCCATGTAAATTGGAAATTGTCAGAAGAAGGAGGGCCCTATACTCGCTAAATTCAGTGTCTCATGATGCCACATAGCGAGCTGGAATGGAATGTCGTGTGGCTAGGGCCTCCCGTCAGGTAGACCGTTCGCCTGTTGCAGGTCTTTCGATTTGACGCCACGTCGGCGACCTGCGCTTCGATGGGGATGAAATGATGATGATTAGGACAACACAACACCCAGTCCCTGAGCGGAGAAAATCTCCGACCCAGCCGGGAATCGAACCCGGGCCGTTAGGATTGACAGTCTGTCACGCAGACCACCCAGCTACCGGAGGCGGACACATAGCTAGCTGAATTCCATGTAATAAGTACAGTTCGATATTTTGCCTTTGAAATGAGCATAACACTTGTTCCACACTTGCACAGCTGAACAAAACTAGTGGTATAGACTGGTATTATCATTCCAATACCGTACGTGCCATTCTGCAAAGACTGTTCTGTATCAATTTAAATCACGGCACACATATAAGTACACATGATTTTTCTGTGGGTACGTGCATGCTGAGGATGTTAACACTTCTTATAGCAGATAAGAGCCTGAAACATTTGGGAGTGTTGTGCTGATATAACATATGCTTAAGAAGGTTTATGCATGGTGGACCTCCAAATGGAAGGAGTTTGAAACATTTTATATAAATAACCTGTGCTACCAACTGCAACATACATTCACCGTGCACGTTTTGTATCCCAATCACTATGGTGAGAAACTTTAAGATGATAAAACTGCTACCTTCTACAACACTTGTTTCACATCCGATTAATGTTCGGAAATTATTCTGTGCACACATCAGTGTTACAAAATGATCGTAAAATGCATGAAAAATCATCATCTTATGAGGAAATAAAGAAACTCATAGCAATGGTGTTTGACATGCGAAATTACACGCATCATGCTTTATTCACTCCACAAACAATACATAGTCTCTTTCATGCACACAACAACTGTCAAGAAAATGGGCAACAAGGTGTGTAGTATCCCACAAACCCCTGTCACTGGCTTAGAATCACAGCAGCTACGAAACTGAAGACTCAGTTTGTGGAAAGACCACTCTTTAAATCTATCTATTATGTAGTTGTCATGGTTGAACGTCAGACACCGCGAAGCTCACGGAAACACATTAGTAGGTCAATAGAACCCTCGCACACCGCCTGACTTGTTCGGGAACCGCAAGCCTCAGTGGCGGCCCACGCCTAAATCCGGAAGTGTCAATTCGTTGAACTTGCATCCAAGACCGCCAGCTGCATTACACAAAGCCACGCTGCAAGTCGTGACCGAGGAGCAGGTCAATTTACCTCGCTATATCGATGGCACTCTAAATGGTGCAATGTATGCTCATTTCCTACGTAATGTTCTACCGATGTTACTACAGGATGTTTCACTGCATGACAGAATGGCGAAGTACTTTCAACATGATGGATGTCCGGCACATAGCTCGCGTGCGGTAGAAGTGGTACTGAATAGCATATTCCATGATAGGTGGATTGGTCGTTGAAGCACCATACCATGGTCGGCACGTTCGCCGGATCTGACGTCCTCGGATTTCTTTCTGTGGGGAAAGCTGAAGGATATTTGCTATCGTGATCCACCGACAACGCCTGACAACATGCGTCAGCGCATTGTCAATGCATGTGCGAACATTACGGAAGGTGAACTACTCGCTGTTGAGAGGAATGTCGTTACACGTATTGTCAAATGCACTGATTTGACGGACATCATTTTGAGCATTTATTGCATTAATGTGGTATTTACAGGTAATCACGCTGTAACAGCATGCGTTCTCAGAAATGATGAGTTCGCAAAGGTAGATTATCACATTGGAACAATCGAAATAAAATGGTCAAACGTACCTACGTTCTGTATTTTAATTTAAAAAACCAACCTGTTACCAACTGTTCGAATAAAATTGTGAGCCATATGTTTGTGACTGTTACAGCGCCATCTGTCACAAAGCGAAAAAAGTGCTCCAACTAAAACATTCATATTTCTTTACGTACTACACGAATACGTAATAAAAAAATGGGGGTTCCTATTTTAAAAGAAAACGCAGTTGACATCCGTTTGACTATGGCAGCGCCATCTAGCGAACCCCTTCAAGCTAGGCAATTTCCGTTCTTTACAGTTTTTTCGTTTGATGCTTATTTCGTGAGATATTTAGCCCAGTCACGATCAATGGACCCACTGTACATTAGATCGTGTATGGAGAACAACGTCCTAGAATAAAAAAATATTCCTCCTCCTTTCTCCTGCTTTAATACAATAACACTTACTTTGTTCGAGCCAGTGCTACGAATCTTCATGTGGTTTACAGGTAAAAGGTTAAAACTGTATGCAGACAGAACATAGTCTATAACCTTTTCTGACTCGGGTGATGATTTGACAGCTTGCACAGACATCATTCCTTGTAACCAACTCATCTAGAAAGAGTATTTGCTGGTCTTTTTCTACCTCCAGAGTAAATTTTTTGTGCAGGTATCATAGGATGTGACTGAGCTGTTTCAAATTATGAAAGTATCGCTTATGAAGCATCTATTATAGCCACTTTCTAAGAGGGTAAGTTTCTGTCTCTTAGGAAATTGGTGGATTTTATACGTCTTTTACGTCAGCAATGTTCACACCATCAATCACATTTCCCATGTCGATGGTGCTTCATAGTAGTAGTGCTGGTTTTGACGAAATCCACTCGCTCCACTTGTAAATAGAACGATGGAAAATGATACTGTAATAACATGTGTATTTTCGATCGAGAGATAAGCTGGGAAGATATCAAATCAATTTGGCTACATTATAGATCAGAGGTAGCTGGGTGCAAAACCTCAATACTAGTGTCCAACAGCTGCATTTTTTCTTCTTTTTTTTCATTCACTGTACACAGCAAAACATGTGAGTGGCTTCTGTCTCGGGTCTTTCGCCAGCAAGGCTCATGACTGACACTAGTAGCTTTCCAATCCACCGAAGGTTCACTCCCACTCACCCCCTGGTAGAAACCGAAACTTTCACGTCGGAAAAAGTAGCAACAGGTCTTGTAGAGTTTTACAGACTGGGTCAACCAATGACAACATTTTCTGAGGAGTGATGTTCCACTATAGATTCAAACAGTTCAGTCCAGTTGTAGTTGTGGATTTACCTTATCGTCATAGTCCGAGAATACGGAGTGGAGAAGATATTGTAGGTCTCTCAGTAATTATTGACTTACCAACAACAGCAGCGTGTATACATACTTGATCATATACCTATGTAGTCTCATGAAACTCACTTTGTTTCGTTCATCTTCTTTTCCAGTAATGGTGCAGACCAACCATGACTTCATTACGTGGTGCGCAGTGGTAATCAGTGGGTTGTCATCCTCTCAGGTACAGACAAGGAGGAATTCCCGTTCATTCAAGGTGTGTGTGTGTGGTGTATCAATAACAGCTTCCATCTACAGATATAAGTGTAATTTTGAGGTGTGGTGTAATATATAGTTTCGCTGTTATCTGCAAATTAGCTGCAACCTTTGTGGTAATTTTTGCATATCTGCTCTGGCAGATATATCCACAAACTCTCTAACCATCGCAAGAAGTACAAATAAGCACTTGGAAAAACCACACAGCGTGTTCCAACACTGGATTTTTCGTTTCAACCCAATATTTCAATCCTCCACCACAATGAAAGCACACGATTTCATTTCTGGCACTGGTATAAAAGAATTCAGCTTCACTTAGTCTGTCAGAACTTAGCTTAATAGCTAAAGACCAACCTTTGAAAGATGCCAGCCGCGCGTCATATGTTCTATATTTAGGGTGAGCTAACCTAATCTATCGCACATCACAAGTTTAACTACATAACGATGCCGATTCTGGAGATGAAAGAAACAACGCCCTAGTATATCTACTCTGCACACATTAAAAGTATCGTCCGAAACAGGTTACCCACCATATACCTCCCCAAGACCTTCAGACATCCACTATGTTACAGTGCGACCTACTTCAAAGGTCTCTTTATGTAAAATGAAATGAGCATATGGCATCGATGGCCGGGAGGCCCCATTCTGGGAAGTTTGGTTGCAAAGTGCAAGTCTTATTTCAGTTGGCACCACATTGAGCGACTTGCGCGCCGATGATGAGAAAGAAATGATGATGAGGACAACACAACACCCAGTCCACGAGCGGAGAAAATCTCTAACCAGGCTGGGAATCGAACCTGGGCCTGCTGCATGGGAGGCAAGCACCTTACCACCCAGCTAAGCAGGCATACTTCTGGTGAAGTGTAGAGGCAGTTGCAGGACAATCCAGCAGTATGACATCAAAAATAAATAAATACCTTATATCATTCCACTCCAGCAGCTCATCACAAACTGGGTCCCGCCAATTCACAAGTGGGGGAGGGAATGGGAAGTGGGGGAAGGGAGGAGAGAGGACACCTTGGTTTACTAGTTTGGGGTGCAGGTGTTACATCATGAAGTCACGCAGTAGGCATCTCAAAGAGAGAGAGAGAGAGAGAGAGAGAGAGAGAGAGAGAGAGAGAGAGAGAGAGAGCATATGTTTCGACAGGAATTCCAGAGGTATCAAATATCAGAGGACGCTGACTTCCGGTCTGCAGTCGCTAGACTGTGAGGTCAAAGGGAGCAGTGGCCCCATAGCTGTGCTGGCCGGAGTGGCCGAGCGGTTCTAGGCACTACAGTCTGGAACCATGCGACCACTACAGTCAAAGGTTCGAGTCCTGCCTCGGGCAGGGATGTGTGTGATGTCCTTAGGTTAGTTAGGTTTAAGTAGTTCTAGGGGACTGATGACCTCAGAAGTTAAGTCCCATAGTGCTCAGAGCCATTTGAAACCACAGCTGCGAACTGAATGGGTGGTGGCGCTCATGGAATGCTGGCTGAATAGTGGAATAATCAGTATGCTGCTTGAGCAGCGACAGAACTCAGCACTTGTGCCCAATGATGCATGTGTTATGGATAATATGTGAAGGATGGTGCTTGTGTTCTCAAACATGGTGCATGCAAGACCTTGGATATACTTAGCCCCTACAATCTACTTGTGGAGGAAATTTAATTACTTAATTTGCAAACTGTATAACTGGTTCTCATGTATATGTTACATTATGATCCATTGTTTATGAGTGGTGGTTTTCTCATGATAATTTCGATGTACAGTTAGAGCAATGAAGCATTGTCCGTCATTTGCAGTAGTGTGTATTGAACCATGATCTGTGTGTGTTTGAAGCACCAAGGCTGTAGAGTAATCATCAGTTCAGTTTTGAGTGGTGTGTGTTTTTTTTTTAATTGAAGGCGCACACAATGGTAGCTTTGCGTAGACTGAACTGGTGTGCATGGAGCCCGTCAGTAGACTGTGCGTCCTCTGACAGTGGTTTCTCTATGACAGCCCCAACAGTGGTTTCTCTGCATAGCGCTAAAGATGGGTACCTTGTGCATTCACAGTGTCATGATAGTTCCGCTGGCCGCTGCATAGTGATGATAGTGGTGTGCACTAACACGCACAATCTCAGAATGCATCAGTAGCCCACAAGCTTCGACAGTGAATGGAGGTGTCAGCACTAAGCACTCTGCATAGTGCCCAAATCGCACCCAGCTGGCAGCTGTGGATGAAAGTATGATGGGTGCCCAGCTGGCTGACATATGTACCAGCAATCCAAAAGGGTGCATTTCATTCCGTTCCATGGTGCTTACAGTTACAACTTCATGGAAAGTGGGGTTAGTGGGTGCAATTGAGAATTTTACCCAAGTCTGCGAGGGGAAAGGAGGAGACCTGTCTCCTACAAACGGATTAAATAAAGAATATGCAAATTCAATGGAACAACATATCATCATCTCAGTTGACATAGATTTGACTTATCATGGTTTCCCAACGGATCTGTTGCAAATACGTTTCACGAGTTTGCCGCAGGATCGTATTGTGTAACTCACACAATGTTTCATCGATGCAACTGCTTGACATCATCAGGTGGTGATAGTTGCTGCTGTCAGTGCTGCAAGGCGTGACTGATGATAATCGCGTGGCGGCGTCGAAATTTATCAAGCTGGGAGGAGGCAATATGTGTGCGTGGGAAGACGTCCATAGTTGAACGAAAAAGGCGCCCCTTGCTGGGAGCCACAGAAAGGCAATACACGTGTGCGCTATGGGCAATGACTGGGCTTGCGGACGCTCCTGTGGTTAAAAGCTGAACTAAATCTCAGTAGTTGCGTCACGTGATGAATAGGAAATCCTTGTTTTCCCTGTTTGGTTTTGGATTCTAAGAGGCTCTTAAATGAAAACCTGCATTCCTGTTGATGATCGTCCGCCATACGGGAATGTATGGCCTCCTTGACAACAAAGTCCCAGGAAGATGATGCTGGGGATAAAATTTCCGTCTGTTCGTAAAGCATATAATGTCCAGTGTCCAGGCAATGCTCCTCTTCCACTGATTTACCAGGTTGCCCCAGGTGTGTATAACGATGGTGTTCGATGCAACGTTCATGCACGGTTTGGCATGACTGCCCAATATAAGGTTTTCCACATTGGCAAAATTGGGTAAGAACGCTGTTGCAGTGGGTGCCTCTGCATTCCCATTTACATCCCTGCTTCGAGTTTGCTTGGAACGGAATGCATGGCCTATCTGCCAATCGGAATAGGCATTCTGTTGGAATACCATTCTTAGGTGTCGTAGCTCACCAGGTAGACTGTCAGCATCTGAGACCACATGTGCTCTACACACGAAAAAGCCTACGACCCTATCGCATTGCGCAGGCTGATGACAACTTGTGGCTTGCAAATATAGCTCCATATGAGTTGATTTGCGATAGACGCTGTGTCCCAGTGTTCCATCAGGATGGCAATTTACCATTCCTGGACATCAGAGTCACAAGAAAAGCTTGTGTCAGTTCTAACCATGCACTCATGAAATCACCTCTCACGCTATGTTCTAAAATTTCTTGTAAACCTAGTACAGGTGCCAACACCTAGCGCAAAGGCACTATTTTTCTGGTCGGAAGGCTTAGTATAGCACTGTACTCGATTGCATCCAGTCTCCTCCACCCCTCATATTCCACATTTTCAGCGCATTTGCTCTGTTTTCTGCATGTCTGTGTATGTGCATGTGTGCCTCCCAGGACCAGCAGTAGACCTGAGCCTTAAGAGTGTGTGTGTTTATGTTCTCTCTTACCAATAACCTGCTGGTATTGATCCCAGACACTAGAAAAATACTTTAAAATTGATGGCGTAGTTGATTTACATAAAATGCTTTGAACTTCATCCGTCAGGAGCTCCATCATGCATAAAAACCACCCATTTCTTGTTCTTCTTAAACGTCTGCTATTACATCACAGAACATTCAAAACTACTACTATAAACCAATAAGGGGTACTAACCTCCTCGACATGGGCGCATCTGGAGAAATCTTGTGCACTTGGATGGGCGAGGACTCAGCAAGCTACATTCATTCATGAGATATGGAATGTAGCAGTCTACTTCTGGTCAGCTCCAATTAAACTGGTAACAGTGCTGCAGGGCAGGTTGGTCAGAGACAGGATAAAATTAGAGGCTGAAAGATCCCCTCACACTAAGATTGCGAGAATGCCCTGTGACTCCCATCTGCTTGGAGATAGAGCTTAAATTACGCACTATGCTTGAGATGCTAGAAATATGTAGAGCAATGTCTGGTATACTTTGATGATGTATATGTTTGAGAATTAACAATGAGTGGATATACTGCACAGTCATCATCTACATTCACAATGATACTCGCAAAGTAGAGAAGGGGCGGTTTAGCGATAATACTGAAGTTGGGAAACATGCTGTTGCGTCATTAGTCAGTGCTGAAATAACTGTAAAATTGCTAAAATTGTTTGCATTATCAACTGAGACGTTTATTATTACAGTACATTGACTGTGTCTTTTCCATTACATCCATCCACTGGTACACTGTTGTTTATCACATAATAATTGACTGACATCTCTTGTTTAAGATGGGGAAAGAGTTTTGGTGAAGGGCAAAACTTTCTGGAGATGGCTAGCACCAAAACAATGATCGCATACGTGCGTGCAATATGAGGAATCAGCCGAAACGAACACAGAGCCATAAGCTATTCCGTTACGGTGACAGATGAGTTTAACTGTAGAGGTCTTAATCACCTTCGAACAGCAATTTGGAAACACTGCACAAAGCCGCCAAATTCTTCCAGTTTCCTCATATTGTAACTATCTTTTATTTAAAATCATTCAGTGTGTGTTGTGTGTTATGGTAGCAGCAGACCGTGCGACATCTAGTTTTCTGTAAGAAGCAATGCACCAGAACGTGTTAATGTCAGCTTAGAACCTTATGCAGTCCTCGAAGGTGTGCCAGAAGAAACAATGTATGGCAGTGTACATAGAATGTAAAAGCAAAAAAAAAAGAAAAAGATAAAGAACAATGTTTCAAACAATGACACAAGGTCACAGGGGGCATCTCTTACGACTTACAGTAGAGTTTGTGGGATATGGTCGTCCTTCTACAATACAGGTGGTGCAACTTTACACTGGTCTATGCACTGGATCAATACCTGTATATTTAATGGGATCGTCACATGTGCTCAATGCCTGCATGCAGATGGTATTTGTTTTCGATATATGGGAGGAGAGAGATGCGGTAAATATGTTATCGAGTTGTGTATAGGATGAAGTTAGTGGAGCTTTTATAGTTATATAATTTTTCTCTGTTGGATGGTACAGAACAACGATGACAGCATGTAATCTGGTCACTCTGTTTCTACACGGGTTGCAGAAATTGGTAGATATAGCTCCCTCCGACTTCAGCTCAGTTCCAACTTAAATTGGAACGATCACATGTGCAAAGCTGCACAAATTGCAGCGGTTGCAAGAGGCATTTGGCTGTTGCATACAGGCTCGAAATGGTGACTCGTTTCGCGATATGAAAGTGCCAGAAATATGATTCACTAGTGGTTATAATCACTAAAAGACTTCTCCATTGGATACAATGTAGGTATGTGGTTGACTGGAAAGACTTGATTCCTAATCATAGAAATAATTTCTACCAGACTCACAGCACTAGAGATCTGAAAAGCTAGTGTACATTTCTGGCAGTCTCCATCAGCACACAATCTACTGTTTGTGACCCTTCTCACCAACTGTCGCCTATAACCCAGTGGATATATCACAGAACCTCTCATGTGGCATCGATGCAGAATGCGTTACTAATACTGGAGAAATATGTAGCGGCGGTGTGAGGGAGTTGCAAGTACCAACTTCGTACCACATTCCTTAGCCGAACCATTTTCTAAATTCAGTAATTTTATTACAAGGTTGCACCATCAGCGACGTGTAACCGCATTGTTGGTTTGATAATACCCACTCTGACGATAACCATCTATATTCAATGTCGTGGTAGTTGTCTGGGAAAAGTACTTCACTTGGAGGTGATGCAATACCTCAATTTGTAAAGGCAGTATAGCTTTTAACATAGATACTTATGTACACCTGCAGAACCAAGACCGACTGTGATAGTAATACGGTCGTTGCGATCGTGTTTCTTTAACATACGGCGGTTTGTAAGACTATTACGCCTCTCTTTCTGAGACACGGTGCTACCACTTGCATGAAAAGCTTATGAGACATGTCCACCCATCGCTGATTTTCTCTCAGTATTGTTTCGTGTCGCCAGCAATCAGTTACTGGCGAAGTTTTATACTTGGTAGTATGGGATGCGCGATAGTTTTGCCTTGAACATCAGGCTTATAAGTATGTGTTTGTGTATTCCGACATGTGCAAAGGAAATGACTATGTCCAGTCGTAAGGAAGGTGTGGATCTGATGTGGAACACTGTGATAGCAAAGGGGAAAATATGACAAGTCATAAGAATGGTACAGATATCTCTATTTCCAGAGTCACTGCCGTCAGCAGTGGGTATTTCCTATACTTCGCTGATTGGCGAATGTAATACAAGAGATTGCGATCGTAATATTTAATTGTTAAGTACAGTGATGAAATATGTATGCGGTTAGTTTCCTAGGACGACTCTGTCCAGAGGTGCATGGCACGTGGCCATGGTGGCCTGTGGCGGGAAAGATTCACGATTCCCACTAACGGCAGGCCTGTTGGGATGCAGGAATGTAGCTGACTTAAATTTGTCGTCCTCTATACGGCCGAATAGCGGACTAATACTTAGTATGTGTTAGACAGTTTTCGTGATCGCGTGGAAATTTGAGAAGATTCAATATGGACATGTGTTTGCGCTGGACCTTTATTACCTCCCATGTAAATTGTCCGATTGACTGCGTCTGCACATTTCCCGCCTTTATTTGGCTGAGAGAACATCGATTGTGGTGTGTGCATCTAGCAGGTGAAAGACAAGTGGAAGACACATTTGCTGCTTCTCTAGACATGAGAAACACATTAGCTGACTTCGTTAATTATAAAGATGGTGTGGAATCTGCTATATCACTGACAGCGAGTGGAAATATCAGTTTTTCCCCTATTTTTTTCGAGTTTTTAGGGAAAGATCTTCACAGACAGGATACGTTTCTAGTTACTCAGTGGTTTACAGCATGCTGCAACTCGCTGAAAGTTCGAATTTCTACAGAAATAATTTCCAGACTCTATCTTCGGAATTATATGGTGCAAGCGATGATACTATGCAATCGATATTGCTATGTGCTTGCTATCGAGAAGTATCACGTAAATGGTATAATATTCTGGCAAACTGTGTGAGAATAAATGTGTTCTTGTAATCCCAGAGTCTGGAGATGGGTGTAGAAAGAAAGAAAGCAAGCAAGCAGGTGGGGGCCAGAAACAGTGACGCCTTTGTACCAAGGGGAACTGACACAGCCTTTGTAAAATAGCCTTCACGGCATATGTACGAGTGCCTGGGGGTCGCTACCATGTGCCCTATCATGAGAGGAATAGATTCAGCATATCGATAGCCGTAAGGGGAATGAAAGATTTTTCTTACGTGGAAAATTTGTGCGCTATAGATATTGAGACTCGTTCCAGAAGCACGGCGTAAAGAAGCGACACTTCCAGTACGTTGCTCGGTGTCAGACTGCGCCAGCAATCCTAATATTTAATTGTAGTTACACTAATAAATTCGTGCCTTGTTCCTAATATTCTTGTGAGTCTGGAGATGGCCGTAGAAAGCACAGCAGCAAGCAAGCAGTTCGGGGCCGGAAACAGCATCTCAGCGGACGCCTTTTTTCTGAGCTGGGGCTTGTCCATCCCTTGTACACCGGTTCTGAGAGTACAAAAAAGCCTCTGCCTTATGACGATTTGGTTTGCGGCTGCCCCTGGACGGATGAATAGTGAAATAATACCAAGTTTTCGCTGAGTCGCCATTGGGACCGTGTGCATCGCATGTATACTCTGTGGAAATTTGAGGATATTCACTACGAGTGTTTGTGCTGGGAGTATAGCGTTCAAACTCTTACCACTCAGCTCTTCCTGGGATGCGGAGTCAACCACCGCCAGTTGGCCTTTCTCTGGTTGACACGCTCTTCCGAAGCTGCAGTCATGAGCCATGTTTACGGTGGCAGAGTGGCATGGTGAGTACGTGAAATGTATATGACGATCTGTAGACCACTTTTGCGGGGTTTAACTGTCAAAGCAATATGGCGTTTGTACAAAATAGTTCTGTCGCTGAAAGTCTCGCCTGCAGAAAAAAGTGGCGGACAGTGCTCCCACACCAGCAGCAACAGTAAGTTCGCGGGTAAATTCAGTAAGAGTCAATCAGAATACTCCATTCATTCACAAGACGTCCTTCATGCTGGGGCATAGGAGCCTCTGCAAGCTGGTTCGAACAAGATGGAGGCAAAGGGACTACAGAAAGCTCTGAGAAAGCAAGTGTTCAAAGAGTTGAAGCAGACCATCCATTTCTGGCAGGGGTGCTGTCATTCATCCGCCACTGTGGCATTAGGACATCTCCAGACCAGTAGCTGTAGGACGCCGAAAATTTCCGCGATTTTTCTCTTCTGTAGCACAGTGCGCTTAATTGTTCTGACTTCCCCCAACTGTGCTTAGACTGTGCTCTCTTTCCAAACAACAAGAATGCTTTCATGATTAACGGTGTTTTCGCGAGCTTTTCATAGCCATTGTGAGGGCTTTCAGTGGTGAGAAACGTTTACCGTTATGTTGAAAGCAGGACGACACGATTTCCAAGAAGGGAACACATGATGTCTTGTTAGGACCATCGGGAAGAATGTAATCGGTGTTATTCTGGGCTATTTTCGTAAACATGTCTTCTTAAGACAAGAATTTCCTTGTAGACAGGCTGAGACAACACGAAAGCTCCTACACCAACTACAAAAGCGACGATTAACTATTTCTGTGACACTTTAAGATTTCTGAGAGGAAAACTTGGCTCTTATTTACATAGACCTGTTACATCAGTGTAACACTGACAACCTTTTAGCTGCACCTGCAAATGTGAGACGCTATGCAAGCATCTCGCCAACTGTGATCTGCTATGCATCGCTCTCAGCGCTGGACCCCCACCTACGCGTCATCGCACCAGCAACGGTGCCTAGGTGGACACGTATTTAGACAGGTATTTCTCAGGTATCATATGTGAAAGAGACGCCACTGCCTCATCCTTGTGGGACCTGAATTGACACCTGCGCGTGGTTCGGCAACTGACAGCCGCGTCGTCACTTCGCTGGCGCCGCCGAAGCATCCCGACTCCTGAGAGCGTGTGCTGTGGCGTCCTGTGCGGTCCAGCTGACAGGGAACGGCGGGTGGTGCGTGCTTCGCGACCGAAAGATTTTTAACTGTGTAATTATGTGTGGTGTGTGTCTCATGACTGTATTCCTTGCGCAATCAGAATAAAACAAGAAAAGCGATCGATGAAATTACTTCTCACAAGACCTGTATCTTTCCAAATAGCAGAGATTGATTAGCAAGAGACATCCAAGCCCCGCAAACTGATTTTTTTTAATAATGAAACAATATACCGCTGAATTTCAGTTTGTGGGATCCTTCCTCTCCACCGCAGAGCCTCCAATTTCCGGGTAGGGGAGGGAAGGGGGAGAGGCGAAAGGGCGAGGGGGTGGGAATGGGGTGGCGGGAGCGGTGATTGACTTCCTGAAAACAGCTTTACATAAATTAAAAAACTACATTCCATACACTGCCCTAAGCACAAACATCAAAAAAATTTTGCATCGACCTGGTTCCAGGAGTTACGGAACGCGTACAGAAAATTGGAATAGAGATCAACAAAAACATCGTTTCCGCCCTTTTTATTGCTCATGAAAACCACACACTGCATGTTGTACCACCATACAGCGAGACCTTCAGAGGTGGTAGTCCAGATTGCTGTACACACCGGTACCTCTAATACCCAGCAGCACGTCCTCTTCCATTGATGAAAGCCTGTATTTGTAATGACATGCCATCCACAAGTTTGTAAAGGCACTCTTGGTCCACACTGTCCCAGTCCTCAATGGCGATTCGACATAGATCCCTCAGAGTGGTTGGTGGGTCACGTTGTCCATAAACAGCCCTTTCAATCTATCCCAGGCATGTTCGATAGGGTTCATGTCTGGAGAACATGCTGGCCACTCTAGTCGAGCGATGTTGTTATCCTGAAGGAAGTCATTCACAAGATGTACACGAAGGTGGCGCGAATTGTCGTCCATGAAGACGAATGCCTCGCCAATATTCTGCCGATATGGTTGCACTACCAGTCGTAGGACGGCATTCACGTATTGTACAGCTGTTATGACGCCTTCCAGGACCACCAGTAGAGTACTTCAGCCCCACATAATACCACCCCAAAACAGTAGGAACCTCCATCTTGCTGCACTCGCTGGACAGTGTGTCTAAGGCGTTAACCGAGACCAGGTTGCCTCCAAACACATCTCCAACAATTGTCTGGTTGAAGGCATATGCGACACTCATCGGTGAAGAGAAGGTGATGTCAATCCTGAGCGGTCCATTTGGGATGTTGTTCTGCCCATCTGTACTGCGCTGCGCCATGGACGTTAGGAGTGAAGTTGCGCATCATGCAGCCTATTGCGCAGTTTGAGTCGCAACACGATGTCCTGTGGCTGCACTAAAAGCATTATTCAACTTGGTGGCGTTGCTATCAGGGTTCTTCCGATCCATAATCCATAGGTAGCGGTCATCCACTGCAGTAGTAGTCCTTGGGCAGCCTCACTGAGGTATATCATGGATAGTTCCTGTCTCTCTTTACCTCCTCCATGTCCAAACAACATCGCTTTGATTCACTCCGAAACAGCTGGATGCTTACCTTGTTGAGAGCCCTTTGTGGCACAAAGTAACAATGCACACATGATCTAACAGCGGTATTGAGAGTCTAGGCATGGTTGAACTACAGACAGCACAAGCTGTGTATCTTCTTCCTGATGGAATGACTGGAAGTAATCGGCTGCAGACCTCCTCTGTCTAATAGGGGCTGCTCATAACATGGTTGTTTACGTCTTTGACCAGGCTTATTGACATCTCTGAACAGTCAAAGAGACTGTGTCTGTGGTACAATATCCACAGTCAATGTCTATCTTCAGGAACCAGCGTGATGTAATTTTTTTTCATGTGTGTAATTCAACAATTTTCTATACATTGTGTGAATTGTTTATACAATATTCCATACAGTGTAATCGAATTCCCTCCGAGTCATCGATCAACTGAGACTTTTTCCAGCCAATTTCCGGTAGGGTGGGTGGGAGATGAGGGGGCTTACAAGAGGGGTAGAGGTTAATTAAATGATCAATTAAATTTACTAGTGAACCAAAGTGATAAGAGTGAGATGCGCTGTTCCAATAACTCAGACCTGAATGTGTGCCTGTAGCAACGGCGGAGAGGGGACAGTTGGAGGTTTCCTGAGGGGGGAGGGGAGTGGGATGGGATGGAGGAACAATAAGTTAATGACCTGTCAATCAAAAGGAAGGATTCTTTTAACACAACAATAGGTTAAAGACCTGTCAATCAAAGGAGAACAATAGGTTAATGATCTGTCAATCAAAGGAGAAAATTAGGTTTGCCCCTGAGTGCATACCTGCTCGTGGTGTAGGCAACCCAAACTAACAAAAGTGCTGCTGTCGTTGTTGTCCTACTACTTGCACATACTAATATGTGACCCACTAATCATTCTATCTTTGTGTAGTCAGCTTGTGCTGATGGCATCTGACTTACTCTACTGATTTACAGGGGATAATTGTCTCTGAGTTAAAGATTCTTCTATTCATCACTTAATTATTTATTAACTGAATAACATAACATCGTCATTGATATACACCACGGTTGAGACAAATAGTAACATCACTATGATTTTGACAAAAATTTCCTCTACGATTTAGACAAAACTTTCATTCACACAATACAATGAAGACAGAGACTTATTGTCACTACGAGCACACACTGCATGAACACATGAGGGAATAGCTGTGATTGCGTTTCGTCAACTTGCCACAACCCGTAATTCATTAGTCTAGAGTGCATGCTTTCAACTACACAAAATGAGAAATCAAATACAATAAGACAGGAATGTAATAAGAAAGAGAGTGGTGAAGAGACAGTAGAGACTCACTACTCACATTTAGATCTTTAATGAACATGACGTTATCTTTTGTGTACAATAAAACGTTTCACTTTCTAAACTTCTTCCATCTGTATGTGCCTAGCTTACTGTGCTCGCCTATTCTGCTGATGGCCATGTCGTCTTGGTCAAACACACCATCTGGTATCCTGTTTGCAAAATCGACCTAACGTGTGTGTGAAAAGTGCTGCGAAGTGGCAAGGATTACTGCATCAATTCTGTTTGGCATCTGATTTTATCGACAGTGGGCAACAGCCGCTTTAAGAGCGGCATTGTGCAAATGGTCCACATGAAGCGTCATGGGTCACAAAGAATAAACTGTCACGAAATTCACTAGCCAGCACAGAGATCGTATCCTTCGTTAATATATAATAGTCATTTCACACGCTATAATGGCTTGCAGTTAGCGTAATAGGGGAATGTAAGAGGCTTAAACTTCAGCACTGGCTACCACGTGGTGTGGAACAAGGAACAGAGTCCTCTCCTACATATTTTAAGGCAAATCTTAATATATTGCACAGAAAGCAGAGATGAAGTCTTTCCCTATGCAAAGATGTGCTAGAAACAGAATGGTTTAGTATATTTATCAAATACTCAAATACCTTTGTCCTGAAATTGGAGACAGACGTACTGAAGGTATGTCTGCTCCCTTACCTGTCTTCTTACACTCTGCCCCCCGTCTGCCGAATTAGTGGGCACCAAACGTTTTTACTGGGGTTCAGTTGAGGGGATGAACGCGCCAAAGAACTGCCGTGACCAACCACTCCACCTCCAAGCTTTTTTCAGTTAACCGACTATCTCTGGTCACTGCCTGTTTGTGTCCTCTTTCATTCCAGTGTAGAAGAAACTAAGTTCGTATTCCTCTGTAGAACTTCTCTGCTACGAAACGTTGTCTGCTTCCCAACTAACGTTGACTATGCTAAGGGACAGAAGAGGAAGGGCATGGGTAAGTATACACACAAACAGCGCTTCAGTACTTACCAAATTATATAAACTAAATCTATACAACCTATTTACAATGGTTTTGCTACTCTCATCCATCGACATGGGGATGTGTGGCGCCCATGGCAGGGCCGCGTAATATGAAATGTGATGGAGTAGCCACCTGAGTTATTGCGTTCGCGTCGTCACGACTTTAATACTATGACAGACAATCTTATATTGTTACTATTGTTATGGAATGCTACAAATGGTGTCGTTTCAGTGTTTAGTGCTTCTCAGTACATCGCAGTGTAATCTGTCCTGCTGTCATTTTTGTTGTTGCCTCTATCCTATGATGCAGTAGGCTCTTCCTCCTCCTTCCAAATGTTGTGGAGAGGATCAAATTAGGAATTATACAGTGATTTAAAAACCTAATTGATCGATTTAATGTTTCTGTAGCAGTACTGGGAGCAACACATCTGTCCATCCTCTCCCACAAATTGTTTAAGGGCATAGCATGCAACTGAGCTGAAATTCGAAATTTTCAGCTACCTCCAACGTGATGGACCTCCTTCCAAGTCACTTGACTGTGCCATTTTCCGCAAACAGGAGGCAAGGAGAAAAAGATCTCGAAGGGTTTTGAAAGTGGGCAGTTGTGGGATCGAATCCCACCACCTGTACCATCCTAGTGTCCACAAATAGAATACATGGAAAAACTACCCACACACAAAGGGTATTCTTCTTCTTTTTTCGAATGGGTCAGCTAAGGACAACGATATTCAACTTTTCAACCTGGAGAGGGACTTGATGTTTGCCCAGTACTCCCACATTCTCTGGCTATGTTTCTCCTTTCTCTCCTATGTCCACAGGGCGCTGGTCTTTTGTGGGGTGATCTGTCCTGAAACCTCTTTTCTTTTAGTATCCTTCTGAGAAGTGCTCGGTTTCTAATGTCACTTTCAGTTATGTTCAGTTCCTAGATGTGTTTCTTGACTTATATCAGCCATGGTGTCACGGCCTTCCTGCTCTTTCGGTAGTTGAGAAGTCAGTTGATCAGTCTTGTTTGGTCCATCCTTGTGATATGTCCGTAGAAAGCGAGAATTCTCTTCCTGGCTATATCTGTGATTTTCTCAGTATGATTGTATAGCTGCTGGTTTGACTGTCTTCTGTACTCACCACCTCTTTTGATCAGTCCCAGAATTTTTTTTAGGATCTTTCTCTCCTGAATCTCTAGTTTATCTGTGGGCCTTTCAGGGCGGATACCTTTTTGGTAGTGTTTTAGTTTAGAATTGCGAGATGGGCATTTCTTATTATACACATTCTTGGTTAATCGATATGCTAATTGTAACTTATTAATCCGAGCTGCTAGTGCTTTTCCTTCTAGTACATTAGGTTCCAACCATTCTCATAAATACTTGAATCTGTCAACTTTCTCAGTTTCGCCTTGTTCCAGTTGTAGTTCACTGGGAGTATGACTGATGTTGGTGAGGTATTTTGTCTTTTCTACTGACAACTAAAGTCCTACTTTGGCAACCTGGAGTTTGAGAATATTGAGTTGCTTTACTGCTACTTCCACAGAGCTTGCTATGGTGGCAGATCATCTGTGAAAGCTAAACAGTCTACTACTAGTCGCTTCTGTTTGTGTCCCAGATAAATATAGCTCGCTATATTTTGTACTTCAATTTCTTTTCGCCACTCTCTGATAACCATGTCCGCCCATTTCTTGCAAAATTCTCATAAGAGTATGTCTGTCGATTGAATCGTATGCTTTCTTGAAGTCAATGAAAGTAACTATGTACTGTTTATTTGCTAGTTTAATTTGACTTAATACTGACTTCAAGTTCAGGATCTGTTCAGCACAAGAACGTCCTTTTCTAAAAACGACCCTGATAATCTCCAAGTTTTGGGTACAATTGAAGTTTGGCTCTGTTCAATAATACCTTAGATAACACCTTACAGGCAACTGCTTTCAATGAGATCCCTTTACAATTGTTGATATAAGTTAAATCACCCTTCTGGTGTAAGGCCTGGATCACAGCAGATGTCCAGTCATCTGGTAACTTCTTAGTATCCCAAATGTTCCGTAGGATCTCATTCAACTTTCTGATTGCTTTGTCTCCAGCTGCTTCCACAGTTCTGCAACTATAGCGCCTTTTCCTGGTGCTCTGGTATTCTTCAGGGAGTGAATGATGTTTTTCACTTCTTACTCTGTTGGAGCGTGGGAGTTTGGTTGTCTCTGGCTGTCGTGATAGATAAAGAAGATTTTAGGGGACTCACAGTTGAGAAGATTCTCAAAGTACTTGGCCAATATGCGGCAGTTGTCATTGTCATTATAGGCTATGTTTCCATGTGTTCCTCTGAAGTATAAGGTGGATGGGGCATAGATTCTAAGGTTTCGCTTGAAACTTTTGTAAAAGTTTCTAGTGTTATTGTTACTGAGGTCTTCACCTAATTAAGTCAATTGCTCCTGCGTGTAGCACTGATGTATAGCCTGCCTGATGGGTATTGGTACAATTAATTAATTAGTCAATCTGACAGGGTGAAGGAGTACTTACTAGACACCCACACATGGCCATTTACCTAGTATCCACCACTTCATTCAACATAAATGAATGGTTAGTGTGTCATATGACAGACTATCACTGGACAGGGAGTAGTCACTTGAGCATGAGGGAAAGAGAGGGAGGGAGGGAGAGGAGGAGAGGGAGAGAGACAGACAGAGAGAGAGAGAGAGAGAGAGAGAGAGAGAGAGAGAGAGAGAGAGAGAGAGAGAGAGAGATAGGGTGGGAGGGGGAGAGAGAGAGAGAAATTTCCCAGGTATCAATATCAAAGAGTTGGCACTACCTGTATCAAAGAGTTGCTTCCACTGACATCATATGGAAGGTGTGCATCTGGGAGCAGATCGTGCATGTGCTGCAACCAGAAGTAGCCACTTGAGGTGGAAAAGGACACTACTGTGAACAAAGTGGCTCATGCTTGTGGGTTGACCTGGCGGCCAGATGGTCACAAGCAAATGAACAAAGTTGTTGAGACACTATGGTCTGCTGATTTGGACAGGTTGGTGGGAATACTACCAAGTAGTGGCACGTGGCAGGAAGTAGGCGCACGGGGTGTACTAATACCGTGAGATGGTTGGTGGTGTGGTGGCCAACAGTAGCTGCAGGGCCTGTGCAGTTTCTCAGACACTGGCACTTGGTGCAGTGAGTGTGTGTGTGTGTGTGTGTGTGTAATTATGTGCACTGAGTAACACTGACATCGATTTTGTGATGGTATTCCTTGCATGATCAGGAAAAAGCGAACTATTTAACTACTTCTTTTCGATGCATTATACAACACCTGCATCGTCTCAAAAAGCGGAGAATGATAAGAAAGAAAAAATCCAACCCCTGGGAATTGAATTTTATAAATAAATAGTATATCATTTGCTATGTAATTGAATTTCCTGTCATGAGATACTTCCCCTCCAGTACAGAACCATCAGTTCTCAGATGGAGGAGGGTAGAGGAGCATGGGGAATTTTCCACAGGACCGGGGGGGGGGGGGGTTAAATAATAGATCAATTTAATTAATTAATCAATTAATTTGATATCAAAAGCATGCTTGTATAGGTGAGGAGAAGGCGAGACGGGTTGTGGAGGAGGAAGGGGAGGAGGAGGGGAGAGGGATTTGGAAGGAGGAGGGGGAAAGATTGGGGGCTTTCTCAGAAGGACAGATTATCTCTAGGGCATCATAAATCAAACCTCAGGGGGTCAGAAACCAGTTAGCAGAACAACAGGTTAAGGGGAGGCAGAGGGGATCATAAATCAGACTTGCCCTGACTGTATGCAACCCGCCCAAAAATTTGTCTCGGAACACAGTTTGCCTTGCTACTTGCACAGATTGCTTCACACATTTGGCAGCCTATCCAGAAGACCCCTTCTCTCCACGATGTGGCATTAAAGATATAAAGTAGAGAGATTTAAACTTAAAGGGAAACAGACTTACAATGTTGTATGACAGGTGCTGAGAAGCCGTACTCAAAGGTCACACACCTCTGAGTGAACAATAGCTTGGAGAAATATGTGAAGTAGGTCAGCAGACTGGTATCTTTGTCCAGCAGACAGACCTAGACCTCCAAATACACCTTTTGTTTCATGAAATATGATGTCATAGTGCCAGTATTCCAGAACTGGATTTTGGCCTCCCAGTGCCAGTATTCTGGGCTTTGGATTCTGGTGTTATAGATCAGTGCCAGTATTCAAAGTCAGCCATCTTCGATCGCCATCTTGGATTCCAATGTAATAGAGCTTGTGCCAACACTCAGGTGAGCTGGCATGAGAATAAATCATCTTGGGTTTTCGAATTTCCTGGCAGTTTATGCTTCGGACAATAATCCTAATTCCACAGCACTTAAGGAAAAGTGTCAAAATTTGAATTTACCACCAATTTTTGTACTTCCAGTCATTTCATACATAGGGGAATAGACACTTGTCAGACAGATGAGGCTAGAGGAGAGGGGGCAGAAATCCCATCACTTAGCGATGACATCATTGGTGACACACACACTGTGCCAGAACGCCCCATATGTACCTACTACTCTCGCCTTCCAAGATCCCAATATTCCTGGTTTGGTGAGTACTCAGATACCCTAGTGAACCTTGACTGGCCTACTAAATCATCGAATCTTAATCTCATAAAAAAGTCCTGGATTATTCTGAAAAACATGTGAAACACCGCTGCCGGCATATTCACAATCTGGTAGCTGCGCAGGATTAAATCAGTGAATGGGTTTAGCTAGATATGATGTACCAGAAGGAATGTAAACTCTCTTTCTCACTTAAATGAGGCCATTCCCAAGGCTAGAGGTAGCAGTGAAAGGTATAGTGTGATGTCTTCTGAGGGAGACTAATTTTCTATTTGAGTTGATCAAATGATCTTGAATGTACTGATGCAGGTGCGGAATTTATGCCTGTATGTTTCAAAATCAGAATATTCCTCAAGGTCGCTAGAATTGAATTTTATCGACAAAAATATCGTGAGTCTGTACACTTATTAATCTGTGTGCCATAATACGTTTCCTAACTTTGATTCCTATCAACTCGAAAGAGCTGAACTACAATTGGGGCTTGGTGAAGGAATGATTACACTACCAGACACAACAGCTGTCAAAATCGGAAACATAAGTGGTGAAAAGTGGCACATTCTTTAGACTAGGCCAATATTTGTAGAAAACGATGATTGGTAACAGTGTGTACAACGTGTCATGGCCACTATCGTTTGATATTGATATGACTGTATTTTCTGGTGTTAAGGATTTATGGTTAAGAACTGTTTAAGTTCCAACAAGGATCTGAATTACACTGTCACTCTTGAAGAAATTTCTATCGGCTAACACGTTGAAAATTTGGTTCAGGCCGTGAGAAACGCCACAGTGTGTCAGTTTACACAAATATGCTCAGTCCAACGACAACAACAACAACAACAGAAACTGCAGGGGCTCCAATCATCGTTAAAGTGATATATATATATAAGTTTTCAAACATTGATGTCTACTAAATAAATAAATACTAAATAACAAATAAATACTAAATAACAGTTACTTGTCAATCACATAAGTTTTTCATGGCATGTATCGTATCTTTCTTCTCTGACAGTACCTTGTTAATGTAAAAAAATGGCGAGCTGCGTCATGTTTCAGAATCTACATTAAACTAACATTACCTCCGTAACTGACTGGGTAAATCAATTCTAGTGGGACAGTTCCAACTAAGGCGATGCCGCATTCAAATCAACCTTCTGGTTGAAGATTCATTTACCTCACGTTATTCATTTAACAAGCATGACCGATATTCTCATCTTTGACTGAAGTCCTCAATTTTCATGACACAATTAAAAATTTGACCTTTTATTCTTTAAGAAGAATTGTACACTACATTTGAGATTTGTCACCTATATCATATATTTGGTTTATTTATGAATTACATTTTACACATTCTAAACATAAGATCTGAAATATTTAGCACTAGTTAACATAATAGTAACATTTATGCATCAAGGATGGGAAGAGAGTTGGAGAACTATGCCTGTATTTCTTTGAAAGCAAACAAGAGCTCTCTATTGCTGCAGCTGCAGTTTTAGAATATCATCGAAATTTTGCTGTACCTCAAATGGAAGCGGATTAATTTTTATATAAAATAATAAATAACCATCTCTACAGTGTGATGTACGTGTTTCTACTCTGGTATACTACAATTTATTTTGTGAAATAATTGTATGTTATAAATGAGTTGGTACTGAGAAAACATAGTATTGTAAAATTGTAGAGTACTTATTATTTATTTCAGTGTCTATTATAATAAAACCACACATTATACTTTGTTAAATTAGATAATGTTTCATGCAGCATGTCATGCATTCGATAAATAACAGAGGGTGCTACGTTTATTATTATCTTAAATCAATGACTTTTATGCATTCACATAGTGCTCACATTGAATGTGCATTACGATTTTCCCTGTGCAGACGTCCTTTTTTTGCATTCAACACCTATTAACTCGTAATTGTAGGAGTAGAAGACAGAAAAAATTGCTAAAACATGGGCGAAATCTCGAGAGGGGAAGAATGGAAATGTGAGAAGTGTTTCTATACTGATACTTGCTCATAGTTGTGATGATGAAACTTCTGTAAGCACTACGAATTTTTATGCAATGTTACCAGAGTTACAATGTCAATTTATAGCTGTAGTACGTAAAATTATCAGGAAATACAAACCTGGGGCAATAAAGGAAACTGAGACAATTGAGCAAAGCTAAAAGTGGAGTGAAAAGTAAAACGAATTTCTCTTCCCATCTGTAATGACTACTTCTTGAACTCAAGTAACGAAACAAAGACAGAATGTGTGCAACCTGCACTGCTGCCAAATCTCCCACTGCTCTCCCCTCCTTTATAAGCCAACTGGGTGATGCGTAAATGATGAGAAAATAAAAAAAAATGGGGGATGTGGTTATGTCCTATTGGCTGAGACAGACGAGAACAACCTGCATTGTTGCCAAATTTATCCACTATGGCCAACACAATGACATCATAATGAAAAATAGCGGATCCAAGAAGGCAGAAGGTCACCAAGACATCAGATGCATAAACTGTTGTATGAACCTGCCCAAGGTCATCCTTATAATGTTACAATGTAAATGTATGCGGTGCATAATTTAAAAAATATGTATCTTAGGTATGTTTCTGACATGTATATACCAGTAACACACTAAAAACTATGCTACAATGCTTCCCAGAATTTAAGATAGGTATAAAATGGCACAAAATTCAAAAAGGGAAGACAGCCGACTCGTTTTATGTTTTAAATGAAATGATATCCTATATTTTACATCCACCACCGTCAGACATGAAGCACAACTTTTGTATACATGGAAGACGAATTAGAAGTTGTACTCGCATTAAATTTGTGTGTTTCAACCATTAGCAAACTTTTTACACACTTCAGATACATCGCTAACCTGAGTCTGGCTGCTGGGTAGTCCATGTCTCAAGCTGACGGCGATGTGCCCTGATGACATGCGACCAGCTGCGCCATTCTACACTGTGTGCGCCTTTTTTGTGTAGGATTGAGGATTGAGGATTGGGGCAACTGTGCTTTATCAAGTGACGCTGCCACCCCCCTCCCCTTTCAAAACCTAAAACTGCTTGCCACCCCAGTACACCGTTTGCCTCTCCCCCATGTCACTCGACGCCCTCTTGTGAAATGCTCCTGGCCAGGTGAGACTTTGCTGTACCATCATACTGCAGCTATAGTTGCCTTGAAATAGCAGACAGAGACTTTAGATAATGCATAGCAAATGCTTCCCCTCATCACACTAAATTTAATGGCCAGATGTTTTCCAAAGCTACATACCTTATCAAAAAATGGCCCTGAGCACTATGGGACTCAACATCTTAGATCATAAGTCCCCTAGAACTTAGAACTACTTAAACATAACTAACCTAAGGACATCACACACACCCATGCCCGAGGCAGGATTCGAACCTGCGACCGTAGCAGCCCCGCGGTTCCGGACTGCAGCGCCTGAACCGCGGCCGGGTACATACCTTATCACCATGATTTATTATCCAATTAGGACTACCCGAGACCCTGGTTGGCCGATGCTCTTCCAAGAAGATTGTTCCTTATCACTATATTCTTCATTCTGATGGTTGCTAAGACCATTTACCATATTACTATATTCATTACCCAATTTGGGCCACCTAGGGATACTGGTTGGTACATATGTTTAAAAGAACATGTTATAATTTGGCTGCCAGATGCTATTCCAAGAAGTGTGCAACAATTTTTCACTCCACTGACTAC
The DNA here is from genome assembly GCF_023897955.1 of Schistocerca gregaria. Classification (NCBI taxonomy): domain Eukaryota; kingdom Metazoa; phylum Arthropoda; class Insecta; order Orthoptera; family Acrididae; genus Schistocerca; species Schistocerca gregaria. The sequence continues at coordinate 945,400,739 of NC_064920.1, forward strand.
CAAATGCTTTTCTGAGAAAAATGTTCCTTATCACTACAATTTTTCCATGCTCTTACCCCATGTGCTAGTTTTCAGCTTACCCACTCATTTTCCCGTATTGGGCAGAAAGTTTATTTGTTATTTATTACTTATTTATTTAACCTGACGTCATAAGGGCCATCTGGCCCTTTCTTACATCGAACTGAGGTTTCACACATACAGTACTTTTTTTATAGCATTACTATGTAAGAAATAACAATTTTAACATGAAACATAGAGTTAAAATAATTTGAGTGTCTGTAATGACAATGTGAGTAAATAATACTGACTATGAACTAATAATTCATTCGCCAAGAGGGGGCCTCAAGTGCAGACGCAAGCTACTATTTTTGTGGTTGCACGGCTTCCAAGTCACCTTACAGCCAAAGGACGGGCCCTACCGCAAACAGGATGTTTCACTAATCCCTGAACAAAGTTTCAACCACCGCCTACCTCTGCCACTCGCGAAGGCACCAGGAGGAGTCGTCCTAGGAAGCCAGTCACATATTTATCACTGTAATTAAGACAAAATATTACGATTGCAGCAAAGTGCCGCAGATGCCTCCTCCTGGCAACCGTGACTGTGGGAATATCAGTTTCCCATGTAAATCTATATCCTTCTTATGAATGGACATAATTTTTCACATAAAGCGTTTCATACCTCTTACCGTTATCTGTGCGCTGAAATCACAGTTTTCCACGTCAAGTCTATACCTCCTTTACGAACAGACTTAGCCCCACGCGCACCATTTTCTTTACACATGTCGGAGCACTGACCAAAGTAAACTCCAACATACACATATTTCTTGTTAGTAGGAAACTGGGGTTATTATACTTTCGGCTACTTAGTTCCAGCTACTTTAATGTCACCCAACTGTCCATTTTCTGTAAGAACACCTTACCCTGCCAAGAACCCTTAAATAGTCTCCTACTTACAATGAACTATATGTATCTTTTGTATGGATACTTACAATGAACTATATGTATCTTTTGTATGGATATAGTCCAAAACAACGAAAAATGAAAATTTGGGTGACCTGGAAAAGTAGCCGAAACTAGTTAGCCGAAAGTATAGTAACTCCCGTTTCTTACCTATTTGACAGAACAAGTGCTAAAAGTTTAAAAATTTTCGCCTCAAAGAAGCAATATACTGTAGAAAATTTCCCTGATTGTGCGGGAAATGAGTGTGGAGCTACCGGCATGGCCAGCGTGCGGCAGTGGGCGATGGAAGTTGCTGCGACTTCTTACATCTAACTGTGGCAGCTACTATGGAATTGACCGTGGTTTAAGTGTTTGTGTCTAGTACTTTTCACTACAGCCTCGTTGACTCTGTCTTGCAGTGGTATTTGCTGTTGTTACTACCCCATCAGACAGCAGACCGTTCCTCCTCCTCCTTCTTCTTCTCCAGATAGAACAAATTAGCAATTGTATAGCGCTTAAAAAATAACACTTAGTAGATTTGTAGTGGTCATGAATTAAACAATCGTGACGTCATAAATTCCTTCCGAAATTTGAAATTCCAACTACAGTACTGCTTCTGATCGAGACGTCAAATTCCCGACTGATCAATTTATTATTTCTGATAGTGGTATGGCAAGCACGCATCTGTCTAACCCCTCTCGCAAATTGTTTAAGGACATGGCAAATTGAGCTGAAATTTTAAATTCTCAGCTACCTCCGATGTAATGGGCTTCCTGCCAAACGACCGAACTGTGTCAGTATAGGAAAAAATCCGGAAGGGGGAAGAGTGGGGTTTGGAAACCGGGCAGTTGCGGGATCGAATTCCGGAATTTCCCACCCGTCCTACAGCCCACCATTATGATGCAAGGAAAACAAGGAAAAAGAGGATGGCATCAAAGAGGTGCCGGCACCCGAAGCTGCTGTTTGCGGGATTAATGTGACTTCCCGTCTGTTTGGGCTGAGGGCATGGTTCCGGTAGCGAGGCCACGACCACAGTTTCGAAGCGAGCGCACTCCTTACGACCCAGCCGGTAGTGCAGCTACTACAAGGGATGCACGGCGCTTCCGGTCTTACATCATAGCTGCAGCGCAAGTTCTTTTTTTTCGCAGAAGAAAGTGACCACATTGTCATTACGTGTGGTGAGTGTTCTATGTTGACAGTATTCTTTGTGAGATCGAAAAAAAAACTCTGCTAATCGTTTAAATATTCTATACACTGCCTTGTGTCCTGCAAATTGCTTAAAAAATCAATATTCCACACACTAAAATCAATTTGATGATACATTTCTATCAATCTAACGTGTGTCAATATTTCCAGTAGCAGTAGGGAACTGAGGAACAGGGAGATCGAATCCCAATGGAGGCATTAATGATTTTGACCTAACTGTGCAAGGAAAACCCATACGTCATAAGAGTAGACGAGCTATTTCCCACCAATTTTTGATCATTTTAATTAATTTGCATAATTAATTTGATATCAAAAGTGGTCAGGGTTTCTGAGACAGAGGAAGGCTGAGGATTTCACAGAAGCAGAGTGGGTGTCATAGAAAACCACTTAATGGAACAATAGGTTAAAGGGGATTATACATTTGGAAACCATTCAGACTGGGGTGAGAACTGGACAATAAGTTAAGTCGGGAAGGAGTGATATGGAACAGAACAATAGATTAATAGATTAAGGGGGATTACAAATTTGGCAATCATGCACAGTGCAGATTGGGGTGGTGCCCCCATTACAGCTTGGATAAATTTGGCAATAATGCAGAATGGAGTGGTGGCGGTTTTACCCTATTACATTCATCAAGTGCTTCATACTTTTTTCTTTGTTCATAGGTACCACAGAAATATGAATGAGGCTGAATGTTCTGTGCATCTCAATCATTTCAAATAAATGTTTCCAATCTTGCACTATAATATTCCGCAACGCCCTTTTTAGGATACAGCTGTATTGCACGCTGTTCTGTGATACAGCGTATTAATATAATTTATAAGGTACTGATCTAATGGTGGTGATGACGAATAGCTTTTCAAGGACAATTGTATAATAAAATAATGGTGATCCAAGACAAAAATTCTGAGTGCTAAGAATGATTATTGGGCTTTTTACAGATGTTATGTCCTAGGCTGTGAATAGAAATAGTGACTTCATCAATGAATTAATTGCAGATCATCCTTTGATTTTTTGAGGAATGGAAATGATTGAAGGAGTGTGTTCAGACTCATTTTGACAATCACTACACTTTGATCCTCGATCTCCTCGTTAAAACTGGTTTTCGACGCATAATGTGCCATCGCTAGTGGGTTCCCCCTCATTATTTTATATCTGAATGCATTTTAAATATTTGTTCAGTAACGAAGACAACAGAAGGTTAGATATTTTGGTTGTTAATAGTGTGATATTTTTTGCTTTCGTTAATAGTTTGTATGATTTATAGTGAACTAATTCCTTTTGTGCTGTATAGTCGGTCATCTGCATCAGCATTCTTGTTTCAGCGTGCGTCATTTCGTGGCTCGTTTCTGACTTCAGTTAATATTTGCTGGTGCTCAACTCGGCACATAGACGAGACGACGCTTTTTCGTTTCGACTCAGTTTCGCCATGTCGGTTGTCGCCCAACATTACAAGACTGGTCACAAGGGAGTTCCTCTTCATAATCAAGAAGTAAATGTCACACCACACCTCTTTTTCGATTAAAATTACTGGCGTCGGTAATATCCTCTGTCGCCTCTCTGTCCAACTCGCTGTAGTATCTGTACGTGACTGCCGTAACGTGGGTCTTATCAAACGGAATCTTGCAGTTTCCTCGCTGCAAAAAAGGTTCCGCTACGGGTAATTTATCCATTTTCTCCCTTCGACAGTTGCCTTTATGCTTCTGTGTTGGTTCTTGCACTGTGCTCTTCGGAGCTAAACACAGTTGTTATCTAGCAACATGCTATGAACATTTGTGAACATACGCATTTGCATTTAATATTTTTTATTTTCTACTTCTACTTCTCGTTTTCATTTTTATTTTTCATTTTTTTTTTCTTTTTCCTCCTTAGGGCGCCAGGGACCGCTTGAGCTCAGGCGTCCTAGCACAACGCTACGGTTGCCTTAGCCTAGCAGCGCCCAGGTATTGTTCGTCGTCTAAGTAGACTTTAAGTGTCTCATTGGCCCAGTACCCAGCTGTGGAGGTAGCCAATGGCCTTAAAATCTTGAAACAACCTATCTATCTCTCGGTACATTTGTTTCTCGTCGCAAATTTTACGTTTCATACGACACTGTGAATCCTCAAGTCTCTGAGATTAAGAAATTTGCAGAAAAAATTGATAGACATGACGAAAATAATTTCTCGTTACAATGAAATAAATCTTCATTGTGCAGAGATGAATCCCCCGGCCATAATATGGCTGGAGGCGTTACGGTTTGAAATTTCTGCTGAGTGTCACATTTGCGCCCTGTCATTTAGCAGTCAACTTCAAACGATACACCGAACGAGGTGGCTCAGTGTTAGCATGCTGGAGTCGCATTCAAGAGGACGACGGTTCAATCCCATGTCCGGCCATCCTGATTTAGGTTTTCCGTGATTTCCCTAAATGGCTTTAGGCAAACACCGAGATGGTTCCTTTGAAAGGGCACGGCCTACTTCCTTCACCAATACGATGAGATCGATGACCTCACAGTTTGGTCTCTTCCTCCAAATCGACACCCCCACCCCTACCCCCTCCCACACAAACGATACACGATCAGTTGAATCTCCTTGGCAAATTTTGTAGTGCCACTCAAAGAGACTGCAACACATATTTAAGGCACCCCTCATACACACTAGCATTTTTGTTTTTACAACTTGATTGAACAAACACTCACAAGTGAGATCTTAGTGAACATGCATTCGTGCAATTCTTTGGTTAATGAGCTACTCGAAGTTTTCTTTTTCAAGGAAGATCAGCGACAATATGGTAATGTGGTTCATAGATTCTAGTAGATTTATGCAGTCATCCCTTTTAAAAATTTACACTTTGTGCTAATAACACTAACGTCTTGAGCACGGCACAAACCTCGATGAAGGAACATTTCAACTAGAAACACGTCGCGCACTGTGTTTTGACGTCGTTGAGAGAAATTAGTCTGTCTGGGATCCATACCAAGATGGACGTCTGTACGCTTAGCTGAGTGGTAAACGAGTCTGACAGCAGGCCCGGGTTCGATTGCCGGCCGGGTCGGAGACTTTCTCCGCTTGGTTACTGGGTGTTATGTCGTCCTCATCATCACTTCATCATCAGCGACAAGTAAGTTGCCCATTGTGGCGTCACCTCAAACGACTTGGACTTCGGCAGCAGAACTTCCTAGGTGAAGACTCGAGACCATCAGTGGCACACGATCATTTCATAACACCAAGATGGATGGATGGAACAGACAAAATAATTTGAAAGAAGAGCTACTTGAAACGCCTATATAAATCTCGCGTAACGACCACTCACAAGGGTATCGACACTCTTTCTTCACGCGACTGGAATAAGGAAGAGGGCGGGATGACAGTGGAACACCACATTTGTTCGTCCACACATCACACGTATCTTTCAGAGCACAAGTGTTCATGTTTGCGTTTATAACAGACAAACATTAACGCCAATGGTTTGCAGCTGCATGGTGTGCAGCTGTGCCTCCATACCTTTTGTAAAACGGAAGTAGCAAGTGCCCGATTAAAATCACGTGAGACTTCTGTCTGGCGGACACTTTCTTGATGAATATGAAGTAGGAAAGGGGCTAATTCTGTAGTGTATACTACGTGAAATCTAACAGAAACTCCATCGGCTCTTCGTACTACGTTCACTTCGGGGAGTCCTACTTGTTTTTCAGCTGAATGTAATATTTCGCATTTGTATTCGTGTGTATATGTGTGAATGACGGGACCTTTCCGTTGGTGGGATAGTTTCTGTGCCTCAGCGATACAGTTAGCCGTACTGTAGGTGCAACCACACCGGAGGGATATCTGTTGGCAGGCCAGACACTTAGGGTTGTTGAAGAGGAGTAGCAGCTTTTCCAATATTTGCAAGGACATTGGCCTGGGCGGTTGACTGATCTAGCCTTGTAACATCAACCAAAATGGCTGTGCTGGTACTGCGAATAATTAAAAGCACCCGTAACTTTTCTCGAGGGCATGCACCTCTACTGCATGGTTAAATGATGATGGCATCCTCTTGGGTAAAATATTTCGGAGGTAAATTAGTCTCCCACACCGATCTCCGGACGGGGACTATTCAAGAAGATGCTGTCGGCAGGAGAAACAAAACTACCGTTCTACAGATCAGGCCCTTCAATCACGCAGGAAGGGCAGAAAATTTAAAAAGGGAAATGGATAGGTTCAAGTTAAATTTAGTGGGAATTAGCGAGGTTCGGTAGCACGAGGAACAGAGCTTTTGGTCAGGCGAATACAAGATTGTAGTTACAAAATCAAATAGGGGTAATGCAGGAGTAGGTTTAATATCAAATAAGAAAACAGGAATGCGGTTAACCTACTATGTACTGCAAAGTGAAAGATTTCTTGTAGCTAAGATAGACATAAAGTTAATATTCACCACAGTAATTAAAGTTTATATGCCACCTAGCTCCGCAATGATAAGGAGATTGAAGAAATGAATGATGAGATAAAGAAAATTATTCAGATAGTTAGGTGAGACGAAAATTTGTGACGGGGGACTGGAAATCGGCAGCAGAAAAAGGAAGATGAGGAAAAACAGCAGAAAACGGAAGAGAAGGAAACATTGTAGTTGAATACCGACTGGGTGATAGCAGTTAAAGAGGAAGCCGCTTGGTAGAATTTTGTACAGAGGATAATTTTATCGTATCTAACACTTGGTTTAAGAACTATGAAGGAAGGAATAGGCCTTGAGACACCGCAAGGTTTACGGTTGATTGTATAATGGTAAGACAGCGATTTCGGAACAAGATTTTAAATTGAAAAACATTTTCGGTGGGAGATGCGGACTCTGTTCGCAATTTATTAGCTACGAACTACAGATTAAAACTTAAGAAATTGCAAAAAGGTAGGAAATTAACAAGTTCGGACCTGGAAAGGTTGAAATAACAATAGGTTGTTGGGAGTTTCAGAGGGTGCATCAGGAAATATTGACTAGAATAGGGGAAAAGAATATACTGGAAGACGAATGGGTAGATTTGAGAGACGAAATAGTGAAAGCAGCTAAGGATCAAATACGTAAAAAGACAAGGCCAAGTAGAAACCCTCGGATGACACAGGATATATGGAATTTAATTGACGAAAGAAGAAAATATAAAAATTCACAAAAGAAGCAGGCGAAAGGAAATATGAGCGTCTAAAAACTGAGACTGACAGGAGGTGCAAAATGGCTCAGCAGGAATGGCTAAAGGACAAATGTAAAGATTTAGAAGCATATTTCACTATTGGTAGACAGATACCGCCTAAATGAAAATTAAAGAGGCCTTTGGAGAAAAGAGAAACAGATGTATCAATATCAAGAGTTCAAATGGAAAACCATTTCTAAGCAGAGAAGGGAAAGCTGAAAGGTGGAAGGTGGAAGGACTATAAAGAGGGTCTGTACAAACGAGATTATCTTGAAGGCAATATTATTGAAATGGAAGGGGACGTAGATGAAGATGACATGGGAGATACGATACTGTGAGAAGAATTTCACAGAGCATTGAAAGACCTAAGCCGAAACAAGGTTCTGGGAGTAGACAACATTCCGTCAGAACTACTGATAGCCTTGAGGGACCTAACCATGACGAAACTCTTCCATCTGGTGTGCAAGATGTATGAGACTTATGAAATACCTTCAGACCTCAGAAAGAATGTAATAATTCCAATTCGAAAGAAACCAGCTGCTGACAGGTGTGAATATTACCGAATTATCAGTTTAATAAGTCATGACCGCAAAACATTAACATGAATTCTTTATAGGAATGGAAAAACTGATCGAACCCGACCTCATGGAAGATCACTTTGGATTCAGGAGAAACGTAGGGACACGTGAGCCAATATTGACCCAACGACTTCTCTTAGAAGACAGGTTAAAGAAAGGCAAACCTATGGCTATAGCGTTCATAAACTTACAGAAAGTTTTTGAAATTGTTGAACTGGAATACTCTCTTTGAAATTCTCAAGATATCGGGGGTAAAATACAGGGAGCGAAGGAATTTTTACAGCTTGTAACCATACGGCATTTATAAGAGTCGATGGGTGTGAATGCGGAGCAGTAGTTGACAAGGGAGTAAGACTAAGTAGTAGCCTATCACCAGTATTATTCAATCCGTAAATTGAGCAAGCAGTGAAGGGAAGAAAAGAAAAAATTGGTGTAGGAATCAAAATTCAATGAGCAGAAATAAAAAATTTGAGGTCAGCTGATGACATTGCAATTACGTCAAGAGATAGAAAAGGACTTGGAAAAGCAACTGAACGGAATGGAGGGTATCTTGAGGATATTGGGTGAACATCAACAATAGCAGAAGAAGTATAATGGAATGTAGTCGAACTAAATCATATGATGCCTGGGAATTAGATTAGGAATCTAGACACTTAAAGTAGTAGATCAGTTTTGTTATTTGGGCAGCATGTAGACCTGCAACAGCAGGAAAAGCGTTTCTTAAGAAAAGAAATTTGTTGACATCGAATATTGATTCCAGTGTTAGGAAGTGTTTTTTGAAAGTATTTGTGTGGGGTGTAGCATGTATCGAAGTGAAACATAGATGATAAACATTTTAGACAAGAAGAGACTAGAAGCTTTAGAAATGTAGCGCTACAGAAGTATGGAGAAGATTAGGTGTGTAGATCCTTTAACTAAAGAGGAACAACTGAGTAGAATTGGGGAGAAAATAAATTTGTAGCACAACCTGACTAGAAGAGGGTATCAGTTGATAGGAAATATTTTGATACATGCAGGGATCACCAGTTTAGTATTTGTAGTAAGTGTGGGTGGTAAAAATTATAGAGGGAGACCAAGGGATGAATACAGTAAGCAGATTTAAAAAGATTTAAAATGCAAAAGATATTCGGATATGAAAAGGCTTGCACAGGATAGAGTAGCATGCAGAGCTCCATCAAACCAGTCTTCTGACTGAAGACCATAACAACAGCGTGTTTGTGTATGTGTGTGTGTGTGTGTGTGTGTGTGTGTGTGTGTGTGTGTGTGTGTGTGTGAGAGAGAGAGAGAGAGAGAGAGAGAGAGAGAGATCGGTATGATAGTATAAACATGGGTGCATATGTCACTGTATGTCGTATTTTATATTTCCGGTTTCTGCCGACTTTACTTTCAAAACCAGATTGATCCGCGAAAGATATTTCAAACATGATTAGAACTTCCAAAAATTTTCTAATGCATCTTGGGCTAACATATGACTGGAATTTATTATGGTTTTCACGCATAGTCCGTCTTACGCTGCATGTGTTATCATTATGTTTCTCGAAATTCGCCTGCACTCTCTTGCGTAAAGAGGGAGTAGCAATCTCTGTTGTCATGTTTCTTATCTTAACAGCAGCTGCTCATCATATTCTTCTCCATTTTGTCTGATGTGATGCAACAACGAAGGTAATGGGAATTTAACATCCCAAATTAGGAATGCCAGAGGTGGATCCTGTACTAGGATTTTAAGAAGTTCTAAAGGTTTTCCATGAATTTATACCTTTTGGCAGGTTACGAGAACTGACCAGTGAAATAACAGGTCAAATATTTTGTTCCATATGACTAACATATGGTTTCAGAAAACAGTAGCACACGTAAATAATTTTTGATTCGCGTTTGCTTATACGCAATAGTTCATATATATTCTACGTCTGGAGCTGTCTTCTGCCAAACTACAAAAATATTATATTTGAGAAAATAATTCCAAGAAAAGGAAGATGAGAGTTTCACGTCCTGGCGACAGCGCTGTCATTAGTGATGGAGAACAAGCTCGGATTACGAAACGATGGGGAAGGTAATGGGTTGAGCTGTTTTCAAAGGAACCGTCCCGGCATTTGCCTGGAGCAACTTAGGGAAATCACGGAAAAACCTAAATCTGAATACCCGGAAACGGATTTGAAGCGCCGTCCTCCCGAATGCCAGTCCAGTGTGCTAATCACTACGTCATAAGACTCACAAAAAATTATTCTAGTAAATACATCTGTAAGAAAACAAAATATCGGCAAGATTTTTGTAGTTTAATACTAAATTATGTGGAAGATAAAGCGTAAAAATTCGGTTTAAAATGAGAATTCGGATATGTCTAGTTTCACTGCAATCAAGGATTTTGTGAGCAGCTACATGTAATGGTGCCGCACTACACTATGCTATAAATGTTTGTTGCAAGTTCCATGATATCTGTTACAGGATCATTAGTTTTCACAATATATGTAAATGACCTAGTTGATAACTTCGGAAGTTCCATGAAACTTTTCATGGACGAAGCTGCTGCGTATAGACAAGTCGCAACGCAAAAAAAGTGCAGCGACATGCAGTAATACCTGCAGATGATCGATGCTTGGTGCAGGTATTGTTAGTTGACCTTCAACATAAACAGATGTAATGGATTTCTTATAAATATGAAAGAGGATACAATGTTGTAGGAATTGCATGATTATACGACTGCGGAACTATCACTGGAAGCAGCTAAATCTATAAAATGTCTAGGAGTTTGCTCAAGGTGTTATTTAATGTGGAGCGACCACAAAAAATCAGTCACAGGTGAGGCAGAGGCGAGACGGAGATTCACTGGAAGAATTCTCAAGAAGTATAGTCCACCCACAAAGAAGCCTACAAAATTCGCGAAAGTATCTGGTGTACCGAACCTAGGTTAGAGACCTATAGGGTTTGACGGCACGCATTCGCAATGCATCTGAACATGTGAACGTGGAAATCTGGAATTGTACGTCGAGAGAAATGGATTTCCGACTAGACATTACCCGTGCCACTAGGGTGCACACACTGACGTGTATGTACGAGGGAACAAATCTACATGAGTTATCTTATAACATCTTGAAAACCATAGTTTGAAAGGTATTAAAGTCTTAAGTTGTAAAGGTAATCAGTGGAAACTCTGCAGATATTTTACACAAAGTTTCATGATAGCAAAAATTTTCAGTGTGTAACTATTATTTACTTTCAGACATAGACCCGCAGTCACGTTATGATTTCTCGGCACTGGGAAAACATTCCAGGCGTAGGTCTTTGCAACAAGAAGTGCAACAAACTTATCATTTATAATAAATCACAACAACTTTTGAAATAATACTTTATTACATGAGTAATAAGACCAAGAATCTTTAGAAAACAAAAGGTGAAAATAGGTATGAAAAGAGGTGGCCGTGAACATGGTACAATGCTCTTCATAGCCCAGGAATGCCAAGACGCTATCTACTCGGCAACAGCTTCAACATAGTAACTGGGCCTCCGTATATGGCACTCACTGTATAAGGACTGTACCTACAGTTGTCATCATTCGATATTTAATATGCAAATTGTACCAAAAAGAGCAATGAAATTGTGTACTTTCGAAGCTCAGAACTTATGATACTAAAAATCATCAACCACATTAAGCTTTTGTTACCGTTACCTAGTTTCCTGTCAATATCAAAGTGTAGCTAAAATGACGAGTTTTCCAGAGATCCTGAATTTGCTGGTGCTTTGAAACAGCTAATATTCATACCACGTACTCTATGAAGGAGGAAAAAGCCACATGCGATGTTTAACGCCAAACAATATGGCGGCTACTATGTTCTGATTGTGATAGAAAACGATATCGCATCTCGTTGTCCAGTTTTCTCTCCACGAGACAAAAATATAACATGCCAGATCCTTTCTTTCACACTCCGCAGGAACGTGGAATTCCACGCTGTGACTTCAACAGATACCGGTCCACGTGCGTTTTTACGTGCCATGAGAGGACGGCTTTGGAGAAGTTTGATGGAGCTCCCCACATTAGCCTGTTCTGTGCAAACCTCTTCATCTCTTCAAAACTTCTGAAACTTACATCCATCTGAACCCTGGACTGCAATTAAAACCTGAAATAAAAATGATTCTATAACAAACCTGAAGGTTTAGTTATCAACCCAAATAACTTGAACATGGCATACATACTGTACATTAAGTCTTGTCTCTCTAAAATTTTTACATATAAAACTTCTTTCAATTACCTAACTGACAACTCCTTTGTGCCTCACGATGTTTCCTATCAACCGATACCTTCTGTTTGTCAAATTGCGCTTTAAATTTATTTTTTACGATTTCAATTCACTACATCTTCATTAATCATCCGATTTACCCATTTAATCTCCACCATTCAGCTGTAGCTACAAATGCAATTATTCTCAACTTGTCTGAACTGTTCATGGTCCACGTTTCACTTCCGTACATGGCTTTACTCTACACAAATACTGTCAGAAAACACTTTCTAAAACTTAAATTTATATTAGATGTCAATAATTTTTTTTTGGAAACGTTTACTAGCTATTCCCAGACTGCAATTTAAACACTTTCTACTTCGGCCATCGTCAGTTATTAAGCTCAAGAAATAGCTTCCTTTTAATCCCCAGATAGAGATACAATATAGAAATGAAAACAATGAAAGAATATTGTACACCGTGGCATCCCTGAATGAATGAGCCTCATAAACGAGTGGAATCTGAGGTGAGATTTTTCTCCAACAAAGATCAAATAATGGGCAGGAAATGACGATATCGAAAGGGCAATCAAAACATTTCGAAATGCGTAAGGACGCTTGGATCCCATCTGCAATGCTCAGCAAGGTCGTTTACTTTTCGCAGGCAGGACATGTTCCAGCGATGCTGTTGACAGACAGAGCACTCGAAAGCCTTTAGACTCAAACTACAGAAATGGGCGCGGGCCCCAGCTGCTATCTATGTGGATCAGACGCGGCGCCAGCTGCTATCTGTTTGTCGAAACACTCACTGGCATCCCGCCTGTCGCTGTAGCGTTTTACAAAACACGTGCGCCTGTGCATCTAAATAGGTCAGCTGTAAGCCCTGGAAAACATCGTTTCGGAAGAATAATGTTTCGGTGATTTTAAGGATGTCAGTGTTTTTTGCATTTTTTTAAACATGGAAACATCGGCTGCTGTTCTTTGTCGTTTCAGTAATGCAGTATAACATTATCATCTTCATCACCAACATCATGTGTTTACAGGGATACGGAGTGTAAACAAAAACGACTCTACGGATTTCAACAGGCAAAACTGGAAACAAATTGCCCACATAAAAGAAGAAGAAAGCATTGTGCAGAGCTACTCTTTTCGATGCAACTGTGGCCAGCATGTTTCTTAATCTAAAGTAAAAGAAGTTTCCTAAAAGTTTAATTATCACTTATACAGCATCCTGTTAGTCCTACTATACTTTTTTGACAAATGCCTCAAATAAAACGGGAATGTCAATATCATCTATAGAGACTGGTATCTACAACCATACTCCACAAACCAAGACATGGTGTGTGATGAATTGTGTGCAATACAATTATTCATTTTAACTATCTTTTTAGTATTGTCCGAGCGAGTGGAGACAAGTGTTGAATGGGTAACTAACGATTTTGATTTTAATTTAGGAAGTGATTCTAGGCTCGTTTGAGACAAGGCATATAGACAGTCAAGCCTTGCTACGTGATCTTAGCAGTCAGCGAAGCAAAGGAGGGCGTCCGTTGAGTTCCGAAGCCCTTTGGGCAGAGTCGCTACATATGGAGCTGATTGGGTTGGCTTTCTATAATCCACACAAAATGTGCTGTAGGGGAGATGAACAAAGCAAACTGAATGTTATAGTCTAAACCTACCACTCTCGTTCAGAGGTTACATACGTTCCCCTATTACCGTTAGTAGGGAAATAAAAATGTGCGAAGTCCTGTCGGGTGCCAACTCTTAGTGAAGAAATGTTATTAACAAGTCGCAGTGATTATCCAACGAGAATGCAAACGTTTCAGTCAAAAGGCAATCGTTATGCACTTCTACGTTGATTGGCTAAAATGCCTTCTTGTGAAAGAGTTAAGGGAATTGCGTGGAACTTGCGAAATCTGGGGCTCAGCCTGCAGTCTTCCTGAGGGTAGGAGGCACGGTGAGCGTCCTCTGGGTCAGACATGCTGCATGGTAACAGTACTGTCTTCTGACTCAGAAAATAGAGACCAAGAGTGATCAAAATAATTATTCTTCCAGTAAAGAAACCTTACAATAATTGCACAGATGTGGATTTCTGCTTCGTTTGTCCCATTACTGCAGGTCAATGTTACGGCTTAGCACATGCGCACATGATTGGCCGACGGAGATGTTGGTTACCTTATAGTGTGGATGGACGAGGTGGACTTAGTGATGCTTAATTAAATCTAATAAACTGCATTTGATTCTATGGGAATTTGGAGCATTTTCCTCCGACTCTTCACTTTTTCGTGTCACCAGTCTTCTGACCCTTATGATATGGTCAATCACAAATTCCTCCAAAGTGCCAACCTTTTCATCTCAGAATAGCACTTACACCAAACGTCCTCAATTATTTGTCGTTTATATTCCTATAGATTCTTTACCTGTAGTTTTTGTCCTCCACGACTCTACCTGGTACCACAGAAGTTGTCCTTGATGACTTAACGTTTGTGCTTTCATCCTGTCCTTCTTCTATTCTTTTCACTGTATGCCCTTCCTGTCCTTCTGCGGAGAAAGCTCTCATTTATGTTATCAGTGCACTCAATTTTCAACATCCTTCTGTGACACCACATCTCAGAGATTTCGATTTCGATCCTCTTATTTTCCGGTTTTCTCACTGTCCATGATTCACTTCCCTGCTATGCTGTGCCCCAGACATGTTCTCAGAAATTTCTTTCTCAGATTAAAACCTATGTTTGACACTAGTAATCTACTTATAGCGATGAATGCTCTCTTTTAGCGTGCTTGTTTTCTTTTTATATCCTCCTTGATTCAGTCATAAAGCGTTTTTTCCCGGTAAGATTGCGGAGTTTCCTCACTTTGTCTACTACGTGGACTCCAGTGTTGATGTAACGTTTGTTGTTAATTTCATTTTCTCTACGCTTGACCAACGTAGCTTTGAAATTTTATCCTGTCTTATATTGGTCGTGATTTTGGCGTAAGTTACAAAGAATCGGTTCTAGTGCATCGGCTGTTGGCGAGCAATTACACTAGAACTGGACATACTTCATTTAACACTACCTCGGAAACTTATTGTTTTAAAATGTAGCAGGACCGATAAACATTTCCTTGATATTCAATGGTGCCGTACGTCGCACAGTTTGTCTCGGGCACACACTTCAGAAAGTGCGCGTGAATAGCGGCTGCAGTAGCGCGTGAGATTTCGCGCGACCTTACAGCATCACAGGGAGAAACATCAGATAACATTTTTTAATCACGTACCTTGGGTAAGAAATACAATTGCTCGGAAACAGCGGAAGATTTCGCAATATTAAAAGATACAGTACACGCTTTCAGGAAGAGCTGAACTCACAATAATCCATCCTGATTTTGCAAAGTTTCGTTAGATTGCTCAGGGAAGATGAGGACTATATCACTAAACAGATTTATATTTGTACAACTGAGTTAGTGAATATTGTTACAGAGACGAAATATTTTTTTTAGAAAACCCAAGTAATAAATTTAATATAGAAATTAAGTATGTAAAGAAAAAAGAAAGTAGAAACATAACGCTCAAGACAAAATTAGTGACTGTAAAAGAAGAAAACTTTTGAATTTATGTACGTTAAACATATGAATATTGAACATAATAGTAAAGTAAAATATAACTGATAATATTTGAGTTAGGGGAGGACAACTACAAATAAGTAAAAAGTAAAGAGATTGCATACAAATAGAACGCACTAAGTGTCTATTCTAGTGGACACAATCGTCTGATGTATCGTAAATGCAGAAAAACCTGATTCATAATACACTCCTGGAAATTGAAATAAGAACACCGTGAATTCATTGTCCCAGGAAGGGGAAACTTTATTGACACATTCCTGGGGTCAGATACATCACATGATCACACTGACAGAACCACAGGCACATAGACACAGGCAACAGAGCATGCACAATGTCGGCACTAGTACAGTGTATATCCACCTTTCGCAGCAATGCAGGCTGCTATTCTCCCATGGAGACGATCGTAGAGATGCTGGATGTAGTCCTGTGGAACGGCTTGCCATGCCATTTCCACCTGGCGCCTCAGTTAGACCAGCGTTCGTGCAGAACGTGCAGACCGCGTGAGACGACGCTTCATCCAGTCCCAAACACGCTCAATGGGGGACAGATCCGGAGATCTTGCTGGCCAGGGTAGTTGACTTACACCTTTTAGAGCACGTTGGGTGGCACGGGATACATGCGGACGTGCATTGTCCTGTTGGAACAGCAAGTTCCCTTGCCGGTCTAGGAATGGTAGAACGCTGGGTTCGATGACGGTTTGGATGTACCGTGCACTATTCAGTGTCCCCTCGACCATCACAGAGGTGTACGGCCAGTGTAGGAGATCACTCCCCACACCATGATGCCGGGTGTTGGCCCTGTGCGCCTCGGTCGTATGCAGTCCTGATTGTGGTGCTCACCTGCACGGCGCCAAACACGCATACGACCATCATTGGCACCAAGGCAGAAGCGACTCTCATCGCTGAAGACGACACGTCTCCATTCGTCCCCACATTCACGCCTGTCGCGACACCACTGGAGGCGGGCTGCACGATGTTGGGGCGTGAGCGGAAGACGGCCTAACGGTGTGCGGGACTGTAGCCCAGCTTCATGGAGACGGTTGCGAATGGTCCTCGCCGATACCCCAGGAGCAACAGTGTCCCTAATTTGCTGGGAAGTGGCGGTGCGGTCCCCTATGGCACTGCGTAGGATCCTACGGTCTTGGCGTGCATCCGTGCGTCGCTGCGGTCCGGTCCCAGGTCGACGGGCATGTGCACCTTCCGCCGACCACTGGCGACAACATCGATGTACTGTGGAGACCTCACGCCCCACGTGTTGAGCAATTCGGCGGTGCGTCCACCCGGCCTCCCGCATGCCCACTATACGCCCTCGCTCAAAGTCTGTCAACTGCACATACGGTTCACGTCCACGCTGTCGCGGCATGCTACCAGTGTTAAAGACTGCGATGGAGCTCCATATGCCATGGCAAACTGGCTGACACTGACGGCGGCGGTGCACAAATGCTGCACAGCTAGCGCCATTCGACGGCCAACACCGCTGTTCCTGGTGTGTCCGCTGTGCCGTGCGTGTGATCATTTCTTGTACAGCCCTCTCGCAGTGTCCGGAGCAAGTATGGTGGGTCTGACACACCGGAGTCAATGTGTTCTTTTTTCCATTTCCAGGAGTGTATATAGGTGATCGACCCATGCATATTGAATGTAACAGCTCATTTAGAGACGCAGTTTCAAAGACCACGAAATTCACATTAAGTTCCATGCTACTAAAATTATTGGAAATATAGCCATCAAAAGATTACGCAACGTAACAAGCAAAAGCAACGGGACCGAAAGCGTACGAAGAAATTAATAGTGATCGTAATATCAATCTTACATAGCTAACGTGACAAAAAGATCGTAATAACGTTCTAGTTTGAAAGCTTGTACGTTTAAATACTTTTTCAGAGTACTGTAAATAAAAACAAAGACAAGGTCAACATTCAAAAGGAAGGAGTGTGTCAAATCAAATCAGACTTTCGAGGCCATTTTGTAATATTTGTAGACCCAAGAATAGGCTTCTAATCAGGCAATATAGAAATATATGTTAGAAATCTTGTTGTAAATATATGTGGAACACAGAGACAGTTAAACAATTAAAAATTAAGAAAACAAGTAGTTGTGTTAACAATGTCCACCCTGCATATCAACGATGAAGTGAGAAAAATGTCGAAGCATAAAACAGTACTAACGTTCCGTTGACAACTGTTTTCATCTCAATGTGACGTGCTCACCCTTTCAGCTAACTATAGTCAGTAGTCTTACAATTGAAAGGAAGAAGGATTAAGGATTAGCGTCCCCATTGCACTTGAAATTTCCAAGGGAGTATCATTATTACAATAGCGAATGAACTGGATATATACCCAAAAATACGAATAACTTATATTTCGTTATTTAAAACTTGTAATATATGACATTTTCAGTCCAATAAACATTCTGGGACCCTATCTGTGACGAACTAAGTAGACAATTTTAACGACTCCACTTTTGGGAACGTAACATTTTCAAATATTAAGCAAATGAGATGTCAGGAAACTGAAAATTAATTGTTTAAATATTTTCATCTACATTTATACTCCGCAAGCCACCCAACGGTGCGTGGCGGAGTGTACTTTACGTGCCACTGTCATTACCTCCCTTTCCTGTTCCAGTCGCGTATGGTTCGCGGGAAGAACGACTGTCTGAAAGCCTCCGTGCGCGCTCAAATCTCTCTAATTTTACACTCGTGATCTCCTCGGGAGGTATAAGTAGGGGGAAGCAATATATTCGATACCTCATCCAGAAACGCACCCTCTCGAAACCTGGCGAGCAAGCTACACCGCGATGCAGAGCGTCTCTCTTGCAGAGCTTACCACTTCAGTTTGTTAAACATCTCCGTAACGCTATCACAGTTACCAAATAACCCTGTGACGAAACGCGCCGCTCTTCTTTTGATCGTCTCTATCTCCTCCGTCAACCCGATCTGGTACGGATCCCACACTGATGAGCAATACTCGAGTATAGGTCGAACGAGAGTTTTGTAAGCCACCTCCTTTGTTGGTGTACTACACTTTCTAAGGACTCTCCCAATGAATCTCAACTTGGTACCCGCCTTACCAACAATTAATTTTATATGATCATTCCACTTCAAATCGTTCCGCACGCATACATACTCCCAGATATTTTACAGAAGTAACTGCTACCAGTGTTTGTTCCGCTATCATATAATCATATAATAAAGGATCCTTCCTTCTATGTATTCGCAATACATTACATTTGTAAGGGTTATGTTAAGGGCCAGTTGCCACTCCCTGCACCAAGTGCCCATCCGCTGCAGATCTTCCTGCATTTCACTACAATTTTCTAATGCTGCAACTTCTCTGTATACTACAGCATCATCCGCGAAAAGCCGCATGGAACTTCCGACACTATCTACTACGTCATTTATATATATTGTGAAAAGCAATGGTCCCATAACACTCCCCTGTAGCACGCCAGATATTACTTTAACGTCTGTAGACGTCTCTCCATTGATAACAACATGCTGTGTTCTGTTTGCTAAAAACTCTTCAATCCAGCCACATAGCTGGTCTGATATTCCGTAGGCTCTTACTTTGTTTATCAGGAGACAGTGCGGAACTGTATCGAACGCCTTCCGGAAGTCTAGGAAAATAGCATCTACCTGGGAGCCTGTATCTAATAATTTCTGGCTCTCATGAACAAATAAAGCGAGTTGGGTCTCACACGATCGCTGTTTCCGGAATCCATGTTGATTCCTACAGAGTAGATTCTGGGTTTCCAGAAACGACATGATACTCGAGCAAAAAACATGTTCTAAAATTCTACAACAGATCGACGTCAGAGATATAGGTCTATAGTTTTGCGCATCTGCTCGACGACCCTTTTTGAAGACTGGGACTACCTGTGCTCTTTTCCAATCATTTGGAACCTTCCGTTCCTCTACAGACTTGCGGTACACGGCTGTTAAGAGGGGGGCAAGTTCTTTCGCGTACTCTGTGTAGAATCGAATTGGTATCCCGTCAGGTCAAGTGGACTTTCCTCTGTTGAGTGATTCCAGTTGCTTTTCTATTCCTTGGACACTTATTTCGATGTCAGCCATTTTTTCGTTTGTGCGAGGATTTAGAGAATGAACTGCAGTGCGGTCTTCCTCTGTGAAACAGCTTTGGAAAAATCTGTTTAGTATTTCAGCTTTACGCGTGTCATCCTCTGTTTCAATGCCATCATCTTCCCAGAGTGTCTGGATATGCTGTTTCGAGCCACTTACTGATTTAACGTAAGACCAGAACTTCCTAGGATTTTCTGTCAAGTCGGTACATAGAATTTTACTTTCGAATTCACTGAACGCTTCACGCATAGCCATCCATAGGCTAACTTTGACATCGTTTAGCTTCTGTTTGTCTGAGAAGTTTTGGCTGCGTTTAAATTTGGAGTGAAGCTCTCTTTGCTTCCGCAGTAGTTTCCTAAGTTTGTTGTTGAACCACGGTGGGTTTTTCCCGTCCCTCACAATTTTACTCGGCACGTACCTGTCTAAAACGCATTTTACAATTGCCTTATACTTTTTCCATAAACACTCAACTTTGTCAGTGTCGGAACGGAAATTTTCGTTTTGTTCTGTTAGGTAGTCTGAAATCGGCCTTCTATTACTCTTGCTAAACAGATAAACCTTCATCCCTTTTTTTAATATTCCTATTAACTTCTATATTCAGGGATGCTGCAACGGCCTTATGATCACTGATTCCCAGAGTCGAAAAGTTCGGGTCTGTTTGTTATCAGTAGGTCCAAGATGTTTAATTGCTCGAGGTAATTTTAGGATAGTACACTCAGTATAATGTCACTCGATGCTCTGTCCCTACCACCCGTCCTAAACATCTGAGTATCCCAGTCTATATCTGGTAAATTGAAATCTCCACCTAAGACTATAATATGCTGAGAAAATTTATGTGAAATGTATTCCAAGTTTTCTCGCAGCTGTTCTGCCACTAATGCTGCTGAGTCGGGAGGTCGGTAAAAGGAGCCAATTATTAACCTAGCTCGGTTGTTGAGAGTAACCTCCACCCATAATAATTCACAGGAACTATCCACTTCTACTTCACTACAGGATAAACTACTACTAACAGCGACGAGCACTCCACCACCGGTTGCTTGCAATCTATCCTTTCTAAACACCGTCTGTACCTTTGTAAAAATGTCGACTGAATTTATCTTTGGCTTCAGCCAGCTTTCTGTACCTATAATGATTTCAGCTTCGGTGCTTTCTATCAGCGCTTGAAGTTCCGGTACTTTACCAACGCAGCTTCGACAGTTTACAATTACAATACCGATTGTTGCTTGGTCCCCGCATGTCCTGACTGCCCCGCACCCGTTGAGGCTGTTGCCCTTTCTGTACTTGCCTGAGGCCATCTAACCTAAAAAAAAACACCCGGCCCACGCCACACAACCCCTGCTACCCGTGTAGCCGCTTGTTGCGTGTAGTGGACTCCTAACCTATCCAACGGAACCCGAAACCCCACCACCCTACGGCGCAAGTCGAGAAATCTGCAGCCCACACAGTCGCAGAACCGTCTCAGCCTCTGATTCAGACCCTCCACTCGGCTCTGTATCAAAGGTCCGCAGTCAGTCCTGTCGACGATGCTGCAGATGGTGAGCTCTGCTTTCATCCCGCTAGCGAGACTGGCAGTCTTCACCACTCTTTCTAAAGAACTTCGTAGGATATTGCTAAAAAATCAACAACATTTGAGCTTTTGTTTTTGTAAATAAGTTTAATTCTAGAATTCTTCAATTAATTACAGCTTTTAAAATTTTTGGGGAATGATATCAAAATCTCACCTTCCCTCTTCAGCTAAACTATAGGACCATACTTGAGGTTACATTTAGGACGAGATTATTAATACTGCTTGCAACTTGCGAATCATCAGTCGCAGTACAGCTAAGTAGTTTAATATCTTCCATGCAGCCTTATTATCAAATCTCTCGTTTCACAATAGACCATACACTTCCGATTCTGCTGTCTACATATTAATATTTACATCGTGATATTTCAGGATCTCTTAAGAACGTATCAGAAAAACAAATTGCTATGATCTTCTATAATGCACAATGAAAAAGATCAGTACTGGTTCTCGTCATTATAAAAATGTTTCTTATAAAAATTGTACTTCAGTATTTGCGGATCATTTTAATTTTTCACTGTATGTGGTTTATTTGTTGGATTTTTTTAAATTTTTTTCGGAAAGCTGATTTCAAATATTGACGTAAATTTATAATTAAATATTTGAAACTTCCGTATACATCTCTTTCCAGCACAACTTTTTTATCTTATTCTTTGAATATATCCTGGTACCACTAATAATCCTCACTGATCTATACGGTCATGTCTCAGAGCTGAAGAACTGAATGCTTTTCTGTTCTTGCTCATCATGCCAGATGGTACACTAACAACAGAGTAAGTATTACGTTTTTAATATTAATACTGTCTGTGAAAAGGTTATCGATGTATATTACTGTAAATTAGTTGAATAATTCACTACTGAAATCAGGTTGTAGCAACCGAATAATGTTTCCGGCTCTTTTCTGATGTAATACTTCAAGAACTCAATATTTAATGCTCTACAAACTATTAACTGTTCCTTCTTGGCGTGATAGGGAGATCGACAAGTTATCTAGATTTCTCATAAATAGCTTAAATTTTCCAAGTGGGCACATCAAAACTCTTGGAATTATAAGAAACACATTTGCATCATACTAGAATCGTATCTACTATATTCTGTAAAAACAAACAAATTATAGTTTTTTCTGAACACTGTTTGATATTTCGTGTTCCTGTTCTGTTCTCATTTCTTTCAAGAATGCTTATGTATCTGTCGGCAGTAAACATAAAAAATGTGCCTTTCTGGCGGCAGTACTCACGTGGATTTTGACTTGTGGGTTTTTGGCCCTTTTACTGACGGAATTCCTGTAATCTTTAAAAATTACGAGTTTATCAACAATTTTCCAGTCATATCGTAAGAAAAATATACCGGTACCACAGCGATACTCATTACAAGCATAAATTTTTTTAAAGAAAAAATTCGCATCAGTTCGTCTAGTGAGATATGTAATGGCTGCCTGAATGTTCTTCCAAGTAACATTTCTTCCGATTTCCGTGCAAAGTTACTGAGCGACATACTGGTTCAAAATCGTTCAAATGGCTCTGAGTACTAAGGGACTTAACAAAATGGTTTAAATGGCTGTGAGCACAATGGGACTTAATATCTGAGGTCATAAGTCCCCTAGAACTTAGAACTACTTAAACCTAACCAACCTAAGGACACCACACACATCCATTCCCCAGGCAGGCTTCGAACCTGCGACCGTAGCGGTCACGCGGTTCTAGACTTAAGCGCCTAGAACCGCACGGCCACACCGGCCGGCCATGGTGTGGCCCATGCTACTATTTTTTTTTTCGTTGAAGACCAGCAATCTGACATCTACCTCCTCCTCTGTAGCGAACTAAATCTTCGGAATGACCTTACTCAGGTGTTCTTGAAAACGGGCAAGTTCCTCTTTGCCTAGTCTCCACATTACAAAAGTATCATATACGTAATTAGTCTTGTTTTTCCAATTTTTCATAACGAAATTAGCTACAACCGAGCTTAAGATGTTGTGGACATGCCATCCGTCTGTTCGTAAAATTGATCGTTCCATTTTACGTAGTAGTCATACGACATACTCAAACAGCTCTGTAATATGGTCAGGAGAACTCTGATGAAGCTGTAACAGCACCTCACCAAGCAGAACTAGAGTAAACAACAATGGCACATCGAAGCTGACTAATAATACCTCCGGCTGCACCACTATGCATTTTAGTCTACTTATAAAATGTACTGAATTCTTCTTGTAAGTGTCGAATCGGTGCACATGCAGTCGTAATAGTACTATCAAGAGCTCTGCAATCGAAATGGTGGGCGAACCCGTAGCACTTACCTTATTCCTTAGCATTTTCTTTGTGAAACTGTGACAACTCTTACAGCCTTTTAGCGCTACGGAATTAAACAGACTTTTATGAGCGCTCAGTTCAATTAAGGAGTTCTTTTTCAGCCATGTGAAAGTTGTGAGAACGTTGTCGGTAAGATCGTCGCTCAGTTTCCTACATGACTATGGATCTAATAAGCTGGTGATCTTAATGTGATAGTCCATTACATTCATAGCACTGCAATGCCATGCCAGCGAGGAGAATGATAATACTATCGTCCTAGTTCAGACGTTTTATAGCATACCTCCAAACAACATTTATATTGCTTTTTGTAAGATTCGTCTGACTATATATTATATATCTGATGTATATACGCAGACTGAAGCGACGAATGAAAATTTGTACCAAGGTCGAGATTCGTCCCTTCAGTGTGTAAATACGTTTGAGAGTTGGAAAGATATTTGGAACCGTATAGTTTTATTTGATTCGTATTGCTTCTATACGCATGTCTTCAGCTGTCACCGCTCCCACAGCACGAATACCTATTTCTACCTGACCATAATTTCTTGCGATGACACAACCCGTAGATTAATACAAAAATTTCCGCCCCTGGCTAGCAACGAGGTCTCATCATCACATAACATAGCGGAGAACCACTTGAGCAACGAACTCCGTTATACTGTACTCCCCTCCCTCCTCCTCCCCCCCCCCCCCCAACTTCCTTTTCAAGGTTAACTCAAATGGAAAAAAGATTGTTTAGGGGGGAGGTAGCAGAAAGAACTACTAGCAGAGTATCCTCGTGTTCCCTCAATGAATTCGATTAATATGGTTTCCGCATTACTGCAAAAAAATCATTTGAATCTCAAACTGAGCGTTCATAAAGACGTTTCTGTGTGTTAATTTTAAAACCTAAAGTGCCGCTGCATCAGTTTCCAGAAAATATGCGCACTCGAGCTTCTATCAAAAGGAACAAAAGGAAAGACTATATATCTTCTGATGTGCTCCATCGAATACGTTTTATCGGTGCAGATAACTGAGTGGTAAGATCTGGAACGTACTTACACATCACGCTAATTACGTGAGCATCACTTATCATTCCGCGTAACATGTCGTACACAAACGCAGTTGAAGCATGAGAAAGTGAAAAATTTACAACATAAAAATTCTTCATCTTGAAATTATCCCACTAGAGAGAAAACAGCAATTACGGACACAGATAACGTTTACTTCGGTTATTTCTGAAGCTAAGCAATAGGTGTAATGAGGCAGGACAGCTATAAAGGATACTAACACTGTCGCAGCAAAAGGCTATAGAGAACAAAAGCGGGGAGCGGTCGGCGGCTATACACCGCTCTCACAGACAGGCCTTAGCGTGATTTATGCACAGCAACCGCCCTACCGCCCTTGCGCTCGAGCCGTAAAAGGCGAACGACGGCCCATATGGCGCTGCGGGGCCGCCACCACACCTTGAGGTCGCAGGGTCAGATGACCCTCGTACCACAAATAAAACACAGGTACCAAGCACGCTCATATCATAATCTGTTCTGTTCCCGACTATCGCTGAGCTCTAAATCATCCTTTTGTCCAATAATGAATTGTTGGCCACGCCACTCCGAAAAGTGTGCTTGTATAAATCCTCGACCTTACAAACATTACGCTTCTACTGGCGATGAATTGCTCTGACTAGCCTGTAGAAATATTTAGCCGTAAACAGTACAACTAAACACAGCACGCCTCCATAAATAACGGATTTGTATCATGCTTATTTCAACACTGTAGTGGCGGTGATTAATGCGTGGATCGTAAACAGCTTATCCTGCTGCGCGTACAGAATGGCGGCGATAGAGTAGCGGCTTCCGTTTTCTAGTATGCGCGAGCGTAACATGTTAATAACAGACTGGTGATGGTTACTAATAGTCGAACTGTACTGTCCGAAACCTATACGACACATTTCTGTGAGACGGTTGACTGACCGACAATAACGTTGCGCACAAGCACGAATAGGTTAGAATCACTATGATTAAAAAGTTGTTATAAAAAGATTAAGTGAAAAAATCTTAATTTTTCTTCGACACACATATTCCTTTATAACGTCGATAGGAAGACTCAACATCGGCTGAAAAAAATCTGATACTCCTGTTGCATGTGTAAAGCTCTACTTCCTGTGTAAGCTAATTCGACACTTGGACAAACTGTAACTAGAAACAAAACCAAAAATTATGCACCACCTTTAATTTCTTCACTCACTGCTCACTAAGAAAAATATTATAATTTCATTGTTTCACGTACTAACTAAATAAGTTTGATTTTGTGGCTTCATGCCGGAGGTATTTAACATACTATTTTCTCCTTCAGAGGTACTATAGACCTAAAACAAATCTAGAATGATTTTCTGTATTCACTACTCAACGTAACTTTTACTTCCACGGAAGGAACATGAAACTAAATGAAATCTAGAATATTTTCTAACTACGAATCTTCTTGGGACATTAAAAACTAAGTAACTTTCTATAGATAGCTACAGATATTTACGTACAACTTTTTTATCGTATGCAAGGAATATTCTGTCGTCTGACAGACTGTAGGAGAGAAAAGCACTAGTTGGAGCTAACACAAGTCTCCTCCGTGCTGTAATGATAAACTGGAATCCTCGCCGATATTGTGAAACAATTTTCACACAGCATAACATGACCGTCAAGATGAAGAGAGATCGTCATTTACAAGTAGGTTCCTACTCACCAAACGGAGGGGTGCTCCCTGCATTAAATCAATATATTGTTTCATTCTTTAACTGTGTACATTTGGTTTCGCAACTTGTATTTTTTGGATTGTGCGCGGTTTTGCAGCCGGGAGAGGTGATAACTGGGTATATTCTAAGGTTCTCCAAAGTGTGTCACGAAGTACGCTACTGGTAAACTCGTTCTGAGAAAGTCATTGAGCACTGTGGACCAGTTGCTGCTAATCCATAACAACAGACTAAGGGCTGGAACCAGTTGCCGTTCTCTCACGTTATTTCATTCAGTATTAATCGACTACAATACATATAGAATACTATACTTCATGAGTATTCATCAGCCATTCACTACAGACAAACTACGTGATAATTTATAACAAGTGAGTGTAAAGAAATAACATGGCTCCTTGGACTTCCCTCGGGACATTTATGCGAACTTTCCGCATAGGTACACTGCAGCCTGTTTCTTCGAGCTGCGATTATAGCAAACTGAACAATTCATCAAGAGAAAGTAAAACTGTTATTAGGACTAGAGGTCCATTAAACGAAAAAACTTTCTAAAACCACCAACATATGAAATCAACACGTTATGTGATTGAATCTGAGAGATGTTTGATGTGTTTGTTTGGTATTGGTTGCGTGGCGGCTTTAACTCAAGGTTGGTCCTCACAGTCCCTTTTGACGGACCAGTTGTCAAGAGACCAAAACCTATGTATAATATACTCTAAGAATCTAAGGGGAAAAAAGGAAAACGTTCCACAAAGGAATTATCCTAATGGGACGGAATTCGGTACATGTGATGTATATGTACACACAAACAAATGATAACAATTTCAGAGAAATAGGATGATTTATTCTAGAGATAGAGCTTCAAAAATTAAGCAAGTCAATAACCCGGAGGTCCACCTCTGTTCTCTATGTAGGCAGTTATTCGTCTTGGTATTGACTGACAAAGTTGATGGCTGTTCTCTTGAGGGATATCGTGCCAAATTCTGACCATCTGGAGCGTTAGATCGTCAAAATACCGAGCTGGTTGGAAGGCCCTGTGCATAATGCTCCAAATATTCTCAACTGGGGAGGGATCCGGTGACCTTGACGGCCAAGTTAGGGTTTGAGAAGCACGACGCCGAGCAGTAGAAATCTCGCCGTGTGTAGTCGGGGATGGTCTTGCTGAAATGTAAGCCCAGGGTTTGCTTGTCTGTAATGTACATCACATCAACAGATTTCCGTCCCATTCGGATAATTCCTTCGTGCGCATCTTTGTTTTGTCTCAGAGTGTATGTTCAATAAGCGATCTGCCCGCCTACAGTGATTATAAGAACACAGTTACTAGAGTACACGTCGACAAATGAATATAGTTACCTGATTAACTTTAATTGTCACTGACAAACACCTTACGTTCTTCGGAACCTCTACATTGTTCGTACATCATACAGAATGAAAGGCAGGCGTGAAGATGAAATGTGTGTTGAAAAAAGCGGCAGTATCGATTGCGACGATCTCTGAGTACTTTCAACTCTGATGACGCCTGGAAAGTTGAATAGCTCTGTGTGATACCTCTTTTGGTACTGATTACTGGGCATTACTTTCAATATGATTACATCCATTCACTAAATGAGTGTAAAACATAGTTTTCAGTTCTGTGCAACAGATACAGTTTCTTCCCAAACTAGTATAATGGGTGTGCTAACTGCCAGAAGAAATTCCTAGGGTCGAATGAGTGTATGGGACAATCTGGCCAGAGTCAAATACAAATGTTTGCTTCCGGACGACAGTTAGATGATGCTACATCACGTTAAATGCATACTTCTGTGTTGATGAGATCCTGTCTTTAATTGCAGTCGTCTAGTTCTTGGCCTCGATTGCTGGTCAGTTTTTCTGGAGGACCACGTCCAAAAATACTTATTTGCGATAACTGTGGCATGCTTGTAAACAGCAACGTCCAAAACTACTTATTTGCGATAACGATTATATGCTTGTAAACATTGAGCCCCAGCATCACCTGATCACTGTACGAAAGAAATATAAGGGAAAAGCAAGAGCTAACTCTACTGCTGATGTGCCAATGGGTCTTCGTAAAAAAATTGCTGATAAAGCAAGGCCGTGACTGAATAAAATTCATTGAGTTCCAGCCTGTAACCTGGCGGCGAGAAGACATCGTTCATTGTGAGAAAGAAGAATACATTTCACATGGTGGAAGAGCAGACCACCGCGAAGTGGCTCAAGATGCTCGTCTTTAGGAAGTCCGTGCGAAATAACAGCAATCACCGCCAGCCTCGGGCTCTTGGTGTGGAAAGGTGTTAAGGCCACACAATGCTCCTCACGGTCCCGACACAACCTCAGAGAACATCCGCCCACTTGTTACGACGGCGTTATAAGAATGGCCTACCGCGCTCACCGTCGCCTTCTCTCCCTTCGTTCTCCCAGGGATACTCTGCGAGCGCAAAAATGCCTTGTGATCGGCTGAAGGCTAAATAACTGGTGGTGAGCAAATAACCACCACATAAGAGGCTGTCAAATTAGCTGGTGAGAGAGCTTTCACGCCGGGGGAACTACCTAATTCGTATAAAATACAGTATTTTCGATATCAGTCGTCCCTATCCGAATGTTTCTCAGTCCCTTGTTGAACACTGGCAAAAAAGAAGTATGAAACAAAACTACTGCAACAGAAAATGTGAATGGTGTACGCATTTTAAAACACCCGCAAAAATATTTAAGAATGTAATCTACTTAAAACGAATAACAGTAATATACAACAATTGAGACAGTTCAGAGATTTATGCAAAGGCAAAGTGCTTGGTAGATGACACAGTCTACACAAAAACTCACAAAGACAACATTTATAATAAAGAACCCTTGGTGTGAAAACTAATGAGAATAAGCGTTTTGCTTACTCGCCGTCCATCGACCGAAACCTGTAGAAAACAATGTTAGGGATTCACATTTGATAGGTACGTGCATTAAAACAATGGAAACGAAGCTTGCGAGCTGTTTCAGAGATTCTGGCCAAGTCTTTTGATACAATAAACACGTATACCACGACAGCTCGTGTCTGACCGATTAAAATTAATGAACTATCCATTATTTCTATTATAGACACTGTAGTTTTGTAGAGAGCAATGGCAGATTCAAAGATAATCAAACAAGCAAAGAAACAACAATAAAAATGGAAGAGCAATAAAAGAGTATACTTATTTCAGTACAATTTTATTAACAGGCTACGATTGCCACTTAAAATTCTCATGACAGTAACAGAATTTTCTCTAGTGACCATTGTCAGATATGAGAGTTTACGTTACAACGTAACGCATTCAAGGAATGTGAAAACTCGGCAAATTGCTTCGTCGCTTTAACAACTACGACAATATTTACACGAGTCTGAGGACTAATGACTCTCCAGATCAGCTGTCAAAATATGTCACAACAATTATCGCAAATTATGCTGAGTGTCCGAAAACTTGCAGTTAAAATTATACGTACAGTATAGGATTCTAAACTGAGCATTTTAAGCTAAAGAACCAATGGAGAAAATGAGCATTGTATGCGGTACAGGGAGCTGAACGAACAGACGTTTCTGCGACCGAGTAGACTGCTCCTTGACTTGTGTCATACGGTGGAGAAATGTCGGGAACTCCTTAATACATGAAGAGTCCGCAACACACAAGAGTCGGCTACACTGTTAGCGAAGGCTGCGTGACGTGAATTCGGCAACATCCTCAGAAAATTATAAACAAAGGTGCAGTCTCAAAGAAAGCAGGTCAAATACAGGACGTGGAGAGACCTAGAAAAAAACGGAATCATAGTTGTAAATGGTCGCAACTGGATTTGGAAAGAACAAAAGCTCCCACTGCTCTTGGAAAGCACTGAAGCAGTAATTGTTATAGGTTCTGATAGCTGACTAAAGACAGAGATAAGTTCTGCCGAAGTTTCTACTAAGGACATAACGGTCCACAGATTCCGTGTCTGTTACTGTTAGAAGTACTTTATTTTGTAGTGAAATTGAAAGACAGTTACTAAGAATGAGTATGGGTAGACGTTACACTCGACAACTGAAATAAATTAACAATTGTTTCTTTTTACTGACCAGCAATTACACCGATATCGTAAACAATGTGTGCAAGTAACGGAAAAAAATTTATTTTGAACCCAGAATTCACTTCTGTCACTCAGTTATCCAGAGTATCAGTGCAGTGAAAATGGTTCAAATGGCTCTAACCACTATGGGACTTAACTGCTGTGGTCATCAGTCCCCTAGAACTTAGAACTACTTAAACCTAACTAACCTAAGGACATTACACACATCCATGCCCGAGGCAGGATTCGAACCTGCGACCGTAGCAGTCGCGCGTTTACGGACTGAGCGCCTAGAACCGCTAGACCACCGCGGCCGGCATCAGTGCAGTGACTAACGACCTATAGTCTGTACTGTTTTCACCTGAATCACCTTGCAACCGTGATGGTAGTTTCCATTGTCTCAACAACCGTATCTGAAAGATGACAATTCATATTTCACGCTCGTCTCAGATCACCATCAACGATTCTCTCCCGCCTTGAGCTATATGATTGTAGAAGTTTAAATAATAGGACGTAATTTGCTGCATTTTACCTCACGTTCTTCAGAGAGTGCTCACTCAGTTGTTAGAGACTCCTGTTGACGAGAGTATGTAGTTTCAACACGAAAATGCACAATATCACATCGATACTAAAGCCCATTAGTTTCTAAACAGTGTATAGAGAATGTCCACTGCTCAGTGGGATGGCCGGACTTCAACTCTATTGGTTTTTTTCCTGCGTTATTCGATGTGGAAGTTCCTGAGCCACCAGAGAAAGAAATCAGTGAATTGCTAAGGGCCATCAACAACAATAGGGTTCCAGGAGGTAGTGGTACGACAATGTACATGCTTCGCTCTGGAGGCGAAACATTGATGGGTGCTTTGAAGCTGCTAATATCTACCATTTGGACAATAGAAATAATTCCTGAAGAATGTAAGGGAGCAATTTTATGTCCCGTCTTCAAAAAGAGTAATGCTAAGCAAATATCCAGATACCGAGGGATGTCCTTACCTGAAATTGGTTGTGATATCTTTATAATGCTGCTGCTAAATCGCCTGAAACGGTGTCTGAACGAACTGTAGGCCACTATCAATGTGGCTTCGTCCATGGACGGTCGACTGTTGACCTCACGTTTACCTTAAGCTGCAGCTGATAGAGAAATTTTACCAACTCGATCGGAAATAAGACCTTATCGTCATTGATTTTAGACAAGCTTGCGACAACACTGACCGCTCCATTTCATGGAAAACGTAAGAGGAATTTCGAGTGCCATCGAAATACATCCGACCACTTGCTGTTTGCTACTCTCAATAATCAACTGTCACCACCATTCAATATTCGAAATGGACTGACACAAGGTGATCAACTGGCGCCAACATCGAATCAAAGAAATGAGGATGGTGGTAGCAGACACAACCCTGGCATTTGCTGTTGATGTGGCGATTCTATGGTGACATCCTCGAGCAACTATGCACCGATACTTGGCGATTACTCCAAAATGCGACGAAAATTGTTGTTGACGGGTATATCTTGGAAATGTTCACGAACTGATGTACCTAGGTTCTCCACTGACTAATAAAGGTGAACTATTGAAAGCAGTGCGTCGACGAACAATAACGCCAGTTGCATTTCTTTAGTCTAAACAATTGCTTCACATCACGAGCGGTATCACTTAAGAATAAGATGCAGATGTACATGACGCTAGTACGGCCGGTACTTTTACATGATTGTGAAACCTGGGCGGCATCAGCAACAACTGAAGAAGCAATCTGTGCCTTAGAGAGGAATTTACTTCGAAAGATCTTGTGGACCCTTCTTCAGTATCATGAAAGGTAAAATGGGAACAAAGTACGAAAAAGTCGTGTACCAGTGGTTCCAAAAGCCACACCTTGGCCGAATATTAGGGCACGAGAGGCTACAGTGGTTCCACCACATCCTCTGAGGTGATAGGTGCCTCCCATACCAAGTCCTCCATTCTCAACCTGCTGGAAAACGCCAAAAGCGACGTCCACAGAATCGATGGAAGGATCGAGCATTAACAATCCTTAAAGAAGTGGAGCCGACAGCGGTGGAAGATGTGGCTGATTGACCTCCTGCTGTGCTGTTTTTCTCCTTTTGTAGTGTGGTTATTTCTCTTGCTTTCTACTGTAGGCCTAGGCCCGTTAATGGAACAAACTATGATAATGGTGTTATATGAAGACGTACTGTATAAAATGAATAAAATATCAGTAGCAATAGTGATAGTTCAGAGAGTGCGTCAAATATTTATGATCTGTTGTAATCCACACTTTGAGCCTGGCGGCACTACAGTTGTTACGTGCTTAAGGTTGTT
Organism: Schistocerca gregaria; assembly: GCF_023897955.1. Lineage (NCBI taxonomy): Eukaryota > Metazoa > Arthropoda > Insecta > Orthoptera > Acrididae > Schistocerca > Schistocerca gregaria. Next base: position 945,433,448 of record NC_064920.1, read on the forward strand.
GCTATACGTTGTAAATTATTTATGATGAGTTCATATCGTCGGCGATTACATAATTTTAAGAAATTTGATCCACAGAAGAATTGACTATAGTCTCGTAAATTGAAATCATTACTAATCGCTGCTATGTCCTTTACTCGTTCAAGTCATTGATTTAGAACTTCTGGCTCCAGGACAAATGACCATATAAACGCAAAAGTAAGTTAGCCCACGAAAGCGGTATCTTTCAACAAATACATGAAGGCCATCAGAAAATCACCTAAAACAGCAATCTGTATATTTGCTACAAATGTAGGTTCCTTCACTAAATTCACAAGAGCGAAGGAGCTTTCTTAATACATTGGTGTCCGAAATTAAAGCAAGAAATCGCTATTTCCCCGTCTGTGTTTAATCCACGATATAATACTGTGAACCAGTATGTACGGTCGTGTTCTAAACGGAAGATGGCATTCCGGTCAGCGGATAACCATGTCACCATTGACGTCAGGGCACCTATGAAAAGAGGTAGTGTTTGCCGGGTAGCCCCACATTTCACATTCGCTGTGTACGCATTCACAGACGGTGCAGTATGGCACAGAAAAGATGCCTACCAGACTTTCGGCGGTGGGGGCCACAGAAAGAAAGGAAGCAGGACAGGCTCAAACTGATTTGGCCCGACGGTTTAATGTGACTCGTTCTACTGTTTCTCGGATGTGGCGACAGTTCATAGGGACCGAAGCTGTATCCTGAAGACCAGGACAGGGCCCCACCACGTGCAACTTGAGAAGAGAAGACCGTTACTTGGCTCTAAGGGCACGACACTACCGCAATAGTACTACACGGCAACTGGCATGTGAGCTCGCAGTATCCAATGGACATATAGTATCGAGGCAAACGGTGTAGAAGGCTTCGGCAGAGTGGCCGTTATTGTCGGAGACAGGCTGTATGTCAACCTCTGACGCGTCTTCACAGAAGGGAACGTCTAGAGTGGAGTCATCAACATGCCCCCTGGACGATCGAACAGTGGGCCAATGTTGTTTTCATAGATGAGTCACGATTTAGTCTGGAGAGTGATTCTCTATGGATTCCCATCTGGTGGGAAGGTGGAACACGATTTCGGGACCCAGTCACTGTGGAAAGAGACCGAGATCGTGTAGGATCCCTAATGGTGTGGACAGGGAGATGATTACCACACGAACCCCTCTACATGAAATTGTACGGATGAATGGGCACAGTTCAACTGCTGGCACGTATCGTGATGAGATCTTGGGACCTCACTTGTGGTTGTTGCGAGGTGCTGTGGGCCCAGACGTTGTAGTGATGGACGATAATGTTCGACCTCATAGAGCACGGGTGGTTGACGTTGTTCTTCGAAACGGAAGATACTGCATGCATGGCCTGACCCGCTTTCCCGATTTGGGTCCCATAGAGCATGCCTGGGATGCACTAGTGAGGCGGCTTGCATTACGTCATCATTCACCAACCACTCTCCAAGACTGCGATAAACTCTGAAGGAAGAATGGGCGTTACTGCCTCAACATGAGACTGATAATATCATTTGCGACATACCCCGTCGCTGTCAGGCCTGTATTGCTGCCAGAGGTGGTCACACCCCATACTGAGCACATTAACCAGCTGACGGAATGTATGTGCAAATCCGTTAAGTTAGATAAAACGAAGAACATTTTTGTCTATCGGTAAGCATGTTGCAGCTGTTTGCACTCTGTAATAATTACATTGTCTCTGCTTTACTATCCCCTTTTATAACGTTTTGTGGAAAATAAACGCAACCCTGTGAGATTTTCTTTTGCTGCTTTAATTTTGGGCAGCAGTATACCTGACATACAACCTCCATAAATGCTACCTCACTGTTCACGGATCCAAAAAAGAATACTGTTGGTTCACCGTATAAATAAGAAGCGATTAACAAATGACATGCGAGGTGCAAGGTCTGCTATTTGGAAACATTTAACTTTTTGCTCATTATACAGTCGCATTCCATTCTCGTATAGTATGGTAAAAACATTTCGTATAATCTACGTTCGCATTTCGTGTAAAGTTTTCAAACTGTGTATATAATTATGTTTTCAAACAATGATTCTGTATCTAACGCTCATGATCAGTATCACATGTAGGAACAAGGGAAAATTAGTTTCACTATATCCATACACGTGTAAAGATGGTGTTAGAATTATGACTTTATTGCAAAATTGATTCGAAGAGTTTCTCCAGTGTGCCATTCGGCACGAGTTCGAGGAGAACTTTACAAAAATCGGACGCCATGCATAATGAGCATACTGTTCCTGTTGTAGCATTTTTACAAGTATACAAGTCATGTGGTAATGTAATGTAAACATTATCCTTGGCCTGCATACGATGTGGTCGATATGGGACGTATACTACGTATTTGTATACTTTGCAGTGTATGTGACTCAAGGGGAAAATTTTAATAAATCTCCGTTGCTAATGTTTCCCGCATCACAACTCGTTCGTGCACATGTCCAACTCTCCATAACTATTTCATGGGGCAAAAACAGTAATTGCTGACAATGTTTCATCTCGTGTACTAAAAAAAAATTGCAGCAAGCTCCTAGCCTGCGCACTGTGCTCATATTCAAACCTAATCCAGAAGGAAGACTGCTTTCTGATAAAGTTAGTTTCCCCAAAATCACATGATTTTGTAGAGTATTCATGTATGTGTAGACGCTGAGAGAATTAGTAGTAGAAATTGAGTGTGTCGGTGAAACTGCATGGACGGAGGTCTAGATGAGGTCAAGCTGGATGTTTTTATCGGCCACACTAGACTGCCGTGTCAGCCATTCAAAGCAAATCTACGCTCAGTGGCGCAGAAATACCCAGATCGTGCAATATTAGCTGGAGGTGACTTTGACCTATCGAGTACAGACTGGGACATTTATAAAATAATTGCGAGGGGTACGGGTACGCAGTCTTGTGACCTACTTTTGAACATATTTTCCGAAAACTGTCTTGAACATATAGACAACTAACACGCAATGCAAATATTTTAGACCTTGTGGCTACAAACAGGCCTGATCTTATCGACGGTGTCAGCACAGAGGCAAGGATTAGTGATCATGATGTAATCATAGTGACAATGGGTACTAAAAGTTCATAAATCAATCAAGAAGGCTAGGAGACTATTTTTGCTACACACAGCAGATAAGCAGGTGTTAGCATTCCTCTTAGACAGTGAATAGACATCATTTAGTTCCAGTATAACGAACGTAGAGGAATTATGGGCAAAGTTTAAACGGATTCTAAATCGTTCGGTCTTGGGTGCCTTGCCACGATTCGCGCGGCGCCCCCCATCGGAGGTTCGAGTCCTCCCTTGGGCTTGGGTGTATAATCCTTAGCGTAAGTTCGTTTAAGTTAGATTAAGTAGTGTGTAAGCCTAGGGACCGATGACCTCTGCAGTTTGGTCCCACAGGAACTTACCACAAATTTCCAACATTTATAAATCGAGGTCTAGGTAAGTACCGGGTGATCAAAAAGTCAGTATAAATTTGAAAACTTAATAAACCACGGAATAATGTAGATAGAGAGGTAACAATTGACACACATGCTTGGAATGACATGGGGTTTTATTAGAACAAAAAAAAAGATAAAGTTCACAAAATGTCCGACAGATGGCGCTGGACAGCAAAACGTCAGTGACTGCACATGACAATCGTGTATAAAAGGAGCTGTAATGAGAGAGAGAGAACCAGATGTGCCAGCAGTCGCAGCATGTTGACGTCACCTGAAAAGGCGCTTTTAGTGAAGCTGTATTATCAGAATGGGGAATGTGCTAGTTCAGCGTTACGATCCTTTCGCCGTAGGAAGGGGATTCGGACGGGCAAAGATCCGTTGACAAATGCAGCTGTGGGGAGAATAATTTCGAAGTTCGAGGCCATGGGTTTGTTTAGACGATAGACCCCGTAGTGGCCGACCGAGCACAAGGCGTAATGCAGCTGAGACAGTTCAGGAAGAAATGGATACTGTAGCGGGTCCGTCTATGCACGGGGGAGTCAGCGCTCGTGCAGTCGCACGTCGCACCGGCATTCTATACACTACTGTTTGGTTGGCACATAGGTGTACCCTCCGATGCTATCCGTACAAAATCCATCGGCATCATGAACTGTTACCGGGCGATTTAGTAAAGCGGAGGGCATTTGCGGTGTGGGCGTTTCAAAAGATGGCGGAAGATGACGATTGGTTGAGTAACGTGTTGTGGACCGACGAAGCTCATTTCACGCTCCGAGGGTCTGTCAACGCCCACAACTGCAGAATCTGGGTTACCGAAAATCCTAGAACTGTCGTGGAAACTCCATTGCACGACGAGAAAGTCACGGAATGGGTTGCATTTCCCACATCTACCATTATCGGGCCTTTTTTCTTCGAGGAAATGTGTGATTATGGTTTTGTAACTGCTACCGCGACGGGTAAGAGCTACACCGATATGTTACAGAATCGCATCATCCCCACCCTGGCTGATAAACACCTGCTGGAACGTACGATGTTTATGCAGGATGGTGCTCCACCCCATATTGCTAGACGCGTGAAAGATCTCTTGCGCGCGACGTTTGATGATAATCGCATGCTCAGCCGCCACTTTCGTCATGCTTGGCCTCCCAGGTCCCCAGACCTCAGTCCGTGCGATTATTGGCTTTGGGGTTACCTGAAGTCGGAAGTGTATTGTGATCGACCGACATCTCTAGGGATGCTGAAGGACAACATTCGACGTCAATGCCTCACCATAACTCCGGACATGCTTTACAGTGCTCTTCACAACATTATTCCTCGACTACAGCTATTGTTGAGGAATGATGGTGGACATATTGAGAATTTCCTGTAAATAACATCATCTTTGCTTTGTCTTACTTTGTTATGCTAATTATTGCTATTCTGATCAGATGAAGCGCCATATGTCGGACATTTTTTGAACTTTTGTATTTTTTTGGTTCTAGTAAAACCCCATGTCATTCCAAGCATGTGTGTCAATTTGTACCTCTCTATTACATTATTCCGTGATTTGTTCAGTTTTCAAAATTATACTGACTTTTTGATCACTCGGTATGTGTCGAATAAATGGGCCCAGGACGAAAAAGACCCACTGTAGTCTAATAACAAATTCGGAAAACGCTGAGAAAGAAAAGAATTTTGAACAGAGAACGCGCAAATGGCGACAGGCGAAAGTTAGTAGAAATTCGTGTATCTGTAGAAAGATTGATGCGTACAGCATACAACAACTACCACCGTCATACCTTAGCAAAAGATCTCGCCGAGAACCCGAGCAAATTATGCTCATATGTTAAATCGCTAAGAGGGTAAAAAACTTCTATCCAATCACTCGCTGACGAATTTGATGTGGCAATAGAAGACAGCAACAGTAAAGATAAAGTTCTAAAGCTCATCTTTAAGACATCATTCACGCAGGAGCTTCGTATAAATTAACGTCGTTTGACTGTCGCACAGATTCCCTTTTGGAGGCCATAATAATAGGCATCTCTGATCGCTGGCGTAGAGATGCAACTGAAAGAGGTGAAAACAAACAAGTCTCCAGGTCCGAATGGAATCCCAATTCGGTTTTACAACGAGTAGCCGTACTCTAAGGCATTGGGCCACTACTTAGTTTGCAATTATCACGAATCTCTCAGCCATCGAAAAGTCCCAAGCGACTGGTGACTCCTGTATATTACGAGGTGCATTCAAGTTCTAAGGCCTCCGATTTTTTTTTTCTAATTAACTACTCACCCGAAATCAATGAAACTGGCGTTACTTCTCGACGTAATCGCCCTGCACATTTTTCACAACGCTGACGCCATGATTCCATGGCAGCGGCCAAGGGTTCTTTAGGAGTCTTGTTTTGACCACTGGAAAATCGCTGAGGCAATAGCAGCACGGCTGGTGAATGTGCGGCCACAGAGAGTGTCTTTCATTGTTGGAAAAAGCCAAAAGTCACTAGGAGCCAGGTCAGGTGAGTAGGGAGCATGAGGAATCACTTCAACGTTGTTATCACGAAGAAACTGTTGCGTAACGTTAGCTCGATGTGCGGGTGCGTTGTCTTGGTGAAACAGCACATGCGCAGCCCATCCCGGACGTTTTTGTTGCAGTGCAGGAAGGAATTTGTTCTTCAAAACATTTTCGTAGGATGCACCTGTTACCATAGTGCCCTTTGGAACGCAATGGGTAAGGATTACGCCCTCGCTGTCCCAGAACATGGACACCATCATTTTTTCAGCACTCGCGGTTACCCGAAATTTTTTTGGTGTCGGTGAATCTGTGTGCTTCCATTGAGCTGACTGGCACTTTGTCTCTGGATTGAAAAATGGCATCCACGTCTCATCCATTGTCACAACCGACGAAAAGGAAGTCCCATTCATGCTGTCGTTGCGCGTCAACATTGCTTGGCAACATGCCACACGGGCAGCCATGTGGTCGTCCGTCAGCATTTGTGGCACCCAACTGGATGACACTTTTCGCATTTTCAGGTCGTCATGCAGGATTGTGTGAACAGAGCCCAAAGAAATGCTAACTCTGGAGGCGATCTGTTCAACAGTCATTCGGCGATCCCCCAAAACAATTCTCTCCACTTTCTCGATCATGTCGTCAGACTGGCTTGTGCGAGCCCGAGGTTGTTTCGGTTTGTTGCCACACGATGTTCTGCTTTCATTAAACTGTCGCACCCATGAAAGCACTTTCAACACATCCATAACTCCATCACCACATGTCTCCTTCAACTGTCGATGAATTTCAATTGGTTTCGCACCACGCAAATTCAGAAACAAATGATTGCACGCTGTTCAAGTAAGGAAAACGTTGCCATTTTAAGTATTTAAAACAGTTCTCATTCTCGCCGCTGGCGGTAAAATTCCATCTGCCGTACGGTGCTGCCATCTTTGGTACGTATTGACAATGAACTTGTCCTCATTTTAAAACAATGCGCATGTTTCTATCTCTTTCCAGTCCGGAGAAAAAAAAATTGGAGGCCTTAGAACTTGAATGCACCTCGTAGATGAGTGAAAGAGATGGACCCAGAGACGGACCAGAAATTACAGATCAATATCCTTAACATTGGTTTTTTGGAGCATTAGTGAACATATCTTCAGTTATGATGTAATAAATTTCTTTGAGGCGGAAAAGCTCTTGTCCACAATTCAGCGCGGATTGAGAAAGCATCGCTCGTGTGAAACTCAGCTTGCCCTTTCCTCTTCTACGAAACATGGGTGAAAGGCAACGGGCAAATTCTATATTTGTAGATTTGCGAAAAGCGCTTGACACGGTGCCCCATTGCAGACTGTTAATGCAGGTCCAAGAATACGGAGTAGATTCCCAGATACGCCAGTGGCTCCAAGACTTCATAAGAAACAGGACCCCGTACGTTGCCCTCGAAAGCGAGTGTTCACTAGAGACAAGGGTATTGTCAGGAGTGCCCCAGGGAAGTGTGGTACGACATATGCTATCCTCTATATACATAAATGATCTGACATAGCGTGAGCATCAATCTGCGACTGTTTGCCGATGACGCTGTAGTATGTGGGAAAATATCATCGTTGAGTGACTGTAGAAGGATATAGAATGTCAAAGAAAAATTCTATAGGGTGTGATGAATGGCAGCTAGCTATAAATGTAGGAAACAAAAGTTAATGGAGATGAGAAGGAAAAACAGTCCCGTAATGTTCGAAGAGGGGCCTACAGTATTAGTGATGTGCTGCTTGATGCAGGCACGTCGATTACATATCTAGGAATAGCGCTGCAAAGCGATGATGATAACGTTGGTTTGTGGCGCTCTGAACATCGTGGTCATCAGCGGCCGTACAAGCTCCCTATCTTTCCACGTCTCGAATAATGATGAGATGATGAGGACAACACAAACACCCTGGGGGAAAAAAAACCAGACACGGCCGGGAATCGAACTCGGGACCCCATGATCTAGAGAGTGCAACGCTAGCCACTAGACCACAAGCAGCGGACTCAAAACAATATGACATGGAATGAGAATATAAGGACTTTAGTAGGGAATGAAAATGGTCGCCTTAGGTTTATTGAAAAAATTTTAGGTTAGAGTGGGTCATCTGTAAAGAAGACCGCTTATAACATACTAGTGCAACCCATTCTTGAATACCGTTTGCGCGTTTGGAATCCCCATCAGGTCAGATTAAAGCAAGATACCGAAGCAATTCACACGCCGGCCGCTATGTTTGTTTCCGGTAGGTTCAATCAACGCGCAAATCCACTAGGCAGAACGCATCTCGAGGTTGACAGTAACCCACATGACGGATCCGCCAATCCGCGGGCGCCTCGAGTATACCACTTCTGGTACACGCACAAGTAGCGTCACCACAGAGCCGGCATAAAAAGCTGCTGCAACAAGGCTGAAGAGCACCTCCAGGTTCTTGAAACATTGTAATTAAATGTTCACGGGATAGTAAGCGTCTATTTTCAAGCAGCTGTCACGATTCAGGCTTTCCTACATTTCCATGACACATCCATGAGTCAAACAAATCTGTGGCCGTTCGTACCGCCCTTCTTCGTATAGTTTTAATATCCCCTATTAGTCCTTCATGGTATGGGCTCTACCTACTTGCGTAATCTGAGAAGATGGGATGCCCACGTGATTGCACTTTCGACATCAATCTTGCCAATGAAATAAAGTTTGCCGCCTGACTTACCTATGATTTAGCCTATGTGATCATTCCATTTCTTGGCACTACCGATTTGTTGATTATCCAAAGACTCTACTTTGGTCACTTTGTTACACACATATGTAAATAGTCCGTAATACCACTTTCAAAAATGGAGAATCTTATTTTTCAGATGAGTCCATTATGTTTTCTAAAGGGGACTGTGAAGTTCGTTTCCAATTACATACTCTATAAAAACAAAAACACCAAATTACAAGAGAAGAAACGAATTTCATCACTGAGCTAAAATCTTATATTAAATTTATAAAAGTGTGATTGTCATACAGCACGAAAAAATCATTTACATCTGCTGAATAGATGGATGAGTTACAGTTGTTACTAGCTTGCCTATTACTGCAGTGCGATGTCAGAGCAATGTTCAAATGCTTAAGGTAATTATGATGAGATTGCAGAAAGCATGCCAAACGCAGTTCCTTAACATATGGAAAGTATACAAGAATAGAAATCCCTTGAGAGCAGACAGCCTGTCTTGAGGAAATTTATACGCCGTTCCTGCTCCTAGCAGTAATTACGAACGCATATGCCTCCAGTGGTTGTCTAGTGGGTGCACTATTGTGCGCCTGAGAGAATCCAAAAACTGACTACCAATGCTGAATGCCAGTAGTCCATAAGATAGCACCCGGGGAGGCTAGTAGGCAGTAATCAGCAGCATTTACAAGTGAAGACGCCCACAGTATGGGTTGTGTTACTGCCAAAGGAGTGCGCACCAAGTGTAGTGCTTTAAAGTTACGGCCCACATACCACACTTGATATGTCGAGTGAAGCGTATCGACAGAAAGTATCCGCGAGTGAATAGCTGCTAGGCTAAAACCATACACAGTTATACGTGTCATGAGACAGGCGCACTAGCTTTAACAGTCAACGTGGAAAAGATGAAAATGGTTTAATACGCAAATGTAGCCAAGAATCTGAATACAGTAAAATAATAGGCAGTGTGAATTTTAATAATTCAATAAATAATGCTATGTAACGTCCCATCGACAGATATGAGGACACAAGGCTTTCTAGCTCAGTTATACAAATGTAAGCGAGGGAATCTCCTTTATTCGTCAATATATTTATCGTAGAATTCACATTAATTGATTTAGACAGCTGAACGAAAACCTTAATGAGACTATCAGAAATATGGTCTGAAATACGGAAATGTTCGAAGCAACTATCTCATTTCCCATAATCAGGAGACGAAAGAATATATACAATGGCACATGGAGGAAGTTTAGCTTAGCAACAAATTCGCTACGGAGAAATAGCTGCCGTTATCAGCAAAATTAGGGCTCCAAACAGAAGGAGACAAAGAAAAACCTTGATATTCAGGAATACGCAGCTCGTTCACAAATAACGTTATTTAAAAGTTACACACAGTTTAAGGAAACAAGAGTGAGTGAATAACAGAAGCATTAAAGAAAGTCTGTTGTCATGATTGCAAAGTTTAATTTCTGACTTTTTTTTTTATCACAAAGCAGTTCATCTACTAAGTGATCTCGAAATCTCTTTGGTGTGACAGTATGCTAGCACCAACATTATTGTTGTAGGAAGGCATCACTCATCCATTACAGGAAAAGTGAAAGCTGCGTGTGCGACGTGAGAGAAACGCGCGTCCCCACGATGCGACGATGACATAAGGCAGCGGCCAGATGGCCTTCGTTGTAATCCCGAGATAATTGCTACGATACACGGTGACAAGTTATGTAAACTTTGTATTCCGGCAAGAAAACGAACATGAACATTTGTCGACAAGTTGACACCAATTCTCTCATCCACTGAGGCGCTGGAAGGTACACCTATCGTAAACCTGACCACTTTGTTTCCATATTGCTAGATGGGTTCCTGGGCGACAGCTTCGCTCTGGAAAATGGACGAATGAATAAATCAATTAACGTTATTGCAAGCAATCAGGCATTCAGTGTTTTTAATGTGGGACAGACCTATTCACATCTTCTTATCTACGAGTCTACCACTCCTCAGTTACGTCTCGACTCATGTTCAGTTTCTATATGCAATAATCATTAGAATGTGCTCTCTACAATCCACCCAGAATACTCGGCTTGGAACTGATTGACAGAGTTTTTAATGTCTTCCTGAGAGATATCGTGCGAAATTCTGTCCAGTTGGTGTGTTAGCTCGTCAAACACTCGTGGTGGTTGGAGGGCCCTGCTCCAAACGCTCTCGATTTGGGAGAGATCCGGCGACCTTACTGGCCAAAATAGGTTTTGGTAAGCACGAAGACAAACAGTAGAAACTCTCGCCGTGTGCAAGCGGGTATTATCTTGCTGAAGTGTAAGCACAGGATGGCTTGCCATAATGGGCAACAACACAGGGCGTAGAATATAGTCATGGTATAGCAGCGCTGTAAGGGTGCCGCATATGTCAGCCAAAGGGAGACTGCCATAAAAAAAAAAATGCACCTCAGTCAATCATTCCTGATTGTCGGGCCATATGGCGGGCGACAGTCACGTTGGTATTCCACCGCTGTCTAGGGCATCTCTAGACGCGTCTTCACCCTGGGATCTCATTGACTGGAGTAGAATTGTCTTGAGTGATGAGTTCCGCTTCGATATGAGACCCGATGAACAGCGAAGATGGCGTTAAATCACTACATCCACAATGGCAGTTCTGCATTATCAAGTTGTGTCATGCGTCGAATTCAATAGGAAACGTTTTAATTTGAATATATTTCACTCAAGAAAGACGAAAAATAGTCTACCAGTTCGAAAAACTCGTTTCACACCTATCATGGGCTTGCACAACCCATGTAACACTGTATAAGGTGCCAAATAGGTGGCCCAATACATTATTAAGCAGTCATTCCCATGTTCAAAAACTGCACTGATTTGATGCACGCAGTTATGGGTCTACATCGATAACATCGACTGGTTGGTTACAGAATAAGTGCGCTTTTTGTATCTGCCCGCCATTTGAACTTAACGTTACATTGGCTGTGACAGCAGCGCTATCACCAACAGTGCAGTAGTGGCAGAAATTGGAACTACTATCCTGCACTTCGTGTTAGGGAACTGAATCAGCAGTACGTGTGTAGTACTCTCCAGAGCAATGAGGTGGATTGTGGCTCTGGTAGTGGCACAACAGTCCTAACACTCCACTAAGAACCTTTGGTGGCGCCAGCTGCAGTAGCCTCTACATCTACATCTACATCTACATAATTACTCTGCAATTCACATTTAAGTGCTTGGCAGAGGGTTCATCGAAGCACAATTATACTATCTCCCTACCATTCCACTCCCAAACAGCGCGCGGGAAAAACTAACACCTAAACCTTTCTGTTCGAGCTCTGATTTCTCTTATTTTATTTTGATGATCATTCCTACCTATGTAGGTTGGACTCAACAAAATATTTTTACATTCGGAAGAGAAAGCTGGTGACTGAAATTTCGTAAATAGATCTCGCCGCGACGAAAAAAGTCTTTGCTTTAATGACTTCCATCCCAACTCGTGTATCATATCTGCCACACTCTCACCCCTATTACGTGATAATACAAAACGAGCTACCCTTTTTTGCACCCTTTCGATGGCCTCCGTCAATCCCACCTGGTAAGGATCCCACACCGCGCAGCAATATTCTAACAGAGGACGAACGATTGTGGTGTAAGCTGTCTCTATAGTGGACTTGTTGCATCTTCTAAGTGTCCTGCCCACGAAACGCAATCTTTGGCTTGCCTTACCCACAATATTATTTGTGTGGTCTTTCCAACTGAAGTTTGTTCGTAATTTTAACACCCAGTTATTTAGTTGAATTGACAGTCTTGAGAATTGTACTATTTATCGAGTAATCGAATACCAACGGATTTGTTTTAGAGCTCATGTTGCTCACCTCACACTTTTCGTTATTTAGCGTCAACTGCCACCTGCCACACCATTCAGCAATCTTTTCTAAATCGCTTTGCAACTGATACTGATCTTCGGATGACCTTACTAGACGGTAAATTACTGCATCATCTGCGAACAACCTAAGAGAACTGCTCAGATTGTCACCCAGGTCATTTATATAGATCAGGGACAGCAGAGGTCCCAGCACGCTTCCCTGGGGAACACCTGACATCACTTCAGTTTTACTCGATGATTTGAGGTCTATTACCACGAACAGCGACCTTTCTGACAGGAAATCACGGATCCAGTCGCACAACTGAGACGATACCCCATAGGCCCTCAGCTTGATTAGAAGTCGCTTGTGAGGAGCGGTGTCAAAAGCTTTCCGGAAATCTAGAAATACGGAATCAACTTGAGATCCCCTGTCGATAGCGGCCATTACTTCGTTAGAATAAAGAGCTAGCTGCGTTGCACAAGAACGATGTTTTCTGAAACCATGCTGATTACGTATCAATAGATCGTTCCCTTCGAGGTGATTCATAATGTTTGAATACAATATATGCTCCAAAACCCTAATGCAAACCGACGTCAATGATATAGGTCTGTAGTTCGATGGATTACTCCTACTACCCTTCTTAAACACTGATGCGACCTGCGCAATTTTCCAAACTGCAGGTACAGATCTATCGGTGAGCGAGCGGTTGTATATGGTTACTCAGTTGGGAGCTATTGTATCAGCGTAATCTGAAAGGAACCTAATCGGTATACAATCTGGATCTGAAGACTTGCCCCTATCAAGTGATTTGAGTTGCTTCGCAACCCCTAAGGTATCTACGTCTAAGAAACTCATGCAAGCAGCTGTTCGTGTTTCAAATTCTGGAATATTCCATTCGTCTTCCCTGGTGAAGGAATTTCCGAAAACTGCGTTCAATAACTCCGCTTTAGCGGCACAGTCGTCGGTAACAGTAACATCGGCACTGCCAAGCGAAGGTATTGACTGCGTTTTGCCGTTTGTGTGCTTTACATACGACCAAAATTTCTTCGGATTTTCTACCAAATTTCGAGACAAATTTTCATTGTGGAACCTATTAAAGGCATCTCAGATTGAAGTCCGTGCCAAATTTCGCGCGTCTGTAAATTTTAGCCAATCTTCGGGATTTCGCGTTCTTCTGAACTTCGCATGCTTTTTCCGTTGCCTCTGCAACAGCGTTCGGACCTGTTTTGTGTACCATGGAGGATCAGCTCCATCTCTTACCAATTTATGAGGTATGAATCTCTCAAATGCTCTTGCTACTATATCTTTGAATTTGAACCACATCTGGTCTACATTTGCATAGTCAGTTAGGAAGGAATTGAGTATGTCTCTTAGGAAGGCTTCTAGTGACACTTTATCCGCTTTTTTAAATACAATTATTTTGCGTTTGTTTCTAGTGGATTTGGAAGAAACAGTATTGAGCCTAGCTACAACGACCTTGTGATCACTAGTCCATGTATCACTCATGATGCTCTCTATTAGCTCTGGATTGTTTGTGGCTAAGAAGTCAAGTGTGTTTTCGCAACTATTTACAATTCGCGTGGGTTCGTGGACTAACTGCTCGAAATAATTTTCGGAGAAAGCATTTAGGACAATCTCGGAAGATGTTTTCTACCTACCACCGGTTTTGAACAAGTATTTTTGCCAACATACCGAGGGGAAGGTTGAAGTCCCCATCAACTATAACCGTATGAGTGGGGAATTTATTTCTACATCTACATCTACATTCATACTCTTCAAGCCACCCAACGGTGTGTGGCGAAGGGCACTTTACGTGCCACTGTCATTACCTCCCTTTCCTGTTCCAGTCGCGTATGGTTCGTGGGAAGAACGACTGTCTGAAAGCCTCCGTGCGAGCTCGAATCTCTCTCATTTTACATTCGTGATCTCCACGGGAGGTATAAGTACGGGGACGCAGTATATTCGATACCTCATCCAGAAACGCACCCTCTCGAAACCTGGCGAGCAAGCTACACCGCGATGCAGAGCGCCTCTCTTGCAGAGTCTGCCACTTGAGTTTGCTAAACATCTCCGTAACGCTATCACGGTTACCAAATAACCCTGTGACGAAACGCGCCGCTCTTCTTTGGATCGTCTCTATCTCCTCCGTCAACCCGATCTGGTTCGGATCCCACACTGATGAGCAATACTCAAGTATAGGTCGAACGAGTGTTTTGTAAGCCACCTCCTTTGTTGATGGACTACATTTTCTAAGGACTCTCCCAATGAATCTCAACTTGGTACCCGCCTTACCAACAATTAATTTTATATGATCATTCCATTTCAAATCGTTCCGCACGCATACATACTCCCAGATATTTTACAGAAGTAACTGCTACCAGTGTTTGTTCAGCTATCATATAATCATACAATAAAGGATCCTTCTTTCTATGTATTCGCAATACATTACATTTGTCTATGTTAAGGGTCAGTTGCCACTCCCTGCACCAAGTGCCCATCCGCTGCAGATCTTCCTGCATTTCACTACAATTTTCTAATGCTGCAACTTCTCTGTATACTACAGCATCATCCGCGAAAAGCCGCATGGAACTTCCGACACTATCTACTACGTCATTTACATATATTGTGAAAAGCAATGGTCCCACAACACTCCCCTGTAGCACGCCAGAGGTTACTTTAACGTCTGTAGACGTCTCTCCATTGATAACAACATGCTGTGTTCTGTTTGCTAAAAACTCTTCAATCCAGCCACACAGCTGGTCTGATATTCCGTAGGCTCTTACTTTGTTTATTAGGCGACAGTGCTGAACTGTATCGAACGCCTTCCGGAAGTCAAGGAAAATAGCATCTACCTGGGAGCCTGTATCTAAAAATTTCTGGCTCTCATGAACAAATAAAGCGATCGCTGTTTCCGGAATCCATGTTGATTCCTACAGAGTAGATTCTGGGTTTCCAAAAACAACATGATACACGAGCAAAAAACATGTTCTAAAATTCTACAACAGATCGACGTCAGAGATATAGGTCTATAGTTTTGCGCATCTGCTCGACGACCCTTTTTGAAGACTGGGACTACCTGTGCTCTTTTCCAATCATTTGGAACCTTCCGTTCCTCTAGAGACTTGCGGTACACGGCTGTTAGAAGGGGGGCAAGTTCTTTCGCGTACTCTGTGTAGAATCGAATTGGTATTCCGTCAGGTCAAGTGGACTTTCCTCTGTTGAGTGATTTCAGTTGCTTTTCTATTCCTTGGACACTTATTTCGATGTCAGCCATTTTTTCGTTTGTGTGAGGATTTAGAGAAGGAACTGCAGTGCGGTCTTCCTCTGTGAAACAGCTTTAGAAAAAGGTGTTTAGTATTTCAGCTTTACGAGTGTCATCCTCTGTTTCAAAGCCATCATCACCCCGAGTGTCTGGATATGCTGTTTCGAGCCACTTACTGATTTAACGTAAGACCAGAACTTCCTAGGATTTTCTGTCAAGTCGGTACATAGAATTTTACTTTCGAATTCACTGAACGCCTCACGCATAGCCCTCCTTACTCTAACTTTGACATCGTTTAGGTTCTGTTTGTCAGAGGTTTTGGCTGCATTTAAACTTGGAGTGAAGCTCTCTTTGCTTCCGCAGTAGTTTCCTAAGTTTGTTGTTGAACCACGGTGGGTTTTTCCCGTCCCTCACAATTTTACTCGGCACGTACCTGTCTAAAACGCATTTTACAATTGCCTTAAACTTTTTCCACAAACACTCAACATTGTCAGTGTCGGAACAGAAATTTTCATTTTGATCTGTTAGGTAGTCTGAAATCTGCCTTCTATTACTCTTGCTAAACAGATAAACCTTCCTCCCTTTTTTTATATTCCTATTAACTTCCATACTCAGGGATGCTGCAACGGCCTTATGATCACTGATTCCCTGTTCTGCACTTACAGAGTCGAAAAGTTCGGGTCTGTTTGTTATCAGTAGGTCCAAGATCTTATCTCCACGAGTCGGTTCTCTGTTTAATTGCTCGAGGTAATTTTAGGATAGTACACTCAGTATAATGTCACTCGATGCTCTGTCCCTACCACCCGTCCTAAACATCTGAGTATCCCAGTCTATATCTGGTAAACTGAAATCTCCACCTAAGACTATAATATGCTGAGAAAATTTATGTGAAATGTATTCCAAATTTTCTCGCAGCTGTTCTGCCACTAATGCTGCTGAGTCGGGAGGTCGGTAAAAGGAGCCAATTATTAACCTAGCTCGGTTGTTGAGTGTAACCTCCACCTATAATAATTCACAGGAACTATCCACTTCTACTTCACTACAGGATAATCTACAACTAACAGCGACAAACACGCCACCACCGGTTGCATGCAATCTATCCTTACTCAACACCGTCTGTGCCTTTGTAAAAATTTCGGCTGAATTTATCTCTGGCTTCAGCCAGCTTTCTGTACCTATAACGATTTTAGCTTCGGTGCTTTCTATCAGCGCTTGAAGTTCCGGTACTTTACCAATGCAGCTTCGACAGTTTACAATTACAATACCGATTGCTGCTTGGTCCCCGCATGTCCTGACTTTGCCTCGCACCCTTTGAGGCTGTTGCCCTTTCTGTACTTGCCTGAGGCCATCTAACCTAAAAAACGGCCCAGTCCACGCCACACAGCCCCTGCTACCCGTGTAGCCGCTTGCTACGTGTAGTGGACTCCTGACCTATCCAGCAGAACCCGAAACCCCACCACCCTACGGCGCAAGTCGAGAAATCTGCAGCCCAAACGGTCGCAGAACCGTCTCAGACTCTGATTCAGACCTGGTTCTGTAGATATCTGAACTTCGTGAGCAGCCTAGGACCAGATTGTGTGCTTAGCGCAGGTTTCATGGCAACCATGTGGCACTGAGTTGGGAAATCTGACAACTATGCAAGCTGCGCTAGTATCCTCAGGTGCGCTATCTTGGATCACCATCTTAGATTCTTCCACCATAGATCTGTGCCAGTATCCACATATTGGGTCACCAGATTAGATTCTTATGCCATAGGACTCTGCCAGTATTCCGATGTCTGCCATCTTGGATTATGACTTCATAAGGTTCCATTTACAGGAAGATTTTCGGGGTTTCATGAAGATAGTTTAAACATATTAATCCAAAGTGATCCATGTCATTGTACTCAATAACTGGCAAATATGATGAACTATGACCACTTCACCGTCGCGCGATTTTTTCACGCAGTGGGGAAGGGTATAAACTCGTCTGTGTGTGTATCGCATGCTCTGAACCAAAATCACAAAAATCAGTGGGTGGATATATGTGCGTCTCTACTCTCTCGTCATCAACTAGCTCATGAACAACACCAACTATTCGAATCCTGTATCGGTACTGGTGACGAGAAATGGTGCCTTTATGCTAACATACGGGAAAGAAAGGAATGGTTGAGCTGAAACAATGCAGCAATTCCCCACAAAAAGATCTACAGGCATCCACAAAGGATAATGTTATGCATCTGGTGTAACAGTGAATTGCTTCTTTGATGTGTACCCATCACTCCTGACAATTATTGTTAACAACTAGGACATCTTGCAGGCGTAATCAAGAACTATGACTAGGAAGACTACATGAAGCGATACTACTCAACGATAACGCCCGCCCGCATTCTCCTAGACTGATAAAAAACACTATACAAGAGTAGGGTTAGGAAGTCTTTCCGCAACAACATTAATCACCTGATCAGATTTTCGCCTTTCCCGCTCTCTATCAAACAGCGATATATGTGGTCAGCCACAGAGAAGAAAGCAAAGCTATAGTACATAGGCTTTACGTCCTCATAGGGTATAATTAAATGCGAATTAGTGGCAACGGAGTTCGAGAATAAAGCAGTCAATTTATCACGGATGGAAATTCGTTACTGAACATTAGACGTACCATCAATCAGCTGTCTACATTCTCGTTTTGTGATATTTAACAACTCGGTCCACGGTATACACAGTATGTATCTGTACCACAAGATTTCTCCTTTCTGATTCGTAAGCAGAGATTACAGTGTTTTAAATGTGTGTTAGTTACTATATTATAACCTACTCGTTACATCACAGATTTAGCCAAATTTTTACATTCAACATCAGAAGTATCTAAACTTTTTCACATAATATAATAATCTTCTACTGCACATTTTCAATACAATTTAGAATGGAACCGGCCATCAGTTATAATGTAGTACCTTTTTGTAGAGAAGATTATTAATCCGCACAAATCATTTCATATTGTTGTCACACTAAAAAAGTATAGCGCTATAAAAGAATTCCCAGACAGCTACAAAGAAATCCGAAACCATAAAATGAGAATGAACGCCTAATTAAATTGCAGTCTTCCATGACTTAAGTGATGAGACGAATCCTGTGTTGAACAGTACGTAATGTCAACATTTTCTGAAAACCAAAATATAGTATTACATTCATGATGACGTAAGAGGCACTGAAACGAATAGAATGCATTATCAGCAGTCAACAGCTATGTATATGCAAGATAAGCAGCTTGTAGCCGCAACCATTCATATGTTGTCTGTTTTGTTGTGATTATGTTTTAATTATTTTTATATTTTTAACTATCGTGATTGAAATAAATTGTTTCTTTCTACTGTAAACATTCATCTTTGTTTCTTGATAGAGAGTGCATGTACAGATTATATCTTACCTTTGAGTATGGACCGATTCACGATTCTCTCTTTCTCCTCTGCCGTTCTGATTGTATAGTTATTTTTTCTTTTGCTTCAAGTTTACCTCCTAGGTATGCGTTCCTCGCTAAAATCACTGGAAGTTCTAACGACTGTTTTCTACGTACGTAACATAGCATCAACTGCAGATGGAATTTCGTCGTGATATTTCAACATTGATGATATGTTTGGTTTCTTATCAAATGTGATCTCGCTTTTTTTTCCCTTGAATAACCTCTCTGACTGACTCAGATTAATTCCTTCTTCTAGTAGAAATGTAGGTTTAAAAGATATTTGTCTTGCTTAAACAATCGTTAGACATTTGTTACTACAAAATAGCATTGCTTCCCGTTTCATCTTATTTGTGTCGCTTCAAATGGAATATTATTCTAAATGTTGGCTACACGAGAAGTTTGAACGAGGTCTTAATTAAATCATTAACAGAATTTATTGATCTTATACTTCTCTAAATTTTAATGAGACGTTTAATTTCACACTCAGATTACTTACTAGTGTCACCTCTTTTGTTCTCTTTCTTCGTGAAGTTTTCTCTTACATTACAGTCCATAATTTAAAAAAAATGTAAAACACAATTTGACGGTAATGCAGCAAGCCGGCTGAGGAGATAAACACGTGTCACTACCAGGTGCACATTTCTTTTGTTCGTGTCAGATTCTGGTAACAAAAAGAATACAGACAAGTGAATGGCCTTTGTTTATGTTTCAGCAAGACTCATGTCCTGTATCTCTAAACCCTTTAAGAACGATCAAAGGAAAGCAGCGTGTTAAAAGCTTAACAGATAAAGTCAAGACCGATAGCGGTAGCAATCGACTTTTTCGTGAGACTGGACACCCCGTGCACGCGCTGTACCTGTTTCCGTTCATTTGATATGTGCGCTTGATAAAACGCATCTACTTTTCCAGTTTAACATACGACACCTCCTGTGGAATTTCTTTGTCTGCCTTAACAAGCAGTGTTTCAACTCTGAGGTACCCAAATAACAAACAAATTGTTAACCATGAAAGGAAATCCAAACTCAAGAAGACGAAACATTTCTTACGGTCAAATAAACTTAAGAATACAATATTTGACATTTTATAATGAAGATACAACCTATTACTGATATTATGAAAAAAGTATAATATGTCATTTACAACACATAGTGATTATTCTTTGATATCTGCACCACATAACGTTATTTTCAAACCTTTATGAAATATTTCATACTAGTAAACAAAGGCTGTCTAAAGCCACAGCCCAGAATTTGATAATTTAACGATAATCTGGCACTGCTAAGACCGACGGTTAGTACAGAGCTCACAAATTCTAATTTCTGCGTTCATATGGGCATACAGAAGTGACAGAATATGTTGCATCTGATGTGTGTGTATATAATAAAATTTTTATTTGCAGTAAATTGTAGGAATAAGAAAATAAATCAGACCTAAAGTTTTATTTCCCGAAGAAAATTTTTTTCTTATGCTTAAGCTTTAAGTTTCTTTTCTTAAGTTTTTGTTTTCTTTTTACTTTACTCTGCAGATTTGAAATATTTTCAATGTACTAGTATAACAGCACAACATGATGATTATCATCAGCTTACGTACCAAATGAAATAATGAAATATCCATATGAAACTACTATATCACATTATATGAACAGAAATTCCTTATAACAGCGCGAGGGGAAGGTTTATTAGTTGATAAAATATGTAGAGATTCTGCCTATATTATATCCCACAACCACGTTAAATGTCAGATGCTATTTGAGATTCTGCAGCTCGGTGATAGGAGAAGGAAATTACCCCCCACCCCTTTTACACAAGTATATCACTTCTTATTGAGTTGCATCTTCAAACAGGTGATACTCGTATAGCTCATTAGGAAATGTCATGACATGTTACTCAATATGAATTCCTTAAGCATTTTATGCAGTGTGTGAATTTTTAAAGTTTCCTGGGACGAAACATCTTCGGATACAAGTGTTTTCAGGCTGAGTCTCAGAATACCACAATCATTTACGAATGTTTTCAGTATCATTATGATTTAAACATCGACGAGGGCGTAAAGCATCGTAACGAATATCGTAACTGGCAATAAATTATAGACATGAACACAGGAATAAAGGTTCTAACACAGTGGTCAACAAAGTGATTATTAAGAGTTGAAACCAATCTTTTCATTTTCCTTTGCCTGTTAAAGAAGAAGAATTTGGGCATACTCTGTCGTCGACGTGGAGCCAATAGAGACAGATGTTCTGTTTGAGAGAAGCCTGATATTTGCAGGCAAGAGAAATGATTCCACCAATAAAATTTCGTAGGTTGTTCACGGATGTTCTCTGAGTACTTTGGTACAAGTGATCTGTGGTCTCCGATGCCCCGTTATGCAATAAAAATGTAACTGCAATTTATTCGGTTTGATATTCCCGTTACATTTGTTTTTATAACATACAGGACACTGAAAAGCTTCTAATATACAACACCCAAAAAGAGCATTACAAAACAGAATAATGCAGTAAACCTCAAATGCAAAAATACGCTACTGTGATTCTGTCACTGCGATAACAGCTGAAAATAGTGTTGCTGTACCACCTTTCCATTGCTTTCAGTAAATTTATCTACGTGGATCATATTAAACAACTGTCCATCAATAAACACTAATACTGTGTATCAATGTTAACGTACAACTAATACTGCTGTAAAACAAACCAAGACATAACGGAGCATAACTGAATGCAAATTTGAGGGTGATGAGTAAAGTGAGCAACACTGTTGTAGTGTTGTCAACAACAAATACACTATGTGAATGGAACGAGTTTGTTTCCAAACCAAATACACAGTGCACACACTGCAGACATTTGCACTGCTGCGCAGATATTTTTAAGGCACAAAAGACACAAAAAGAAATAAAGTTAAGAAATAAAACGAAATGTAATTCCTCTGTAACTCACCACTGAAAACCACCAACATACTCAGAAAATATCCCTGAACAAACTTCTAAATACTGCGAAGTATTTCGGGGATCAACCAGATTTTATAGGTACTGATTCTTTATCGATGTTACAAACTTTCAGGACGATGGAGATGGAAAAAGGCATCTACATCTACATGATTACTCTGCTATTCAGAATTAAGTGCCTGGCAGAGGGTTCAATGAACCACCTTCAAGCTGTCGCTCTACCGTTCCACTCTCGAACGGCGCGCGGCAAATACGAGCACTTAAATTTTTAGGTGCGAGTCCTAATTTCTCTTATTTTATCGTGATGATCATTTCTCCCTATATAGGTAAGTGTGTACAGAATGTTTTAGCAATCGGCTGAGAAAACTGGTGATTGAAATTTCATGAGAAGATTCCGTCGCAACGAAATACGTCTTTGTTTTAATGATTGCCACTCCAATTCACGTATCATGTCTGTGGCACCATCTTCCCTATTTCGCGATAATACAAAACGAGCCGCCCTCCTTTGAACTTTTTCAATATCATCCGTCAGTCCCATCTGATACGGATCCCACAGTGCACAGCAATACTCCAGAATAGAGTGGAAAAGTGTAGTGTAAGCAGTCTGTTTAGTAGATACGTTGCACATTTTAAGTATTCTGCCAATGAATCGCAGTCTTCGGTTTTCTCAACCAACAACATTATCTATGTGATCGTTCCAGCTTAGATTATTTGTAATTGTAATCCCTAAGTATTTGCGGTAAGGGGCTTTGGTCTGGAAATGACCGAGTCGAAAGTTATAAGCGAAAATCGTTCTGATGCCTCTGGCAGTTGATCTGTTTCACTGAAAGCTCTTTGCTTTCCATGTTTTGGGAGGAGGTAGTATGGACCCAAACAAGAAAAAAAGGCTAGTAAACATGGGCTCTCGCTCTTCGCTAGTGCGAAGCACATATCTTCTGCTGAAGAAGTTCCCATAGCTCTTAAGGTATGTATTTTGAAGCCCATGTTCATTAGACATTTATTCCTGTTTTGGTTCACGTTTCCACGTCTGCAAGTTGATTACCCTACAATTTTGGTTCATATTACTACGTCTGAAAGTTGACTACCCTACAATTTAAGCAACAACAACATTGGTACCTGTTGTCGTATTCCGCTGTCAGAGGTATCAGAATGATTTTCGCTTACAACTTGCGACTCAGTCATTTCGAAGCCAAGTTGGCTTATCTCAAATTGATATATTTATCCTTTACCGTTATCCTTGATAGTTTGTAACATCATCACAGAATCACCCTGTATGCGCTGTCTGACGGAAAAAGTGAAGCTCACATAAGACATGGTCGGATGGAAATGTAACTTCGTACACGAGCACAGCATTTGCGGATATGTAAATAATGCTGTGTGACAGGTAGAACTGTTTTTCGTGATTAGTGCTGTTGGCAAGCCTGGAAGAGTATGCAAGAGACGTCCTGGAAGGCTATATAATTGACGTGAACAGCGTCAGATGTTGAGTGATTACTGTGATTCGGCATAAACGTGTGACACAGCGTTATCAGAACTTGAAAGAGCTAGAAACGGACCTGACTGTGGGTCTCCATTTGTTAGGCTGGTCGACTCGAGCAATATGCAGATCTGTGGGGTATTCAGATGCGACAGTGGTCTGTTGTTGGACTGCATTAGACTGTGACCACATGCAATCTTCGTCCACGTACCGGTCGACTACGGTTGAGTACCGCAAGGGAGAATTGCCGTGTTGTACACAAAGTACATCGTAACCCTCCACATCTGCGCCTGTCATCCGAGAAGAAGTAATGTACTCCATGCAACATTTGAAACAGGTTTATTGGGAGTTTCTTACTAGAATTCCTGGAATTTGTACGTAACGTACTATGGATGTCTCAGACGCAAAGCGACAATTTTGAATCGCTTATTATTCGTGCGCAGTCTTTAGTCAGAGTAGCTGTGCCGCTGAAAGATGTGCTTGCTTTTGTCAACGCTGCTGGGCGGCGATGTGCGCGAGAGTTCAGTCGTTATAGTAGTAGTGGTACAGGCGCTATGAACGTCATTGTTTTCCATCACATGATGACTTCATAACAAGTGCACACTAAAGTAACGGAAAAAATTTCTTTGACTTGTGCACACTTCTATCAAACGAAATATAACATATTCTGAGTACACCTGAGCACTAACGTAAGAAAAATTTGTAACATTACTTGAATTGACCCAGAGCTCCAGATTTACATAGCTTTTACGCAAATTACTTTGTGCGACTGTGCACCGCTACTTGCAATATAATAATAATAATAATAATAATAATAATAATAATAATAATTTCACGACTTTTTTACAGTGCGCATATGCACGCCATATGTATATATTGTATACTTTGTAATCTTTTTATGTTTCTCTATGATATACTGTACTTCTTCCTAGTTTGCTACTACTTGTATAGACGAATTTTTCAGTACAGTCGTTGCTATGTGCAAACATCATCCTGCACAATTCTGGAAGGATAGGCCGTGGGATAGTGAAACATATCTACTGGAATTTCTTATTCGAATTTCTGAAATTTGTACGTACTATGGATGTGTCAGACGCTAAGCGACAATTTTGAATCACATTATTCGCGCGCTATCTATGGTCAGAGTAGCTGTGCCGCTGGAAGATGTGCGTATTTATGTCATCGCTGCTGGGCAACTGCGAGCGCTGGAGCTCTGTCGTTACAGTAGTAGTGAGACAGATGCCGAGCAGAGGACTCATGCGAAGTAGACGTAAAGATAAGTGCATTTGCATTTAAGTAAAATGATCTGTATTTGAGAATTGTGAAACAGATGAGAAGGATTTGGTTAATGATTTGGAATGAGAAGAGTATGAAGAGGAATGAAGGTAATACTTTTATTTATTGGCATTGTAGTCGCGTAGTTGGGCTTCATTGTTGAATAAGACATCCGTATCAGGGGAGTTTGGATTTTTCATTTAAGATTGAATAATTTTCAATGTAAGCTACTTTTCATGTTCTTAATGATTTGTCTAATATCTGAAGAGTAAGAATTTGTCAGTCTTAATGTGTGTTGTAAAGTGAATTGCAAACAAGTAATAATATATCAGATAGTTACAAAAAACAGTCTGTTAAAAGAATATTTCACCTAAGAGTAGTGTCAATATCCTCGATCCAAGTCACGTTTATTTGAAGGAGTGTCTCACTTAACGATGTGTAAAAAATAGTTTACTTGTTCTCTGGAGCATTGCACTAAGCTCTCAGCAATTGTAGTTACCAATCTGCAGCTGGCGCACAGATACAGTAGCAGCAAACACCGCGTTTCCAAGCAATTACATTATGAATCAACAATATTATGAAAAGGAAAGTTTCCACTCACTATATAGCGGAGATGCTGAGTCGCAGGCACAACAAAAAGACTGTCGCAAGCAAAGCTTTCGGCCCGTAATGTCTTCGTCAAAACTAGACGACACACACACACACACACACACACACACACACACACTGACGTAAACGCAACTCACGCTCACAGATGTATGTGTGAGTTTCGTTTGCGTGAGTGTGTCTGTGTATGTCTTCCGACCACTTTTGACTGAGGCCTTACGGGCCGAAAGCTTTATTTGTGACATTCTTTTGGTGTGCCTATCTGCGACTCAGCATTTCTGCTATATGGTGAGTGGCAACTTTCGTTTTCATCATAGTGTTACATTCCATCCTGGATTTTCCATTGCTTAACATCATGAGGTAAGATATTTTCATTTTAGGATCAGTTTGCTTCGAAAATTGTCAACGCATGAGGACCATTTTATGAACAGAATTATTAGCCAGATCATTCATGCACAGTGTCCACTTTGTTTAATTAAAGAGGTTTATAGTAAAGTTCAGGATTTAATCAGTTTGCACATTTTGTCAGAAAGATTATAAAACGGGCATTCTCGCAGGCATTTGTATTTTTTTTCTTTCGCTATTGGAAATGCACGAAGTGACCCAAAACTAGACAAAAGCAAAGTTACAATGAAGCCAGTACGAGTTCAAAAAATCAAACAAAAATTTTTTTAAAAAAGAAACTTTCACTTTCTGTGTCGACTAGCACCATTGGTCTGAGAACAGCAGCAGCCGTACTGACAATTACCTTCCTATGCATAGACTGCTGTTAATACCAGAACACAAAGTAGTGCTGTAACTGGGAAGGATAGACTGCTGGTAACTGGCGTCTTATGGTATTCAGCGATGAATCACGGTTCTGCACTACCCCAGATGACCATCGCCGGTAAGTATGGCGGCGACGGCTGCATAGGGAAGAACCAATGTTTTGGTGTTACTTCCGGCGTAAAATGGTGAGGGGGGTCCACTGGGTATGAGTTCCAGCCACGATTTTAGTGACTGAGGGAACTGTGATAGCACAAACGTAGGTCACAGGCATCCTGCACCCTTATGTGCTACCTCTCATGCGACAGTACTGTGATGCCATTTTTCAACAAGACAGTTCTAACCCACACATATCGTGTCGTCCCTCTATGAACTGTGTGCGTCATGTTAACGAATTCGTGCAGCCAGTAATATCCTCAGATCTGCCTCTAATAAAATGTGTGATACTAGCTCGAACGAAGTCCATCCCTGTGCCAGTATCCATGATATCAAGGACTTGCTACAACAGTTGTTGACCAGCTTTCCTCAGGAGAGGATACAGATCTTCATGACAACCTTACAAACCGAATCAATGCATGTATCCAGATCAGAGGAAGAGCAACTTCATAGTGATGAGTTAGCTCATATTGCCAAGTTCTTTGTTCGTAATCACTGAAATAATAGGACACACCCTCTCAGCTCACGAAGTTTCACTTTGTTTCCTCCTCGCCTTCTTCTAAGTGTTTTTTTTTTTTTTTTGTCTTTATATAAGCTTAGAGGGTGGGGGGAAATATTTTTGCCCTTAAGGTAGGCAACCTAATTTACGCCATTCCACACCTGGGGCTGCTGATTTAAGTTGGGTTGCAGGAAATATTTTCCAAGCTAGTTTTATTTAGTCGAGAAGAAAAATCAATCTTTGTAAAACGACAATATAAAAAAAGAAAAAATAAACGTGGCTTGTTCGAAAGCGCATCTCTTCGTTCATCTGTGTAATTAGAATCTTCTGCTGGGTATCATTCATCATCATCTTGCTCTGCCCTGTGTATGCTGTCAGTTCTATTCTGCTCTTCGACAATGGTCTCCTTGACTCTTTAAGTGCGTGCTGAGGATTCCTGCCACAACATACTGCAAGTTTCAACTTTCCCCAAGAATGCTCACTCAGTCAGGTTCATATTAGAAGATATGACAGGCCATTTCATTTGGTTGATTCTTGTCTCCAACAGTGAAGTGCCCAAGACGTGGGTGCAATGGTCTGAGGCGGTTGCCTGTTTCAGTCCGCGTTGTTCTTCACTTCGGCCATCTGCCACGTCTTTGAAGTTTTATTGTAAACTTGTTCGGAACTTAGAGATTTTTCCACATCCGCGATTGGTAACCAGGAAGATGATAGGTCCGCGGCTCGTAATCACGTTGTCCCACACCAGCCACAGCTAGCACTGCAGTACGGCGCACGGCAACTCGCCGGCAGCCATCTCAGTTGCAGCCATGGTAAGACCGCATTTGCAATGCACACCTTCAACTTCGGAAATGGCGCGGAGTGAAGGGAGAGGAGTTCATTCCAGTCTTCTGCTTTCAGCTACGAGCTTCACACACTTCTATGTATGTCTTCTGCAGTCTAATTCTTGCTTCAAAGGGGATCTATTTCCGTGTTCAGATAACCACTCACGTTCCGTTTCGTTGTTGAGTTGAATCACAGGAATTACCCATCTGGTAATGATGGTTATGATTCTTTCTTTATTTCTTTTGGTTCATTCACATATTGTCTGAATAAATGTCTTATTTACCAGATTAAACTCAATGATTCCACAAACAATAAAGTAATTTATCGAACTGAATGCCCAGGTCCTCCAACCAAAAGCAATAGGCGAGGCGCCTGACAAGTTCAGCAACTTATTATACGACATTTCCACTGGGTGCGACAATTCATTCTTCAAGTATTCTATTAACTTCATGGAGGCAATCTGTCATTGTATATGATCTGGGGTGATAGAATTAGCATCAAATCTAATCTGCATGCCCACGGAGCAAGAGGTCGTATTCACAGCAGACAAGGCTTGCCAGTGTGTTCGTCGTCCTGTAAGAAGAATCCATAACCGGATTGTTTAATGTTGGGCTGCACAATAGCTTGTGGGATCCTCTCCCAATTCTGCACAGCCCTTAAATTACTCTCGATAACAATGAGTGGCGTCCGATACCCGTACATGATACCGGCCCGAAACAGGACTCCCACATCTACCTGATGGAGTCATGGGACTGCATAGCTGAGATGTGCACTGCTACGTGCTCGCTTCTACGCCCTTTTACGTTGATGATCAAACGTCAGACAAATACTCCACCAGGCAGTGAAGAGTCTCATTGCCGATGATCAAGGTGTTCCTTTGCCTACTTTCTCCATGCACTGCAGAGTTCAAAGTTAGTAATGTTGTTCGAAACAGACGCCAATAAGCCAGTTTTATGGTATGGAGGTAATTGCGAACTGTGTAGATCGACATAGCTTTTCTAATAATTATAAAAAGGCACAAAAGGCACCACAGTCGTGTTTATTCTCCTCGGCCATTGACTGACGTCCGGGCGACCACCCACGAGGCAGATTATCAGTGTTGTGTTTCTCACAATAACCACTGAATGGCAAGCTTTCTTCCTGTAAAATAACAAATTGCGCGTGGTTTAAGCTTGGAATGTCCATTGCCTCGTTGACGATTGGAGTCAGAACGCGCAATACTAAACCTCAAAAATGGTTCAAATGGCTCTGAGCACTATGGGACTCAACATCTTAGGTCATAAGTCCCCTAGAACTCAGAACTACTTAAACCTAACCAACCTAAGGACATCACACACACCCATGCCCCAGGCAGGATTCGAACCTGCGACCGTAGCAGCCCCGCGGTTCCGGACTGCAGCGCCAGAGCCGCACGGCCACCGCGGCCGGCTACTAAACCTCATTGAGAATGCATATTTACTTTTACAGCCATTACAAAGTTGGCTCTTCGTAAAGGTTTCATTTGATGGAAATATTGAGAAAGAGGTAATCGAGAAAAAAAGCATCAACTGCGAAAAATTATAAGAATTGTGAAAAAACTTTGTTGAGTTATTTATACTCCTACATTCATTTAAATTTTTCTGTGGGCAACAGATGAATCTGAAACGCGTGTACAGATTGAAAATAATAAGATACAGGAAAGTGATGCCAGATAAGTTGTATAAGCCTATTAAAGTATGAAGAAAGGTAAGACACAGTATGATGATCTTTGGATTTAAGGAAGAAAGCTTGGGGAAACTTTTTACAAATGGAACTTGTAAAATTATTCACACAATGTTTACAAAAGAAAAAAAACCCTTAAAACTGAAGCAACGCTGTAATCATTCTCCTTCACAAGGGAAAAAAATAGTTCAAATGGCTCTGAGCACTATGGGACTTATCTTCTACGGCCATCAGTCCCCTAGAACTTAGAACTACTTAAACCTAACTGACCTAAGGACATCACACACATCCATGCTCAAGGCAGGATTCGAACCCGCGACCGTAGCGGTCGCGCGGTTCCAGACTGTAACGACTAGAACCGCTCGGTCACACCGGCCGGCCCCTTCACAGGAAAGGAACAGAAAAGGAAAACAACTATAGACCTATATTTTCTGTCCATAATGTACAAAACATTCACTAAAATCATCACCGATAACATAAAAATATAGATTTCATTCAAACAAAGAAGAAAGCTGGCTTCAGGAGCTGTCGTATAACTACGGATCAGTCGCGAGCTAAATAATAAGTCACAGATTTTGAGAAAGTTTTTGTTTTGTTTTCAACTAAATATGCCCCAGTAGCCCTTGACATAAAAAATGCTGATCAATCTACTCGTAATTAGTCATCATCATCATCATCAGTTAAGACTGATTATGCCTTTCAGCATTCAGTATGGAGCATAGCGCCCTTATAAATTTCCTCCATGATCCCCTATTCAGTGCTAACATTGGTGCCTCTTCTGATGTTAAACCTATTACTTAAAAATCATTCTTAATTAGTATAATCAAGAATATGTATCTCAATGCTACAACTGCAATTAACTTCGAATAAACTCTAACATATAAGTAAGAACTTAAAAGAGAAAATTTGAAAGTAGCTTAAAATCACTTATGATAAGAATACAAGAAAGTAATACAAATTAACAATGAAATCAGAGTATGAGTTTTTGTATTTGGGACTGTTGACGTTGACTCAGTGGAGAGGGTAACAAGAGTAAAAGTAGCTTGGACTGCTATTGAGCTAAATAGGATTTTAAAAACGAAGTATCCATTGTGAAGGGTTTTTAACAATGCATGTTACTAGTTTGAAGCACGGCAATGAAACATGTGATTTTAATGTGAAAATCTTTCAAAAACTGAGGATGCTCAGCAGATGTTGGGAATTACTGTGCAAGTCAAGAAGACGTAAATGGATCAGTAAACAGACTGAAGTGGGATACGTAATTATGAACATAATGAAAATGATATGGAAATGGGCAAGACATGTACCCAGACAAATATGTCGTAGATGCAACGAAGAAGTTCTTTTATGGGTTCCAAGAGATAAGAGAAGGCCGAGACGATTACCTAATGGTAGATGACGTTTGAAATGTGCTGATGACGATGTATTAAAAATGGTGACTGGCCCTACAAGAACAACAACCTAGCTATTTGCCAGGATTATAACCAAGTTTAAAATTTTTTTTAAAAAAAGTAGTGGTAGAGTTCAGAATTGTGTAAGATAAAAACTTGACTTCGGCTTATATGAGGCAAATATTACATCTTTATTTACATTATACAACTGTCAGAGATATCTTTTTACGTGCACGTGGCATAAATGGTTAACTTTCACGAGACCTACGTGGTTACTGCTGCCATAAAGAGTTAGTCTAGTAAGTCTGTTGGCGAGCACGGTGAAGTCCGACGACAACACACAAGAAAATAACGGGCAGGAAGGCACGGTGCACGCACTGACACGCATAGCTCCTAACAGGCGCGCGTGCGCGCACGCACGAACCCGCCTGACGGTCTCGCTACCACTAAGCGCCAGCCACAGAGTAGTAACAAGCGAGACAAGTAACCTGAGACCTGTGGGAGACCATGCCAATTATACTTCCCGGTCTTCCACCACCTTCCTGACGTAAAAAACGACCCAAAGTCACTAAGGAGCGTGAAGTTTATTGCAACGAGAGCGCTTCACTGATCTACGACGCCTGTAAAACGGATTGAAGATGTTAAATGCAGAATGGAGTCATACTTTTCGAGTAACACAATATCGTCATAGCTAGCACATACTATAGCTAAGACTAATGGAACCACTGTCGCGAGGGTCGGAGTTGAAATAGCCGTCTGGAAGTTAGAATTTACATTTTCCTTAATTTCCTAAACCCATTAAGGCGAAAGCCTGAATGGTAACTTTGAAAATTCAACAACCGAATTCCTGCATCATCCTTGTCTGTCCAAGATAGAGACGAAATGCTAACGCCCTCTTAGTTTATGGGACGTTAAGTTCTAGTCTAATTCTTTTTGCGTGGTAATGTGCTTCTAACTTCCAGAGTTTGAATGTGATCTTCATCAGAATGTAAAGTCGTCCTATGAACCAGATCACACTGCTAACCAGGAATTAGGACACCTACAATTAGTACGAAGATTTTACATAACATAAGGTAAAATAAATATGAAATCTATTATTTTATTCATAATTTTGTGAATGTCTACAGTTGTCCTTCGTGAGCGAAAGCAAACTTTATGTACTGTAATTCAAGGATATTTTTGACGCAAACATTCAGAACACACTCCTTTGATTTGAAAAAAGAATGGGGCAAACTTGGGTGTGGTATTTGTCGCTATAGCCACTGGAGGGTGTGTTCCTTGTGAATCTGCAATATTTATCCCCTACCAGCAAATTGTTTATCATTCTGACCACTGTGACAAAAAGTGTAGATTAATTCATAATCAAAACATCGGCGATGCAGGATTATTACATTTTAAAAGTATGCTGCTTTATAGTTTGCCACGTAAAGCAGTTTTAGACAGGTTTCTTAGCATCAATCATGGTGTTGTAAAGCGATGTTGTTTTCAGTTATGCTCTGAAATGAGAAGCGTAGGTTGGAATAGCTGAAAATTAAGTTTATTTAGTTCAGGCACGGTAGGAGGCAATTTAAGGAGGTCCTCTGGTTTTAACACGATATTATGGACTACTAGGGCTGAATAAACGAGATTAAGTACGTTATGCACAGATTTTGCGTGGATGTGCTAATAAAACTAATATATAACTGGTTTTACGGTCGGAAGAAGAAAGGAAATATGGCCATAACTAAAGAATGGTGGGCTAATGCTACGAAGATCGCGGCGTTCACGAACTCTGAAGAACTTTCGTTTCTCGGGGAGCTGGACAATTAAAATTATTGGAATCTTAGAGAGCCATTTCTCAATTTTTTTCGATTTTAGTATCTGTTACTATTTACATTTTTCCCGTAGCTCTCAGACCAGTGAAAGAACTCGTTTCAACAGCTGTTTCTGGGTGCTTTTATCTCTTGGTGCTTTAGAAAAATTGAGTCATTAAAAGAGATGATCGTACAAAATTGTTAGAGGTGGTAAAGTTTATTACTAACGTACACGAAAAAATTAAAACCAAGCGAGGTGGCGCAGTGGTTAACACATTGGCTCGCATTCGGGAGGACGACGGTTCAATCGCACGTCCGGCCATCCTGATTTAGGTTTTCCGTTATTTCCCAAAACCACACCAGGCAAATGCTAGGATTGTTCCTTTGATAGGGCACGGCCGCCTTTCTTCCCCGTCCTTCCCTAATCCGATGAGACCGATGACCTCGCTGTTTGGTCTCTTCCGCCAAACAACCCAACCCAACAAAACCGAGGGAGGTGGCGCAGTGGTTAGAAACTGGACTCGCATTCGGGAGGACGACGGTTCAATCCCGCGTCCGGCCATCCTGATTTAGGTTTTCCGTGATTTCCCTAAATCACTCCAGGCAAATGCCGGGATGGTTCCTCTGAAAGGACACGGCCGACTTCCTTCCCCATCCTTCCCTACTCCGATGTGACCGGTGACTACGCTGTCTGGTCTCCTTCCCCAAACCAACCAACCAACCCCCCCCCCCCAACCCAACAAAATTAAAAGTCATTGTCAGAGCAGTGTGCTTATCGAGAGTTTCGGTGTATTGATTAAATTTACCTAGCAGACAGTAAACACAATATGAAGAATCGACTCAAATAAGACTATCTGAGCTACCTAGCGTATCTGATGCTTTATTGCTACTCTGCATAGTATCTTCGCATAATATGACTTTATGGCTTCACAAAAGTCACTGTAGACTTAGAGGATGTATGTATCTAACTTGGTGGCTTACTACGCACACCGATATGAAGGAGTCATAAGATCTCAGTGATGGATGCACCGAACGCAGCTGCTGGCATCGACTGATCGCAGCAGACGTCACATCTTTTTGCTAGCTGGGCGGCATAACATTGCTAAGCGACAGCAGGGCTAACGATGACTTTTGATATTGCAGGCAGGCCAGCGAGTATTCGTGGACGAGGGTGGCATCAGTTGCTAAGCGACCGCCGTTGCATTGGACTGTAGAACGTTGCTGATATACAGGGTGAGTCACCTAACATTACCGCTGTATATATTTCGTAAACCACATCAAATACTGACGAATCGATTCCACAGACCCAACGTGAGGAGAGGGGCTAGTGTAATTGGTTAATACAAACCATTAAAAAAATTCACGGAAGTATGTTTTTTAACACAAACCTACGTTTTCTTAAATGGAACCCCGTTAGTTTTGTTAGCACATCTGAACATATAAACAAATACGTAATCAGTGCCGTTTGTTGCATTGTAAAATGTTAATTACATCCGGAGATATTGTAACCTAAAGTTGACGCTTGAGTACCACTCCTCCGCTGTTCGATCGTGTGTCGGAGAGCACCGAATTACGTAGGGATCCAAAGGGAATGGTGATGGACTTTAGGTACAGAATAGCCTGGAACAGCACATTACGTCCACATGCTAACACCTTTTTACTGGTCTTTTTCACTGACGCACATGTACATTACCATGAGGGGTGAGGTACAAGTACACACGTGGTTTCCGTTTTCAATTACGGAGTGGAATGGAGTATGTCCCGACATGTCAGGCCAATAGATGTTCAATGTGGTGGCCATCATTTGCTGCACACTATTGCAATCTCTGGCGTAATGGTGGTTGTTGTTGGCATGTTTAAGGGGGAATAAACAGCTAAGGTCATCAGTCCCCCTCTAGCGTAATGAATGTCGTACACGCCGCAGTACATCTGGTGTAATGTCGCCGCAGGCTGCCACAATACGTTGTGTCATATCCCCTGGGGTTGTAGGCACATCACGGTACACATTCTCCTTTACCGTACCCCAAAGAAAGAAGTCCAGAGGTGTAACATCAGGAGAACGGGCTGGCCAATTTATGCGTCC
The DNA here is from genome assembly GCF_023897955.1 of Schistocerca gregaria. Lineage (NCBI taxonomy): Eukaryota > Metazoa > Arthropoda > Insecta > Orthoptera > Acrididae > Schistocerca > Schistocerca gregaria. The sequence continues at coordinate 945,468,157 of NC_064920.1, forward strand.
TCCACGTCCTATGAAACGCCCGTCGAACATCCTGTCAAGGCTCAGCCTAGTGTTAATTGCGGAATGTGCAGGTGCACCACCATGCTGATACCACATACGTCGACGCGTTTCCAGTGGGTCATTTTCGAGCTACGTTGGCAGATCATTCTGTAGAAACGCGATGTATGTTGCAGCTGTTTGGGGCCCTGCAATGAAGTGAGGACCAATGAGGTGGTCGCCAATGTTTCCGCACCATACATTTACAGTCCACGGCCGCTGTCGCTCCACCTGTCTGAGCCAGCGAGGATTGTCCACGGACCAGTAATGCATGTTCCGTAGATTCACTGGCCTGTGGTTTGTGAAACCCGCTTCATCGGTAAACACGTAGAACTGCAACGCATTCTCTGTTAATGCCCATTGACAGAATTGCACTCGATGTTTAAAGTCATCACCATGTAATTGCTGATGTAGTGACACATGAAACGGGTGAAAGCAATGACGATGCAGTATGCGCCAAGACACTACTTTGACTCAGTCCACCGGCTCTCGCAATGTCCCGTGTACTCATGTGTGGGTTCATGGCAACAGCAGCTAACACACCAACTGCCCCAACTTCTCCTGTCACGGGCCTGTTACGGACCCGTTTGCGTGCTACGACCATACCTGTTGCATACAGTTGGCGGTTGATGTTTTGCAATGTGCGGCACGTTGGATGCTCTCTGTACGGGCACCGTTCTGCATACACCCTTCAGGCTTCAGCTGCATTTCGTCGACACTCGCCATAGACGAGTATCATCTCCGCCTTTTCAGAGTTCGAATACACTATGGTCACAGTTCCTACAACACTACACTATCACAGACCTCTGGTAACACGGTGTATTACAGTTGGTCTGCGTGCGGAGACGAATGCAGAATAACAATAGCAGCAAGCGCTACATGCGGACACTGCGACAGCTAGACCAAACCACAATAGTGCACTACAGCCACACTCGTAAACACGGTCGACATCGTAAACATGCCCCTGCAGATGCTGCTCGCCGACCGTGGCCCGTGTTTGTTACAACACGCAACTGGACGTCGGAGGTTTCAAGCGTCAACTTTAGGCTACAATATCTCCGGATGTAATTAACATTTTACAATGCAACAAACGGCACTGATTACGTATTTGTTTATACGTTCAGATGTGCTAACAAAACTAACGGGGTTCCATTTTTAAAAAACGTAGGTCTGTGTTAAAAAACATACTTCCGTGCATGTTTTTAATGGTTTGTATTAACCAATTACACTAGCCCCTCTCCTCACGTTCGATCTGTGGAATCGATTCGTCAGTGTTTGATGCGGTTTACGAAATATATACAGCGGTAATGTTAGGTGACTCACCCTGTACATCAGCAACGTTCTAGAGTCCAATGCAACGGTGGTCGCTTAGCAACTATAAACTATAAACTTTTTTGTCACCCCACATACAGTCAGCTACCTGGGTAGCAGCCTAACCTTGATAGGTTCTGGGGGCAATATTGCATACTGTAAGATTTACTGAAACTCAGAGAGCAAGATTGGTTTTCTGAACATTATCTGCCAGTTGCTGGAATGACCAAAGTATGAACTCAGTCCCCGGGCGACAAGAGTCGTTTGTTCCAACATATGAAGTTCTGCAGTCTGTGGTAGGTTGTTCCCTGTTCCGTCAATGACTGTCAGAACCGCCTCTTCAACATGCTGAGTGAGTCTCCCCAGACATACACGCTGAGTGCCTCTGGTATTTCTTCCTATCCCAAAGGGGTATTATTATTCTCCCTACGTTTTAAGTACCACCCGTTCACACGAGGGACAGAAGGTTTTGCAGTAAGTGAAGTGAGGCTCAGTTTCAGTTTCAGTGGAAGAAAGCATATGGAACCTGTTGATTAGAGGGTTGCGTGTCACACCTTGCTGGTCCCTAACTCCAATTTCCAGCCGTACCACTAACACGCCACTCACAATCCAGCGGACCGATCAAAGATGAAAATAGAAATACAAGCGATCGGTCAAGTGAAGCCTTTCCCCATATTTTAATAATCAAAATTGATTTTGGTAATCATTCTGATGTACATACGTACGAGTCATTTAGTGAAATTTAGCTAAGCGATTTGTTAACATCGAGTATAGATTTAAGTGTCAGGAAGTCGTTTCTGAAAGTATTTCTATGAAGTGTAGCCATGTATGGAAGTGAAACATGGACGATAAATAGTTTGGACAAGAAGAGAATAGAAGCTTTCGAAATGTGGTGCTACAGAAGAACGCTGAAGATTAGATGGGTAGATCACATAACTAATGAGGAAGTATTGAATAGGATTGGGGAGAAGAGAAGTTTGTGGCACAACTTGACCAGAAGAAGGGATCGGTTGGTAGGGCATGTTCTGAGGCATCAAGGGATCACCAGTTTAGTATTGGAGGGCAGCGTAGAGGGTAAAAATCGTAGAGGGAGGCCAAGAGATGAATACACTAAACAGATTCAGAAGGATGTAGAATGCAGTAGGTACTGGGAGATGAAGAAGCTTGCACAGGATAGAGTAGCATGGAGAGCTGCATCAAACTAGTATCAGCATTGAAGACCACAACAACTATGATTTAGAAGGCAAACAAAGTGTCTCAGACAAACCTTGATTAGCACTCTGGATGAGTGGATTGCAGAAAGAAATTGCCCTAAATATAGCTGCAGTGTCTAAGATCTCCGTATTAATTAAATATGCGTTATGCATCTGCAGAAAGGTGAAATCGATTTTACGGCAGTGTTTCGCGTGCCACGGACAGACTGGATTCAGAAGTTTGTTATAGTTTCTTGTGAACATATATTCTGGCTCTGAGCACTATGGGACTTAACATCTTAGGTCATCAGTCCCCTAGAACCACATAAACCTAACTAACCTAAGGACATCACACAACACCCAGCCATCACGAGGCAGAGAAAATCCCTGACCCCGCCGGGAATCGAACCCGAGAACCCGGGCGTGGGAAGCGAGAACGCTACCGCACGACCACGAGATGCGAGCTGAACATATATTCTGAACATCTTATTTTCGTTGTTTGATGGTGGCAAACACTTATCATTGTGAGATGATCCCAGAGTGAACAAATCAAATCAAATCATGTTGCTCGCTAGTCGCCTCGTCTCAAACTGATTCTAAAAAAAAAAAAAAAATGGACTTTGCCGCTGCAGACCCCCAATTGTTGAGAACTATGTCACTTATCTTGTGTACCCTAAGAAAATATGCGAACAACTAAGGAAACTATCCAGAGATAGTACTAGGGGCGTTACTAGGCGATGACAGGAGCGAGAATAACTTTCTTCTGGAATTAAAAACGTAGATAGATAGACAGATAACAGATGGAGAGAGAGAGAGAGAGAGAGAGAGAGAGAGAGGAGCTGGAGGGAGGTAGAGAGAAAATGTGGAAAATTCAAATGGGAAGTAAAAGTGGAAAATTTAGTAAACTCAATCAGTCAAGAAATGTCTTTCACTATATTAAAATAATGAAAGATTGTTTTGGAAATCATTCTGGCGTAAATATATGCCAATTTAAGAACTTTCAGCATTGCAGCGCGTCAGCAATCGTAATTATCTAAATAAATTATGAATAATCCGCCTCGACTGCGAAAATTCCGGTGTTTACCCAGGTTTCAACGTGGATAACCACGCCTTCTTCAGAACAAAATAAAAAAATAAAAAACAGCTTGCCTAAATGTGCATAGTCAATTTCTAAAATGAACACCCACAACGGCAGGTCCCCACAAAATTTATTAACATTACACGGTACATCCGTACCAAGTCAATAACACTACTTAACTCTGTGTGCTGCCTCGCCCCAGCCAATTTTATACAAGGTACGTTGACGACATTTTATTTGTCATTAACGGTACTCAGAATGATGTAGACCGTATTTTTTCTATCTTTAGTGAGTTTCATGATAACATCAGGTTTACACCTGAGAGGGAATCCTTGACGAGGTCCTTGAACTATTTGGATCTCACGTTGATGGTGGTGGATAGCCATACTGAGTTTAATATATACCGGAAAGACACGTACTCTGATAACATCATTTCTGCAGATTCGGCGCATCCGCTTGCCCATAAGATGGCCTTCTTCCATTCGAATATACATCGAGCTACAGCTATCCCTCTGTCACCGGAAGCGTTAGAGACCGAATTGGTCACACTGGAAGCTATCGCTAGAAATAATGGTTATAGTTCACAATTGGTAAGACGTTTGTACAACAAGAAAATAAATAAAAATAATGGTACGGCTTCCACATTAGGGGATTTAGTAAATGACAAACCGATGGCAATAGTATCTATGCCTTTTGTAGGTAATGTAAGTTACAAATTAGGTCGTTTGCTTACAACCTATAACTTTAGGGTAGCCTTTTCTACCAACAACAATCTGCACAAGAATTTAATCCACTCGTTGCAGATCACAAGTGACAAACTTTCTCAGTCTGGTGTGTATAAAGTTACTTGCGGTGACTGTCCGAAATTTTATATCGGTCAAACAGGCCGAGCTCTCATGACTAGATATAAAGAGCACATCCCCACCAGAAGCGGTGATGGCACGAGGGGTTCCACTTACGCAGAACACCTTATACAAATGGCTCATGCGCCAAGTCCTCCGTCTAATATAGAGTTGCTTCATGCTGAAGTTAAGGGCTTAAAATTGGATATCTTAGAGGAAATGCAGATTTTTAAACACCTGCAGTATGCCAAAGACGATGTCCTCAACGATCAGCTACAATTAAAAAACAGAAATTTCTTTGAAGGTTTCGGTCCCTTACTTAATTCTTTTCATTAAACCACATGACGTGGAAGTTGGCTGATGCATGCACAGGTTGTTGATTGTTAACGGATGATAACGATGCCCCTCCCCCTCTCTTTTTTGGCACCTTTCCCTTTCTGTGAGTTGAAGGTTTGGTTAGCCAAGATGAACGCCTTTCGGTCATCGTAAGCTCATATCGTTGCGCGCTTTTAAGACGTATTGTATCTTCGTTGGCTTCTATATTTATAAGATCGTGGAGCCAAGATATGTCCTAAATCTTTTATGTTTTTTGATTACGGCCTGCTCAGCCACTTAGCATTTTGGCGAAGTAGCGATAGTGATGGTTTCTGTTAGCAGAAATTGAGTGGTTTTATCCGTCAACAACATTTGAGTTTTTCTTTCCACCGCCCCCCCCCCCCCCCCCGCCCCCACACCACCCCACACCATTATCCGTTAAGGTGTCAAGTTTTGCAGACCGTTTGCTCTGTGAGTTACAACTTAATGGTTCCCGCATGTAGTATGGTTTGGAACCAATTGCACTTTACTATGTCCTCATGCATAGCCATTTCTGTATGTTAGTTGTAATTTTTACCTAATTTTAGCGCCTCCATATTAGTTAGTGGCTGATGCACGACCTGTGCGCAATGTTGGACGAGAATTAATATGTCGTAATTTCCGCATCAATGCTTGTTTTCACTTACTATTTGGGCGACAACTTTTTGTAGTTACTTAGGCCCCGATTCATGTTAACTATTGTATCCCGTTTCTATGCATAAGAAGAGCGTTTCTTAGCCGCGCGCATGCGCAGAGATTGTCGACAGTCGCTCAGGGGAACAGCCAGCGAGGCCTTAGTGCAGTGGAGAGCCTGTGACGCATCGCACGTTGGCTGGGGCGAGGCAGCACACACAGTTAAGTAGTGTTATTGACTTGGTACGGATGTACCGTGTAATGTTAATAAATTTTATGGGGACCTGCCGTTGTGGGTGTTCATTTTAGAAATTGACTATGCCCATTTAGGCAAGCTGTTTTTTATTTTGTTCTGAAGAAGGCGTGGTTATCCACGTTGAAACCTGGGTAAACACCGGGAATTTTCGCAATCGAGGCGGATTATTCATAATTTATTTATATATGCGAATCATGTATTATCCATGCTAAAAATCAATCTACATTAGGACCGGGCGAGGTGGCGCAGTGGTTAGTACACTGGACTCGCATTCGGGAGAACGACGATTCAAACCCGCGTTCGGCCATCCCGTTTTAGGTTTTTTCGTTATTTCCCTAAATCGTTTCAGGCAAATGCCGGAATGGTTCCCTTGAATCCTTTCATAATCGGAGCTTGTGTTCCGCCTCTAATGATCCCGCTGCCGACGGGACGTTAAACACCAATCTCCTCCTCCTCAATCAACATTAGGATAAAAATATCAGTTAATTTCAATAAATAACGAAATAAAGTAAATGTGAACACCTCTTCAGGCCAAGGGTATGGCAGAGTATCTGCTATGAGCGGCGTATACAATGGTGCGCAAATATATATATATATTAAACCACAATTTAAATTTAGCACTTAAGAGCACTCCAGAGGCTAAGAAACAGCTGAGAACCTGTACAATTCTTTTTGTTACAGGAAGTTATGGTGTTAGGGTTAAGAATTTGTTCTGCGAGTAGTTCCAATGCCTTGCAGTCTGAGTATGGACGTTGCAGGTGCATGTGTTTTCTTAGGAATGGTGTTGTCAGAAACACAGATAGAAGGTTAGAGGTGGAGCATAAACTCAGGTAGGGCACGTACGGATAACGAAATCACCCGTATCTTTTTCGAAGGAACCATGACATTTGTCTCAAGTAATTGGAAGGGAAATCATGGAAAACCTCTACGTGGATGGACGAACGGGGATTTGAATCGCTGTGCCCTCGAAAACGAGTCCAGCGCCTTTCTATTTCTTCATGTGTCAGAAATCAAAGGCTCGTACGACAGACTATTTGCAGAAACTTTCAACATGTGTCAAATATGGGCCACTGAGTGTAAATTCTTAACAAATTAATCAGAGCAGTAGAAGAACACTTCGACGAGTTTTAGGAAGACGAGACGGTGACATAGCCCGTAACTAGTTTGAGGTAACACTTTTTTATCGAATGACTGACAACATTTATTCACTACTAATACCTTTTTCTAAGGAATGGCGTATGTTGTTGACGCATTTGTGACAATGTAATCCTTCTCATGTTTGTTACGTTTTTCATGACTTTTCTCATGACGTTAAACTTCTATTTACAGCACAGATAATGTTGATAAGATCTTTATTTGAAGCCGTTCTGATGTAGGTAACAGAACCCACAGATGTTGCACAGTCTCAGCGCTACACTAAAGATATTTATTAATAATATTTACATTCTGTTATGAATCAGGAATGGTTTTTTGGTTTGGAAATAGTACCAATAGGAGGAAGAGGTCACTAAGAGTCACAGTCTTGTTAGACCGGCGGGAGAGTGTAATAGAAATGTTGAAAAATCTTAACTGGCAGAACTCGATGGAATACGCCATACCCCTCTCAAACGTGCTTGCAAAACTTCATGACTCTCCTTTCAGCGTAAAAATCAGTAATGTACTTCAGCCTCTTATTTGTCAATTCCGTAGAGTTCGTGCAGATAAAACGATGGAAGTAACTCCCACAGAGCTGTAGATGTATTCGCCTTCCCTTGCTCCATCCACGAATGGAATAGGAGAAAACTTCAATACATGGTTCAGTACTACCGCAGAGGAGCGTATCAGTAACCATAAGACAGTGACAGCATCTATGACTATTACAAGGACTGTCAAGAAAAGTAGGAAAATATTTTTGCCTAGCAAGAGTGACAGGATACGAACTGCTGAGTATCTGTGTCATCAACATCAGGACGAAGATGAAGAACACAAATGAAAAAAAAAATCAAAAGGATCGTTCAATAAGCCTTAGGCAAGTATGTTCCAAGCAAGGTCTTAAGGGATGGGAAAGAGCCTCCGTGATTTAATACCGTAACTGCTATGTAAACACACAAAGCTTCCTCACAGATTCAAGATAACTTAAAACCTAGCTAACAAACAAAAACTGCACGATGCGAAAATATCTAGATCTACATGGATACTCTGCAAATCACATTTATGTGCCTGGCAAAGGGTTCCTCGAACCGCCTTCACAATTCTCTATTATTCCAGTCTCGAATAGCGCGCGGAAAGAATGAACACCTATATCTTCCCGTACGAGCTCAAATTTCCCTCATTTTATCGTAGTGATCGTTCCGCCCTGCCGGCCGCGGTGGTCTTGCGGTTCTAAGCGCTGCAGTCCGGAACAGCGGTACTGCTACGGTCGCAGGTTCGAATCCTGCCTCGGGCATGGTCGTGTGTGATGTCCTTAGGTTACTTAGGTTTAAGTGGTTCTAAGTTCCAGGGGACTGATGACCTAAGATGTAAAGTCCCATAGTGCTCAGAGTCATTTTTTTCGTACCGCCCTATGTAGGTTGGTGTCAACAAAATATTTTCGCATTCGGAGGAGAAAGTTGGTGATCGTAATTTCGTGAGAAGACTCCGTTGTAGCGAAAAACGCCTTTCTTTTAATGATTTCCAGCCCAAATCCTGTATCATTTCTGTGACACCCTCTCCCATATTTCGCGATAATACAAAACGTGCTGCCTTTCTTTGAACTTTTTCGAAGTACTCCGTCAGTCCTACCTGCTAAGTATCCCACATAGCACAGCAGTATTCTAAAAGTTTTGCAGTTTGTTTTGATCTTCTGATTACTTTATTAGTCGATAAACGACAGCGTCATCTGCAAACAACCGAAGACGGCTGCTCAGATTGTCTCCTAAATCGTTTATATACACTCCTGGAAATTGAAATAAGAACACCGTGAATTCATTGTCCCAGGAAGGGGAAACTTTATTAACACATTCCTGGGGTCAGATACATCACATGATCACACTGACAGGACCACAGGCACATTGAGACAGGCAACAGAGCATGCACAATGTCGGCACTAGTACAGTGTATATCCAACTTTCGCAGCAATGCAGGCTGCTATTCTCCCATGGAGACGATCGTAGAGATGCTGGATGTAGTCCTGTGGAACGGCTTGACATGCCATTTCCACCTGGCGTCTCAGTTGGACCAGCGTTCGTGCTGGACGTGCAGACCGCGTGAGACGACGCTTCATCCAGTCCCAAACATGCTCAATGGGGGACAGATCCGGAGATCTTGCTGGCCAGGGTAGTTGACTTACACCTTCTAGAGCACGTTGGGTGGCACGGGATACATGCGGACGTGCATTGTCCTGTTGGAACAGCAAGTTCCCTTGCCGGTCTAGGAATGGTAGAACGATGGGTTCGATGACGGTTTGGATGTACTGTGCACTATTCAGTGTCCCCTCGACGATCACCAGAGGTTTACGACCAGTGTAGGAGATCGCTCCCCACACCATGATGGCGGGTGTTGGCCCTGTGTGCCTCGCTCGTATGCAGTCCTGATTGTGGCGCTCACCTGCACGGCGCCAAACACGCATACGACCATCATTGGCACCAAGGCAGAAGCGACTCTCATCGCTGAAGACGATACGTCTCCATTCGTCCCTCCATTCACGGCTGTCGCGACACCACTGGAGGCGGTCTGTAGGATGTTGGGGCGTGAGCGGAAGACGGCCTAACGGTGTGCGGGACCGTAGCCCAGCTTCATGGAGACGGTTGCGAATGGTCCTCGCCGATACCCCAGGAGCAACAGTGTCCCTAATTTGCTGGGAAGTGGCGGTGCTGTCCCCTACTGCACTGCGTAGGATCCTACGCTCTTGGCGTGCATCCGTGCGTCGCTGCGGTCCGGTCCCAGGTCGACGGGCACGTGCACCTTCCGCCGAACACTGGCGACAACATCGATGTACTGTGGAGACCTCACGCCCCACGTGTTGAGCAATTCGGCGGTACGTCCACCCGACCTCCCGCATGCCCACTATACGCCCTCGCTCAAAGTCCGTCAACTGCACATACGGTTCACGTCCACGCTGTCGCGGCATGCTACCAGTGTTAAAGACTGCGATGGAGCTCCATATGCCACGGCAAACTGGCTGACACTAACGGCGGCGGTGCACAAATGCTGCGCAGCTAGCGCCATTCGACGGCCAACACCGCAGTTCCTGGTGTGTCCGCTGTGCCGTGCGTGTGATCATTGCTTGTACAGCCCTCTCGCAGTGTCCGGAGCAAGTATGGTGGGTCTGACACACCGGTGTCAATGTGTTCTTTTTTCCATTTCCAGGAGTGTAGATAAGGAACAGCAAAGGGCCTATAACACTACCTTGGGGAACGCCTGAAATCACTTCTGTTTTAGTCGATGACTTTCCGTTAATTACTACGAACAGTGACCTCTCTGACAGGAAATCGCAAATCCAGTCACATAACTGACGTCTCACGCAATTTTACTGCGCGCCGCTTGTGTGGTACAGTGTCCAAAGCCTTCCGGAAATCCAGGACCACGGAATCGATCTGAAATCCGTTGTCAAAACCACTCAGTACTTCATGTGAATAAAGAGCCAGTTGTGTCTCACAGGAACGATGTTTTCTAAACCCATGTTGACTGTGTGTCAATAGGCTGTTTCCTTAAAGGTAATTCATAATGTTAGAACACAACATATGTTCTAAAATCCTGCTGCATATCCAAGTTAACGATATGGGCCTGCAATTTAACGATCTGAGCATCAGTACTTGCTATTAGCCCTTGGAGCTCTGGTACTTTCCCAACACAGCTACGACTATTTACAACTGTTATACCAATGGTTCCTGTATCTGTGTTCTTCCTGTGTTCAGCCTGCACCCTTTGTGACTGAAGCCCATCTTGTGTTTTCCCGAGAACCTCTAACCCAAAAAACCGCCCAGTCCACGCTACACAGCCCTTGCTACCCGTGTAGCCGCCTCCTACATATAGAGGACACTTGACCTATTCAGCAGAACCCGAAACCCAACCACCACCCTTTGGCGCAAGTCGAGGAATCTTTAGCCTATACGGTCGCAGAAGCATCTGAGCCTCTGATTCAGACCCTCCACTCGGCTCTGTACCAGAGGTCTGCAATCGGTCCTGTCGACTATGCTGCAAATGGTCAGCTCTGCTTCCATCTTGCAAGCAAGACTGGCAAGACTATTTTCTTAGTCACGCTGTACAGCATTTGCAGCGTTATTCCAGGCAAGGCAACAATACCTCCCCAGCATTTCCTGTCCAGTTCTCTTGTGTGAGCAGACAAAATAACTTCACTGAACTCATGTTAAAATAGTTGGATGTTTTTCAGTTTATTAATTGAATGCTTATATCCAGTCGTTAAGATCTTTTATCTAAAATATGTTTTGTAAGTTTGCTGTTGTCAACGACCTATGTAATATTGGAGGGAAAGGGGCTAATCATCTCTTTACCTGAAGTTCCATAACGCGTAGGTGACCTATCTCTGCCGCAGAGGGAGCCAATGTAAGTCTCTGCAATCGTTGGGATAATTGAGTCTGGGACGATGCATTTGGTACCCCTCATGCTGTCGTAAGTATTGCAGCTATTGAGAGCGTAGACAATGAAGTAGATATTACTCATCTGAAAAATAGAAAGTAACTCTAGTGTACATACACGAGCTCTGTGAAGTTATTTTGTCTATTCACAGAAAAGAACAGGACAGGAGATGTTGGGAAGGTATGCTCTGTCTGTAAACTGAAAAAGAGTATAGATCGTGGTGGAGGATGTGCTCTACAGCAAGACTGAGAATCAATTTCTCCTCTAGTATTGCAGAACAGTGCACAGAAATTTACGTAGATTCTGTCCATATGCGTTTCTTGCTTTAGTTTTATTAGTAACTCATATCTTTATTTCACACTCTGCGAAAAACCAACACTCCTCGGGCATGTCGGCATACTGCATCACCACTCATTCGTAAGGCGCATTGTAGAGGGGATTAGTATAACTTTGTGAAACAGCCAGTAGGTGCTTCTTGTGATATAGTGGGGTAAAGAGAGTTGGGGCTCATCTGCTCGCTCTTCGATTTGCAGACCAACGAAAGAGAAAAGTGCACGACCACAATCTACCCACCAGCCCCCTCTGACCTGTTACAACTGCCAGAACACATTTTACCCTTTAATATGGCTCTGCTACACTTAGGCGTGGTACAAATACTTAATATTTGTTCTTAAAACTCTTAATTTAACAATTGGCATTACTTTTGACAAGTTTTTTAATAATTAGCTGCTTTTCCATCCTCTTCAACGCTGTAACTATTGGTCCTAGAAAATTTAGTACAGTTTGAATTTTGTGCTGGGAAACATTTTTGCTAGAAGCCGTGGTGTTCGAGTTATAAATTTTAAAAAGTGGCCTTTAAAAACAGCCCACCCGCAATCCTACATCCCACCGGACATGATTTTTAGTATGTTGTTCAGGACACTCCCTCCTACCATTGTACAAAAATTTTAAGATTACACGAATTTTTTTCTGCTAATTTTCCTTCGTTGACTGGACTAAACTATACCACTCCAGTGGTATAGTATGAAGACAAACTGCTGGAAAAAGTATTTACCGTAAAATCATCCAGAGCGACCTTAAGTGAAATGACCAAATAGAACAAATAGAAGGAAAAGCAAATGACAACATGAGATTCATAGGAATAATCTTAAGAAAATGTATCTTATGCACGGAAGTAATGACTTACAAAACACTTGTCCGACCGAGTCTTGAGTATTGGTCATCACTCTGGGGCCCTCACCATGTAGGACTAATAGAGGATATAGAAAAGATCTAAGAAAAACTAGTGGGTTTCGTGATAGGGTCGTTTACTCGGCGTGAGAGCGTTACACATAGTGCAGTACCAGACGGTACAAAAGAGGCGTAGTGCCGAGAAGAGACGAACAACACATCTTTCCTCCCACAAACGTCTCGTGAAATGATCACAATGAGGGTGTAAGGGTGCTGCGGATGAGAACCACAGGGGCTCTGACATGAAAAGAAATGGCACCCCAGCTCATCATTCCTGGTTGTCGGGTCGTATGACGGCTGACAGGTTGGTATCCCGCTGCCTTATGGGGCGTCTCCAGACACGTGTTCGCTGGTCATCGGCGCTCAGTTTGAAGCTGGATTCATCGCCCAGGACAAATCTGCTGCAGTCAATGAGATTCCAGGCCGAAGACGTGTCTAAAGAGGCCCCGAAGAGCGGTGGGATACCAACCTGACTGTCGCCCGCTATATATCCCGGCAGCTAGAGTAATAATGAATACTCTGGGGTGCCATTTCTTTTCATAGCAGCACCCCTTTCGTTGTTATCCTCGGCATCCTTACACCCCAGCGGTACGTCGACAATATTCTACGCCTTGTTTTGTTGCACTTCATATCAAAAAATCCTGGGCTTCAATTTCAGCAAGACAATGCACGCCCACCTACGGCGATAGTTTTCTACTTCTGGTCTTCGTGCTTTCCAAACCCTACTTTGGCCAGCAAGGTCGCCGAATTTCTCCGAAACTGAGAACGTTTGGAGCAGGACCCTTCGACCAGCTCGGTCTTTTTTTAAGATCTAATGCGCTAATTGGACAGAATTTGGCACGAAATCTCTCTAGGAGGACATCAAAAAACCCTGTTAATTAGGTACAAGCCGAATAAGTGCTCGCATGAGGGCCAGAGGTCGGCCAAGGCGATACTGACTTGCTCAATCTGTAAACCTCTTCCTCTGTAATAAATCAGTCCCTTTTTCTGAAATTGTAATCACTTGTTTGTTTGTACAAGTAAATCACATCTGCTGATTTACGTTCCATTCAGATAATTCCTTCGTAGCGCGGCGTGTTTCTTTTTTCCCTTTTTTCCTTCTTTCAAGATTTTTCAAAATTGGGACAGTGGTGGTGTCAGTGCTAGTTGACCTCTCAATTATGTCCCATAAATTTTCGAGGGGCAAAATCACTGGTTCGAATTGTCTAGAATGTTTTTCAAACCAACCGCAAACAATTGTGGGCCAGTGACATGGCTCACTGACATTCATAAAAATTCCCTCGTTGTCTGGGAACATCTGGTCCATGAACGGCAGCAGATGGTCTCCAGTAGCTGAAAATAACCATTTCCAGTCAATAACCAGTTCATTCCATCCAAAAACAGCCCATACCATTATGGAGCCTTTACCAGCCTGTGCAGTAACTTATTGACAACTCGAGACCATGCTTTGTGGGGTTTGTGTCACACTCGAATCCTAGCAATCAGCTCTTAACAATTAAAATCACTACTCATCTGACCCGTTCACGGTTTTCCAGTCGTCTGGGGTCAAACCGATATGGCCGCGGGCCCAGGAGACGCACTGCAGGCGACGTCGTGCTGTTAGCTAAGGCATTCGCGTCGGTCGTCTGCTGTCATCACCCATTAACGCCAAATTCCGCCACACTGTCCTAATTGATGCGGTTGTCGTACGTCTCTGCGGTTTTTTTCTCGCAGTGTTCCTTGTCTGTTAGCACTGACAACACGACCATACTTCGCTGCTCTCGGTCGTTACGTGAAGATCATCGACCAGTGCGTTGTCCGTGGTCAGAGGTAACAGCAGGAATTTGGAATTGGTTCAACTTGCTCTAAGCACTATGGGACTTAACATCTGAGGCCATCAGTCCCCTAGACTGAGAACTACTTAAAGCTAAGGACATCACACACATCCATGCCCGAGGCAGGATTCGAACCTGTGACCGTTGCAGCAGCGCGGTTCCGGACTGAAGCGCCTAAAATCGCTCGGCCACAGCGGCCAGCATATTTGGAATTCTGCAGTTGACACTGAGTATCTCGGAAAACTGAATTTCCTGACGATTTCCCAGACGGAATTTCCCATGCCTTTAGCTCCAACTACCAGTCCGAGTTCAAAGTCTGTTAATTCCCGACCTGCGACCATAATCATGTCGGAAACGTTTTCACACGATTCACCTGAGTACAAATGACAGCTTCGTCAATGACGTGCCCTTTTATACCTTGTATACGCGATACTACTGCCATCTGTGTATGTGCCTATCGCTATCTCATGACTTTTTGTCACCCCAGAGTATACACGATGAACTTCTAATGCTTAAATAAGCCAGTGGAACGAAATGTGTAAGAGCCGAGGTTGTATTATGTTTATCAGATCGTACTCTATAAACAATCACATCCAAAACCCCTAATATTATCACAGCGTTTCAAAACACTAAAAAGATAGACCAATGCTAAATGTAGCATTGCGTGTGCTGGAGGAGAGTTTGCAAGTAAATAGTGTCCCACAAGGAACATAATGTCCACCATTTCTGCTCTAATAAGTTGGCAGCACTGAACGATACTCGATTTTGATATGTTTCCTTCGTGGTTAGTGATGGACCGCTTCATTACGGAAGAGCGAAAGCTCATTACAGATGTGGTGAATGTTTCGCAGCGACCGTCCACAAATAATCCGTACAATATTTGGTCCAGTTAATGCATGGTATAAGTCGACCATGTCGAGACCAACCGCTAAATTTGAGAAAACTGGTTCGTTAGTGGACATCAAAAATTTATACAAATCGATTTGCGCTTAAAAACTTCATACCTCTGAGGAACATGACGGATTGATATAATACATGTATGGTCGTGGTGACATGGTAGTGTGGCGTTCCCGACCGCCACTATAGGCGAGAGAGAAAGATAAATTCACTGGAGCACACAGGACGGCCAGAATAAAGGACAAAAATTTCCACCACGCTACTGCAGCCGGTACAAGCCGATGTATAAGAGAACAATCGGATAGTAAGACTAACGTATAACGTTTGCGAATTTTCTACTTTAATCCTGTTCTTGAAAAACATAATTGAAAAATGAAGACTTAGCAGTTCAGTTGTATCCAAGATAAATAAGAAGCTATGAAAAGGCAAATAAAATCTTACACTTAGAAATCGAAGATAGAATAAAGGAATGTAGGATATTTCAGCCAATTCTTGATTCTTCTGAAAGTCTTCTGGAGAGTCTACATCTGCAGTAATAATCCCTATGCAACATGGCGATGTGTGGCGGAGGGTACCTCTGGTACCACAAATTGGTCTCCCCCTGCGCTGTTCGACTCGCGAATGGCGCGTGGGAAGAATGATTTGTTAGTAAGACTCTGTATTAGATCTAATATCTTGCATTTTCTCATCGTGGTCATTTCACCAGATGTATGTACGAGGACTTAACAATTTGCCCGACTCTTCCCGGAAAGTCCTGTCTCGCAATATCGCTAGCAAACCTCTCCGTCATGCACAGCGCCTCTCTTGAAGCTTCTGCCACTGGAGTTTGTCGAGCATCTCTGTAACGCTCTTGTGCCGACCAAACGATCCCGTAACTAAAGACCCTGCTTTTCATTGGATCTCCTCTATCTCTATCCCCTACCTGGTAAGGGTCCCAGATTGATTAACAGTACTCAAGAATCGGTAGAACAAGCGCCTTGCTACTTATTTCGTGGATGAACTACATTACCGTAAGATGCTGAAAGCAAGGGGGAACTACAGCCGTAATTTTCCCGAGGGCATGCAGGTTTACTGTATGGTTAAATGATGATGGCGTCCTCTTGGGTGACATACTCCCAAGGTAAAATAGTCCCCCATTCCGATCTCCGGGCGGAGACTACTCAAGAGGACGCCGTTATCAGGAGAAAGAAAACTGCCGTGCTACGGATCGGAGCGTGGACTGTCAGACCCCTTAATCGGGCAGTTAGGTTAGAAAATTTGAAAAGGGAAATGGATAGGTTAAAGTTAGATATAGTGGGAATTATGAAGTTCAGTGGCAGGAGGAACAAGACTTCTGGTCAAGTGAACACAGGGTTATAAATACAAAATCAAATAGGGGTAATGCAAGAGTAAGTTTAATAATTAATAAAAAAACAGAAGTGGGGGTAAGCTACTACAAACAGCATAGTGAACGCATTTTGTGGCCAAGATAGACACGACGACCATGCCTACTACAGGAGTACAAGTTTATATGCCAACTAGCTCTGCAGATGATGATGAAATAGATGGAATTTATGATGAGATAAAAGAAATTATTCAGATAGTGAAGGGAGACGAAAATTTAATAGTCATGGGTGACTGGAATTCGATAGTAGGAAAAGGAAGACAAGGAAAGGTAGAAGGTGAATATGGATTGGGAGTAAGAAATGAAAGAGAAAGCCGCCTGGTCGAATTTTGCACAGAGCATAACACAATCATAGCTTACATGGTTCAAGAATCATGAAAGAAGATTGTATACATGGAAGAAATCTGGAAATACTAGAGGGTATCAGATAGATACTACAATGCTAAGACAGGGATTTAGGAACCAGGTTTTAAATTGTAAGACATTTCCAGGGATAGATGTGGGCTCTGACCACAATCTAATGGTTAGGAACTATCGATTAAAAGTGAAGAAACTGCAAAAAGGTGGGAATTTATGGAGATGGGACCTGGATAAACTGACTAAACCAGAGATTCTACTGAGTTTCACGGAGAGCGCAAGGGAACAATTGACAGGAATGGGGGAAAGAAATACAGTAGAAGAAGAATGGGTAGCTTTGAGGATGAAATAGTGAAGGCAGCAGAGTATCAAGTAGGTAAAAAGACGAGGGCTAGTAGAAATCCTTGGGTAACAGAAGAAATACTGAATTTAATTGATGAAAGGAGATAATATAAAAATGCGGTAAATGACGCTGGCAAAAAAGAACACAAACGTCTAAATAATGCGATAGACAGGAAGTGCGAAATGGCTAAGCAGGGATGGCTAGAGGGCAAATGTAATGATGTAGAGGCTTATCTCACTAGGATAAGATAGATACTGCCTACAGGAAAATTAAAGAGACCTTTGGAGAAAAGAGAACCTCTTGTATGAATATCAAGAGCTCAGATGGACACCCAGTTCTAAGCAAAGAAGGTAAGGCAGAAAGGTGGAAGGAGTATATAGAAGGTTTATACAAGGGCGATGTACTTGAGGACAATATTATGGAAATGGAAGAGGATGTAGATGAAGACAAAATGGGAGATATGATACTGCGTGAAGAGTTTGACAGAGCACTGAAAGACCTGAGTCGAAACAAGGCCCACGGAGTAGACAATATTCCATTAGAACTACTGACGGCCTTGGGAGAGCCAGTCATGACAAAACTCTACCAGCTTGTGAGCAAGATGTATGAGACAGGCGAAATACCCTCAGACTTCAAGACGAATATAATAATTCCAATCCCAAAGAAAGCAGGTGCTGACAGATGTGAAAATTACCGAACTATCAGTTTAATAAGTCACAGCTGCAAAATACTAACGCGAATTCTTTACAGACGAATGGAAAAACTGGTAGATGCGGACCTCGGGGAGGATCAGTTTGGATTCCGTAGAAATGTTGGAACACGTGAGGCAATACTGACCTTACGACTTATCTTAGAAGAAAGATTAAGAAAAGGCAAACCTACGTTTCTAGCATTTGTAGACTTGGGAAAAGCTTTTGAAATGTTGACTGGAATACTCTCTTTCAAATTCTGAAGGTGGCAGGGGTAAAATACATGGAGCGAAAGGCTATTTACAATTTGTATCGAAACCAGACGGCAGTTATAAGAGCCGAGAGACATGAAAGTGAAGCAGCGGTTGGGAAAGGAGTGAGACAGGGTTTTAGCCTCTCCCCGATGTTATTCAATCTGTATATTGACCAATCAGTAAAGGAAACAAAAGGTAAATTCGGACTAGGAATTAAAATCTATGGAGAAGAAATAAAAACTTTGAGGTTCACCGATGACATTGTAATTCTGTCAGAGACAGCAAAACACTTGGAAGAGGATATAACATGAACATCAACAAAAGTAAATCGAGGATAATGGAATGTAGTCGAATGAAGTCGAGTGATGCTGAGGGAATTAAATTAGGAAATGAGACACTTAAAGCAGGAGAGTAGTTTTGCTATTTGGGGAGCAAAGTAACTGATGATGGTCGAAGTAGAGAGGATATAAAATGTAGACTGGCAATGGCAAGGAAAGCGTTTCTGAAGAAGAGAAATTTGTTAACATCGAGTATAGATTCAAGTGTCAGGAAGTCGTTTCTGGAAGTATTTGCGTGGAATGTAGTCATGTATAGAAGTGAAACATGGACTATACATAGTTTGGATAAGAAGAGAATAGAAGCTTTCAAAATGCGGTGCTACAGAAGAATGCTGAAGATTCTATGGGTAGATCACACAGCTAATAAGGAGGTATTGAATAGAATTGGGGAGAAGAGGAGTTTGTGGTTCAAATTGCTCTGAGCACTATGGGACTTAACTGGTAAGGTCATCAGTCCCCTAGAACTTAGAACTACTTAAACATAACTAACATAAGGACATAACACATCCATGACCGAGGCAGGATTTGAACCTGCGAACGTAGTTGTCGCGCGGTTCAAGACTGTAGCGCCGAGAACCGCTCGGCCACTGCGGCAGGCAGGAGTTTGTGGCACAACTTGACTAGAAGAAGGGATCGGTTGGTAGGACGTGTTCTGAGGCGTCAAGGGATCATCAATTTAGTATTTGAGGGCAGTGCGGAGGGTAAAAATCGTAGAGGGAGGCCAAAAGATTAATACACTAAACAGATTCAGAAGGATGTAGGTTGCAGTAGGTAGTGGGAGATGATGAAGCTTGCACAGGATAGAGTAGCATGGAGAGCTGCATCAAACCAGCCTTAGGACTGAAAACCACAACAACAACAAGATGCTTGCAATGAATCTCAGTCTGGGATCTGCTTTCCCCACCATTTTTTATGTGGTCATTTGACTTAAGGTCGCCCTGAATAATTGCTCTTATATATGTTACGGCAAATACTGTTTTCAGCAATCTGTCATCAATAGTGTAGTTGTACAGCAGTGAAACTCTTTTCCTGCGTATGCACCACGTGTTATACAGATTTACGTTAAGGTTCAACTGCGACAGCCTGCGCCATTCGTCAATCTTCTGTAGGTCATTTTACAAATCAATACTGTCTTCTGCCATTAGTATTTTCTTATAGACAACTGCATTATCTGTGAATTTATACACCTGCAGACAGTAATGGTCCAATTATGTTTCCTTGGTGTACTCCTTAAATAAACTTTACATCTGTCGAATTGGTTGCGTCACGAGCGGCGTGTTCTCCCTGTAAGGAAATTTTGAATCCAGTCGCAAATCTGGTCCGATACTCCGTAAGTTCATATTTTGTTTTTCACTAAATGGCAGTGCGGAACGGTAACAAATTTCTTCCTGAAATCAAGGAACACGGCCTCAACCGGAGCGCCATTGTCTCCACCCCTATGGACATTACGGAGGAACGCAGAGAGCTGAGTTTCGCATGATCTCTGTTTGCGGGATCCATGTTGATTTTTATAAAGGAGATTTTCGTTCCCCATATAAAACATGTTTCATGATTCTACAACAGATGGACGTCAACGATATAGGCCTATAATTACGAGCATCTATTCTGCGACCCTAATTAGAAACAGGAATGACCTGCGCTATTTTCCAATCGCTAGGTACCATTCGTTGCTGCAAAGAACAACGATAAACTGCAGCTAGAAGGAGAGCAAATTCTTGCACATAACCTTTGTAGAATCTTACAGATATCTCATCTGGTCCTTATAGCCTTCCGCTATTAAACTATTCCAAGTGCTCAACTCAATACTTCCCATTTCGACGATCGTACGATGGTTGAAAGGAGGGACCGTATTACGATCTTTTGCTGTGAAATAATTTCGGAAGACCGAATTCAGTACGTCGGCCTTCTCTCTGTTATCTTCCCTTTTAGTGCCTGTACGGCCACTGAGTGATTGAACAGATGATTTCGTACTGCTTATTAATTTTACATAAATCCAAAACCTCTTCTGGGTTTTAGTCAGATTAGTTGGCAAAACGTTTACTTTTGAAGTACTTGAACGCTTCTCTCATTGCTCTCGTAAACTTATTTTCGTCTCGCTCAGCTTTTGTTTGTCAGGTCATTTACCTTGAATCTGTGACAAAGTTCTCTTTGTTTACGCAGCAGTTTTCGAACACGGTTATTACATCACGACGGATCTCACCCATCCCTTAAGGCATAGCTCGGGACATACACTGATCAGCCAGAACATTATGACCACCTATAAACATAAACCCGTCCAGGTGACAGCAGCGTTACTTGGCGGGGAATGACTCCTAGTCAGAAACACGCGCGGTGCGAGTAGCGTCAGTGAGCGTGCTGTCAGTGTGTAGAATGGGGAAGGAGCGCGATCTATCTGAGTTTGACCGAGGGCAGATTGTGATGACCCGGAGGCTCGGTACGAGGATTTCGGGAACTGTACGGCTTGGGTGTTCGAGGATTGTTGTGGTGAGTGTCTTCAACACGTGGCGGAACCAATGTGAAACCAGGTCCAGACGTCGTGTGGTTGTGTGGCAGCCCCTCATTACAGGTGTCGGACGTCGTAGTCTGGGCAGACTGGTAAAACAGGTCAGGCGGGGGACTATGGCGGAATTCACATCAGACTTTAACGCTGGGCAGAATAGACACGTGTCGTCCGGAGCTCGTGGTCGTCCGTTAGCGTTCTCGCTTCCCACGCCCGGGTTCCCGGGTTCGATTCCCTGCGGGGTCAGGGATTTTCTCTGCCTCGTGATGACTGGGTGTTGTGTGATGTCCTTAACTTAGTTAGGTTTAAGTTGTTCTAGGGGACTGATAACCATAGATGTTAAGTCCCATAGTTGCTCAGAGCCATTTGAATTATTATTATTTTTTTTTTAGAAGCGTGTCTGAACACACAGTGCACTGAACACACTTAACTATGGGTCTCCTCCGCACACGACTACCCATGCATGTGCCAATGTTGTTAACGAAACGACTGAAATGGGCAAGTGACCATTGGCACTGGACGGTGGCACAGTGACAGAGCGTTGCGTGGTATGATGAATCACAGTACCTTCTTCATCATGCCGATGGGAGGGGAACAGCTTCTTTGTTACTGCTGGACGGAGACAAGCTGGCGTCGGCTCCATTACGCTCGGGGGAACATTCACATGGGCCTCCATGGGTCTAGATGAGCTCGTGGAAGGCACCATGACGGCCAAGGAGTATCGTACACTCATTGTAAACCACATACACCCCTTGATGATGACCATGTTTCCCGACGGCAGTGACATTTTCAACAACATAGCGCGTCATGTCACAAGGCCAGGAATGTGGTGGTGTGGTGCCGGAAACACAGTGGTGAGTTCCAGTTGATGTGCAGCCGAACTAGCTCGCCAGACCTGAACCCCATCGAACGTGTTGTCAGAGCTCATCGCTCCCCTACACGAAATTTACGGTAATCAGGTGACTTGTTTGTGCAGATGTGGTGCCAACTCCCTCTAATGACCTATCAAGGCCTCATTGCTTCTATGCCATAACGCTTCGCCGCTGATATCCGTGCCGAAGGTGGACACACCGGCTATTATGTTGGTGGTCATAATGTTCTAGCTGATCAGTGCACTTGTCTAAGTCATATTCAACTATGTATTTGAAATTTTTCCATTTGTGCTTCATATCTTTGTCTTCAGCACTTAATATTTGATGTTGACTACTCAGATACGCTGCAATTTGTGTTCTGTCACTCTTTCAAAGCAAAATCATATGTTCCTCCCTTCCTTAAGTTCCTTTTAAAACACGTAGTCATAGTTGCTACCACAGATTTATGAACACTGATACCTTCCTTTACGTTAACTTATTCCATTACTTCAGCTGTGTTTGTTACTAGGAGGTCTAAGACATCACCTTTACGACTTGGTTCTTTAATTATTAAGCTCGAAGTAATTTTCGGACAAGACACTCAGAATGTCACACGAATCCCTATCCTTGGTACTAGTTTTGATAGCACGACTCTCCCAATCTGTGCCTCGAATGTTTAAGTCATCTCTTAGTATAACGACATAATGAAGAAAGTTATTAACGATATTCTGCAAGTTCTTTCTGAAGCCCTCTACGGCTGCAGCTCCTGACCCTCGCTGTCTATAACAGCATTAACATTTCACTAAGATGTACGGGTATGACAAATGGAGATAAAATACAGTGACAGAATGGTGACACACAGGGCCTACAGAGACAACGAAGAAAAGCAGAAATTGATAATGCTGATAACTGAGTTTGTCTGGGAACAGAGGCATGCTCTCAGACACAATATTTATCGAAAGTGAAACATGGACCGTGTAATAACTGGCGAAGAAAAATCGAGAAACGTATGAAATGTGGTGCCGCAGAAAGACGTTAAAAACGAAGTTCGAAAGGATAAGGAGGCAGAGAAAAACGTGAAAAAATACAGAGAAAGCCACCAGAAGGTTAATGCTTCAGAAATATGATAACTTGATCACGAGAGAAAAGTGAAAAGGAAAAACTGTTGGTGCAGTTAAAGAATTGAGTACATAATACAGATTATCGAAAGCGTGAGGAGTGTGAACAAATGAAAGAAATTAAGTACTGCTTCGAACTGTTGAAAGGCTTTCCCTATAGAAAAATTATGATTAATGAATAAAATATTTCCTGTCAGTTACACCGAACCACGCATGTCACATATATTTCAGTTAATGAAAACTCAGCACTAGATAATCGCTGACTTAATGCAAAAAGAAAAATTTGTGTCACGTCCTCCAGAGATTTTTTATGTAGTCGCACGACTGTAAAACTCTTAAATTCGTTTCATTTAAAAGGAAAATACAATTTTTTTGTATTCGTGCATCTCTTAAACTGTATTTGGGATAGCTGCAGGAAAAGACTTGCACATGTGAATACTGGCTTCAAAGACAATATACGAGTAGTTATTCATCATCCCATGCAAGATATTTTCTACATGACATACACTGCTTGACAAAAAAGTTATGCACACAAAAGGAGAGGGGGAAACGAAATGAAACGTCATGGGTTGAGAGAGTGTGTGATACTGTTTCAATGACTCCAACATCGAGTCAAATTTACAACGAATTTGGCAGTAGGAATCCACCTGTCAGCATGACATGGATGCAAGCATTGGTTCGGCTGGGAAATCCTCCCTGAGTCAAGCTGGCCTACAGCTGTTGTACTGGTTCTTGAAATACTGGATACTGGCACGTCAAAGCTGGTCCCACGCATGATCTATCGGGGACTGATCTGAGTATCTGGCCGGTAACAGAAGTATCTCAATATCACGCAAACTGTTCGCAGAGACATGTGCCATATGTGGATGAGCATTCATCTGCTGAAACATGGCACCACGGAGTATGAGAGGAAACGCACGAGGATGCAGGAGGTCTGCAGCGTACCTCCGTCGCATCACGGTACCCTCAACCAGTAAAAGTGTGACCTGAAGTCAAACTGCAAGGTTCCGCACACCACGATGCCAGGCATAATACTGACGTGCTTCTCAAAACATTGATTAATGGGATCTCTCCCCAGATAGCGCCATACTCGCCGACGATGGTTATCTGAGGTGGTGCAGAACCGCGGTTCAGCGGTGAAAACATTGCGACACCGTTCATCAGCTGCCCGTGCTTTCTGGTCACGGCACCATTCCAAACGCAGCCGTTTGTGCTATAATATTAACGGCCACCTATACATGGGACGGTAATTCCTCAGTCCGGCTGCTGCTGTCTCATACCAATAGTGCGGAATAACACAGAATGTTGAAGGGAGTGCTTCGTGTATAAAAGTACATTCGCATCCGATAAAATGTTTTGTGTCCTTTACTGTTCCCCAAGCAGTGTACTCAAACTTAAATGAGAAGTGAACAACTTAATCTGCAAGTACTCAGACATCAATGCAAGTATGTTAGCACTTGTAGTAAGATGGCTCTGCGAAAGTGTGTTTCTACAGCTCAACATTTGATACGCGTCATCACATAAGGAGGACTCTTCTAAAACGCTGTACATGATCCGGTACTGTTCGCTGTGCGTGCTCCTTTCACCGTTCGTTTTAAGGGGCGGCGTTTTTCTGAACGGCAGCCTAGCAGTCAGTGGAGTGCTTGTTGAGACGGCCCGCATTTCGGATGAAGCGCTTGTCGAGGGTTCAGGCCATCCCCTCATTATGCGGCGATGCACGGCGGCGCGAGAACCAACAGCGTCCGGCCCGGACCGCGCTCTCGGAATTAATCGTCCACACACACACACAACGAAGGCGCATACCACGCCGCGACACCCAGAAACTTGCCTCGTGGTTAGTCAAAGTGCGTCTGCTATAAATGATTCCATTGCACTGACTTACACATTCGAAACACATCAACGAACCACCAGCAGAAAAGTTTTAATGGTTAATACCGAATTAACCACACACACACACACACACACACACACACACACACACATACACACACGACAGAGAGGGAGGAGTGGTGCGAGGGGGAGGCGAAAGGAGAAAGGGAGAGAGAAGGGAGGGAGGCGAAGAATAAGGGTCGGAGGGAGGGAGAGCGAGAGAGAGAAGCAGAGTGTGTGAGAGGGGAGTAAGCAGGTGGAGAGAGAGGGGAGAGCGAGAGAAACATACACAAATAGGGGTAGAAAAAGAGGTTTTTCTTGTTGCGCGCGTGTGGGAAAGCGGTAAAGGGGAGGAGAGAGAGAGAGACAGAGAGAGAGAGAGAGAGACAGAGAGAGAGAGAGACAGAAAGAGAGAGAGAGAGAGAGAGAGAGAGAGAGAGAATGTAGGATGACAAAGAGGACGGCAGTGTTAACAACCAACTGCTTTTAAAATTTTTCACATCTGCCTCAGAATATTTCGTTCACATCGCTACAAACCAAGAGTTTTCTTTCAATCAATCGGACCTGAAAAAAATTGACAATAACATGACAACGATTGTATTCATTTATTGTAACATGTTACTGTTTGAAGCGTTGGTGTCGCTGTAAATCTTTTAACCCCCATATCCTTCAACTGTATTACCAAACTAACCGTTCCTTAGGCCTCAGGATGCTTCCTATCAATGGAACCGTTCTTTTACTAGAGCTGTACCATAAACATCCTTTTCCCCAGTTCGGTTCATTAGTCCCTCATTAACTATTCCATCTACCAATGTAATCTTCCGCAATCTTCCATAGCACCACATTTCAAAAGCTTTTTTTTTTCTCCTAGTCTTAACTGCTTATCGCCAACGTTTCATTTCCATATACGGCTGCACTCCCGACAAATACCATTAGAAAACAATTCTAAACACTTCAATTCATATTGGGTGTTAAAAAGTTCATCTTTTTCAGAAGTGTTTTTCTTGCTACTGTCAGTCTGCGTTTTATATCCTCTTTATTTCGAGCATCATCAGTTGTTTCACTGCGAAAATAACAAAACTTTTAGTGTCTCTTCTCGTCTATTTCCATCAGCTTCGGTTGGTTTAATTCAACTGCAATGCACTACTCTTGTTTTACTTTCGTTATGTTCATCTTACGATCTCTTTTCAAAACACTATGTATTCCGTTCAACTGTTCTTCCAAGTCCTTCGTCATCCCTAACAGAATTATAATGTCACCGGCAAACCGCGAAGATGTTATTTCTTCTCCATGAACTTAATTTCCTTTTCCAAATGCATCCTTGTTTTCCTTCACAACTTGCTCAATGTACAGGTTCAATAACATCGAGGATAGGCTACAAGCTTCCTTCACTCCTTTCTGTACTACGACTTGCAGTTCGTGTCCTTCGTCTATTATAACTGCAATTTGGTTTCTGTACAAACTGTAAATAACCATTCTATCTCTGAATTTATCCTTGCTACCTTCAAAATTTCAAAAAGCGCAACCCAGTCAATATTGGCAAAGCTTTATCTAAAACTACAAAATAAGATATTAAGTAAATCATAACAGTTTTGCTGCTCTGAAATAGTGTAAAAAAGGCTCACTGGATCACCCTTGTCTTCCTTAGGCCTTCGAACTGACCTACCCAGCCAGTTACAGCGGGATATACGGTTTAACGTGAACCACAATCCATGAGTCAATTCTGCATTCTTCACAGTAATAACAAACACTGTTAGAGATGAAAGAAGTAGTAAGTGACATAAATATCCTAGTACAACACGGAAATGATCATCAGACCTTTAAATCCGTCATACAACACTTTGCCGGTCAGTCAGTGAGTGACATTCTTAATGGAAAGAAGTAAAGATACGAAATTGATACGACGCTTTATTCGTAGTTTATATTATGCCATTCCAATCATCAAGTAGTCATCATACCGACAAACATCACAACAGCGAGCACCAATGCCAAACGCCGAACTGACAAATATCGAGACATATGATCACAGAACTGAAAACTAACATCTCACAATAGAGGAAAGAAAATTAGACCTGATGGGATACCTGTTCGATTCCATATATAACACTTCTGATAACGGATTATTCGGGATTACAGGAGCAACGAGACGTTTCAAGTGATTGGAAAAATGCCTTGGTCATTGTCGTGACGGGCGTCAGCTTTTCTCCCGTACCGCTAACGTCAATCTGTTGTGAAATATGTTTTATCTTCATGTTATGGAATACCGAAAATCTTCTCTATAGGAAACAACTCGGATTGGGTAAGAAGTGAAGGTGCGTATCTCTGTTTGTCCAAGAGGTCCATAAGGTAGTACATTGCGCCACCTAGATCGACAGCATTTTACTGATTTACGGAAGACGACCGATACAGTTCCGCATGTCAGTTAGTGAACAAAATACGATCTATTGAATATAAGAGAGCTTTCTAATTGAAACCTCATAAGCAAATAAAAGTCAGTACACCTTTTTTAACGAAGAGACAACGTCGAATGTGAAATCAGTTACGGCTGTTTCCCCAAAATTTCTATAGAACGGTTTTTGTTTGCATTAATGTCGGAAGCACCATGAAGGATTTACACATGCGGACTCAAGCGATAAATGAAACTCTGTATCACAGCCGGCATTGGTTCAAATTTTCATTCGTCGCTTTAGTCTGCATGTGCACCAGGATCGCAAAACATAAATGACATTGCAAGATGGGACAGGTACAGAAATCGGCCGTGGCACACACTGTGTGAGACTGACCACGTAGTAAAATTCGCCGACACGGAAGTTGTGGTTGAAGAGAATAGCTACCACACTCGATTGTTCAGAGAAGCTATAGAAACACACAAACACGAGAATAGCTCCAACAAGAAAGAAGAAAGCCTCAAGGTAAACGGATCCTGGTCTCACCTGCTGCGGCGAACGACCGTTGCAAGTAGCAAGAGCAGCGGAGAAGCCCTTGGACGTTGGCGCGTTAGGTACATTTAGTCTGCGGCCGCGAATTCGGCTCCAGTCCACCACCAGTAAAGAAGGGTGAAACTCTGACAATGTCAGCCACTCGTGCTGGCGAAACGTCAGGAAAATCATCTGACGTACGTCGGCCTAAGAACCCGAGAGAGAAGCCAACAGGCAGTTAGTCAACAAGTTGCCACGAAAGCATTGACAGTTTTGTATTACGCTTCTACGGGGAGGAGATATACAGAATGTACCAACAATATTATGGAAATGGAAGAGGATGTAGATGAAGACGAAATGGGAGATACGATACTGCGTGAAGAGTTTGACAGAGCACTGAAAGACCTGAGTCGAAACAAGGCCCCCGGAGTAGACAACATTCCATTAGAACTACTGACGGCCTTGGGAGAGCCAGTCATGACAAAACTCTACCAGCTGGTGAGCAAGATGTATGAGACAGGCGAAATACCCTCAGACTTCAAGAAGAATATAATAATTCCAATCCCAAAGAAAGCAGGTGCTGATAGATGTGAAAATTACCGAACTATCAGTTTAATAAGTCACAGCTGCAAAATACTAACGCGAATTCTTTACAGACGAATGGAAAAACTGGTAGATGCGGACCTCGGGGAGGATCAGTTTGGATTCCGTCGAAATGTTGGAACACGTGAGGCAATACTGACCTTACGACTTATCTTAGAAGAAAGATTAAGAAAAGGCAAACCTACGTTTCTAGCATTTGTAGACTTAGAGAAAGCTTTTGACAATGTTGACTGGAATACTCTTTTTCAAATTCTAAAGGTGGCAGGGGTAAAATACAGGGAGCGAAAGGCTATTTACAATTTGTACAGAAACCAGATGGCAGTCATAAAAGTCGAGGGGCATGAAAGGGAAGCAGTGGTTGGGAAGGGAGTGAGACAGGGTTGTAGCCTCTCCCCGATGTTATTCAATCTGTATATTGAGCAAGCAGTAAAGGAAACAAAAGAAAAATTTGGAGTAGGTATTAAAATTCATGGAGACGAAGTAAAAACTTTGAGGTTCGCCGATGACATTGTAATTCTGTCAGAGACGGCAAAGGACTTGGAAGAGCAGTTGAACGGAATGGACAGTGTCTTGAAAGGAGGATATAAGATGAACATCAACAAAAGTAAAACGAGGATAATGGAATGTAGTCAAATTAAATCGGGTGATGCTGAGGGAATTAGATTAGGAAATGAGACACTGAAAGTAGTAAACGAGTTTTGCTATTTAGGAAGTAAAATAACTGATGATGGTCGAAGTAGAGAGGATATAAAATGTAGACTGGCAATGGCAAGGAAAGCGTTTCTGAAGAAGAGAAATTTGTTAACATCGAATATAGATTTATGTATCAGGAAGTCGTTTCTGAAAGTATTTGTTTGGAGTGTAGCCATGTATGGAAGTGAAACATGGACGATTACTAGTTTGGACAAGAAGAGAATAGAAGCTTTCGAAATGTGGTGCTACAGAAGAATACTGAAGATAAGGTGGATAGATCACGTAACTAATGAGGAGGTATTGAATAGGATTGGGGAGAAGAGAAGTTTGTGGCACAACTTGACTAGAAGAAGGGATCGGTTGGTAGGACATGTTTTGAGGCATCAAGGGATCACAAATTTAGCGTTGGAGGGCAGCGTGGAGGGTAAAAATCGTAGAGGGAGACCGAGAGATGAGTACACTAAGCAGATTCAAAAGGATGTAGGTTGCAGTAGGTACTGGGAGATGAAGCAGCTTGCACAGGATAGAGTAGCATGGAGAGCTGCATCAAACCAGTCCCAGGACTGAAGACAACAACAACAACAACCAACACCTTGCCCGACGACGGAAGAAGAAAGCGCAGTTTATGTCCTCTCACGCCTTTCGGCCGCGATGTCGGGTGAAAGTACTACACGAAGTTCTTGAAATGCAAGCGCTTATTCACCACCGCCCAAGCACACCATACCTACAACTGAATGGAACGATCTTTTCTTCGTGAGCGAAATCATGCAACAAGGAGATACTGACAAGAACGGATGAGGAACGTTTGGATATTTTGTGTCAACTAAGTAGCAGAATGCATCGAAACGACTGGGACAAGATCGACAGCATCACTAACAGGAGTATGCTGAACGAACTCGAGAGCTGCACTGAGTGGCAGAAGAATAAGTTTGCACGATGCCGGAAGCAGACTGACACGGCGGTTCTCGACGTGTCACAGACAGTGGTCAAACTCACAGAACGACAACTGACACAAGAGAAAGATTCTGTCCTTCAAACAGGAGGGAACCATCCCGAGAACTATACCTACGGAAGACATCATTGCTGATACCGAGACGGCCATTTGGACCCTTCCTTGTGAAAGAGCAGAGGAAATACGCACTGAAACAGCCAGGATACAGTACCGAGCAAAACCACCAGCTTGCAACCTGAAGAAAAGAGAGGTACAAGCTATTAAGAATTTTAACGCCGACAAGGGTATATTGGCACTGCCCGCTGATAATGAAAATGCGACCGTCGTAATGAAGACCGAAGATTATGAACTGAAGATCCGGGACCTATAAAATCCGACGACATAACGAAAACTAAAGGCAGATCCGACGCGGCGTATCACACCGAATGCAAATAGGTTAATCACAGCATCTTCTCTGCCGACGGATGCGCAACACAGAAGCCCCACCACCTCGCCTGTATGGATTATCAAAGATCCATAAGAGTAACGTTCCACTAACACCAATTGTTAGCGCTCCTGTCTCACCGATGTATAAACTGGCAAAACACTTGACCTCTCCTCTCCAGCCACACGTGGGAAAGACTGACACATATATAAAGGGCTCGCGACTTTTCATTGAGAAGCTGAAAAAACTGAAACCTGCACCAAACGACATCCTTGTCAGATCTGATGTTTCTTTGTAACGATATTGCCGCTCAGCGACTCTCCAGAGCACATTGGTTCCATTTTCCCGCAAGGCATCAGAAAGCTCTTTCATGCATGTCTCACCACGAGCTATCTCACGTGGAATGGCATATTCTACGAAAAGCTGAAAGACGTCGCCATGGGTAATCCTCTTAGTCCAGTGGTGGCCAACTTATACATGGAGCACTTCGAAGAACAGGTACAGGACTTGGCACCTTGTAAATCTAAGGTGTGGAACAGATACGTCAATGATACCTTCGTTGTGTGGAGCCGCAGCACCTCAGACGCGAAATACAATGCCAGGTAAGTGTTCTGAGGAGCAACGGGTGCACCACAAGCTATTTTATAACAGAGTCAAACACTCGGCGAAGTGACAAACAGAAAAAGGAATGTCGGGTACGGCCTTTCTGCCATACATTCCCAGAGTGACGGACAGAATCGGCCGTATATTGCGCAAGCAGGGCGTAAAGACTATTTACAAACCGACAAAGAAGATCAAAAAGTGTCTCATACATGCAAAGGATAAAGGAACCCACTTGCAACGTCGGGAATATACCGCATACCATGCACATGCAGAAAGGTTTATGTTGGAATGACTGGACCATCAACTAACACCTAAGCAACATTGCAGGCTGGGACAGGTAGAGTAATCGGCCGTGGCAGAGCACACGCTGTGTGAGACTGACCACGTAGTAAAATTCGCCGATACGGAAGTTTCGTCTGTAGAGAAGAAAAATGGCTCTTAGCACTATGCGACTTAACTTCTCAGGTTATCAGTCGCCTACAACTTAGAACTAATTAAACTTAATTAACCTAAGGACATCACACACAGCCATGCCGAAGACAGGAGTCGAACCTGCGACCGTAGTGGCCGCTCGGCTCCAGACTGTAGCACCTAAAACCGCATGGCCATGTAGAGAAGACCTACCACACCCACATGTTCAGAGAAGCTATGGAAATACATAAATACGAGAATAGCTCCAACAAGAAAGAAGAAAGCCTCAAGGTAAACGGATCCTGGCTTCCCGTGCTGTAGCAAACGACCATTGCAGGTAGCAAGAGGAAAACCGCACCGGAAATGACCTCGGAAAAGCCCTTGGACGTTGGCGCGTGAAGTACATTAGGTCTACGGCCGCGAGCTCGACTCCAGTCCACCACCAGCAATGGTGGGACGGCCAAACTCTGACAATGCTACCCACTCGTGCTGGCGAAACGTCAGGAAAATTATCAGACGAATATCGGCCGAAGAACCCGAGACAGAAGCCAACAGGCAGTTTTTCGTATACCATGGATGTTCGACGCTTGAAAAGGTCTCTAAAACCATATCGTTTATTTGACTCCTTGAAGGAGTTAGCGGATGTTGTTGTATACAAGGAAACTCCAACTATGCAAATTTGTAGCGAAATGCAGTAAGTTCTATAGAAGATCGATGATTTGACCCTCTGTATAAACATATTTTCCGTACTGCTAACAATTAGGCGGAAAGTCTTACATGATTTATGATCTATCACAAGAGACAGACAACACTGTAAAAAATCTGTGAATACGTATCCAGAGCGGTTGAAAGTGCAATGACTACGTACAAATATTTGTAACGGAGGTAGATGCCAGACTGGAATTAGTACAATGGGAATCTAATTAAGAAACGTTTGGCACGTAACCAATGGTCAGAAATGCACAGTTGTGGAGTTAAGGTTATAAAATGGCAGCCCATCAACGACGGGTGCGTGTCAGTCAACAACCGCGGAGAGCTGGTTGCAATAACTTTTGAGATCACAACAATCGTTCGGGAAAAGCCAGGAATTTTCGAGATGGAGGACCAGTCATTTAATTGATGATATCAACTATGTGGTGATGTCGAACACAGAAATTTCGTATATTTACTGTAAAAAATGGTGTACGACAAAACTATGTGGTGCAAAATTTAATTTCTGTCCTTTTTTATCAGTTTTCGGTTTTATTTCCTAGTCTACTTGCTATAAAAAGTCCTTTGGTACTGTCCATACATCAGCAAAAATAAAAGAAAGATGCTTTTAGTTTTCATTATTAAAAACAGGAACTTTATAGCGTCCCTAACGACTATCTAACTGCAGTGCTGTTTCTGTAGTTTGATTCGTTGTCTTAATAAACTAACGGAATTACGTTATTTCTAGCATAGTTGATTTAATAGCCAAATTTTACCCACGAGTAAGAATAAAGTTTGCTTGCCTTTGACTCACCTTAGACAACAACCCTGTGCTAACTTAACCCGTAACTGCACCCTTTAGCATACGAAGTATTAGCTGAGGCCTCTATCGTTAAACAAACACATTTTCGCTCACTAGTCGATGATTGGCTGCCGTTTGCGGCCATATTTCGACAGCGGGGGAATTCTGGTCAGTGGTTATCTAGATACTTTGCTCGATTGACATCACTAACTCTTATCTTATTAGTTTTTTTCTGCACCATGTATGTCATATGAAATGATCATGATGGTTCATGCAGAAGCTAACCGGTAATTCGTATGAATGGAACAGAAAAAGGAGAACAAATTAGTGCTACACGAAGTACCCTCTGTCCATATCGTAAGGCGTTTGCAGAACTTAAATGCTGGTTTCGCAGCAGCGCAGAAATTTCGCATCTCACTATGGCGACAAATTAAAAAAAAAAGGACAAAGTGCAAGTGAGATATCAACGTTCCATATCTGAGCAAACTGCACAGTACCGACAAAAAAACTGATAATGTTTAGAGAGCACTATTTCCAAAATAAATAATTTATATTGACATAGTTACAAACGTCGCCATCAACAACGCAGCTGCTATTAAAACACCAGTCAAACACCAGTCACAAAACACGGTCTTATTTACTTGTAAAGAGAATGAACACGCTTACACAAACAAGTGGAAGGAACTAATCGCTCCAAAATCAACTGAAGTGTAACAAGGATGCTAGATGCTATTATAATGTTATTCTGAAGAAAAATATGAGATATAAAAAAGCCTGCAATTCATGGAGCCATATGTTGGAGGATCGATACGTTATGATGTTCTAAAAACAGTGCTTATGTAGCTGCTCGTCTACTAATATATTGAATTTGTGGGTTCATGTGTAATAAAGGACGATTATGATTACCGTTTACCTTGTGTAAAAACTTTTAACGGAGACAAAATAATTACCACGGACTATCATGTCGAAAGTGTCCTAAAATGCGACTTTTTCTTTGCGGTCAAGTAAAGTAGGCAGTTAACATGGTACGTTCTTTCCTGTACTGAAGAGACGACCAGTGCCTGTTCTTAAGGGATCACAGAACTCGTACTCAGCGCTTATATACATTATGAATCAAAGTGGGGCCCTGTGGCACATCGAGGATCTTCGCTCCCAGCTGCTCGATAAATCAGTCAGCGTGACGCGCTAATCGAAGCCTTCGCTTTACCGTTAAAGTGCGGCCTTTCCTGCCACGCTGCTCTAATGGAATATAATAACAAGAGGCAGGTGCCCGGACCTATTAGCAACGAGACGAATATCCCAAAGGAATAATGTATTGTGGCTGTCCCCTCAAATAGATGTGGCATAAGCAGTACTCGATAACGGATGGATAATATTCGTAGAATAATAGCGAATATAACCTTCCGACGGACTTCGATTTCTGTCGCTTTTACTTCCTAATCTCCTTTAAAACACAAACCAAATTCTAAATCAAGTAATTACAATAAATAAAGCATAACGACGATTTGTGTTCTTTGCAGCTATTCATAATTCAGTTCTGGAGGTCACGCTTCCCTCTTCTTTTGCTACCTCTGCTGTTTCCCTCGCTTAAGATCGACAGCTTCGTGACAGTGAAACATTGCTTTTGTAAAGGACATACTGAGCAATGACACCCAGTTGCATAATGCCCTACCTATGGTTAGAAGAGTGAACGAGCCAATGTCTGTTATCTCTTCAGACATTTTTACGCTAGTCAGGCTGCCTTACTTAGCGAAACCACACAAAACCTGAACACGATGCTAGGGCCGAGGCAAGACCGCCGTTTTTTCCCGTATAAGTAATGAAATGTTTCTTCAAAACATATTTCCAGAGTTCTTATAGCTCTATTAATAATACCCAGAATAAAGAAATTAGTAGTACCCTTTAAGAAAGAACTTTATTTTGCCTACCGACATTAAGGAGTTGAGATTAACAATTTCGCTTCATTCAGACATTTTAAAAAGAATTCTCATCTTCAAATATGTTGATGTTAGCCTTGAGGATCTACGTACGAATAAAACAAAAAAAAATCAACAGTCGGCATGCTGTGCACTGTTCGCAGAAAACACCTGTCGTTTTCGTTGTGTAAGCCTAAATCATAATCTGTAGACAACATAGATGAATTTTGGAACCGATTTTACGCCTCACTAATTTAAGTCGTGTTTCAGATGGGCGATTGGGAATCTCAGGAACTTTATGGAACAGCGAACATAAGAGTTCATAATCCACACTGCGTACAATGCTTTGGTATCTACCTAAATAGCAACAATGTTGGACGGAAGCTTATTTTCGCCAAAAACTAAATATCCTTTACAAAATCAAAACCAACTATCCTCATGAAATGACTTCATTATGCAAGCAGACCATTTATATCATAATTTCAGAACGCATCATACAGACAATAACAAGACGGATATGACACAATGAATAGATAAGCAGTGCTTCGATACGCAACGCAGGTAAGTTAGGAACTGCCTTTTTTCTCAAAAAAAATACCGATCTGCAACGACAAGAGCAAACTGAGTATTGGAAGCGTTCACACCGTTTCTACAGAGAAGCGTCCTCTCAGCCCATAGTGCTACGAACATCCAGTAACGCACTAGCGAGCATTGCCGAATACGCTGATTTAAATCAAGGTAATTCGAAGAATTTTTATCACTTGCGGACTGTTCTACAAAGATCAGTTTACTATACGGAGGTCCAGAGATCAGATCTTAATGACAGATTTGTCTGTGGTTCGAAGCTCTGTAAAAAAATTCTGTCAGCCTCTTGATGCCACCGAGAAGCGAAATAAGCGACTTTAACATGTAGGCGTAGGGCTATCGACATACTGAACCCACACATTTATTTTATTTATTGTTCAAAAGGCATCCCGGGCTCTACATCGACGGGTCGATGAACATTTCTTTTGAATTGAATGGTGGAGCATTTGGTTTCTGCTTCACGAACATATTTGCGTACGTATAACAATCAACGTGTTGCAGTTTTTAGTTGAAGATAGTTTAATAGTATTTTCACGTGCACTATGGCAGCTTCAGTTTTTTTTTTTTTAATTTTATTTCTGGTATGTAAACGGTCGCTATGTGAGAGGTGTAACGAGGTGGGGGTGGAGGGGAGGAGGGGGGAGGACGAGCTATGGACAGATGAAGGAAGTTTGACCAATTGTGACACAGTAATTGAATGATGTTCCAAAAGACCATTTTGCAGAACACCATCACTGTACTTCTTTTGTGTTATACGTGCGGCTAGAAAGGACTGTTTAATGGAGACAAACAGGAAGCGTCCGGTAGTTTTGAAAATTGTCTGTTTCACTAGATACTTTCCCTACTTCCCTAACAAACTTGGCGAAAACAAGGACGATAAATAGTTACTAATAACAAGCGGTAAAGTTTCAAATCATTGCCAGGTTTCGTATTCCATTTTCGTGGCATTAACGAAGCTGAGAAATTTGTGTGGCAATACTCTTCATTTTGACCTAATAGAGGTAGAGTGTGTTGTGGTTACTATCATAAGTCAATTAATTGCTCTTATTTCTATAATGATATTATCGTATTACAGTCTTATTACCGCAAGTAAGTCAGCAATACAGTACTGCATATTAATGGCCAGAATCAGACACATTTGTGGAGAGGGTGGAGGAGAGATGTTAGCCGCACGGTTATTTCTAGTGCCTACTTATGAAATGGCTCTGCATTAAACACAAACAATCCAGCAAATATAAATAAATGATGATACTGACACAAACGACAAACAAATGGTTGGTACGTTAGGAATTCTGTTACAACAAATCATGTTGAATCGAAACCTTCTATAAAAGCATAAGTATTTTCTTTTTTGTTCGCGCTTTCATTCAGTCATTACTTATCTAACTGTGTCCATTCTATGTTTGCTTGGTTTGTGCTCAGTGAAACAATAGATTAACCATTCTACGCTTTGTGTATGTTCGAAGAATAAGTGTGTGGCGATAGATAAAAAAGTCTACTCATTGACGCATAATCTATTTCTGGTGCAGCTTGATAACAGGTAACGTCGCCCAAGCAGCTGGTATCTGAGTTTATCGTGATCTAAGATAAGCGAACTTCGGGACTCTCCGTTGCATTTTGTCGATTCCTGCTTCAGATTGCGAATAACTGTCGCTGTGGTGGCCAGTACCAGAAAACAGTTCTCTTTAGTGATGCTATTAGTCCAAATGTTTTGCATTTATATTCCGCGAAATTAACATTACCAAGGGAAAAAGTCCATTCCCGAGTAGTAGACATATAAGTAAATTATACGACCACACGAACAAAAGAAAAAACGTTTTTATAGAAGAATTTGATTGAAATACAGACCCAACTATTTCCGGAAAAAAGGGGCGAAATCTATTAGGATTTTATAGCAAATTTGTTTGAAAGTGTACTATGCAACACAGAGCTTTATTATGCGAAATTTTAACCATACCCATTGCAAAGACTTGAAAAATGTGGCGACAAGGCTATTTTCGAAGACGAAGTAACAAAATTTGTTGCTTGCACTGACAAGGGAACCTCCCCATCGCAACCCCTTCAGATTTAGTTGTGATGCACAGTGGATAGGCCTTGAAAAACTGAACACAGATCAATCGAGAAAACAAGAAGGAGTTGTGTGGAACTATGAAAAAATAAGCAAAAGATACAAACTGAGTAGTCCATGCGCAATATAAGCAACATTGAGGGTAGTGTGTGCTTAGGAGCGCCGTGATTAGCGTGAGCAGCTGCGGAACTGGAGGTCCTTGGTTCAAATCTTCATTCGAGTGAGAAGTTTAATTTTTTATATAATCAACTTCGCTCTCCAAAATTCCAGGACATGTTCAGATTTGCTTGGACATATGCAGGATTTGACGGTCTACGCACGGAAAAATTTGCAAACGTTATAAACATATGTTTTGACAGAGCACAGGGAAAACTGTGCGACTGTGAAACTGTTGCATTCATTTGTTGCAGTTTATGCACAAACTCTTATGTTTTCATCACTTTTTTTTGGAGTGATTATCACATCCACAAGAAAACCTCAATCGGGCAAGGCAGAAGAATCTTTTTACCCATTCGCCAAGTGTACAAGTTAGGTGGGTCGATAACATATTCTTGTCATGTGACGCACATGCCGTCACCAGTGTCGTATAGAATATATCAGACGTGTTTTCCTGTGGAGGAATCGGTTGACCTATGACCTTGCGATCAAATGTTTTCGGTTCCCATTGGAGAGGCACGTCCTTTCGTCTACTAATCGCACGGTTTTGCGGTGCGGTCGCAAAACACAGGCAATTAACTTATTACAGTGAAAGGGGCGTCAATGAACGAATAGACAGATCATAACTTTGCGAAAATAAATAAAATAAACTTTGCACTCGAGGGAAGACTTGAACCATGGACCCCTCGTTCCGCAGCTGCTCACGCTAACCAGGGGACCAGGGCGCTCCTGATCGCATTATCTCCTTGATGTTGCCTATCTTGCGCATGGACTACTCAGTTTGTATATTTTCTTTTTTTTTCATAGGTCCACACAACTTCTTCCTGTTTTCTCGATTGATCTGTGTTCAGTTTTTCAAGGCCTATCCACTGTGCCAACTTATAAGTAAATATGAGGGGGGTGCGATAGGGAGGTTCCCTTGTAAGTATCGAAATCGCGTGAGTTAGATTTTTTTTAAACACTGGAAATTTAGTATTTATTCCTAATATTCTAACTTGTTCAAGTATTAATATTTCCAATAATTTTTTCATTACAAGACAATGTTAAGAACGACCAGGAAGCGGCCCACCAAAATGAGTGATCTAAGATACTCTATCACCAGTAACGATACAGAATGGGAATGGTTGGTGTTATTCATGAGCCAAATGATGAGGAGCAAGCAGAGATGTACTCATGGCCACCAAGTGATATTTGTGATTTTGGCTTAGAGCATGCACTACCCACACATCCGAACTTTGAAACTTCCCCTGCACATAATAAATGTCGCGCGATGGTGGAATGATCACGGTTCAACACATTTGCTAGCTGCCAGCCGGGGTGGTCTAATGGTTCTAGGCGCTCAGTCCGGAACCGCGCGACTGCTACGGTCGCAGGTTCGAATCCTGCCTCGGGCATGGATGGGTATGATGTCCTTAGGGTAGTTAGGTTTAAGTAGTTCAAAGTTCTAGGGGACTGATGACAACAGATGTTAAATCCCATAGTGCTCAGAGCCATTTGAACCATTTGCTAGCTCTCGAGAACACTGACTGGGATCATTCGGATTAATGCGTTTAAACGATGTTCATCAAACACCAAAGGTCTCCTTGAATGTGAAGATTCACTAATGTCCATACATCCTTAAAACGAGAACGCCATTTTCTTTCCGTGCTCTGCACAGGGGCATTAGCCCCATACACGGCACAAATGTTTCTGTCTGTCTCCACTGCTATCACACTCTTACTGAACTCATAACAGAAGAATATGCCAGAAATGTTCCGATTTCTCCACTTGGCACTCAGTTTTCTAGCGTCCACTGCTCCGCTCACTATCCCCAAACAACGAAATGACAAATGGTCCAAATGGTTCTGATCGCTATGGGACTTAACTTCCGAGGTTATCAGTCCCCTACCACTTAGAACATAAACCTAACTAACCTAAGGACATCACACATATCCATTTCCGAGGCAGGATTCGAACCTGCGACCGTAGCGGTCGCGCGGTACCAGACTGTAGCGCCTACAACCGCTTTGCCACCCAGGCCGGCACAAAATGACAATTTGTAGCTCATATAGCAACAGTGAACTACTAATAAAAAACGACAATCGATAAATAAATCCATAGCTACCGGAAGACCAATATGCAAAACAAAACTGCTACGAACCTAACGCACCAACCTCATAACTTCAATAGTGAAGGACAAAGGAGTACGTAAGTACGGACATCGGACGATGGGAGGGGGGGGGGGGGGGGGCGCCCAGGAACTCTGGACCTATGATCAAGAAATATGTGGCACTTTGCAGTTAGTGCCCATACGTATGCACGATACAAACGCATAACTACTTGGGCATACTTATTATCAGGTCATGACACTTATCAAAGGGTGCGTTCAGATTTTTTGTAAAACGTTGCACGAAACTTAAAACTTCTATAACGATAACCAATTGTCTGCTAGTCGCACTTTTTCTAAATGAAAAGCTCTGACAGTACCACTGACGAATGTGGTAGGAATTTATGATGAGTCTGATAAGGAGCAGGTGATCCAAGATAGAAAAAGGTATAGCAGGCATGTACATGAAACCGATACGAGGGTGAACGTTGCTGGACAGCTCAAAAAACCTTAAATGGGACTTCCATGGATCACTGCCATGTACATCAATTACAATCCAATACTTCTTGATCATTTGTCTCTCAGTCGCATCGTGTGATTGTCTTTCTAAGTTGAAACTAATAAAAAATTATCTTCTCTCTACGATCTGACCATTTTATTGACTGAAAGAAAAGTTTCAAATGAAGTAGATTTCAGCGACGTTACTACGAATTTCAGTAAAATAAAGGGACGAAAATATGTACTACAGTAATATCAACAAAAACCATCAGGCGTACTAAGATTGCGAAAGTAATTGGTATTATCCAGAATGAGATTTTCACTCTGCAGCGGAGTGTGCGGTGATATGAAACTTCCTGGCCGATTAAAACTGTGTGTCCGACCGAGACTCGAACTCAGGACCTTTGCCAGGAAGTTTCATATCAGCGCACACTCCGCTGCAGAGTGAACATCTCATTCTGGAAACATCCCCCAGGCTGTGGCTAAGCCATGTCTCCGCAATATCCTTTCTTTCAGGAGTGCTAGTTCTGCAAGGTTCGCAGGAGAGCTTCTGTAAAGTTTGGAAGGTAGGAGACGAGATACTGGCAGAAGTAAAGCTGTGAGGAGCGGGCAAGAGTCGTGCTTCGGTAGCTTAGTTGGTTGCGGCACAGCAGCTCAGCGTGTTCGGTCAGAGAGCCGGTTGGCCTCTGTAATAAAAAAACTGAGTGGAAGGATCAACCACCGAACTTCAACAGGGTGTCTTTCGACGTCCGCAACGACCAATAACGAACAAAATGAAAAAAAAGAAAAAAAAATTGGTAGAGCGTTTGCCCGCCAAAGGCAAAGGTCCTGAGTTCGAGTCTCGGTCGGGCACACAGTTTTAATCTGACAGGAAGTTTCAATTGGTATTACATTTCTACAAACTTTGTTTCGAGCCCAAAAAAATAAAAGTTAAAACTTTATTATTTCTTTGCACTCTACCTGATGATTGTTGTGTTAAACGCTGATTCGTATTTTAAGTTTCTCATCTATGTCTTTAAATACGCACATAACAATTAGTAGAGCGTAGAGTACACACATCATAAATACTTGAGTCTTTTGTCAGATATTACATCTATATTAATCATTTTTTTACAAAATGTACACTACAATTATGTCAATTTCTATGCAGACCGGGAGCCTCGTTTACTTTTGCTAGCGACGGGCTTAGTCTGTCACCAGAAACGTACATGGAAATAAAACAAATGTTTATTTTTTGCATAACCTCTTGTCTGAAAATGCGAATTACTAAAATGTTGGCCTCCTCTTCACGTAGCCAGCGAACTATGATCCAAGAATGAACTATTGTTACTGAACCTGCAACTAGCTTTTGAACGTGACTTTTGTCATTTGGGCCGTATCACCCACAATCAGAAATATTTTCTGTAGAATTGGATACGGCAAATCTGTGATACTTTCGGTTCATAGAGCTTCTTCTGAACACAGACTATTTTATTCTAATCCTACGGATACAAATACCAGTTTATAAATATGTGCTATCACTACAACGGCGCCAGCGATTGAGTGATATTCACGGACTCCATGTACCATCTGGCGGCGGCAGCTGTAACCACTCCTCACACATTGGTCAGCACTGCCATCTACACAGCAACGGCCACACTCGCACGGTGTCAAGTGCCAGCAACGATGCAGTCACTCTGTGTCAGGTTTTTACGTGTAAAATGATTTTTAGGCAGTAAGTAAACAATGTCACTATTCTGCCTAGAGTATGTTAGACACAAAGGTGGTTCCTTGAGGCAAATTTATTTGTCACGAAATATATTCACAGGCCCATACTTCGTCTGTTTCCCGACCATAGTTACACATTTCGAAAGTTATGCATTTACAAAAGTCTATTTCAGATCCCCCATAGTACAGCGGCACACATTAATGATGTCAATAAATTATTACTACGTCTAGCATAGTGTTGATCACGGAGCGGTTTTGCAGAGGCTTGTCGCATTTACACATCGAGTGCTGAATAGCGAGCGAGGGAATTTCGCCTCCTCGAATATCATCTTTTTCACTTTAGATACTTTTTGATATGTTAAAGATATTGATAACCACTTTTAAAAATGACGATCAGCGCAGTGCGCCCAAAATAATGACCAGTGTGTTCTCGTAACCTTCGTAACTACCGAGATGTAGGTATTAAATGCGTTTTATGTGTGCCACTGTTTCGTTCGTTGCGTTGCGTATGTTCGCTCACCAAAGGTGTATTACAATTTATTTCTTGTCCTGCGGCGCTTAAGATCTACGTTTAGACATTATAAAAATATTTATTTTTCTATTGGAAAAGAAACTCTATTCTCAAATTTAGATATTTTGCAACAATTCCCGAATCTCTCTGCACGGCGCGTAAAATACCCCGTAACACACCGCGTCTATCACTGTTGGTCCGAGGCATCCGTATCGTCATCGCCTCCTGTAATAGTACTAAAGGTAGGCGGAGGGAGCACACTTCTAGTCGGAAAAACTCAGATTTACTCGCCACTTAATGGGAACTGTTGACCAGTTCTAGCCTAATAATTATGCCATTGCTACCATCACCTTCGAAGGTTAATGTTCATGGATGGGATGAAGCATCTTTATTTTTAGTTAATAATGCATGCCAGTACAAATATAAATTCGAGATGCCACTGTGCGCAATGATCGATGTCCCATTACGAGTATTTGTGTGTATATGTACCCAGTTTGGTATAACACTCGTTTAGTTAGTAAGCTGTACTAACAAAAGCAAAGACAATCGCCTAGAGCAGACTGCACCATGAGTTTGACGCCGAAAAATTCACAACGCATGAGGTAGCTAATGGTGTATTATTTGCCTCTAACTTTTTTTCGGTGGTCCACTTCTTCGATTAGGGTATTCGAGTAACGTACACACAACCCTGCAAAGAAGAGTTACTGACGTTGCCAAATCAATGTGACCGGCGTTAACTGTCCTGACTAGTTTCAAGGTACAGCAGACCTTTAGTACTATGGCAACCGACGCATGTAGCATGTGATGGGAACTTAACAGACGTTACGAAGAGTGATGATTCCTGATTTGTATATGTTTATCTCAACCAAAAGCCATGGTAAGTAATTCTGTCTGACAGCTAGTTTCTAAAATCCTATCACTGTATAATTAATAACTTGGACTGACCTTCTTTATCTGAAGACTTCATTACCTT
This sequence comes from Schistocerca gregaria, assembly GCF_023897955.1. NCBI lineage: Eukaryota > Metazoa > Arthropoda > Insecta > Orthoptera > Acrididae > Schistocerca > Schistocerca gregaria. The sequence goes on from NC_064920.1 coordinate 945,511,656, forward strand.
GTCACTTTATTGCTACTATCAGAAAGAACTGAAATCGGTTACGACATCCAATGAAACAGTATACGTGCGCAAATCAGACTGCACACTAAAGGGTACACGTTGACGACATTCCCATCAGGAAAAATCCAGTCAACTTTCAACTGAATTTCGTAATAAGGAACATGATTACCGAATAGTGAGAGCACGGTGTCATGATTTCAGAAAGAGGGCAATTCAGGATATATTCATGAACTTCAGTAGTAACAATAGCGCAAATGAGGAAGTAGAGTTATTTCACTTCGCAGGAATGAAAGCTGTGAAATGCCACAAAGTAATCCAGAAATATACAATGATCAGCCAAACCGTTAAGACCATCTGCTTAATAGTTCGTTTGACCGGGTTTAGCACGAAATACATAACTGATACCTGCGTATCAGGGATCCGACAATTTGTTGGTAGATTTGTGGCGGTATGTGGCGCTAGATGTCTATACACACGTCATGTAATTCGCGCATCTAAAGGCCCGCTGATTTGCGTACGCGGTGATTGCGCCCGATAGCTACCAAGATGTGTTCCACGGCATTTACATCAGGCAAATTTGCTCACCGAGAAATCAACGCGAGTGCACTGCAACTCTCCTCAAACAACTGTAGCACGGTTCTGGCTCCGAGACAAGGACCATTAAACTGCTGAAAGATGACATCGCCGTCGGGGAAGACATAAACGATGGAGTGTTGCAGGAGGTCTTCGATTACTACCACAGGTCCCATGCTAACGCAGGATAATGTCCCCCATAGCATAATACTCCCCGAAGAGGGCAGCTGCCTTGTCAGTACTTGAAGTGGCAACAGTCTGGATGATTGACTGATCTGGACTTGTAACACTAACCAAAACGGCCTGGTACTGCGAGTGGCTGAAAGCAAGGGGAAACTACAGCCGAAATTTTTGGCGAGGGCATGCAGCTTTGTGTATGGGTAAATGATGATGGCGTCCTATAGGGTAAAATATTACGGAGGTAAAATAGTCCCCCATTCGAAACTCCGGGCGGGAACTACTCAAGAGGACGTTGTTATTAGGAGGAAGAAAGCTGGCGTCCTACGGGTCGGAGCTTGGATTGTCAGATCCCATAATCGGGTAGGTAGGTTACAAATTTAAAAAGGGAAATGGATAGGTTAAAGTTAGATATAGTGAGAATTAGTGAAGTTCGGTGGCAGGAGGAACATGACTTCTGGTCAAGTGAATACAGGGTTATAAAGACAAAATCAAATAGCGGTAATGCAGGAGTAGGTTTAATAATGAATAAAAAATAGGGATGCGGGTAACAACAGCATAGTGGATGCATTATTGTGCCCAAGATAGACACGAAGGCCACGCCTACCACAGTAGTACAAGTTTATATGCCAACTAACTCCGCAGATGACGAAGAGATTGATGAAATGTATTATGAGATAAAAGAAATTATTCAGATAGTGAGGGGAGACGAAAATTTAATAGTCATGGGTGACTGGAATTCGATAGAAGGAACGGGAAGAGAAGGAAACGTAGTAGGTGAATATGTATTAGGGGTAAAGAATGAAAGCCGTCTGGTGGAATTTCGCACAGAACATAACTTAATCATAGCTAACACTTGGTTCAACAATCATAAAAGGAGGTTGTATACATGGGAGAAGCCTGGAGATACTGACAGGTTTCAGATAGATTATATAATGGTAAGACAGAGATTTAGGAACCAGGTTTTAAATTGTAAGACATTTCCAGGGGCAGATGTGGACTCTGACCACAATCTATTGGTTATGAACTGTAGATTAAAACCAAAGAAACTGCAAAAAGGAGGGAATTTAAGGAGATGGGACATGGATAAACTGACAGAACCAGAGGTTGTAGAGAATTTCAGGGAGAGCATCAGAGAACGATTGACAAGAATGGGGAAAGAAATACAGTATAAGAAGAATGGGTAGCTTTGAGAGATGAACTAGTGAAGGCAGCAGAGGATAAAGTAGGTAAAAAAGACGAGGGCTGATAGAAAGTCTTGGGTAACAGAAGAGATATTGAATTTAATTGATGAAAGGAAAAAATACAAAAATGCAGTAAATGAAGCAGGCAAAAAGGAATACAAACGTCTCAAAAATGAGATTGACAGGAAGTGCAAAATGGCTAAGCAGGGATGGCTAGAGGACAAATGTAAGGATGTATAGGCGTATATCACTAGGGGTAAGATAGATACAGCCTACATGAAAATTAAAGGGACCTTTGGAGAAAAGAGAACCACTTGTACGAATATTAAGAGCTCAGACGGAAACCCAGTTCTAAGCAAAGAAAGGAAAGCAGGAAGGTGGAAGGAGCATATAGAGGGTCTATACAAGAGCGATGTAATTGAAGACAATATTATGGAAATGGAAGAGCATGTAGATGAAGATGAAATGGAAGAAAATAATAACACGAATTCTTTATAGACAAATGGAAAAAGTAGTAGAAGCCGACCTTGTGGAAGATCGATTTGGATTCCGTAGAAATGTTGGAACACGCAAGGCAATACTGACCTTACGACTTACCTTAAAAAACAGATTAAGGAAAGGCAAACCTACGTTTCTAGCATTTGTAGACTTTGAGAAGGCTTTTGACAATGTTGACTGGAATACTCTCATTCAAATTCTGAATGTGGCAGGGGTAAAATACAGGGAGCAAAAGGCATTCCATTTACAATTTGTACAGAAACCAGATGGCAGTTGTAAGAGTTAAGGGGCATAAAAGGGAAGCACTGGTTGAGAAGGCAGTGAGACAAAAAAATTGTTCAAATGGCTCTGAGAACTATGGGACTTAACTTCTGAGGTCATCAGTCCCCTAGAACTTAGAACTACTTAAACCTAACCAACATAAGGACATCACACACATCCATGCCCGATACAGGTTTCAAACCTGCGACCGCAGCGGCCGCGTGGTTCCAGACTGTAGCGTCTAGAACCGCGAGACCACCGCGGCCGGCCAGAAGTGGTCTATTTGCATTAATGTGTGTGTCAGTTTATGGCAAACTCCGGCAGCCGCAGTGAGACAGGGTTGTAGCCTATCCCCTATGTTATTCAATCTGTATATTGAGCAAGCAGTAAAGGAAACAAAAGAAAAATTCGTAGTAGGAATTAAAATCCATGGAGAAGAAATAAAAACTATGAGGTTCGCCGGTGACATTGTAATTCTGTCAGAGATAGCAAAGGAAGAGCAGCTGAACGGAATGGATAGTGTCTTGAAAGGAAGATGTAAGATGAACACCAACAAAAGCAAAACGAGGATAATGGAATGTAGTTGAATTATATCGGGTGATGTTGAGGGAAGTTGATTAGGAAATGAGACGCTTGAAGTAGTAAATGAGTTTTGCTATTTCCGGAGCAAAATAACTAATGATGGTCGAAGTAGAGAGGATATAAAATGAAGACTGGCAATGGCAAGGAAAGCGTTTCTGAAGAAGAGAAATTTGTTAACATCGAATGTAGATTTATGTGTGAGGAAATCTTTTCTGAAAGTATTTGTATGGAGTGTAGCCATGTATGGAAGTGGAACGTGGACGATAAATAGTTTGGGTAAGAAGAGAATAGAAGCTTTCGAAATGTGGTGCTGCAGAAGAATGCTGAAGGGTCGATGGGTAGATCACATAACTAATGAGGAGGTGCTGAATAGAATTGGGGAGAAGAGAAATTTGTGGCACAGCTTGACTAGAAGAAGTGATCGATTGGTGGGACATATTCTGAGGCATCAAGGGATCACCAATTTAGTATTGGAGGGCAGCGAGGAGGGTAAAAGTCGTAGAGGGAGACCAAGAGATGAATACACTAAACAGATTCAGAAGGATGTAGGTTGCAGTAAGTACTGGGAGATGAAGAAGCTTGCACAGGATAGAGTAGCATGGAGAGCTGCATCAAACCACTCTCTGGACTGAAGACCACAACAACAACAGCATAATACTGCTCCCACCAGCCTGTGTCCGTGGCGCGCTGCACGTTTCGAGCCGCCGTCCACCTCGATGTCGGCATTTGTGGAGACGACCATCGACAAGGTGTAGAAAAACCATGATTCACCCGAATAGCTGTTATGTTCCCATTGATCGACGGTCGAATCCTGATTGTCCCTTGCCCGCTGCAATCGTAATTGACGATGTCGTTGGGCCGTCATGTGAGCACATACGGATGGTCTAAAGTGGAGCTCCATGTTCAACAATGTACGATGAACGGTTTGCTCCGACACACTTTTGCGTGCACCAGCTCTGTGCTCTGTCGGCAGAGATGCCACACATCACCATCTACCTTACTTTACAGAGCCGACAAGCCTCCTAACCCCATGTGAAGAGCTGTGGACGTCCAACCTCTTAGCGCCTAGTGTCTATCTACCTCATGTAGATGTTCACGACAGTAGCACGTTCGATCAGCTTCGCCGTTTTCGAGATACTTGCTCACATGCTCTGCGTAATAATGATCTACCCCTTGTCAAAGTCGCTTATGTCAATGAATTTCTCCATTTGCAGCCCATATCTTCGCCAGGGTGATCCCCGTCCGTGCCTGCTCCGCTTACATACTTTTTTTTTTTTACCACGTCACATTCCTGCAATTCCACCAGGCAGCATTCAACGTCTTGGTGGACAGTGATCATAATATTTTGGCCTATCAGTGTACAGTATCTGCTTAAATTCGCACCACCGCGTAAATGAAGCAGAGCGCTGCCGGAAGCATTTCTCTCACAACTGCTCATAGAACGTAATTGCATTGTCTCTGGAACAACGCGTTGTTACAACTCCGGTATTCGCTGGTTGAGTGCAGGCCGCAATTCGCACAGCAGTACCAACAATAGATAGGCAAAAAATAATTCGCAAATGACCGTCTAACTATGCTGCAGCGAAAAGATGCATGTGGCGAATAACTGAGGAACGTTGATAAGCAGACACGCATTTTGGCAAAAAGCAGGATCTTTCTTGGCGCTGGTGCAAGTAGCCGATACACTGAACTGATGCGACTACCTCTCCAGCATCATAGATAAAATACACAGCGGTTTCCGCTTGTGGCAGTGATACTTTTCCAATATAATAATGATACTCACGTACTGCTTTTATTATCAGTAACTGCTCTAAAGAATTGAATTAAGTCCTTGACTATCCTGGTTTCCAAATTCCCAAGACAATAACACCACCGAAAATTTAAGAAATGCCTCAATATACGTAAATGGCAGTCTTGCATTCCCTACCAAAGGTTTCACAGATTCTGAGCCTATTAGACTTCGGGTCGTCCAAACAACGTTACGTGATATCTTCCCATTTTAGTGTTGTCAAGCAGTGATATTCTTTTTGTTAGGTATCACGATCCAGTAATGCAAACGGAATGACACGCGTATGGTTGTCAAGAGGGCAATGCTGAAGCCTTCAGTCGCTACCGTAGAGGAATATTATCGAAAGATCTCTCACAAAAAAAAAGGAAATCCTGGTCATATGTAAGCCCTAACAGTGATACTAAATTTAGTGTCAAGACACTTATGGACGAGACAGTAACTGCAATACAGGTCAGCAAAACAAAAGCACAAATGCTGAACTCTGTATTCAGATGTTCCTTTACTAAGTAAAATACAAGAGTGTAGCCCCAATGTAATTCTCACACCATTGCAAAGATGAGTGATATAATATTAGTATCAGTAGCATTAAGCTGCACCTGAATGCGGTAAAATTGCACGAAGCTCCAACGCCCAGTGGGATTGCTATCAGATTCTATATCAAATTTGCGGCTGAATTAGCCCCTCTTTTAACCATAATATACCGTAGATTCCTCGAATAAAAGCCTATGTTCAGTAGTGGAAAGAACGCACGTCACACCCGTCTACAAGATCTGTAGCAGGGCAGCAGAAGTAACCAATAAAACTACATTCCGCCGCGCGGGATTAGCCGAGCGGTCTAAAGGCGCTGCAGTCATGGACTGTGCGGCTGGTCCCGGCGGAGGTTCGAGTCCTCCCTCGGGCATGGATGTGTGTGTTTGTCCTTAGTATAATTTAGGTTAAGGAATGTGTAAGTTTAGGGACTGATGACCTTAGCAGTTAAGTCCCAAAAGATTTCACACACATTTGAACAAAACTACCTTCCAATATCTTTGAGAGCCATTTGTTGTAAAATCTTATAATAAACCCCTTGAATGCGAGCTCGGAAGTTCAATCTTCAGTAAGGCTCATTTAAAAGTTGTGTTTAAGAATCATGAAAGGAAATATATTAGCTGTTGATGACTCACCATGTGCTTCAGGAGGGTGTCAGAAAATGAGTGTCCGAGAGATGCAGAGGTCAGGCTTCCATGGGATGTATGTATTACATTGCACAAGATGGACATCTTCGACGTTCAAGAAATGTTAAAAACAAACCATTAACTTGCACCATGAACACTGAACGAGAAATGTCGTGCCACAGCGATGACAAAGGCTCGCAGCATCAGTATCGAAGGCGAACTCCTGGGGAACTAGAAACCGAGCAGAACGTAGAATCATATTGAGGTAATGGAATGAGGAGAACCGATGGAATGTGATGGCATGCAACTGAGAACGAAAGAATCTGTCGTGGAGCTTATCGTGAAACTGGCTATCCTTTAAAGTGTAGCTGCAGATAGTGAGATAATATGTTTTATAGGCACGGAAAAAACAAACATTTAGAGGCTGAATTGGTCCAGTGGTTCTATGTGGTATGTACTGCAAAGTTTTTCATGAGGGATAGTTTTTCTCTAAAGGAGCATGATTTCTGTACGTAGACCAAGAATCATGAAAAAGTAAGTTATTTTGACCATCTATTGGCCAAAAGCAGAGTTCAAACCATAGTTGTAGTTCTCTTACGCCCATTTTCCCACTCTTACTTGCTGTGACGTATCTATTACTTTCTGTCTTTGCAAGATCACACACACGAGAAAGAATCCTAGGGGCCGGAGCACTTCCAACTTCTAGCAGCACAATAAGTAACTTTCCACTCAATTTACCATCCAGATTAACTGTAGGCGTAGTATACGAATGAGTTCATACATCGATGTTAGTTGATCTTGAACTGTTGTTCTAGATAAAATGCAATGTTTGATATGTTTATCGCTGCCACTGTTTCGCTTTGTATCAACACCACTAGCACTGTGGCAGTGTTGTAACGTGTCCACTAAGCAGTTCAACTAGTCTAATGCTGTGCTCGCTACTGGATACCTCCAGTCCCGCTCTCTGTTGCCATCAGTAGCCAATATTTTGGTGGCATCGTAGACAAGTGGGTTCCTTGAGCCCAAGTGCAGTGAGGTATCTCGAACACAATGATTTCCTCTTGCCCATTAGCATGGATTCCCGAAACATAGATCATGTGAAATCTAAGTCGCGCTTTTCTCACATGACATCGTGGAAGATATGGTTCGAGGCAGACATGCAGATGCAATATTTGTTGACATCCCTAAAGCATTTTTAATCAATATCGCCATTAAGTTTATTATCGGGAATAAGATCACATGGTCAAATGAAATTTGTGAGTTGATTAGTTCTTGGTATGAAGGATACAGCATGCTATCTTAGATGGAGCGTTATCGACATATGTACAAGTAACTTCAGGTTTGTCCCAGGGAAATGTGCGGGGATACTTGCTTTCTATATTGTCTATTTTTGAAGTTGAAACAATATTAATAGTAATCACAGACTTTTCGCAAGTGATGTGGTCATCTAAAATTAAGTACTCTCCTTAAAAGGCTGCACACACATTTGGTCACGTCTTGATACGACGTCAAAATTGTGCAAAGATTGGCAACTTGCTTTAAGTTTCAGAAGTGCAAAATTTTGCACGTCAGGAACGAAAAAAGTAGTATCCTGTGACTGCTACATCAATGTGTGAGTTCTTACAAATAATTCGTCGACCTGTCCTGGAATATTGTTAAAGAGTTGTAGGAGATATTGGACATATATAAAGAATGGTAGAAATAATGGCCACAGGTTTCTCTGACACATGGGAAAGTGTTACGCAAATGCTGAGGAAACTGAACTGGCAAACGCTTGAAGATAAACGCTAACTATCTCGTAAAAGCCTATTTATAATGTCTCATAAAACAACTTCAAGTGATAAGTCTAGGATCATACTATAACCCCCGACGCATACCCGTATGGATTAAAATAATTGTGGCACGCACAGACGCCTTTAAGCAACCAGAGCTCCATACGTGAATGGAACGTGAAGCATCCCCTTTAACTGGTACAATGAGAAGTACCCTCTGCCGTGCACTCTGAATAACTTCGTGAGCAGAATTGAGCACGATACACGTGGAGGACAATCCACATCCTACAATATGATAAAGCATTTAAATAAACCTGAAAAAGAAACGACAAACAAAAATATAATACCACAATATACACTGAAGAGCCAAAGAAACTGGTATACCTGCCTAATAACGTGTAGGTCCCCAGAGAGCATGCAGAACAGCCACAACACGACGTAGCATGGACTCGACTGATGTCTGAAGTAGTGCTGGAGGGAACTGCCACCACGAATCCTGCAGAATTGTCCATAGATCCGCAAGAGAACGAGGCGATGGCAAAGTCTACTGAACATCATTTTGCAAGGCATCCCAGATATGCTCAATAATGTTAACGTCTGGGGAGTTTGGTGGCCAGCGGAATTTTTATCTCAAAAAAGTGTTTCTGGAGCCACTCTGTAACAATTCTGGATGTGTGGGGTGTCGCATTGTCCTGCTGGAATTGCCGAAGTCCGTCGGAATGCACAAGGGACATGAATGGATGCAGACGATCAGACAGGATGCTTACGTACGTGTCATCTGTCAGAGGCATATCTCGACCTATTAGAGGTCCCATCTCACTCCAACTGCACACGCCATACACTATTACAGAGCCTCCACCAGCCTGAACAGTCCCCTGCTGACATGCACGATCCATGGATTCATGAGATTTTCTCCTTACCCGTTCACATCCATCCTCACAATACAATTTGAAACGAGACTCGTTCGACCAGGCAACATGTTTCCAGTCATCATCAGTCCAATGTCGGTGCTGAGGGGCCCAGGCGAAGCGTAAAGCTTCGTGACGTGCAGTCATCAAGAGTACACGAGTGGACCTTCGGCTCCAAAAGCCCATATCGATGATGTTCCGTTGTATGGGTCGTACGCTGGCACTTGTTCATGGCCGAGCACTGAAATCTGCAGCAAATTGCGGAAGGGCAGTACTTCTGTCACGTTGAACGATTCTCTTCAGTCATCGTTGGTCCCGTTCTTGCAGCAGTGTCGGAGTTTTGATGTTTTACCGGAATCCAGATTTTCATGGTATACTCGTGAAATGGTCTTTAGGGAAAATCCCCACTTCATCGCTATCTCGGAGATGCTGTGTCCCATCGCTCGTACGCCAACTACAATACTATGTTCAAACCACTTAAATCTTGATAGCCTGCCACTGAAGCAGCAGTAACCTATTTAAAAAGTGCACCAGACACTTGTCTTATACAGGCACTGCCGTCCGCAGTACCGTATTCTGCCTATTTACATATCTTTGTATTTGGATAAGCATGCCTATAATAGTTTCTTCGGCGCTTCAGTGTTAATGGATTGCACATTATAAACAACTCTGGTGTAATGAAAACCAAGCAATGCAGGAGTATACCTCTGAAATGAATAAACCATATGTCGGTTATCACATAACGAACCAAGGACTAAGACCATGAATTAAGCAAAAAACCGGATAGCAAGACGCCCCAACGACATAAAGGCCGAGTTACTTAACTAGGGTGGATTGTTTTTAAAGCGCAGCTCGTGGTCTCGCGGTAGCGTTCTCGCTTCCCGAGCACGAGATCCCGGGTTCGATTCCCGGCGGGGTCAGGGATTTTCACCTGCCTCGAGATGACTGGATGTTGTGTCGTCTTCATCACCATCATTCATCCCCATTACGGTCGGAGGAAGACAATGTCAAACCACCTCCGCTAGAACCTTGCCTAGTACGGTGGTGCGAGTCCCCCACATCGTCCCTTGCGCTTTGTCAAGGAGTATGGGACCTCATCATCATCTTCATTATCAGGTATCTTCATTCATACAATATGTGTTGGCTAAGATGACAAATCCAAAAACTATGAACAGTTGCAGATTTCATATCAATCTTTAAAAAAGATTGTAATAATGAAAAAGAATGTAATAACTATCGAGGTACAACATTGGCGGACACAGCATATAAAACTTACACCAAGGTAATAAATCAATATCTACAAATTATTGCAGAAAATCAGTTATCTGAAGAACAAAAATAGTTTCATAGAAGCAAACAAATTGTAGAAGGACAAAGAGAGTTCAATTGGGAAACACACATCTCATTTGTAGACTTAGAGAAAGCCTTCGACTATGTAGAGAGAAAAATATAATGGGACATTTTGTAGAAGAATGGATGTCCTCAGGAAATAATAAAGGTGACAGAAAGCCTATACAGAGGTAGAAGAAGAAAAATAAATACTAAATATGCTGAATCCAAAGACTTACCGAGAAACCAAGGTGTTCGAAAGGTGTAGCTTATCACCCATTCATTTTAATACATACATTGACGATATGATTGAAACATGAAAAAATAAACTGATCCGGACTTGAGATTATCATATGACATATTTTTTAATACGAAGCTTTTTGAAGATGGCCTTTGAATTGTACAGAATGGCGAGACTTCCAGCAAAGATCCAGATATAGGCTGCATCAAATTTCTAAATTGTATAATATTAAAGAATCGATTCCAAAAACAAAAGTGGTGGCTTTTAAAGGGACAAAACTGCTGAGGGCAAAGATCATAATAGGAAACAAAACCATTAAACAGATTAGTCACTTCAACTACCTGGGGAATGTTATAAGCTTTCAGAATGAATTCGACATTGACAACAGACTACAGAAATATCAACTGATATGCGGAACGGTTAATATATCACAAAGAAATGAAGTGGGGAAGACACAAAAAGAAGTTTTGTAACGTAATGGCCACCCCACGTTGCTATTTGGAAAAGAATCTTGGACATCTACTAAAAAGCTAGAAAGTAGAATCCAATCAGTAGAAATGAAATTTATAAGAGGAGTTAAGGACTATACAAGATTAGATAATTAAGAAAGGGAGATATAAGAGCAGAGATTGGGATATGCTAGAAACGAGAAGATCAATTCTAATCGACAAAGATTACTAGAACATCTACAAAGAATGCCAGATTCAAGACTACCAAAACAAGCCTTAAATTTCAGACTTTTAGGTACAAGATCCATAGGAAGACCGAGAAAAAGACGGCTGGATACTTGGAAGACAGAACAGGATTAAGGCCTAGACCTTGATTCAAGAAGAAGAATTCCACAATGTACAGAAAAGTTTGTACTCAAAATTGCTCATCTCGAGTAATGAGGTAAAGTGCAGTTAATGGGCTTTTAGTTCGGCATAGTTCGTTCAGTACAAATAAAACATGATAAAAGAATACAAACAGAAAAATTATGATATGCTGTATCTTTCTGTCGCTAGTCTACTTACGCAACACGTTGCATCACATTGCACCATTGCATTCCTGTAAATTTCGTCCATCACATGTGGCGAACTATTATTTCACTTTCCATTACCATGGTTCAAATGGCTCTGAGCACTATGGGACTTAACATCTGTAATCATCAGTCCCCTAGAGCTTAGAATTCTTAAACCTAACTAACCTAAGGACATCACACACGTCCATGCCCGAGGCAGGATTCGAACCTGCGACCGTAGCGGTCACGCGGTTCCAGACTGAAGCGCCTAGAACCGCACGGCCACACCGGCCGGCCCATTACCGTGACAAAAATGTTTGCTTAGGATATAGTGCAACGTCGATGTTATGAAATGTACTTTCACAAATCCTCCTACGGCATAAAAGTCTCCAATCTCTTCATGGGGTTTATGAAATTATTCAGGTATTCGTGATACAAGGTTGATGTCTTGGACACTGTATATGGTGTGTATGCGGCTATAGTTATTTACACACTATTTAAAAAAGACTAACCGACCCTAAGCAAAAAACCTGCGAGAAGGGGAAGGCAAGGAAGAAGAAAGCGAGATGAGCTCCAGTCTTGTAATGAACAGTAATGACAACAAATGCAAGGGGCGCAGACCAGTGGGAAAAGTTGGGAGAGGCCTTTGAACAGTCGTGGGACACTGCTAGCAACAAATACAACTGAAAATAGACAGACAAATGAACAGACCACTGGATTTCATTTCTCCTGATCTGGGTTAAACTCGAACTATTCACCTCCAATTAGCTGTATTATACTCGTGGTGCTTTTGTGATGGATGACTGTAACTGAGTTGTTGTCAAGGTGGTTTATACAGGATTACAATTACTGAACTATATGAAATAAAATCGTCACAACTTCTGAACGGTTTGTACTAGGACGTTCAAACTGCATGGTTGGCCGCGGTGCATGATTGGAATAGTAGGGTTTGGTTTAGCGACGAAGCCCATTTTCATTTGGATGGGTTCTTCAATAAGCAAAACTGGCGCATTTGGGGGCCTTGGAATCCGCATTTCGCGATCGAGAAGTCTCTTCACCCTCAATGGGTGACTGTGTGGTATGCAATATCCAGTCACGGGATAATCTGTGCTATATTCCTTGATGGCACGGTGACTACCGATCGGTACGTGAAGGTTTTGCGAGATGATTTCATCCCTAGTATCCACAGTGACCCCGATTTCGACAAGACGTGGTTCATGCAAGACGGAGCTCGATCCCATCGAAGTAGGAGAGTCTTTGATATCCTGAAGGAGCACTTTGGGGACCGTACTATTCTGGCTCTGGGGTACCTAAAGTCCACTGGCATGGGTGTCGATTGGTCGTCATATTGTTCGGATCTGAACACATGCGACTCCTTTTTGTGGGGCTATATTAAAGACAAGGTGTGCACCAATAACTCCAAAATCATTGTTGAGCTGAACGCATTCATTCAGAAGGCCTTTGTCAGCATCGATGTTCCGACATTTCAGCGGGTCATGCAGAATTTCGCTACTTCATCGACAATGATGGAATGCATATCGAACATGTCATAACCTAAATCCGAATATCTGTAGTGACGTTTTCATACTGAATAAATTGCGTGCACGCCGTGGTTTGTAACTAATTTACGTTTTTTTTAGTTCAGTAATGTCTTCCTGTACGTTACGTCAGACGCAGAATACAGATCTTATCTCTTTTGTCATTCCGATTATGTTGAAGGTGTTTAAAGCAGTTTCTTCGACCATACGGCTTGTCCTCCAATGTAAGCCTAGCTGCAACTCCACAGCATTCAGTAAAAACCTGCAATACGCGGGTAAAGTGAATTTCCATCCATGTGCTTGATATATCTAGCACAATTATTAGTTTTTACGTATTCTGCATCCTCACGTCATTGATTAAGTGGCATTATCTTTTACTGTCAAACGTTAAACAAGTTCATCTCAAGGATAACTATAGGAATGGAATTTACCGGTGTATTGGGAACTGTTGGTTAAATATCTACCTGCTCGAAGATTGAAACCTAGGAATGTCAAGGTTATATCCCTACACTCGAGTTCTAGACCCAATAAATGCATGGCATTCAGGACAAACCCACAACAACCTGACTAGCCATTACATATATATCTGTTGTAGAAATTTCGTTCACAAATTATTCCTTTTCCTTTTGTGTAAGAATTAGACGTTGGATATATACATATTACAATGGTTCATATATTCGAAAGTGGCATTAGAAAATTGAGTCACAAAGCCATTCACTGCGTACTCATTGCGTACGCAAAAGGGCAGCACAACTACTGTACGAAAATCACCATGCCTTTGAATTCATTCGAACCAGCGACCTCGTCTTACCTCCATAGCTGCATCTGCAACAGGAGGTCGGATAGACTTTCTCTCCTTATTTATATAAGTCTTAAAGAAACTGCTTTCGGGCACATTCCTGCTACTGACGCTAACTACTGGCACTTAGCAACTTTACAGTAAATCTATGAAGTATTTGTTAAAAATTAAAGCAAGTCCCTCTTAAGAACTAGTCACGAACGGACGAACCAAAACTCGAGATCAAATCCAGGCAGCTATTTGGGATCAATGGAGATTGGAGAATCTACATTTACAGTATGTATGGACTAAAAGAACTGTAAGTTCCGTCCATTTGGCTGGACAGGGACGTTCACCCGCGGTTTCCGACTTCTGAAGTCGTGGGGTGATTAACTGCAGTGGTGCAAGACATAGCGGCAGTAGCTGCCAGTAGTGATGGGTGGTCAGCAGTTTAGTAGTTCAAAGTTGGGACGTGGAACGTGGAGATGTAGAAGAAGCTGCTGCTACTCTTAAAAGGAGACTGAAATACACGGTTTCCATACGATCTGATGGGCTTGATTTCCTGTGACTGTTTGATATTTCTTGCTTGGTATTGAGAATTTTTTTTGCTCAGATTTTTAATGACAAAAATATGGTTCAATTGGCTCTGAGCGTCTAGAACCGCTAGACCACCGCGGCCGGCTTTTAATGACATTGCAGTGTTGTACTTCGAAGTTGACTGGAGACAGTTATGTGAGATCGGAAGCAATGCATGTTTCATGTTCAGTGTCAGGAACTTAGAACTTGAAGTAATGTAATGATGTTGCTAAGAGCTATAGAGTAGTACAAAAGGTCACTCCAAAATAAATGCACACAATTTTTTTTAAATCCACCTTTTATTCTACATGTTTGAAAGTTTTACAGTGTGTAGAGAAATCCTTTAGGAACAATATTTTCATTTCTCCACATAATTTCCATCCTTCTCAACTGCCTTAGGCCATCTTGGAACCAGCGCCTGTATACCCGCACAGTAAAATTCTGGACCAACCTGTTGGAGCCACTGTTTGGCAGCGTGCACAAGGGAGTCATCATCTTCAAACCTTGTTCCATGAGGAGAGTCTTACAGTTTCCCAAAGAGATGATAGTCACATGGAGAAAGGTCAGGATTGTAAGGTGGGTGTTTCAGTGTTGTCCATCCGAGTTTTGTGATTGCTTCCATGGTTTTTTGACTGACATGTGGCCGTGCATTCTCGTGCAACAGCAAAACATCCTGCTCTTACCGATGTGGTCGAACACGACTAAGTCGAGCTTAAAGTTTCTTCGTTGTCGTCACATATACATCAGAATTTATGGTGATTCCACTTGGTATGATGTCCACAAGCAAGAGTCCTTCGGAATTGAAAAACACCGTAGCCATAACTTTTCCAACAGAAGGTGCGGTTTTTAATTTTTTTTTTCTTGGGTGAATTTGCATGATGCCACTCCACTGATTGCCTCTTCGTCTCTGGTGAAAAATGATGGAGCCATGTTTCAGGACCTGTCACAATTCTTCCAAGAAAATCATCTCCACCATACTCGTACTGTTCCAAAAGTTCGCTGCATACCATTTTTCTTGTTTCTTTGTGAGCCACTGTCAAAATCCTGGAAACCCACCTGGCACAAACCTTTTTTAACGCCAACACTTTCAGTATTCTGCAAACACTTCCTTCCCCTATCCCAACGTAGCGTGACAATTCGTTCACTGTGATGCATGTCAGCAGTCACCAATTCGTTAACTCTCTCCACATTGTCTGGAGTGTGTGCAATACGAGACCTGCCGCTACGAGGACAATCCTCAATATTGCAGTGCCCACTTTCATCACGTAACCTGCTTGCCTACCGACTAACTGCACTGCGATCGACAATAGCATTTCCATACATCTTTTTCAACCTCTTGTGGATGTTTCCCGCTGTCTCGTTTTCACAGCACAGAAATTCTACGAAAGCACGTTGCTTCTAACGAACGTCAAGGTAGGAAACATCTTGAAGACATGCTGTGACGGCGCCAGTCACGGGAACAGGTTGAACTAAGTTTGAAAACAAGCGCGAAGGATGTATCAACACACTGTAAAACTTTCACACATGCAGAATGAAAACTGTATTTTTAGAAAAATAGTGTGCATTTTTTTGTAGTGACCCTTGTATATGTGTGGTACCGTTTTCATCCTCATCTCGTGGGTCAAGGCGAGGCTGGTAACCCGTGACTAAGCTGCTACGATGATACGCAAGAGGTGGGAGTTGATCCGGGTCCGTTGATAAATTGTTCCCCTTATGATATAATCGCCTCGTGTAGAAAGTTCCTCACCGCGACCACTAGCTGCGAAATTAAGAAACCATCGATGAGTCAATGACGTATATTATGGATTCTTTCGTCATTTAGGGACAAATAACCATAGTAAAACTGACAGATGCAATAAACTTCCTTTCGTGCTTAAATGTCCAATTTATTCCATTTCATGTAATCTACAACCGTTGCATTAGCATTTTCCGACTTCATAATGGCTTTATCAAGTTCTTACATGGCGACTTGAACCGTGGGGTTGGTAGTCTACATCTATTTGTCGCTCCCTTACGTTATATTTATGCGACTCACAATTTGTCAATCAAGCAAGAGCTGATGACCAATAATGTGAGGAGACAGGTTGATGTTTGCAGAACCTATCTCGAATGCAATAGTTGTCTACGTTTACAACAGCGTCCAAGAGGTCTGACTAGTTTAGAACACAGCGAACACTTCATGGTTTGAAATCAAACGATTTCGTCATCTACCGTTAAGCACTTCATCTACATTCCTCTATCTATACAGAGAACGATATTCATGTAACACACAGGAACATAAATTACGTTCTGTCCATATGTAGGAGGCTGACAGTCAAACTATTTTTATAGTTTCCACGGCAATAAAGTGGAGTACTTACTTAACGAATTGTTCAGTTCCACTTAGTATTTAATCAAATTACGTATTTACAGAAAAACTTAATTTATTTGATTGAAACAAAAAATTCTGGTATTAACAAGTGTGTCACTCAGGAATTTCGTAAATTTTTGCCTTTCAGACGTCAAACGTACTGAATTAAGATTATGAGAAGACGCAGTGATGAGGTTTTCTTACGATTTTCTTGCCTATTTTTAGTATCCAATTTAAAGAAGAGGAAGACGGCAGATGCAGTATAGTAATCCTCCAACCACCCTGGAACCCACAGCCAATACAGCCATCGCTTGAAAGAGCAGTGACATTACCACTGCAGTAGCGAGCCGGTGTTGTGATCAAAGCTCTGCCATTGCCATAGTGATTGCTTATATAGATAATATGTGACGTAAAAGACGAGAGTAACTGTGTCTTCTCCTAAGAACGATCATAAATTTGATGACTTGACGTCACACCTTACGTGAAAAATCACTCAAGTTATTTAAAGAAACTGACACGGAAATATCACGTGAATTTAACGGTAATTCTGTGGAACTCCAGGCAGTAACATGACAGTTACGGAGTTGCCAAATATACATACCTGATAAAAAAAAAATAAAAAAATTTGTGCACTTGGAAGTTGACGCCGATTTTGAACCAATGACAGCACATGCCACCTGGGGGACAGTAGAGGTACTGATAATGGTTTCAACGTTTTCTACCAACAGATAGCATGGTGGAATTGCTATCAAACCGACATCTGTGTCTAGTCTTTAAAAAGGAATGCTCACAGCCAGGAGGCTCAGAATGGTGAAAAAGTTCGAAGCAAGCAGGAAACCAAGTCATGGTGATGCACTCGTTTTTCCTACAGCCAATGAGAGAGTTTGAAAAGGATCAAACCGTGACCTTCCGAGTGGCAAGATGGTCCTTTCTGAGAACTGCCACTCAAGTTGGACACACTGTGTCAGTTGTGCAACGATGCTAGTATCAATGGTCACATGACCATTGTCACACCACATCACAGCCGTGCGCCAGGATCGTCGTGTTGTAAGGGCATTAGTGGCAGATCGTACAACTACCACTGCACAGGTAAGAGGGCCTGTGAGCCCAGACGTATCAATATGAACTGTTGCGAATGGGTTATCAGCAGTGGGGCCATGGGCAAGCACATCTCTGGTTCATCTTCCACTCACACCACAACATCGACGTGCACGTCTAGACTGGTGCCATCAAAGGATCACATGGAAGATGAAATGGCGCGCCGTGATCTTCACCGATGAAAGCAGATTCTGCTTGCATGCAAGTGTGTTCATCAGACGTAGACCTGATGAGCGCTATCTCGTAGACTCATCTAAGACACACTGGCCTTACTGTGGACCTTATGGTCTGGAGTGTAATAAGCTACAAACCCCGTTCACCTTTGGTGTTTCTGGAGATGATGCTAACCTCTGCTCGATAAGTGTGTCATTCTTGCAACGGGAAGTTGACGTGTCGCACCAACAGGTTAATGCTCGCCCAGGCACTGCCCGTAAAACTCAACGTGCTCTGTAAGATCTGCAGCAAGTTCCCTGCCAGCACGATATCCGGACTTGTCTCCAGTCGAGCATGTGTGCGATATGAATGGACGAGAAGCATGCGACACATCAACCAACAACTCTTACAGAATTACCTGAACAGTACGAACAGGCTGGCGTAACTTTCCCCAGAACAGTATTCGCCATCTGTTTGATCGACTGGATGCCACAGTTAGCGCCTGCAATGCTGCCCCTGGTGGCTACATTATATACTAATATGGGTGTGTCTGAATGGGTCGATACCTGGTACCTGAGAACCGCTTGTGCTATTGATCTGTAGATGTAGTCATTTCATTTGCTCCATACGCACTGTTGCAACACAAAATTGAGTGAACTGGAAACGTGTAGAAGGGTGTACTAATTTTTTTCGGCAATGTGTAATGCGAAGTTGCCAATTTTTCTATGCACTGTACAGTCGATGGTTTCCCAGAGAGCGATTGGGAGTAAGGAATGTATTTCGCGTCTCAAAGATACACTGCCGAATTGACCAATTAGCCAGTGACTTCTATTCTCGTTTCTGTAACTAGGCTTAGGGGCTAGAGCATATATATTAATAACACTCAGGTGCACCGAATGCAAACTGAAAGTCATAAATCAACAACTGTCACATCTCATTCACCATATGTGATACAGTTTTTTGAAGCGTCTACGGTTATTTTAGTGTAAGCATGACGCGTATTTAATGCATCTTTTTATCTTTATAGAGATAGAGACCACCATCGTTTGCAGCACCCCAGAAACAGAGGAACGCAAATTAGAAGGCAATAACAGAGCACTGATTGGAAAACGCAAACATCCACGGAGAAATGTTGTAAGTTACAAGTAATATAGAGCCTCAAATCATTCAAGTGGACTGTGCAAAGATACAACGCGCAATCACCTAAAAACCGTGCTGCAAAGACATACAGCAGATAGTATAACACAATTCGCTGACAACACTGATTTAAATATGTCATTCTGAAGTAAAACTGTCACTCTGTCTATAATAATCAGAAGTACGCAAAGTAAGATCTATTTTTAACGATAACAAAACGATCATTACTGATGCTTTGTTCACTAAAGCGAAAATGTTCTTGTGGTTCAAATGGCTCTAAGCACTATGAGACTTAACGTCTGAGGTCATCAGTCCCCTAGACCTAGAACTACTTAAACCCAAGTCACCTAAGTCACCTAAGTCACTGAAGCGCCTACAACCGCACCGGCCACAGAGGCCGGCATGTTCTTATGAAAAAGGGTTCAATCTGTAGGACGCTTACGACAGAAAGAGACGGAAATAGCAATAAGAGGTTCATCTAATTCATCGCGTGGCACATTCTGAAAAGCAATGCAGCACAGTAGTGCAGTTCTGTCTTAAATTACTGCCTGATGGATTGATATTAATGACTTCTCTAGGCCCTCACAATATTAATATAAGAATCATCGAGGAGCAACTTCCAGAACAAACTGCTATGTTTTGTGGTAATTTGCGAAATAAGGTAGGTGCTCATTTTTTGAAGTAAGCCCTCGAGGCGTTGAGTATGTGCCAAAACAGTCATAAAGCCGTAGACTACTGCACAGGTTTAACAATGCTCTGAACAAATTTACTTGTCTGTAGAAGCAGCTCACCAGCTCTTTTTCTAAACTGAAAACGTTTGGGTAGGTAACTAGTGCAAAATCAGAACGACCAATAACAAGAAAACTAGCGATCTCCCAGGTGACATCAGCATGAGCAAACATGAGCAAGTCACTGGAAAATCATAAAACGAAACGGAAATACCACCCTGCATTGTTTTAGAAATTTCATCAAAATATACTACTGGCCATTAAAATTGCTACACCACGAAGATGACGTGCTACAGACGCGAAATTTAACCGACAAGAAGAAGATGCTGTGATATGCAAATGATTAGCTTTTCAGAGCATTCACACAAGCTTGGCGCCGGTGGCGACACCTACAACAAGCTGACATGAGGAAAGTTTCCAACCGATTTCTCGTACACAAACAGCAGTTGACCGGCGTTGCCTGGTGAAATGTTGTTATGATGCCTCATGTAAGGAGGAGAAATGCGTACCATCATGTTTCCGGCTTGGATAAAGGTCGGTTTGTAGCCTATCGCTATCGAGGTTTATCTTATCGCGACATTGCTACTCGCGTTGGTCGAGATCCAATGACTGTAAGCAGAATATGTAATTGGTGGGTTCAGGAGGGTAATACAGAACGCCGTGCTGGGTCTCAACGGCCTCGTATCACTAGCAGTCGAGATGACAGGCATCTTATCCGCATGGCTGTAACGGATCGTGCAGCCACGTCTCGATCCATGAGTCAACAGATGGGTACGTTTGCAAGACAACAACCATCTGCACGAACAGTTCGGCGACGTTTACAGCAGCATGAACTATCAGCTCGGAGACCATGGCTGCGGTTACCCTCCACGCTGCATCACGCACAGGAGCGCCTGCGATCGTATACTCAACGACGAACCTGGGTGCACGAATGGCAAAACATCATTTTTTTATGAATCCAGGTTCTGTTTGCAACATCATGATGGCCGCATCCGTGTTTGCCGACATCGTGGTGAACGCACATTGGAAGCGTGTATTCGTCATAGCCATACTGGCATACCACCCGGCGTGATGGTATGGGGTGCCATTGGTTACACGTCTCGGTCACCTCTTGTTCGCATTGACGGCACTTTGATCTGTGGACGTTACATTTCAGATGTGTTACGACCCGTGGCTCTACAATTCATTCGATCCCTGCGAAACCCTACATTTCAGCAGTATAATGCACGACCGCATGTTGCAGGTCCTGTACAGGCCTTTCTGGATACAGAAAATGTTCGACTGCTGCCCTGGCCAGCACATTCTCCACATCTCTCACCAATCGAAAACGTCTGGTCAATGGTGGCCGAGCAACTGGCTCGTCACAATGCGCCAGTCACTACACTTGATGAACTGTGATATCGTGTTGAAGCTGCATGGGCACCTCTACCTGTACACGCCATCCTAGTTCTGTTTGACTCAATGCCCAGGCGTATCAAGGCCGTTATTACGGCCAGAGGTCGTTGTTCTGGGTACTGATTTCCCAGGATCTATGCACTCAAATTTCGTGAAAATGTAATAACATGTCAATTCTAGTATGATATGTTGTTGTTGTTGTGGTCTTCAGTCCTGAGACTAGTTTGATGCAGCTCTCCATGCTAATCTGTCCTCTGCAAGCTCCTTCATGTCCCAGTACCTACTGCAACCTACATCCTTCTGAATCTGCTTAGTGTATTCATCTCTTGGTCTCCCTCTACGATTTTTACCCTCCACTCCACGCTGCCCTCGAATGCTAAATTTGTGATCCCTTGATGCCCCAGGACATGTCCTACCAACCGATCCCTTCTTCTAGTCAAATTGGGCCACAAACTTCTCTTCTTCCCAATCCTATTCAATACCTCCTCATTAGTTACGTGATCTACCCACCTAATCTTCAACATTCTTCTGTAGCACCACATTTCGAAAGCTTCTATTCTCTTCTTGTCCAAACTATTTATTGTGCATGTTTCATTTCCATACATGGCTACACTCCAAACAAATACTTTCAGAAACGACTTCCTGATACATAAATCTATACTCGATGTTAACAAATTTCTCTTCTTCAGAAACGCTTTCCTTGCCATTGCCAGTCTACATTTTATACCCTCTCTACTTCGACATCATCAGTTATTTTGCTCCCCAAATAGCAAAACTCCTTTACTACTTCAAGTGTCTCATTTCCTAATCTAATTCCCTCGACATCACCCGACATAATTCGACTACATTTCATTATCCTCATTTTACTTTTATTGATGTTCATCTTACATCCTCCTTTCAAGACACTGTCCATTCTGTTCAACTGCTCTTCCAAGTTCTTTGCTGTCTCTGACAGAATTACAATGTCATCGGCGAACCTAAAAGTTTTTATTTCTTCTCCATGGATTTTAATATCTACTCCGAATTTTTATTTTGTTTCCTTTACTGCTTGCTCAATATACAGATTGAATAACATCGGGGAGAGGCTACAACCCTGTCTAACTCCCTTCCCAACCACTGCTTCCCTTTCATGTCTCTCGACTCTTGTAACTGCCATCTGGTTTCTGTACAAATTGTAAATAGCCTTTCGCTCCCTGTATTTTCCCCCGGCCACCTTTTGAATCTGAAAGAGAGTATTCCAGTCATCATTGTCAAAAGCTTTCTCTAAGTCTACAAATGCTAGAAACGTAGGTTTGCCTTTCCGTAATCTTTCTTCCAAGATAAGTCGTAAGGTCAGTATTGCCTCACATGTTCCAACATTTCTACGGAATCCAAACTGATCCTCCCCGAGTTCGGCTTCTACCAGTTTTTCCATTCGTCTGTAAATAATTCACGTTAGTATTTTGCTGCTGTGGCTTATTAAACTGATAATTGGGTAATTTTCACATCCGTCAACACCTCCTTTCTTTGGGATTGGAATTATTATATTCTTCTTGAAGTCTGATAGTATTCCGCCTGTCTCGTACATCTTGCTCACCAGTTGGTAGAGTTTTGTCAGGACTGGCTCTCCCAAGACCGTCAGTAGTTCTAATGGAATGTTGTCTACTCCCGGGGCCTTGTTTCGACTCAGGTCTTTCAGTGCTCTTTCAAACTCTTCACGCAGTATCGTATCTCCCATTTCACCTTCATCTACATCCTCTTCCATTTCCATAATATTGTCCTCAAGTACATCTCCCTTTTATAGACCCTCTAATTACTCCTCCCACCTTTCTGCTTTCCCTTCTTTGCTTGGAACTGGGTTTCCAGCTGAGCTCTTGATATTCATAGAAGTGGTTCTCCTTTCTCCAAAGGTCTCTTTAATTTTCCTGTAGGCTGTATCTATCTTACCCTTAGTGAGATAAGCCTCTACGTCCTTAGATTTGTCCTCTAGCCATGCCTGCTTAGGCATTTTGCACTTCCTGTTGATGTCATTTTTGAGACGCTTGTATTCCTTTTTGCCTGCTTCATTTACCGCATTTTTATATTTGCTCCTTTGATCAATTAAATTCAATATTTCTTCTGTTACCCAAGGATTTCTATTAGCCCTCTTCTTTTTACCTACTTGATCCTCTGCTGTCTTCTCTACTTCATCCCTCAGAGCTACCCATTCTTCTTCCACTGTACTTCTTCCCCCCATTCCTGTCAACTGTTCCCTTATGCTCTCCCTGAAACTCTGTAAATCTCTGGTTTAGTCAGTTTATCCAGGTCCCCCCTTCTTAAATT
Organism: Schistocerca gregaria; assembly: GCF_023897955.1. Lineage (NCBI taxonomy): Eukaryota > Metazoa > Arthropoda > Insecta > Orthoptera > Acrididae > Schistocerca > Schistocerca gregaria. The sequence continues at coordinate 945,535,178 of NC_064920.1, forward strand.
CCCTCCTTTTTGCAATTTCTTCAGTTTTAACCTACAGTTCGTAACCAAAAGATTGTGGTCAGAGTCCACCTCTGACCCTGGAAATGTCTTACAATTTAAAACCTGGTTCCTAAATCCCTGTCTTAGCATTATATAATCTATCTGATACCTTTTAGTATCTCCAGGATTCATCCATGTATACAACCTTCTTTCAAGATTATTGAACCAAGTGTTAGCTATGATTAAGTTACGCTTAGTGCAAAATTCTACTAGACGGTTTCCTCTTTCATTTCTTAGCCACAATCCATATTCACCTACTACGTTTCCTTGTCTTCCTTTTCCTGCTATCGAATTTCAGTCACCCGTGCCTATTAAATTTTCATCTCCCCTCACTATCTGAATAATTTCTTTTATCTCTTCATACATTTCTGCAATTATTTCGTCATCTTCAGAGCTAGTTGGTATATAAACTTGTAGTACTGTAGTAGCATGGGCTTCGTGTCTATCTTGGGCACAATAATGCGTTCACTATGCTGTTTGTAGTAGCTTACCCGCATTCCTATTTTTTAATTCATTATCAAACCTACTCCTGCATTACTCCTATTTGATTTTGTATTTATAGCCCTGTATTCACTTGACCAAAGGTCTTGTTCCTCCTCCCACAGAACTTCACTAATTCCCACTATATCTAACTTTAACCTATCCATTTCCCTTTCTAAATTTTCTAACCTACCTGCCCGATTAAGGGATCTGACATTCCACGCTCCGATCCGTAGAATGCGTTTTCTTTCCCCTGATAACGACGTCCTCCTGAGTAGTCCCCGCCCGGAGATCCGAATGGGGGACTATTTTACCTCCGGAATATTTTACCCAAGAGGACGCCATCATCATTTAACCATACAGCAAAGCTGCATGCCCTCGGGAAAAATTACGGCTGTAGTTTCCCCTTGTTCTAGCCGTTCGCAGTACCACAACAGCAAGGCCGTTATGGTTAGTGTTACAAGGCCAGATCAGTCAATCATCCAGACTGTTGCCCTTGCAACCACTGAAAAGGCTGCTGCCCCCCTTCAGGAACCACACTATTTAACCTAAATTATTCTAAAGACAACCAGAAACACCCATGCCCGAGGGAGGACTCGAACCTCCGCCGAGACTAACCGGGAGGAGTAATTAAGGGTGATTAAATATTAGAAGAAATTTTACATATTTTGGGGAGGATGCTGGAGATAGCAATATAGGGCAAGAGAAAGAGAGAGAGAGAGAGAGAGAGAGAGAGAGAGAGAGAGAGAGAGAGAGAGAGAGAGAGAGAGAAGTAAACCAAAATAGTCGTAAAAAGTCGCTCGTGATTTATTAATTTTTAAGTATGTAGGCAAAAAGCAAATGCAATAGAAATGTAATATTTAAGAACCCATATTTAAGAGGAACTTATTTCAAGAAAAGCGTGACTTGCAGGAAAACTAACTCATATTTTACTATCTCGGGTGCCATACTTTCCTATTGCTATGGCCCTCAATGACAGAAAATTAAGCAAAAGAACAACTAAAGAAAAGAAAACGTTTTCAATGCTCTAATTTTTGTATAGAATCCCCAATTATTTGTAACTTTAATCATGCGTCTTGGCATGAACTCTATAAGAAATCTGACGTAAGCGGCACACAACGTCCTGCCAGGCTTCAAGAACAGTCCCAACGGACATCAGAGGTATCTGGTTGGTTTCGTGGCCAGTTATCTGCCAGCATTCGTGCTAATTCAGCCCATATGCTCTCCACTGGATTCATATCAACAGCCTGTGGCGACCAGTACATTACGTTGATGCTCTAGTTAGACAGCTGCTGCCGAACGAACAGGAAATCATGCACAAGAGAATGACCTTCCAGTAACGTGAATTCTCCTTCAGTGTGTCAGCAGCTCGTGGTCTTGTGGTTAGCATTGGTGACTCTCTATCACGGAGCTTGAGGTTCGGTTCTCGACTTAGTTAGGGATATTTTTCGCTCAATACAGTGTGTGTGTGCGTGTGTATGTGTTTTGACGTCATCATCAACGAGCAAGTCGCCGAAGTGGCATCAAATAAAAAGACTTGTACTAGGCGGGGTCTGTTGCTTTACAGCATTCGCACTGAAGGAAGCATCACATTCTTCATTATATGGACGTACTGCCTGCTGTCAATAGTTTCCTCAATTCCACGAAATACTTCTGATTCTTTCGCAGAAATCCAACTCCAATAGGAAACCGATTGCTGCCCACTTCCTTCTTGTCATCGCTAAGTATTCTTCTTCTGATCTCTTGTCCCGCGCGGCCTTTAAATCACTCTTGGACCGTCGTTGCTAGCGGAAAACATCTTCTCATCAGCGTAAATTATATTTTCGCACGCTGAGTTCAGATGGAGCTTCATGAATACCAGCCGGTATAAAATATTTTCTCTCTGATTTCCTATTTCAAGCTGATCTTTGTACATCCCATCCAGTTTCTCTAAGCCTTCGGCGAACTGTGCCACTGTAACCGCACTGCTGCGCGTCCAGGATGGCAAGAAGCTGTCGGCTCAAACTCTCTCTCCTCCAATCACTTCCTGCGTGAGGCACCCGCTTCCGGCACTAGGTGGCACAGCATACCTCCTGTCAGCATCTCTAACTAAAACCCTGCCTTTTTAAATCAGAGCGTCGCCTCTTTCTCGAGTTGAATGCTTCTATGAGCCATTGCAACCGTCTGTACGTGATGTGATTCCCGCCTGCCATTCCTATACTGACGCCTGCAGAGGAAGTAAACGTCTTTCCGTTAAAAGGAGAGGTAATTTGGTTGTGTCAGACTGAAGGAAGACAAAATTCAAAAACTCTTGCTCTTTTAGGTCTGTCCTTAAAACAATGTGACTAACACAAGCCTCTAAAGCGCTTTATTTGGAGACTATGTATTTAGATGCTGCCCATGATATTCACAATTTTGTCTTCAGTTTGTGTTCGTTCATGCGTGTCTTTGTCTGCCCCTGAAAAAAGACTTGCGATCATAAAATATTACCACAGCTATACAATTTACTGGGAACAAATGAAAATTTTTGCCGGACCGGGATTCAAACCTCGATTTCCCGCTTTACACGAGTGCTCGCCTTAACATTTTTTCAGAGAATAACATCAACAAACTGCCTCTTTGTTACAGTTTACTGAATGATTATTAACTTTTTTTATAAAGGATAACAGTGTAACAAATAAACAGACTGGCATAAAACTAACATTGTAATAAAGTAGTGTACTTTGGAAAGCTAAACATAAAACAGAAATAGGAAAACACAATAAAATTACATTAAAAAACACTTCTCCAGCTATGCTTCAAATTTTATTGCATATTTGTCACACATTAAATCAAATCCTGTTACACGAATAAACTTTTGATTTGATTTCAGTAACAACAACTTCATTGTCATACCACAAATAATGTTCTTGTATTGCTTGAAAATTACATAGACTTAATAATATTCTCGCATAACGAAAAAGAACTAAACACACAGCATATGAGAGAATTTGATTTCCAATCTCCCAGCTGTTCTTTCATCCGGATATGCCTCCTTGTACATATGTATATGGTAGTCATCGATTCTTATCTTCCGTTCATTCTTACGTCGCATCGATAATTTCCTGGGCCTTTCAGTTATGCAGACGGTCTTGAAACGCACTTCATAGGAATTTAGAGAAATACTATCAGTAGTTCGGTCCGCTCCTGATAGCTGAGTGGTCAGCGCGATGGACTGTCATGCCTAACGGCCCGGGTTCGATTCCGGGCTGGGTCGGAGATTTTCTCCGCTCAGGGACTGGGTGTTGTGTTGTCCTAATCATAATTTCATTCCCCATCGACACGCAAGTCACCGAAGTGGCGTCAACTCGTAAGAATTGAACGAGACGAACGGTCTACCCGACGGGATGCCCCAGCCACACGGCATTTCCATTTATCTGTAGTTCGGATTGCACACGATCTTCAGATTTTGTTCCTGTAAGAAGGCCCAAAAGTCCATCACATCCATTGAGTCATCTCTGTCCCTGAAGAAACAGAGCACCGTCTGGGCCGGCGTTACGTTGTGTGCAGGAGACCGAGCATGGAGTGGGGATGAGTAGCCGCCCGCTGTCACCAAGAGGTTTTAGGCGCATCAGTCCGGAAACGTGGCAAGTTCGAATCCTGCTTCGGGCATGGATGTGTGTGATGTCTTTAGGTTAGTTAGGTGTAAGTAGTTCTAGGTCTATGGGACTGACGACCTCAGAATTTAAGTCCCATAGTGTTTAGAGTCATTTGAACCATTTTTTGTGGATGAGTAGTGCAGAATAACACTCAGAGGTGTTAGAGGTGTTAGGGATTCAGCGATATCTACAACAGCATTTATTTTCCAGGATGAGTTTACAGAGTTATAATTGGCTCAGTTCATCATGTGGTAAGTGGGCATCAACACATGCCATCACCAGGTCGTTACGATGGAGATGCAGGTCAATGTATTGCGGCCATTTCTTGTAGTCCAGGTGACATCATGGAGATGGACAGGCATCAGCCACCCCCGATATTCTGAGGTGCAGTATGGTCCTAACCTCAGTGCTCCTGTAGGCAGCTCGTCATGTGCTTGGATGAGGATAGCCAGATGTGTAGTACTGGATGTCAGTTCTCGTGAAGGTTAGACCCTGGTCATCCGCCATGCGTTGACCAAGACTGCAGCAGATATTTACGTGTCAGATAGGTGGCTGCCTTAGCGTACTACACCTGAAAGTGCGGAGATAACATCATGCAGGTCAACTGTAATTGACCCTCAATTGGAGGAAGGCTGGCAACACACCAGTCTTCTCCTCACCCACAATGTCCCTGTAGGCAGTAACGCCATACCATGGCTATAGTTCATCAGGCTGGCTGCGTCTTTGTGTTGAAGTCAGCAAGGATGTATCAGAGGGACCATCATCGATCAACTTGTTGTGGTTTCACTCTAATCCAATAGACCACCACTCTTTCTTGTAACAGAACCACAGACAGAATGGCGGTAAGACTGGGTGTGTCTTTGAGTTCAGGAAGCATGACTATGATGCAGTGGTTTTTAGTGCATGTACGAATTTACCCTCATTTACTGGACACGTCAGCGCTCCTTGCCTGACTGTGGTGATTCAGTTATTTTTCTGGGTCGCCAAGCTCGTTTCTTTATGCAACTGTTGACTATTTCTTGCTGGCACTTGCGGTTACAGAGTGTTACTTCACGCTGCCTGTTATGTTGTATAGCAGCGTTTGTTTCTTTGCTTCCCTCACTTGGAGGTTTGTGGCAATCTTTGACTGGTGCCCTGTTTTCTACTACATCGGCAGTAAGTTGTGTTGACATCCCAGTTAGTACAATAACCCTAGCCTCCTCGGTTCTGATCTCATCTGATAGAACTTTAAAAAATTCAGGCATGTACATGAAAATTATTCTGTGGCACAACACTACTATCGGATAATACATATAATTTGACTACTAACGGATCTAAACGTGTAACTGTAGGCCTTGTACCTCATAGCGATTTTCATGTATTAACTGAGATCGAGAACTGTCTGTCTCTTTTTACTACAGTACACGTGATACGATGGGAATACCGGTACGCAGTTAACTTGAGGGCCTCTGGTCATGCACTGGTATGTTTAAGTATGGAGTGTGTAGTATGAGAGGATTCACTGCCCTCTCCTTCTTTCCATTCCGTTATGAGAAGACGGAACACAACTTTTTCGTGAATTACTTTATTATGTATTACTTTAAGAGTGCACAGGGTGATATTCAGTAACGCATTACAAGGGCCCGCGAACTGAGGCCCTTAGTTGGTCGAGACGTCTGCTCGCTGCAGTGTCAACGAGACCTGAGGCATCCACTCTCAACGGATGCTCGGCAGTACCCCCCTGAATAAAGGACGTGGAATTCCAATATTTCCCGATAGGGAGCGGATTATGCTGGACAGATTGACCGGTTTGCAAAACGCCTCTAGATGGCACTTGGAGTGGCAAGTGAATTACGAAACTCAACATAGTCCCATTCTAAAATGAATCTTCTTATTTAAAAATGAATTTAACAAGCAACAAAATGAAAATCTAAATTCCGGATACGATATCACGGCATACGAAAATAAAATACACTAACAATTAGGACACACCAAACGAACAAAATGTTACTGTCACATTGCATATAAAACATGAAGGGTACCAATATGTAAGACATAAGAAAAACAGTAAATGTCACACTGCATAAGAGACATTAAAGACACTGACATTTAAGACGCAAAAGCAACAAAAATATTACTGTCGTATTTCAGACGAAATGTAGGACAACTTTTAGTCCACAAGAAAACATACGCAACTTCTCAAGCTGATATTATGAATTAAAATTTTGTTGCTGTAAATATCAATGTGGCGACTGGCTTTTACCATGTACCAACACACAAATCAGAGGGGACACACCACTGATACGCTGCTTAGGCAGGGGACAACTTTGCTAAAGGTTTCTTAATCTGCCCATTAGCAGTTTTCACCATCACTACACACACACGCTTATCAGGTCCGCGAGACAGCTGTATGACAAAACCCAGTCTCCGCATCAAGGGAGACAACTTACCCTTCACCAGAACAAGATCACCGATCTTGGGCTGTCATAACCCTACCGATGTCCGTCTAGTGTGTTGTCGCAGCTGATGCAGATACTCAGTGGACCATCTCTTCCAAAAGGAGTGTTGCAGCTACTGTACAAGTTGCCACCTGTCCAACCTGTTAGCAGGACGCTCAAGCATAGGAGTTTCACAATGGGCACAAATTGGCTGTCCAATTAGGAAATGCCCAGGAGTAACAGCAGATGGAAAATCTACGTCATCAGAGAGAGCACGTAGAGGGCCTTGTACTTAAACTAGCTTCTATCTGAGTTAACACCTTAGTCAGTTCTTCAAATGTCAGTACTGTATTGCCAATGGCATTTTTGAGATGTGACCTCATACATTTGACTCCTATTTCCCACAGTCCACCAAAGTGAAGGGCATGGAGTGGAGTAAAATTCCAGTTGATACCCTCTGATGTCGAAAAGTTCATCATACTTTCAATTGTAACATCATCAAAGAAAAAAAATCGTTTCAGTTTATCCTGTGCAACTAAAAACGAAGTAGCATTATTACTATACATGTGAGAAGGTTTTTCCATTTTTGCAATGAATCTCCTGAAGGCATCCAGAAATGAGCTGGTTACTATATCAATAACTAGCTCAAGGTGGATGGCTTTGGTTGCCAGGAAAATAAACAAAGCAATATAGGTCCTGGTAGTAGCTTTTCTCCGTCTTCCACCATGCTTCACAGTAACGGGATCTGCATAATTCGCTCCACAGTCCTTGAAAGGACGAGACTGGTTTACTCTAGACGCTGGTAGTTGAACTGCAGTCTGGAACGTAAACCTAAAGCATTTCAAACTTTCCGCGATAACTCCTTTGATTGTGTTGCGGCCTTTGGAAATCAAAAACTTCCTACGCAGCATAGACAGCGAAAGCTGTAATCCAGGATGCAACAGGTTTTTATGTTCATATACGATGATAAATTTTGTCACATGATGCTTAAATGGTATGATAATAGGATGTCGCTCATCAAACGGTACATTAGCATTCATTAACCTCCTTCCCACTCGTAAAATATCCTACGTGCCAACGAAGGGGTACAAGTCTCTTAACCTGCTATTATGTGGTATAAAAGAATTGACCTTTACCAAAGCTACCGCCCTGCACAAGTGAGCTCAAACGTGCTGGACTAATGCCACGTGATAAGTGATCAGCAGAACTGTCATCTGATTTTACATATCCCAGAGGACCGAAAAATGTATGAAGTTCACTTGAGGGCCTCTGGTCCTGCACTGGTAAATTTAAGCTGGGAGTGTGTAGTACGAGAGGACTCACTGCCCTCCCCTTATTTCCACTCCACAATCATGAGATGGAACACGACCATTTCGTGAAAATATTATATTCTGTATCACCTTACAAGTGGACAGGGCGATATTCACTAATATATTACAAGGTGCCTGCTACCTGCGGCCCTTGGGTGGTCGAGACATACGTCTGCTCGCTGCTGTGTCAACAGGCTATCTGAGGCATCAGCTCTCAACGGATGCTCGGCAGTACAGGCATGAACAAGGACATGTTAAGTCCGCTTCTGTACACAGAAAATTACAATATTTCCCGACAGGGAGAGGATTATACCAGATAGGCTGACCTGTCCGGTTTGCAAAATGCCACTAGATGGCACTTGGACTGACAAGTGAGTGAGAAACTAAACGCTATCTATGCAGTTTGATGGACTACATCGAGTGGAAGTTAACGAGCGATTAAGATCCGTCACGTACCTCTATTAACGTCCATATATTTGGAATGAAGGTGGCCTAAGTTGATATGTATGGAGAAGGATGCTGGAAATAACTTTAGGAGACACGCTCACTTACATCAAACATTCAAGTGTTGTGAAGTTACATGTACTATCCGGTATATCAGTTATAATGAAAGATAGGCTGTGTCTCTGGTGCCCATATGTTAGAGGTCCATATGAAGACTTCATACTCTATTTATCTGAGCATAAAGTAAATAAGAGTCAATTAGAACAACTTATAAAAACCTGCATTCAAACAGTGCCAAAGAATAATACCCTTAATCCAATACGAATAAAATTCATAGAAGCGAACATGCAGATGGAATGCTCAAGTGCATAATTCCATCTACAGTGCTGAGTGTTCTTCAGGCCGAATTTAAGGAGTGTAAAAATAACTTGTTTGCTAAATATTGCACAACAGATAACTATAAATTTGCGACAATGTATATGTATATATAAGTAACTAAGAATGATATTACCTATAAAATTGTTTTTATTTCTCCCATCCTCCCATTAGAATATTTTATACAAATTGCTTACTGGAGGGGAGGGAGGGAGGGAGAGAGAGAGGGAGAGAGAGAGAGAGAGAGAGAGAGAGAGAGAGAGAGAGAGAGAGAGAGAGAAAATAGCAGTGCTATCAATTGGTACAGCCGGCCGGTGTGGCCGACCGGTTCTAGGCGCTTCGGTCTGGAACCGCACGACAGCTACGGTCGCAGGTTCGAATCCCACCTCGGGCATGGATGTGTGTGATGTCCTTAGGTTAGTTAGGTTTAAGTAGTTCTAAGTTCTAGGGCACTGTGACCTCAGATGAAGTCCCATAGTGCTCAGAGCCATTTGAGCCAATTGGTACACCTTAAACAATTACAAATACATACTAATTGACGTGCTTATGTGCTGCCATCTCTGTCACCACCTGCTCACGAGCCATGGATCTCCAACTGCATGCCCACCCCTGGCAGCCAATAGTGGTCCAAACTTTGCACTTCTACAAACTGCACGATATCTCTGCCTTGTCTTGTGCTGCACCATAGCAGAGCCACAGCGGTTGTCCGCAATGCCCTTGTCAAGGCAGTGAGTTGAGTTGGTATACCACTGTTTAGTATGCAAAAAGTTATCAAACAATAAATCATTGTCTAAGCTCCCCACCACAGGGCAGGACTGATAAGGGAAATTCACTTCGTTTAAAAAACAAACTAAAATGTACATGTAATACACTTCATGCCCATGCATGACCTACCAGAAAGCCAGATGACGATCAACTGGTGCCACTGCTTGTGATACACAAAGTACCCCCTGCATACACCAGAGTCTCTCCGCCCAAAATAAGAGACGAGAGGTTGCAACAAGAAGTAAACATATGACAAAGTCAGTACCAAATCTGTGGGGGCAACTGTCTGTGCAAAAACAGGTGGGAAACCCATACATCGCACTTCCCTCTTCAGCCCAATAGGAACACAATGCAATGGTGAGGTTATCCTCTCCATCCTTCTTTTGTCTCTAGAGCATTTGCTTGAGCCTTGTGATTTGTGGTCTGTTCATGGTAATTGAGAGCATTATCAGCATTAGAGTTATCCTATTTTAAAAATACCGGCAAATATCCAATACTGATGTTCTACAATATCGTTGGACACATTAACTACCATAACGTACCTAGGAGTAAGAATATGAAGCGAGGTAATGCGAGAAGTGGGATATAAAACACCTGTTAGACTGATCTTTTATTTTAAGAGTATTTGCTCATTAGGCTGATACCGGGTTGGATTACTAAGAGAGCTGTGCTGTTTTAGTGATAGGATCACAAGAATATTACGGGATTGTCAACAACAATAATGATCCACATAGTTTACGTGTAAATAACTAAAACTATAGCCAGACAGTGCTTTGTTTAAAACGATTGTTAGGTCGTGATTATCCAGGAGGTGTATTTCTCCAACACCAACTTTCTAGTTTGTGATTATACTGCAAAGCAACAGCAATGCTGTATGTGTTATACTCGAAAGGAGGTAATCGACAGTCAGTTCCATTTTATACCAGTTGTGCATTTGTTACACCAAGCTTTATGTTAAATATTAAAACCATAGAACGGCTGCACACTCATGTTGGCTGGCTAATTGATAGGGTTGCTGCCGTGACACGAGCAATGTAGACTGAAGAGCCAAAGAAACTGACGTACCTGCCTAATATCGTGCAGGGCCCCTGCGAGAATGCAGAAGTGCCGCAACACGACGTGGCGTGGACTCAAATAATGCCTGAAGTAGTGCTGGAGTGAACTGACACCATGAATCCTGCAGGACTGTCCACAAATCCGTAAGAGTGCGAGGGCGATGAGATCTCTTCTGAATAGCATGTTGCAAGGCTTACCAAATATGCTCAGTAATGTTCTTGTCTTGAGAGTTTGGTGGCCAGCCGAAGTGTTTAAACTCAGAAGAGTGTTCCTGGAACCACTCTGTAGCAGTTTTGGATTTGTGGGGTGTCGCATTGTCCTGCTGGAATTGCCCAAGTCTATCGGAATGCACAAGAGACATGAATGGATACAGGTAATCAGAAAGGATGCTTAAATACGTGTCAACTGTCAGAGTTGTGTCTAGACATACACTATGTGATCAAAAGTATCCGGACACCTGGCTGAAAGAAACAAGTTCGTGGCACCTTCCCTCGGTAATGCTGGAATTCAATAAGACGTTGGCCCACCCTTAGCCTTTATGACAGCTTCCACTCCCACAGGTATACGTTCAATCATGTGTTCTAAGGTTTCTTGGGGAATGACAGCCCATTATTCACGGAGTGCTACACTGAGGAGAGAGATCCATGTCGGTCGGTGAGGCCTGGCACAAAGTCGACGATCCAAAACATCCCAAAAATGTTCTATAGGATTCAGGTCAGGACTCTGTGCATGTCAGTCCATTATAGGGATGTTATAGTCGTCTAATCACTCCGCCACAGGACGTGCATTATGAAAACGTGCTCGATCGTGTTGAAAGATGCAATCCTCATCCCCAAATTGCTCTTCAACAATGGGAAGCAAGAAGGTGCTTAAAACATCAATGTAGGCCTATGCTGTGATAGTGCCATACAACAAAACAAGCGGTGCAAGCCCCCTAAATGAAAAACATGACCACGCCATAACACCATCGCACCCGAATTTTACTGTTGGCACTACACAAGCTGGTAGATGACGTTCACAAGGCTGCCTTACCCACATCCTGCCATCGGATCGCCACACTGTGTACCGTGATTCGTCACTCCACACAACGTTTTTCCACTGTTCAATCGTCCAATGTTTATTGTGCTTACACCCTAACTGTATAAGTACTTGCAGTCGATCCTGACGCAGTTTGGAATTCCTGTGTGATGGTCTGGATAGATGTCTGCCTATTATACATTAGGACCCTCTTCAACTGTCGGTGGTCTCTGTCAGTCAACAGGTGAGGTCGGCCTGTATACGTATGTGCTGTATGTGTCCCTTCACATTTCCAGTTCACTATCACATCGGAAACAGTGGACCTAGGGATGTTTAGGAACGTGGAAATCTCGCGTACAGGCGTATGACACAAGTTACACTCAATCACCTGACCACGTTCGAAGCCCGTGAGTTCCGTGGACCGCCACCATTCTGCTCTCTCACGATGTCTAATGACTCCTGATATGGAGTACCTGGCAGTAGATGGAAAAACGTATGTTTTTGGGGGGTTCCAGATACTTTTGATCACATATCAGGGATCCCATATCACTCCAACTGCACAAGCCCCACACTATTACGGAGCCTCCACCTGCTTGAGTAGTCCCCTGCCGACATGTAGGTTCATTGGATTCATGAGGTTGTCTCCATAGCCATACACTCCATCCTTTAGATACAATTTGAAACGAGACTCGTCCGATCAGGCAACATGTTCCAGTCATCAACAGTACAGTGTTGATGTTGAGGGGCTCAGGCGAGGAGTAAAGCTTTATGTTGTGCAGTCATCAAGGGAACAAAAGTGGTCCTCTGGCTCCGAAAGCCCATATCGATGATGTTTCGTTGAATGGTTCGCACATTGACACTTCTTTATGGCCCAGCACTGAAATTTGCAGCAATTTGCGGAAGGGTTGTACTTCTGTCACGTTGAGCGATTCCCTTCAGTCGTCGTTGGTCCCGTTCTTGCAGGATCTTTTTCCAGGTTAGGTTAGTGTTGTTTAACGTCCCGTCGACAACGAGGTCATTAGAGATGGAGCGCAATCTCGGGTTAGGGAAAGATGGGGAAGGAAATCGGCCGTGCCCTTTCAAAGGGACCATCCCGGCATTTGCCTCAAACGATTTAGGGAAATCACGGAAAACCTAAATCAGGATGGCTGGAGACGGGATTTAACCGTCGTTCCAAATGCGAGTCCAGTGAATCTTTTCCCACCTGCAGTGATGTCGGAGATTGGATGTTTTACCGGATTCTGATATTCATGGTACACTCGTGAAATGGTCGTAGTGGAAAAACCCTACTTCATCGTTATCTCGGACATGCTGTTTCCCATCGCTACTGCGCCGACTAAAATACCACGTTCAGATTCACTTAAATCTTTATAACCTACCATTGTAGCAGCAGCAACCAATCTAACAACTGCGCAAGACACTTGTCCTATATAGACGTTGCCGATCGCAGCACTGTATCCTGTCTCTTTACATATCTCTGTATTCGAATGCGCATGCCTATACTAGTTTCTTTGGCCCTTCAGTGTATGACTACTGTGGCTCTGGCAAATCAGCAGTGGAGGCAGTCCTGATCTATCAGCACAGCACTGTGGGTGGGCGAACGCAGTTATGGATGATGTGCTATGGTTCTCTCTGATGATCTGCGAATGTGTACATGTACAAAGGTTTTACGATCTCTTGGGGTTCCACAAATATTATAGTAACAGATACTGATGGTGAACTATTGTGTCGTCCTGGTATGTAAGTGTTGACTGTATGTATTAATGGTTCCAAAGAGATGACAAACAATACCATTGATAAAGTACAATCCTGTCTGACAGAATATTAGATTGGGAATGCTTGGTAAGACATCCATTTATTTGTAATTTGAAAACCATTAGGTGCTGACGGCTTTCTATAAAACGATGCTCAGTAACCCTAATGATTTTGTGTCTGATGCTGCCATGGGAAGAAGTCTATGAACAAATTACATCTATAATGTTTTTGTTGGGTATTCTCTGGCCAGTGGATGTCAAAAGGGTTAGTTTTTCAATTTTGCCGCTATGATTTACAGGCCTGAAATCTATAATTCTTTTTCCCTGGCGAAATAAGTACGATTATTTCAGGTGTATTTGCAGAGTATGTGTGTCCACAGCATTCTTTCACCCTCGATACCTCCGTGAACACTTTTCTGATGACTGCTCAGGAAGATTTTTTAAAATTCATAGGGGATACATTCTCTGTTGCACCTGTGTTTTAGCACAAATTCTTTATTACGTCTTCATATACTAGTTCTGACAAAGTAGCAACACTTTCAGGTGATAGATATATACATACAGCTGTGCTCTTTATTTGAATATCATCAGATTGTTATGCTACATGCAACCTTTGGAGTTGAGTTTCATCCCCTCCCGCGTAACATTTTCTTACCTGTCTGTGGAGATGATACCACGTATATATATTTACATCTTTTCTGTCCTATTTTAAAGTGTTAAAATGATCATGCGTGTCATCTGATGGTGCCCATTATCCTTACATTGTAATTTGCTCTTCCAACCTGATTTTCTGCAACTCTAACATTTTTTTAATTGCCTGACTGGTCAGCCATCTTAAGTTGCAATATTCTATATTGTTTTTCAGATCTTCATTTAGCCTGAAGGCTAATACCAGGTGCACCAATGAAATGCATCATGAAACAAACGTTTCTGGTTGACCAAATACTGCTAACGAGCACTGAACTCTAATCTTACCCAAGCTAATTGGAGAATGTTGCAAATATTACTGCCGGCATATTATGCCAATTATTTTTGGATGAGGTTGATCTTTCACTTTTTGATGAGAATGGCAGAATGGTTGGTGAAGCTGATATGGATGAAGTTACCTTACACATGAATTGCATTTGGGGTATAGAATCTATCAAGCATTGATACTGCTACTGCTGAAACATATGATTAATAGCCAAGTCACTGAACTGTGACTATCATGCTTAAACTTCGAATCATGATTTACACTTGGTCACAGTATGGTGTTGTGGCTTTAGAAACTGTCACCCCTTAAATGTAATTTAGGTATTATCTGTCTCACTACAGAATTTTTATGTCTGTTATACCATTTTAGAGGAAATGTATATGATCATTGCAATATAGTCATAGGTTTTTATATTTCCTTGAAATGACTTTCAGTTTTTCCCTCATGAACGTTTGTTTCTGGTGTGCCTATTGCTGATACAGAATAACCCACATGTAAGGAGATATAGGTTATTTACAAGTCTACTAGGAGCAGCCATATAGTGACATCACATATTAATAATACAGGGACAATACTTGGTACATATTTGTTGTTAAATAATGCATTACAGAAACTGGTCAACTTGAGGTATAGCTGTATTTGTTAAAATATCGCATTATGCTAATTGTTTAACATCAGTTATTGGTGCATTGCGTTAATGTGTAGATGAAGTGCTAACTTATAGCTTCTTAAATTTAGCTTTATGCTGACTGATTCTAAAAATCACTCCATCACCACCTAACAACAATGACATGCATTTTTACTTTCTCGTATGCTAATAACAAAGAATACATTGCAACTTTGACTGTCACAGCTTTGTATATACTCTAAAGATGCAAGATGGAAATATTGCTTTGCATACTGAGCAACTGCGACTAGCAAAGCTCCTATATAGCTGTACCGAAAGATCCAGGGTGTATCTACGTAACAGATGTAAATAACAATATCGTCTGAAGAACTGATACTATCATATTGTAAGCTTACATAGCCCAAGTGCGCCATCACATTCCTTTGCCAATCCAGCTAGAAACTACAAAGTGCCTGCAACATCACTTGATCCTCTTCTTCTAGTAGTACTATTGGTGAACATGAAAGTTGGCTGTTGTAAAAAGACTTAGACAAACATGACGTTCGAAATCTTATAAATTATACTCCTTTTGTATATATTTTTAGTTATTATATATATAAATAGGTTATACTCAAAAGGAGCAAATCCTCAGCCATTTCCTCTTTACACCATTAGTGTATTTGCTACATTACCGATCTATTTTTCATAACGTGCATTACCAAAGAGGAGGGAGGCACACTATGACCACCGCACCAAATTAAAAAAAATACAAGTTTAGTTAATTGTTGCTAACTTTTACTCACAGCATACTTTTTAAGAAGATATTGTGTTTTGTAGGGTACAGAACCCTAAAGTATTGAATATGATATTCACTCTGAAAAATGATATACAAAAAGACTTAAATTTTTGGGTCAAGTTAAACTGGAAAATTCAAAACATTTATAGAATCTGGTAGAAGACTTCACTAAAAACAATCAATTTCTTTTTGAAAATTTTGAAATATAAAGTAACTGAATAGATTACTACGTTTACAAAAGTTGGGCATAAAGCAGCACCCTCTCCTTGATATTGTGAACGTTAAAGCCAGATAACGGCTACATTCTCAAGTTGACTGACTGCTTGTTACGATTGCTGACAATACTAACTTATGATGGGTAAAGGACACCTTTATCTGACAGAATATTGGATTGGAGATGCTTCTTAAGATACCCATTTGTGATTTAGAAACCATTAGATAACAGTAAATCTGTTGTTGCTTGTGAAATTCTGAAATCTGTATCCCTCTGAAACTTTTATGATGACTTGGGGTTCCATAAGTATTATTGCAACATGCATTAACTGTAAACCATCGTGTAGTTCTTGTATGTAGGTGTTGACTGTACAGATTAATGATTCTAAAGAGATAACAAACAATAACATCGATAAAGGAGTCTCCTGTCTTTCAGAACAGTGGCTTGGGAATGCTTTATAAGATATCCATTTATTTTTATTTCGGAAAACATAACGTAGCAGTAAATCTATTGTTGATTGTGGAAACATGAAATGCTGTAAAACACTCCTTACATAATAGTGGCTTTCTCTAAATTGATGTTCATTAACCCTAATCATTGTACTAAATGCTGCCATGGGAAGAAAACTACCAAACAATTACCTCTGTAATGAATGTGTGCACATAACTGTGTTATAGGCCTGATATTCGTTCTTTTTTCCTGGGGAAACGAGTATCATTATTCCAGATTCGCTTTCAGATAAGCCAAAAAACCAAAACAGTGCAGTCTGGCTACGTGTGGCTAGAATAGGATAGAGTCAGCATGTCCAACTTTATTTCCATCCATGTGTTACACACATCATGGCTGCATAGTGTGTATATACGAAGCTTTGACAGCCACGGACAGTATTCTGAACATTTTTATTTCCAACTATTATTTACATCTTGTATCTCTAGAGTATAAACACACAAGGCTTTGACAGATGTTGTTGGGCTGTCTTCTGTGTTATCAAAATATGAAGGGGTGCAAGTAGATGTTATCGTTGTTAGGTCGCTATGGAGTTAGATTTTGTAAGAACCAGTAAACATAAAGCAATAGTTAAGACAACTAAAGTCAGCACTCCACCTTGTAATGGTACTTGAATTACGCAACCATTACGGCACCTCAACTCAACCTCTCGATACCAGCGATATTCTACAATGTTTCTGTTAACTACTTAACATATTTCTGAGACAACATTCAGATTTGATTTCATTTGTGATACATCGATATGTTTACATTGCAATGATATTACTCTTAAGTGTATTCTTTCTTTTGTCACTATGATCTTTGATGTACATGTAACTCTGATTTTTGGGCGCGTAAGCGATTATTAGTTAGTAGTTAGAGAGTCGGACCTTAAAAAAGTCAAGTCTTTGACGTCATGTTGGAAAGACGCATATTGTAGTTAGCTTATAAAATGTGAACTTTAACAGTTTTTTATGGTTTTAGGGCGCAAAACTGCTACGGTCATTAGCGCCCTATCTGTGACTTAGGAAAAGGTAAAAAAACAAAACTGGAAACCAGCAGCAATGGGAACGAAACTCAAATTGGAGAAACTAAAAACAGAAGAAAAGCTTAAAAAACCACTATAGAAGGGGGTTGGTTGTCCCCAAAAAGAGCTTCAAATGACTGACGTCATCTCACTGGCACTAATAAACTCGAGAACGCGATCGGCTGAATGCATGTCATCTGCTAAAATGCAAGATATATCAGGCGACAGCTGTAGACGGGCGCGTAACGGAGTAAAATAGGGGCACTCAAGTGAAAGGTGTCCCACAGTCCACAGCTGAGAGCAGTGGGGACAGAGTGGGGGGGATCGCCACTTAAGAGATGTCGATGGCTAAAAAGACAGTGCCCTATCCGGAGTCTAGTTAAAATTACCTCCTTCCGACGACGAGTTCGGGAGGAAGAGGTCCAAGCACAGGGAAGAGCTTTCACGTCCCGTAATTTATTATTGAGAAGTGTTGACCAATGTACGTGCCATAAAAGAGCAACACGACGACATAAAACACTCCGTAGATCGGGGAAGGGAATCATGTGAATAGCTGGCCGAAGAAGGGAGACTGCAGCCTTGGCCGCTATATCGACCGCCTCATTTCCACAGATACCAACGTGTCCTGGGATCCAGAGGAACGCCATAGAGACGCCCCCCCAAGGAGAGCAAGTGGAGGCAGTCCTGAATCCGGTGGACCAGAGGGTGGACAGGGTAGAGAGCTTGGAGACTAAGGAGAATCTGATCACATAACATACTGTATCCGCTGATGGCGACGGATGTATTGGACAGCGTAAAGCTCCGCAGTATAAACCGAACACTGGTCGGGAAGCCGAAATCGATTTGGGGCGTCGCCAACAATATAGGCACTCCCTACACCAAACGATGTTTTTGAGCCATCAGTGTAAATAAATGTGGCTTCCTTCATTTGTGCACATGGAGCAGCAAATGCCCGACGATAAACAAGTGAAGGGGTATCATCCTTGGAAAACTGACAAAGGTCACGGAGCGGGCAGGTCCGGGGACGGAGCCAAGGCGGTGCTGTAACCCAAGTTGTCAAGAAAGTGTTAGGAAAGCGGACGAAAGAGAATGGAGCAGTTGACGGAAGCGGACTCCCGGTGGTAGTAGGGAGGAAGGGCGGCCTGCATACCCTAAATCCAAGGAGGCGTCGAAAAAAAAAGTCATGGGCCGGATTAGCAGGCATGGAAGATAGATGTCTAGCATAAAGACTCAGAAGGACAGCTCGCCGATTAGACAGCGGAGGTTCAGCAGTCTCAGCATAAAGGCTTTCCACAGGGCTGGTGTAAACAGCTCCAGACACTAAACATAATCCACGGTGGTGGATAGATATAGTCGAGACGCCGAAGAATAGACGGCCGAGCAGAGGAGTAAACTATGCTTCCATAGTCTAATTTCGAGAGCACTTGGGCGCGATAGAGGCGGAGAAGAACCACTCCGTCCGCTCCCCAGGAGGTACCATTCAGGACACGAAGGGTGTTGAGCGATCGCAGACAGCGGGCCGAAAGATAAGAAACGTGGGAGGACCAGCACAGTTTTCTGTCAAACATAAGACCCAAGAATTTAGCGACGTCCGAAAACGGAAGGTCCTAGATGTAAGGAAGATGGAGGAAACTCCGTACGACGCCAAAAATTAACACAAACGGTCTCACTGGGAGAAAAGCGGAAGCCTTTTTCGATGCTCCAAGAGTGAAGAGGATCGAGACATCCTTGAAGATGTCGTTCAAGAAGGCTGGTCCGTTGAGAGCTGTAGTAGATCGCAAAATCGCCCACAAAGACGGAGCCCGAGACATCAGGAAGGAGACAATCCATAATTGGATTTATGGCAATGGCAAACAGTACAACACTTAGCACAGAGCCCTGGGGTACCCAGTTTTCTTGGGAGAAGGTACGGGAGAGAGTAGTGTTCATCCACACTCTAAATGTGCGCTCTGCCATAAATTTGCGAAGGAAAAGGGGCAGCCGACCTCGAAAGCCCCAATATAACAGTGTGGAGGATGCCTGTCCTCCAACAGGTATCGCATGCTCTCTCCAAATCAAAAAATATTGCTACTGTTTGACGTTTCCGGAGAAAATTGTTCATGATATAAGTGGAGAGAGCAACCAGATGGTCAACTGCAGAACGATGCTTTCGGAAACTGCATTGGGCAGGTGTTAAAAGACCGCAGGACTCCAGCCACCAAGCTAAACGGCAATTCACCATACGCTCCAAAACCTTACATACACTACTCGTGAGAGAAATGGGGCGATAGCTAGAGGGGAGATGTTTGTCCCTTCCAGGTTTCGGAACAGGAACGACGATAGCTTCCCGCTATCGTCTGGGAAAAGTACTGTCGGTCCAAATTCGATTATAAAGGCGAAGGAGGTAACGCAGACTATGGTATGGTAAATGAAGCAACATTTGGACGTGGATACCATCCGGTCCTGGGGCGGAGGAGCGAGAAGAAGGCATGTTGGAGTTCCCGCATGGAGCAAACAGTATTATAGCTTTCGCGATTTTGAGAGGTGAAAGCAAGAGGTTGCACTTCCGCTGCACGTTTCTTCGGGAGAAATGCTGGCGGATAATTTGAAGAGCTCGAAATCTCAGCAAAGTGTTGACAGAATGAGTCAGAAATTGCGACGGGGTCTACTAACGTATCATGCGCGACAGTGAGCCCAGAGACTGGGGAGAAACTAGGCGTACCAGATAACAGTCGAATCCGACTCCAAACTTCCGAGGAGGGAGTGAAGGTTTTAAATGAGCTAGTGAAGAAGTCCCAGCTTGCCTTCTTGCTATCGCGGATGACGCGACGCATCGCGCACGGAACTGCTTATAGCGGATACAGTTGGCCAAAGTAGGATGGTGTCTGAAAACTCGAAGAGCACATCGCCGCTCACGTATTGCGTCACGGCATGCCTCGTTCCACCAAGGAAGCTGCGAGGTATTGAACGCTCCGCAGCTAAAAGAATAACATCTGTAATATGAGTGACCTCATCGTCGACGCTAGGAAAGTGACAGTCATCGAATGTCGCTAGAGCCGAAAAAAGTGTCCAATCCGCTTGGGCAAACTTCCAGTGTCACGGGCGCATATATGGCCGTTGTGGCTGCAATCGAAGGACACATGGAAAGTCGTCACTCGAGTGTGTATCAGCAAGGGCGAACCATTCGAAGCGCCGAGCTAGCGAAACAGTACCGACCGAAAGGTCCAAATGAGAGAAATTTGTCGTGGAGGCAGACAAAAATGTAGGGTCTCCAGTGTTGAGACAAACAAGATCCGCTTGGTGGAAGACGTCTATCAATAGTGAGCCATGCAGACAAGGATGTGGAGATCCCCAAAGTGGGTGGTGGGAATTGAAGTCCCCAACTAGCAAATAGGGGGGCGGAAGCTCACCAAGAAGATGAAGGAGATCAGCTCGTGCCATTGGCGTGGACGATGGAATGTATACAGTATAAAGAGAGAAGGTGTATCCAGAAAGGGAAAGACGGACAGCGACAGCTTGGAAGGAAGTGTTTAAGGGGATTGGGTGATAATGGAGAGTATCATGGAGAAGAATCATGAGTCCTCCATGTGCTGGAGTGCCTTCAACAGAGGGGAGATCAAATAGGACTGACTGAAAATGGGGGAAAACAAAGCGGTCGTGGCGACGCACCTTTGTTTCCTGAAGACAGAAGATGACCAGCGAATAGGATCGTAAGAGGATCGACAATTCATCCCGACTGGCTCGAATGCCACGGATATTCCAATGGATAATGGACATAGGGTGGACAGAAAATGGAAGAATGTGACCAAGGTTGCCCTAAACTCAACGACTGCTCAGACCTTGCGACCGACAGTGCGGAATGGCATTCAGCCGAAGGCAGAAGATCCTGATCCATAGGTTGTTCGGGAGCAGCTCCTGCCACCAGCGATCGCCAGCAGTGCGCCTCTCTAGAGGAAGCAGCGTGGTCACCCATACAGTTGATGCAACAAGGGGATGGAGGTGGACAAGCACCCTCATGGGCATCCTTGCCACCCATAACACATTTGGCCAGATTGGAACAGGACAGGCTAATATGATTGAACTGCTGACACGATAGCAACGCGTAGGGTTTGGGATGTAAGGGCGAATGGAAATTATCTCATAGCCCGCCTTTATGTTCGATGGCAGTTGAACTCTGTCAAATGTCAAGAAGACAGTACGGGTTGGAACGATGTTCATGTCAACCCTTTTCATGAATCGATGAACAGACTTTATGCCCTGGTCAGACAGGTAGTGTTGAATTTCCTCGTCAGACAATCCGTCGAGGGAGCGTGTATAAATGACCCCACCTCAGGAATTTAAAGTGCAGTGCGCTTCCACTCAGACAGGGAAGGCATGTATCAGTGACGTACGCAGTAATTTTTGTGCCTAGAGGGCACTGACTGTTTCTAATAACAAGGTGCCATTTCGTAATCTGGAACAAGACTTTACAGAACCTGCAAATTGCGTCGACACCTTTCCGAATAATGAAAGGGTTGACTGTGGAGAAGTCGTGACCTTCGTCAGACCGAGAAACAACAAGGAACTGTGGCACCGATGGAAGAACTGTCTGTGGCTGAGACTCATTGAACTTATGCTTGTGAGCAGACATAGTAGAAGACAAGGAAACCATTGCAGAAGTATCCCCCATGATTACCAGCGTCTCTGATGGCGCGCTCCTCCCTTGTGGGGGCCCTCTCTGAGGGCGCTTCCGCCTTAGGTGATTGTTCACACTTCAGGTCACACCTCCCGAGAAACGTATGGAGGGACCAATCGGCACTTTCGGAAGGCATCAGCTCAGGTAATCACCCCTCTCTGGGCATGGCCTTTACCAGAGGGTACATACGTGTCTTACCTGTGTCTTACCCGAGGCGGGGATTTACATGTTACCCCATCACCAGCTATGCATGGAAATGCGTGGGTCGGCCACAGGGAGGAAAAAAGAGAAAGGGAAAAACAAAGAAAGGGAAAGGAAAGAAGAGAGGTCTCAAACGCTGCAGCGGAGAAAAGGGTAAAGAGAAGAGGTAAGGAAAAGAGAAGGACAAAGGAAGGACGAAGACTTGCAAGCAGAGAAAGCGAAGAATGTGTTACATTTTCGAGCGTCTGTCTCTGGACGTAGGCACAAAACATACTCCCAGAGGGGGAGAAAGAGAAGGAAAGGAGCGGAGGTGAGGGGGGCCCCATGCTCGCTACGCACGTAGCCACAAAAGAGTTGTGGACCCCCTGGGGGGAACTTTCACAGTGACTGTGCGGAAGATGTTTTCAGGTATGTTTTGTATTTTATTGTGAAGTGATGTTTTGTGTGTTACGTGATATTGCAACAAAAGCAATAAAAAGGAAGTGTAACTTAAATTCGAAGTGCTGATTATTTTTTTTACATCACTATTGTGCTAACTTTGAAAGGTTTAATCTTCAAGACTGGTTTCTGAAGCGCATATGCAAAACTTTTGAATATAGCAGAATAAAACCTAGGCCTTTTTGCATCCGAGCTTGGAATCATTACCACCTAGATTTTCGACGATTGAGCCATGATTTAACAACGAGACCAGCGTTGGAAACACGAAAAGATGAGTGCCCAGTTTATTCATTATTACATGAAATGAATTTATTAACTGTGTTCTAATGACACCAGCCACATAACAACTTAGTTGTTGCCCGAAAATAGAGTATTTAGCAGCGTGAGCAACACCACAATCGTTGTTAAATTTTGACCTTTCTTGTGGTAGGATTGTTAGAACCTCCACTGCAAACCGTATAGGTACGAGTGGCCTTGCAGACTTTTTGTAGATTCTCTCTGGCTTGGTGCAGAGCCTATCCAAATCGTTGTTGGATGCTAAAAAAACCTGGTAGGGTAAGCAGTAACAGCATAAATATTCTTGTACATTGACACACAAAATATTGCGAAATATGAAAAAATCTGGAAAATATTGAAAGACAATGCAGAACATTGAAAAATATGGGAAAAAATACACAATATCTTTATTGATACAGAGGAAGCAATCGAAATTTGCTGCGTATGAACTGGATACGTAAGAGAGGGCTGACACTACACATACACTTAGAAAAACAAGAAGTTTGATACACAGGGAGTAATTGGAATGTTGTGGATGTTTTAAGACTTATAATGTGCCCACTAGATATAGGAGAGGAATGACACCACATATACATGCTCTAATAGTGGAATGAAGGGGCTGTCTAGAGACAGAGTTAAGACGAAGCTGCCAAAAACATAAAACAAAAGGTCTGCTAATAGGTGTATTGTAGACCACTCCTTTCACAGATGATGAAGTCCATTTCCTTAATATCATGCAAATGAATCCAAACCTGAGGATACTAACTCCTACTATATGTAAGTTAAAGTTTTCAGCGATAGTATAGAACGTCACTACTGGATATTTGTCACCATTTTTAAGTAGGCTAAGTCCGCTGTGATGGTCTCCTCATTACTGCAAATGTAGCACCAATGATGAGGATCGCGCAAAAGCTCTACAGAGAAAACGAGGAGGGGGCGGGGGAACCCGACAAAGTACTGTATTACTGTTATCATAGAAACAAGAGGGGAAGAGGTGGGGTTTACCACCTGTTTTTACACAGGCGCTGCCTCCAAAGGCATGAGCATGATCTCGCCCTGTGCCTTTCTCGGAAAGATTTACTGTAGATCGGAGATGCATTGTGTGTCACGACCAGTGGTGTAAGTCGATCCTCAAGCCAGCTTTCTGGTTGGTAGCACATGGGCATGAAGTGGATTACAAGTACATTTTTCGTTTGTTTTGTTTCATAAATAAAGTACATTTCCTCTACCATTCCTATCCTTGGGAACAATGTTTGGAGTGAGGTTTATCACATGATAACTCCTTGGGTGCTATACAGTGATATGCTGACTCAGCATGCTGACTTGACAGCAGCGGGTATGTCGCTACTACAGCGTAGCACAAGGCAAGCCAGCGACCTCCTGTACTTTGCAGTAGGTCTTTGTATGTCCGCAACACGGCAATGGTACAGCCCACAGTCGAATTCTGAACTGATGCTGAAGAGCAGGGACTGGTAGCTAGCGGGGTGACCATACATTCCATTTCTATGGATTTTATGTGTATACGGTTAACAGATGTATTATTCAGCACAGTCTGAATTCAGGCATTTGTATATTTTTCCAATTGACTCAAATTTATACACTGAAGCGCCAAAAACATGGTATAGGCATGAGTATTCAAATACAGAATACTGCGCTGTGGCCAGCAACGACTACGTAAGGCAACAAGTGTCTGTCGCAGTTGTTAGATCGGTTAATGCCGCTACAGTGGCAGATTATCACGATTTTGAACGTTATAGTCGGCACACAAGCAATGGGACACAGCATATCCGACGTAGCGATGAAGTGGGGATTTTCCCATATGACCATTTCACAAGTGTCCCGTGAATATGAGGAATTCAGTGAAACATCAAAACTCCAACACTGCTGCGGTCGGAAAAAGATCCTACAAGAACGGGTTCAACGACAACTGAAGAGAATTGTTCAATGTGACAAAAGTGCAAACCTTCCTCAAATTGCTGCAGATTTCAGTGCTGGGCCATCAACAAGTGTCAGCATGCGAACCATTCAACGAAACATCATCGATATGGGCTTTCGGAGCCAGAGGACCACTTATGTACCCTTGATGACTAAACAACACAAAGCTTTACGCCTCGCCTGAGCACGTCAACACCAACATTGTACTGTTGATGACTGAAAACATGTTGTCTGGTCGGGCGAATCTCGTGTCAAATTGTATCGAATCGAGCAGATGGACGTGTATGGCTATGGAGGCCACCTCATGAATCCACAGACCCTGTATGTCAGCAGGGGACTGTTCAAACTTGTGGAGGCTCTGTAATACCGTTGGGCGTGTGCAGTTGGAGTGACATGTGACCCCTGATACGTCTAGACACAACTCTGACAGTTGACACGCATTTAAGCATCCTGTCTGATTACCTGCACCCATTCACGTCCCTTGTGCATTCCGACAGACTTGGGCAATTCCAGCAGGACAATGCGACATTCCATATGTCCAGAATTACTACTTTGGTGAAATACACGTGATACTGCAAGGCAGTTCCAGATATCTTGAAGACTGCTTGTTGAAATGTTGCACACTGAAGAACTTCATCCATATCATTACTTGTTAACTCAACACCAGCAGCTAGAATACCACATTCAATGAGTACATTTTTGTGAATGGCTATTGCACCAAGTGGAAGATAATGAACATTTTATAAATAACGAGATATGAGCTGACAAATCTAGCTTCACTTACAAAGGTATTTTCAACCAGCACAAAAGCCATTAGTGGTTGGAACACAAACTGTGTGTCAACTGTGAATGTGTCTTTCAGGCATGCTTTGGCATAAGCCTATGGGCTGGAATCATGGGAGTGCCTTTGGGCCCTTACCTGTTGCTGGACGAATTGAATGCCCCATTGTTTCGTACGTTTCTTTGCAATACTTTTGCTGACACATTAGAAAATTTTCTACTTAGTGTCCAGCAACAGCTATGGTTTCAGCATGGTGGTGCACCACTACACTTTGAAATGAATTTGTGTAATTCTTTAAATGAAGCATTTGCAGGGAAATGGATTGGTCTTGGAGGTCCAATGTTCTGGCCCCCATGTTCCACGGAACTTAAGCCAACAGTCTTTTATTTGTGGGGACATTTGAAGGAACAAGTTTATGTGCTCCACCCATGGGTGCACACAACCTAGTAGCTTGCGTGCTTACCGCTTTAGTAATCGTGTATACAGTTGTATTGAGAAGGATCCAGCAAAGCATCTCAGTCGAAACTGTTTCATTGCACCAAACCTCCAGCACATTGAGTAAAGCATGACATGTGCAGCACAAGTTTCGTCTTTGGTACGAAATATAACTAACGGATTTGTTTGTAAAATAAGCTTTTTTCTACTGCAGGTCACGATTTTCTTTTCTAAGTATGGATCACTCATAGCAGAGATGGATGCACAGTTAAAAAAAAAAAAAGTGTCACCCTTGTCCCTTCAAAACTTATGCTCACCCTGTGTTAGAACAATTATGTGCTTTTAATTTTAAAACTGTTGTAAAAAGATTTTTCTGCAGGTTGGTCACCACAAATTTATCCTCACTTGCACCAAAGGTTCAGCCTAAGGATACTTGGCGTGATCCTATATATCTATATACGTAGATTACGAATCTTGTAAACTTGTTGTTCTTTGTAATATTGACAAGTAATGTAGATTAGAAGTTTTAAGCAAGAGTTAAATAACTTTTCGCCCCATTTGCGTCTACATATATACACTGCAAAGCACTGCACCCACTGTGATGGGTAATTGGTACGGATTTTAGAGATTCTTCTGCCATTTACACGTACTGAGCAATGGAACAGTGACAGTATGCCTCTGCATAGTATCTAATCTCTCTTATGTTATTTCCACAGTTTCTACACAAGATATAAATTGAAAACAGTATAATTATCATGCAGTCTACCTTTAACACCACATATCCTAAATGTACCTAAAAGTGTTTCACGCGAACTACGTTGTATTTTTTCCAATGAATCCCATTTAATGCAGAGATGAGAAACCAGCCGAGGAATTACATATATGGATGTCAGAAGCCGTCTAAAACAACTGTTAAGCTAACCTATGTACCAGACAAACAGTCAATGCTCCTGTGCACATGCGACCTAGAGGCTCAGACCTACAATTCGTAACCAGTGACGTTTTTCGTCTTCAGAAGTAAGTTTAGTACAGATTTGTTACACCTGGTAAGTGTCATGCCAATAAAATATAGGATTTAGTTTCCCTTTCCATGTAATCTAAACAATGTCATATAGCACAATAATGATGATACTTCACTGGATCAGTATACATATAGATGTTATTTAGAAATATATATTTACTATACAATCCACAGATGACTTGAGGATATCCTCTTAGTGTAATGGGTGAAACCTGTATTATGCCTCTGATCTCTTTTGGTAATTATATGACAGGGATAAATTGATGGTGGGGTGTGTTAATAACTAAATTTGTGTCGTAACTGCTACTGATCATTCAGTGCTTTAAAGAATGTGTAAATTATGGTTCATCATAAACATTTTAGCCAACTGCTATCGACAGTGTAGCGCTTTGCTCTGCAGCTCGAAATTGCATGTGGTATTTGGTATGGGCCATACTGTGCTTTAGATAAAGAGTTATCACGTACATTTCAGCCAACTGCTATCATGTGTGCTGCACTAAAATTAAAGTGGCACAATTGCAGATTTGTCAGTGGCAGGGTGCCAATTAAACTTTATTTTCTACTATCAGTCATGATTTTATTTTTGAAATATAGACTGCATAGCAGTGGCAGGCAACCAGTGTGTGGGTCAAATGAACGATGTAAGAACTTTCTGTCAAATAAGATTACACTATATATAAGAAGGAGATGATATCACATGTACTTTTAGAATGTAAAGACAAAAATTTCTAGGTTTACTGTAAAATATATATGTATATACTGCAGATATCGATCATACATCTAAAAAGAGAGTGTGATCAACGTAGCGCTGTGAGGTCAATGTACAGAGTTTCATCCTTTTAAAGTTCGCATCCAAATGCTGTTGAGCTATGAACAGGAGAACCTTGCTAGTGATAATAGTCAGGTTGCTGGAATGTTAATAACATCTTACTACTGGAAGCAGTACAGAGGACTAAGAAGCTAGAGAGAGTGCAGAATGTGTTCCTAGTGTAAGACTGGCAACCACTCCTATACAGCAGCCCAGCCAGAGAATGCCTCAGGTCTGTGCCATGATTCCTCGAAAAGACACTTAACTGATGCTGATAAAGCAGTTAATCTGTATTTATTTAAGTGCTCTGTTAGCTGTTGTATGTCTAGCATAGCACTCACATGGTACTCTTGTAGAGCATTTTTAGTGAGTGGAAAATCACGAACTGCAAGAAGACATGTCTGTCAGCACTCAGCCTGTAGCCTGTGGTGTGGTGAGGCTGCCACACTTACAGACGCATTGTGAAAGCGGGCGTTTTGTAGACTGCAGATGTGGCCCTCCTTCATTTTTGTTTCTTTTATATAAAGATGTAATTGGTACCTTCCTTTATACTACACTGCGTGATACAGCATTGCCATATACAAAAACGCCTGGAATAGTTGTTAAACATGGAACCAGTGCTATGACGTAATTTGTTTTTGCGTAACTGGTATGTAACAATGTTGTGTTTGTTTAAAAAATACGCCTAACACCTCCATATTGCAGCTGTTACGTAGTATGAGTATACTTTGTTTAAAAAAAGGTGGTTGCACACACACTCTTAAAAAGTGTATCATTTTACGTCGCGCCAGAATGTTCGAAATTGCTTTAAATAAATGGAAATGCTATTGCATTTACATTTTTTAATTTCACGCCACTTTTGAAGTGGGTTATATGGCCACTACAATGTGTTGGTGTGAGGCTTATCATGGGTAGCCAAGTTTGGTAGTATTGGCCAAATTATGCTAATTAAGATAAGGTTATCTAAAAAACATCTGGCAGCCATCTTGGGTCATAAATTAGATATTACATGCAGAAAGAGTGGCTACCCAAGATGAGAGGGGCGAGGGGAGGGGTTTGGGGAAAGGGGAAAGGGACGGGGTGGCCTTGAAATTGACAGGTGTAGTTTGTTTACATAAGGGTCGTAAATCAGTGTCCTGAAACAGATATAGCTCCACTACTCGATACCTTTCACAAACACCATTATGGTAGAAAGCTCACATGCTTTGTGTTACTGACAGTAGTTTTAAGCTGATCATCTCGCATCCTCAGCAAGAGCAGGAGATAAATATAAGCAATATTAGACAGGAAACGGTTTTGACAAGAAAAAATCAAAGCAGTAGAACAAATACCAGATTTAGGGAGAAGTTTCATTAAAGGAACTTAGATGAAACTAGCTACAACAAAGCATTTCCTATTACAGAAACCAGGCTCCTCCGGCAGCAAGATTTATTTAAGAGATCAGGTTAAAGGTTTTTCTCCTGCAAGGAGGCGTCCGCAACTGGGAATGCATTTGCTTCAAAAACTCCTTTTAAGTGAGTGTGCTCTGTGAACCAAAGTGTGCCCTCACAGTGAGGATAGACTACAGGAAATTTTATGCCACCTTACTTTCATCCATGGACATATTCAGTTTATAATGGACAACGAAAGGGAGAGATGGCTTCCATTCTTAGATATACTGGTTCGTCGCAAAGACGATGGCACTTCGTGACTTGCTGTTTATCGGAAGCCGACTCTTACGGACATGTGTTTACATGCAAGTAGGTGCCACCAGCCATCCCGGACGAAGTATATTTTCAGAACTTTTGTTCACAAATCATTTCTGACAAGAGCAGGATGAGCATCTACACTTGAAAGAAGTTTTTGGAGCAAATGGGTAGTCTCCGCAACATATGCATAAAGCGCCACCGATAAAACGTAAGGTGACTTAGGTAATGAGGAATGCGACGCAGAGAGATTCACATCCATAGATTTCCTGGCATATAATTATGAGAAACATGTCGTCAAAAATAGTTCGAATTCTCACAAAGCGCTAAGTTACAGCGTTTTTCCGCCCTCCACCGAAGACAGCATCACTTTTGAGGTTCGTCAAAGGTGACGTGATGTCCCGCAACACTAGGGTTTACAATATCCTCTAGAATTGTGGCCTTTCATACATCGGAAGACGACACGTATAATCCATGGAAGAAGCAAAGAATATTGAATTTACATCCGACTATTAAAAGCCTATAGACCAGCTGAGGCAGAGCGTTACATCGACACCGGTTATTCTACGCTACATGATAACGCCAAAATTCTAACGCAGACCTAACTCTTTGGGACTTGGTGGTGACGGAAGCAGTGGAAATGCGTCTGGTGAAGAATAATTAATATCGGTTCACTCGGAAGAAGGACGAAAGAATACGGCCGAAATATCAGAAGAAGAAATCGGGTCCCTACGGTTGCACGCTCGAAATTTAATCGATCACTCATTGTACCTCGAATACATGAATTTACGTTTTTACTGATGATGTAAATGTATTTACCTTCATAGACGTGTGGTGGGGCGAGTAATACCCTTAAAATCTACCAGTCCTCTGCTTTCTTATCAACAACGCTTACAGCTGTAAGGTCACACCGAACCAACCCGAGATAACAGCAAAGATACGGAAATGATTATTCCTTCTTTATCTACGTTTAACTCGTCTTGGACATGAGGGCATTTTTCACTTTCACATGGTTGTACCAACAAATCAGTGTCATCACGTGGTGTGAGCATTTATTAAAATACACTGTTAAAATTCGTGCATAATTATCGTAATAAGAACGCGAATTTAGTAATGTAGGTCGTATGTGGAGTGTATCCAGTCGTTTCGGACGCCACTTCTGTGGACGTATTCTATTCATTTCCTCTGTTTTAGAACATCGCGGTATATCTCTTTATTCTGCTTCTGGCAGAGAGGGGCGAAGTCTTTATTAAGATTCCGAGGCCTTCGTCTGTGACCATGGTGAAGTGCTCTTCCATTGCGACAATTGCCGCTTACTGTTAAGGTAGTAGTCATAAACACAACTTTTATCACCGGGGATAACATCTGAAAAAAATTTGGATCGTCTTGAGGCAGCTGGTTTAGTTCCCTGTAGTCTTCTACGTGATGTTGCTTCTGATCATCTTGATGCAGTCGTGGTCTAGCTTCGCCGCAGTCTTTCTCGTGTTCAATTGTTCTGACAGAATATGTTCATATGTACTATAAGGTGTTTCACAGGTGATCTGTCAACGACCTTATAGGATCAGATCCTTTACTTTTTGAAAATTTTCGGGTATGATGCCAGTTGACAACCAACAGGAACGGTTGTTAACGTCATAAGATGTTCGCCATTTTTATGAAACGTTTGTATACATATTACTTCGGTGTCTGACACAAAGGCTTATCTCCTAAGAATAGCTTCAACATTTGATGCGCTTCTTCGGCGGTCTCAAGTTTAACTTTTTACTCAGTTCCGCTGCTCTTTCAGATCAGCCAACCAAAACCGCAAATTTACAGAAACAAGAATAAGGAAACTCAGAAACGACGTATGGGGAGAACCTAGCTGTATTTATAACCATTTGCGCTCAAAATTAGAATTTCGAGAACTTTAGGATGTTCTTATTCTCGTCTTCAGTCTGAAGACTACTTTTGTGCACCCCTCCATATTAGTTTGTAGTGTACTCGTGTCTTCAAATCTGTACAGCTACTACAATCCATATGTATTGGAATCTGTTTAATGTATTCAAGCCCTAGTCTCCCTTTATAAATTTACCATCCACACTTCCTTTCGTTGCCATGATGCCTCAGGATGTGTCCTATAAGCCGATCCCTTCGTTTAGTAAAGTTGTTTCATAAATTCCCCCCCCCCTCCCCCCACTTATGCGATTCAGCTCCTCTTCATTCGTTATTCGATCTACACATTTAATTTTCAATATTCTTCTCTAGCACAATATTTCAAAAACTTTTCCCATATTCGTATCTGAATTGCCTATCGTCCAGGGATCACTTCCATGCAAGGTTAACCTCAAAAACAATTATCTTCAGAAAATACTTCCCAACACTTACATTTGTGTCAGGTGGTAACAAATTCCTCTTTTTTCAGAAATGCTTATCTTGCTGTCGCCATCCTGCATTTTACATCACCTCTGCTTCTGTCATCATTAGTTACTTTGCTGCTCAAATAACAAAACTAACCTACTACTTTTACTACCTCATTTTCTAATCTAATTCCTTCAGTATCATCTGATTTACTTACACTGCATTCTATTACGTTTGTTTTACTTTTATTGACAAATTTTTCGTTTCAAGACACTTTCAATTCAGTTCACCTGCAAAGCCGTCTCTGACAGCTATAATTTCATAGGCAAGCGGCAAAGATTCTATTTATTCTCCCTGTCTTTTGTTTCCTTTCCAAATTTCTCCTCGGTTTCCTTCACAGCTTGTCCAAAGTACATATTGAGTAACATCGGGGAAACGCTACAAGCCTTCTGAGTTCCTTCTCAACCACTGCTTCCCGACTATGCCCCTCACTCCTTCAACTGCAGTTTTAAATAACCTCCGCTGTGTTTTATTCCTGCTACCTTCAGAATTTCAAAGATTTTATTCCAGATCACAATGTCAAACGCAGTCTCTAAATCTACAAATGCTGTAAACGTAGCTTGCCCCTTCTTCAGACTTTCTTCTAACATATTATTAGGTCCAGTATTGCACGGCGTGTTCCTACATTTCCCCGGAAATCAAACTGATCTCTCCTGAGTTCCTCCTCTAGCAGTTTTTCGTTCTTCTGTAAATAATTCGCGTCAGTTTTTTGCAACTATTGTTCATTAAGCTGATGGGTCAGTAGTTTCCACACCCGTCAGCACCTGCCTTTTTTTGGAATTGGATTGCTACATTGTCCCTTAAGCCTGCTGGTATACCGACGGTAGTCTATACTGTGCAAACCAAATGTGATAATTTTGTCATGCCATGCTCACCTGAGGATCTCAATAATTCTGAGGGAAACATCTATACCCCAGGGGCCTTGTTTCCACTGACGTCTCCCAGTATCTTGTCAAATCCTCCTCGTATTATCATACCTCCCATCTCATCTTCCCATACTTCCTCTTCTCTTTCTATAAGATTGTCCTTAAGTTAGTTGCACTTATGTAGGCACACTATATATTCCTTCCATCTTTCAGCTTCCCTTTCTCCGCTTGGTACTGGCTTTCCACATGGGCTCTTGATATTCATAAAGTTGTTTCTCTTCTCTCCAAAGCTCTTCTTAATTTTCCTATAGGCGGCTTATATCTTTAACCTAGTTTGAATGCTTCTAGAGCCTTGCATCTGTCCTCTGGCCATTTCTGTCTACCCATTTTGCCCTTTCTGTCAATTTAGTCTTTTGGGCGTCTGTCTTCTCTTTCACCTAATTCATGTGCTGAATTTCTATATTTTCTTCTTTCGTCAATTTAATTCACCATCTTCAGAGTTATCCATGAATTTCTTCTAGGTCTTGTCTTTTTATTATTTGATTATCTGCTGCCTTCCCTATTTCATCTCTCAAAGCTACCATTCGTCTTATATTGTATTCCTTTCCCCTGTTGCAGTCGAATGTTATCTATGGTGCCCCATGACACGCACAGAAACCTCTGGTTCCTTCAATTTATCTAGGTCCCATATCCTTAACGTTTTACCTTTTTTTGCATTTTCTTTAGTCTGCAGTTCATAACCGAACATTATGGTAAGAGTATACATCTGCCCCTGGAAATGTCTTACAATTTAAAATCTGGTTTCGAAATCTGTCGTACCATTATACAATCTACGAGTATCTGAAACCTTCCCATGTCCACAGATCTCTTCCACGTACACAACCTTCTTTCACGTGTTAGCGAAGATTAAATTATGCTCTGCGCAAAGTTCTACTGCACATTTCTTTGACACAGTCTGTTCTATTTTTCTTTCTCTTCCTTTTTGCTACTATCGAACTCCAGCCACTCATCACAACTGAATTTTCATCTCCTTTAATTATCTCAGTGCATTCCGTTATCTTATCGTACACTCTTTCTGTCTTTATCATGTGCAGAGCTTGCTGGCATTTACACTGAGATGATAAAAGTTATAGGATACCTACTTATATGTTTCGAACCTCCCTTCACCCGGCATCATGCAGCATCTCGACAAGACATGGACTCAACAAGTCGTTGGAAGTCCTCTGCAGAAATATTGAGCCATGCTGCCTTCCTCTATAGCCGTTCAAATTGTGAAACGGTACCCAGTGCACGATTTTGTGCACGAACTGACCTCTCGATTACTCTTCTCCATCCGAACAGGACTCTGAAGCCCCAACAGTACCGACGATCGCCGTGTCATCATCTGCCGACAGGCGTCAATGGATGCAGATATGGAAGGTCACGTGGTCAGCAAACTACTGTCCTGGCCGTTGTCAGTTTTTGTGATCGGAGTCACTACTTCTCAGTAAAGTAGCTCTTCACTTGGCGTCACAAGGGCTGAGTGCAACCCGCTTGCAGACAGCGCTCAGCAGACCTGGATGGTTACCTACCCAAGTGCCAGCCAAGCCCAACAGCACTTAACTTTGGTCATCTGACGGGAACCGGTGTTATTACTGCGGCTAGGCTGCTGGCGACCTCTCGATTATGTTCCATTAATATTCGATGGCATTCATATTTTGCGATGTGGGTGTCCAAATCAGTTTTTGGAATTGTCCAGAATGTTCTTCAAACCTATCGAGAATAATTGTGGCCCAGTGACGTAGGGCATTATCATCCACAAAAATTTCATCATTGTTTGGAAACATGAAGTCCACGAACGGCTGCAAATGGTCTCCAAGTAGCTTAATATAAGAATTTCCTGCCAACGAACACAGTCCACACCATTTTGGAGCCACCATCAGCTTGCACAATGACTTGTTTACAACTTGGGTCCATGGCTTCGAGGGGTCTGCACAACACTCAATCCCTACCAGCAGCTCCTACCAACTGAAATCGTATCTCATCTGACAAGCGTACGGTTTTCTAGTAGTCTAAGAGTCCAGCCGATATGGTCACGAGCGCAGGGAGGCGCTGCAGGTGATGTGTTGTTAGCAGTGGCACTCGCGTCCGTCATCTGCTATCATAGTCCATTAACGTCAAATTTTTCGCACTGTCCTAACGGATACGTTAATCGTATGTCCCACATTGATTTATGCGGTTATTTCACGCAGTGTTGCTTGTCTGTTAGCACTGACAACGCTTCCAAACGCCACTGCTCTCGGTCTTCAAGTGAAGGCCGTCAGCCACTGTGTTGCCCGACGTGAGAGGTAATGCCTGAAATGTGATATTCTCGGCACACTCTTGACACTGTGGATCTCGGAATACTGAATTCCCTAACGATTTCCGAAATGGACTGTCCCATGCGTCTACCTCCAACTACCATTCCGCAATCAAAGTCTATTAATTCCCGTCGTGAGCCCATAATCGCGTCGGACACCTGAGTACAAATATCAGCTCCACCAATGAACGGCCCTTTTTACCTTGTGTAAACGATACTACTGCCATCTGTGTATGAGCATGTCGCTATCCCACAACTTTTGTCACCTTAGTGTCACCTTCTTGTCTATCTCGGCTGTCATAATGCGTTCAGCATGCTGTTCATAGTAGTTTACCTTCATTCTTATTTTCTTATTCATCATCAGACCTACTCCTGAATTATCGCTCCTTATCTGATATGTTGTTAACCTTGTTCTGACTTGAGCGAAAGTCCTGGTCTGCCGGCTATCGCATTTCACTACTTCCGCTATATCTAACTTCCACGTAGATTTCCCCTTTTTCAATTCTCTAAAGTGCCTACTTGAGTAAGGGACGAACGTCCCATGGTTCTACCCGCAGAATGCCGGTTTTTCCTGATAATGTATTCTCCGGAGAGATCCGAATGAGGAACCATTCTGATCCCAGAATATTTTATCCTAAAGGATGTTATCGTCATTAAGCATCACAGTACAGCTGTATAACGTAAGGAAAAAACATTTCGATTGTAATTTTTCCTTGCTTTCAACCGTTTGCAGAACCATCACAGCAAGGCCATATTGACTATTGTCACAAATACAGATCAGTCAAAAATGGTTCAAATGGCTCTGTGCACTATGAGACTTAACATCGGAGGTCATCAGTCCCCTAGAACTGAGAACTACTTAAACCTAACTAACCTAAGGACATCACACACATCCATGCCCGAGGCAGGATTTGAACCTGCGACCGTAGCGGTGGCGCGGTACAGATCAGTCAGTCATTCAGACTGTTGCCCATGCAACTGCTGAAAAGATAGCCCTCTTCAGGAACCTAAGGTTAGTCTGGCCTCTTCACAGATACAAACTGCTCTGTTGTGGTTGTACTACGATACAGTTATCTGTATTGCTCAGAAACCAAAGCCAACCCACCTCAGCAAGGTCCATGATTCGTGGGGGGAACTTTTAGGATACCATCTCGTGTTTTGAGTTCGATAATTACGCACTAACAAACGCATCATTATCGAACAAAAGTATCCTCTGTAAATGTTAAAGTTTATCCTGTTGTGACCGAGCGAGGTGGCGCAGTGGTTAGACACAGGACTCGCATTCGGGAGGACGACGTTTCAATCCCGCGTCCGGCCATCCTGATTTAGGTTTTCCGTGATTTCCCTAAATTCCAGGCAAATGCCGGGATGGTTCCTTTCAAAGGGCACGGCCGACTTCCTTCCCCGTCCTTCCCTAATTCGATGAGACCGATGATCTTGCTGTCTGGTCTCTTTCCCCAAACAACCAACCAACCTTATCCTGTTGTCGATATTGGGCTACTGAATCACAGAATGTTAATTCAGTTGACAGAGACTCGCACATTTTATTTGTGATCGCATTGTTTTGGTGCCATCTGTGAAGCCATCTGACGTGAATCAGTAAATTTCAATCAAGCCAAGTCTTGCAAAGAAGGTTCCTGTAGCTGTTGCTGCTCTAGATGATATCAAAACCAGCAGTCAAAACGACCCCGTGACGACCAGTACGTGTAAAGGCCTGATCACATAGTCACTTTTAACTCATCTATATGGGAGCCTTTCAAAAAGCAACAGAAATTTAGTCATTTCGAGTGTTGTATTAGCTCGACTGGCAAGATTTTTTTCGTTGTTGTGTTGGTAACGATGTCTAAAAAATCTATAAGTCATTAGCCGTATCGGACATTTTGCATGCTGTCGGTTGTCAAAAAGGTTATACATGTTTTGGCAGCATAGGCGGTTATTCATTTTGTATAAAAATGGATCTGAGAATTTCTACTAAAATTTGCTATAAGACCTGATTAAAGTACAGCAAAGTTTCAGAATTGTAAAATATTGCTTATGATGAGTATGTCACGAGCAAAACAAGGGTTTGTGACAGACATAAAAGTTTCAAAGCAGCAAAAACGTTGAAGATGACGAGCGCCCTCGACGCCTCAGCATATCATAAACCGATGAAACTGTCGCAGAAGTGATAGAAATGATTATAAAATATCGTCGAATCACCGTCAGAGAAATCGATATGATGTTGGGATATGAAATGCTTCATGTCATATATTTTTTTTATTTTTGGGTATGAAAGGTGTGACAGCAAAATTTGTTCAAAAAGTGTTGAAATCATAACAAAAACATCGGCAAATGTAAGTTCCTCAGGACTTGCAAAATGGAATAAACAAAGATGTAGAATTATTAGAAAGTGTCGTAACAGTGATTAAATACGGGTTTACGGATGTCTCTTCGAAACTATGGCTCAGTTGCCCCAATGGAAGCATTCTG
Organism: Schistocerca gregaria; assembly: GCF_023897955.1. Taxonomy (NCBI): domain Eukaryota; kingdom Metazoa; phylum Arthropoda; class Insecta; order Orthoptera; family Acrididae; genus Schistocerca; species Schistocerca gregaria. The sequence continues at coordinate 945,572,859 of NC_064920.1, forward strand.
GTTCACCAAGATCTAAAAAAGCTCCATAAGTACTATTCTATCAAATTTGAAGGTTATGCTTAAGGCGCCTTCTTCGATTTGAACAGCATAGTGCACTATGAGTTACCGCCACAAGGTCGAACGATTAATAACGATGCTACTTACAAGTTCAACGCCGTTTATGTGAAGCAATCCGAAAACGCCAGGATTTGTGGCGAAACAATTCATGACTTTTGCACCCCAGTAATACGCCTGTCACACTTCGTTGCTTCTTCGTTAATTTTTGCCCCCGTCTCAATATTCGTCAGACATGGACCCACGTGACTTTCTTCTGTTTTCAAAGAAATAAAACCATAAACAGCCATTGTTTCACAAATACAGATAACTAATTCTTCGATTGCTTGTTGGGAGAAAAACTTCATAACTACAAATGAAATGAACAACATTATGTATGTGCTGTATGTTTGTGTTTATTTTGTAGAATATATAGAATATTGCATTTTTCATTTGTAGTTAAACACAGATGAGTTTAAATATGCATCGATGAGATAGTTGTGACATTAAGGGAACCTGGCTAAAATTCCTATATGATTTCATACCATCATCCATACTATGGTCTAAATAACTCGTTACAGCGTCCATAATTCACTTGGTCTTCTTGGGTGTCTGCTGATGGTACGTCGGTATCTGCAAGCTTTAACATGGATCTGACTAGGTGACACAGCGCCACATGTATTAGAGCTTCAGCTCCTGTTTGTACTCACTTTATACAATACACTTGAGACGTGTCCGTCTGCTCACTATCCATACTCACCGTACTCCTCATCCATTATTGGATAAATTAAAACAATGAAAGAAAGAGCTGAGCAAGAACAAGCACATCCAGCGGTACAAAGAATTTTATAAGAATAATTATTGTGAAGACCTCAACGTGATATGAGAAGCGAATCACGAGATATTCAAGTTTTAATTCAGCTGATCAATCTAAATTAACGAGCGACAGAAGCGAGCGGGCTCCGCCATTGCCACAGAGTGGGGCGGTGCTGGCCGAGAAAACGAATGTCACCGGGTAGCGGGTAAAGTCACGGCATCAGGAAAGTTTGTAAGGCTGGCGAATGGATATGAGCTGTGTCCTAAGCAAAAATGCTGCGTAGTTTGCAGCAGTGGACACCGTTTTTTTCCTCCCAGGTGGAAGAGACCAAAGTGTCGTAAAGAGACAGCAGAAAAGTAGAAAATGTTAAAGTTAAGAATTCTAATACTTAAGTAATAGCCAAATTCTGGCAGGTAACACTGTATGCGTGTTTCACAAGTGGCTATCGACAGAAGGTATTCTAATATCAAAAACATTAACGATTCTTAAAGGTGACGATGTGACGTCATGGTGGCCTTGGACTGTGCTACCTGTCGAATTGTGTGGGAAATGTGGTGTGGAAGACGAAATAAAATACAATCTCTCTCACCAAGCCGCCGAAAATCAGAGTTCTAAACTGTTCACAAGTTCTATATCAGCTCGGAGCGGCCACGTGCTACTGCACGGGACGATTTACCCACACATTACACAGCACAGCCGACCGCGGTGGCCACGTGGTTTTAGAAGCTGCAGTCCGGAACCGCGCGACTGCTACGGTCGCAGATTCGAATCCTGCCTCGGGCATGGATGTGTGTGATGTCCTTAGGTTAGTTAGATTTAAGTAGTTCTAAGTTCTAGTGGACTGATGACCTCAGATATTAAGTCTCATAATGCTCAGAGCCATTTGAACCATCTGAACACAGCACAAACGCTTCAAAGGGCACCTACAACTTTGATTACGTTTCGTCGATGGAGCTCCAACTCATATTCGTCGCAATGTACATTGGTTCCATAAAAATAGTTAATATAAATGCAGGCAGGATTTCCTATGTAAAAATCACGTACCCACTGACGTTCCTTTTTTTTCCCTCGAGTTTCACAAGTTCGAGTTTGTTTCCAATAGGAACGAGTTTATTTCCAATAAGAAGAAAGAAAAATCGGAAGCCACAGCTCATAATACATTGATTTCAAAGCCTAACCGAGTTTCTTAAGATCTCGGAAGCGGTTGAATAAACCACGATTAATTGCGTGATCTACCTTTAGAAAACCGTTAAAGTTTCACTGCATATAATAGTATAAATTCCATAAAGCTGCACACTGAAATTATATAAGTGCGGCTTATATCACACGCAACCCGAAAAGTAAGTAACAAGTCCATCAGATGTCGAAAAATATCTACGTCCGAAGAAAATAGAAACTCTGCATAATTCACACACCACTGAAGTCATTTAAGCTATTGAACGTGAAAATTGTTGAAATTCTTTATTTTAAGCTATTATACACATATGATACATCAAATCACACGGTTCTTTTCCGAGATATATTGTGTTGTTATCCTTTTTCTCTTACCTATAATAGTTTATTTATAAACAATAGTTTCTACGGTTTTCCTCCATTTTTCGATGCATACGTGTAAATATCAACAAACAGTTTAAATTACACGTTAAATAATTTCCTGTATATCCATCGTTAATAGGACTGCCGCTACTTTTAATGTTTCACTATTTATTTAGTACGAAAAGCCGTTTCTAATTTGGGAAATCCACTTTTCGGCCTCATTTAAATATGTGAATAATTTCAGTAAATCTACAATCACCGTCCAATACAGATCTACTAGAATTATCCGTAGACACCTCGTTTGTTGCAATCGGATAATGCGTTGCCGAGGTTTCCACTTTTACATTTCACGAATTATTTATAACGTTTAACTTACTGTAAGATATAAACTAATGCGGGCATCGAAGGCCCGTTTTCACATGCGTTATCGTCCATCTTTTCCGCTTCAAATGAGCCTATTGGCTCTTCAGCGACACTTATGGATAAATATTTATTAATTTTGGGTTAGCCGGCCGGAGTGGCCGAGCGGTTCTAGGCGCTTTAGTCTGGAACCACTCGACCGCTATGGTCGCAGGTTCGAATCCTGCCTCGGGCATGGATGTGTGTGATGTCCGTAGGTTAGTTAGGTTTAAGTAGTTCTAAGTTCTAGGGGACTGATGACCTCAGAAGAAAAGTGCCATAGTGTTAAGAGTTTTTTCTTTCTTTTTTTTTTTTTTAAAGCTTTAACTTTGCACTGGACGCGAAAAGCAGCCATGAGAAACGAGCGACTATTGAACTGCCCAACGGAAGAGTTTTAAAGGTCACGCGGTTATCTTAGTGGCTGGAGAAAATCCAGAGACAACCTCATGTGTGGAGCATACTGTTAAAATGGCCCTCCGTTTCTACGTCTCAAGATGATTTCAGCTGTAAACAGGAACATAACCCCATCTTAGCCGCTGCCTATGCGTCCGCGGTCGCGTTGTTTGTGGTTGAATACAGTGTCTCTTTCCTTTACAATTTGATGTCGTGTTACAAAGGGCAGCAGTGGGGAGGACACTACATTTTTAAAGAGAACGTGGCTAGAGCCTGACGCTGTCGAAAGTGTTGTGACAGGCGGCTCCACAGTTACGGCAAATTACGTTTTGTCTTTGCGCATATTACATAAATTATGTATTTGCAAACAAGTTCGCGTAGGAAGCGAATTACTTTGGTGGTTATGAGTTTTTTTATTTATCACAAATTCGCAGACTTAGATGTCAGACAATGAGCAAAGATTATCCTAGGCGCGATGCCATTATTGCAATTGACGTAGGTAAGCTGGGTTTCCTTACTATTCCAATATTTACTGCCTCAGTGTTGTGACTTTATCGTCGCTGATCATTTGGTTGTGACGGGGATAGGATTCAGTTATTCTGTGTTTGTTGAGAAAGTGGCAGAATTTCCTAAACTATCCTGGCAGTGTGATAGCAAGACCCACGTGGCAGGTACAGGATTCAAAGTATAGTAGGAATGTGGCAACTTGGTATTGTGCTTTGTGGTGTCGGGGCGAGAGTTAAAAGTTATATTTGCAAGAGCACTTAATTCTGATTGAAGTATCTGTAAATCAGCGCAGCAGCTGTAACGAATGTACGATATTGGAGGACACTGGGAATCGACAATACAGCAAGCTTTTACTAGATTAGTCCCTGATTTATTTTCGGGTGTAACAACTTCCGCATAGTGTTATCTACGCAGCAAATTCATTCTCATAACTCATGCTGGTGGCCAACGTGCTGGTAGCTGCCTTACTGTTTAGAGCAGGTAAGCCTGACAAGTGGGGCAGGTGCGGTTGGACTTCGAAGATGCAGAATAAAAGAGGTAAGGCTGCTATTCACTATATCCATGCACCCCTGTGAGACTAGAGTTTCCTGATACAAGCAGTTTACACGTGGTACGTTGTTGGTTAGGTTTTGAAATCACATTATTTATTCTCATGAAAAAAAGACTGTTTTGTTTGTTTTGTTTAACACGAAGTAGGGTAACAATTCAAAGTCAAGCAAAATAGAAAAGCGAAAACGTTTCACACTGGATACATTTACCCACATGAACAATGGACCTTGACGTTGGTGGTGAGAGGCTCGCGTGCCTCTGCGATACAGATGGCCGTACCATAGGTGCAACCACAATGGAGGGGCATCTGTTGAGTGGCCAGACAAACGTGCCGTTCCTGAAGAGGGGCAACAGCCTTTTCAGTAGTTGCAGGGGCAACAGTCTGGATGATTGACTGATCTGGCCTTGTAACACTAACCAAACAGGCCTTGCTGTGCTGGTACTGCGAACGGATGAAAGCAAGGGGAAACTACAGCCGTAATTTTTCCCGAGGACATGCAGCTTTTCTGTATGGTTAAATGATGATGGCGTCCTCTTTGGTAAAATTTTCCGGAGGTAAAATAGTCCCCCATTCGGATCTACGGGCGGAGACTACTGAGGAGGACGTTGATATCAGGAAAAAGAAAACTGGCGTCAGACGGTTCGGAGCGTGGAATGTCAGCTCCCTTAATCGGGCAGGTAGGTTATCAAAATTTAGAAAGGGAAATGGATAGGTTAAAGTTAGATATAGTGGGAATTAGTGAAGTTCGGTGACAGGAGGAACAAGACTTTTGGTCAGGTGAATACAGGGTTATAAATACAAAATCAAGTAGGGGTAATGCAGGAGTAGGTTTGATAATGAATAAAAAAAAATAGGAGTGCGGGTGAGTTACTACAAACATCACAGTGAACGCATTATTGTGCCCAAGATAGACACGGAGCCCACGCCTACCACAGTAGTACACGTTTATATGCCAACTAGCTCCGCACATGACGAAGAGATTGATGAAATTTATGATGAGATAAAAGAAATTATTCAGATAGTGAAGGGAGATGAGAATTTAATAGTTATCGGTGACTGGAATTCGATAGTAGGAAAAGGAAGAGAAGGAAACGTAGTAGGTGAATGTGGATTGGGGGTAACAAAACAAAGAGGAAGCCGCCTGGTAGAATTTTGCACAGAGCGTAACTTAATCATAGCTAACACTTGGTTCAAGAATCATGAAAGAAGGTTGTATACATGGAAGAGGCCTAGAGATACTGGGAGGTTTCAGACAGAATTTATAATGGTAAGACAGATATTCAGGAACCAAGTTTTAAACTGTAAGACATTTCCAGGGGCAGATGTGGACTCTGACCACAATCTATTGGTTATGAACTGTAGATTAACACTGATGAAACTGCAAAAAGGTGGGAATTTAAGGACATGGGACTTGGATAAACTGACTAAACCAGCAGAGGATAAAGTAGGTAAAAAGACGAGAGCTAGTAGAAATCCTTGGGTAACAGAAGAGATACTGAATTTAATTGATAAAAGGAGAAAATACAAAAATTCAGTAAATGAAGCAGGCAAAAAGGAAGACAAACGTCTCAAAAACGAGATCGATAGATAGTGCAAAATGGCTAAGCAGGGATAGCTGGAGGACAAATTTAAGGATTTAGAGGCATATCGCACTAGGAGTGAGATAGATACTGCCTACAGGAAAAGTAAAGAGACCTTTGGAGATAAGAGAACAGCTTTTACGAATATTAAGAGCTCAGATGGAAACCCATATCTAAGCAAAGAAGGGAAAGCAGAAAGGTGGAAGGAGTATATAGAGGGTCTATTGAAGGGTGATGTACTTGCGGACAATATTATGGAAATAGAATAGGATGTAAATGAAGATGAAATTGGGGATATGATACTGTATGAACAGTTTGACAAAGCACTGAAAGACCTGAGTCGAAACAAGGCCCCGGGAGTAGACAACATTAGATTAGAACTACTGACGACCTTGGGAGAGCCACTCCTGACAAAAGTCTACCATCTGATAAGCGAGATGTATCAGACAAGCGAAATACCCTCAGACTTCAAGAAAAATATAATAATTCCAATCCCTAAGAAAACAGGTGTTGACAGATGTGAAAATTACCGAACTATCGGTTTAATAAGGCACAGCTGCAAAATACTAAAGCGAATTCTTTACAGACAAAAGGAAAAACTGGTAGCAGCCGACCTCGGAGAAGATAAGTTTGGATTCCGTAAAAATGTTGGAACACGCGAGGCAATACTGCCCCTACGACTTACCTTAGAAGCTAGATTAAGGAAGGGCAAACCTACGTTTCTGGCATTTGTAGACTTAGAGAAAGCTTTTGACAATGTTCACTGGAATACTCTCTTCCAGATTCAGAAGGTGGCAGGGGTAAAATGCAGGGAGTGAAAGGCTATTTACAATTTGTACAGAAACCAGATGGCAGTTATAAGAGTCGAACGGCATGAAAGGGAAGCAGTGGTTGGGAAGGGAGTGAAACAGGGTTTTAGCCTCTCCCCGATGTTATTCAATCTGTATTTTGAGCAAGGAGTAAAGGAAACAAAAGAAAAATTTGGAGTAGGTATTAAAATCCAGGGAGAAGAAATAAAAACGTTGAGGTTCGCCGAGGACATTGTAATTCTGTCAGAGACAGTAAAGGACTTGGAAGAGCAGTTGAACGGAAAGGACAGTGTCTTGAAAGGAGGATATAAGATGAACGTCAACAAAAGCAAAACGAGGATAATGGAATGTTGTCGAATTAAGTCGGGTGAAGCTGAAGTAATTAGACTAGGAAATGAGACACTTAAAGTAGTAAAGGAGTTTTGCTATTTGGGGAGCAAAATAACTGAGGATGGTCGAAGTCGAGAGGATATAAAATGTAGACTGGTAATGACAAGGAAACCGTTTCTGAAGAAGAGAAATTTGTTAATATCGAGTATAGATTTAAGTGTCAAGAAGTCGTTTCTGAAAGTATTTGTATGGAGTGTAGCCATGTATGGAAGTGAAACATGGACTATAAATAGTTTAGACAAGAAGAGAATAGAAGCTTTCGAAATGTGGTGCTACAGAAGAATGTAGGATATTAGATGGGTAGATCACAGAATTAATGAGGAGGTATTGAATAGAATTGGGGAGAAGAGTAATTTGTGGCTGAACTTGACTAGAAGAATAGGTCGGTTGGCAGGACATGTTGTGAGGCGTCAAGGATCACCAGTTTAGTACTGGAGGGCAGCGTGGAGGGTAAAAATCGTAGAGGGAGACCAAGAGATGAATACACTAAGCAGATTCGGAAGGATGTAGGTGGCAGTAGTTACTGGGAGATGAAGAAGCTTGCACAGGATAGAGTAGCATGGAGAGCAGCATCAAACCAGTCTCAGGACTGAAGACCACAACCACAACAACAACAAATACATGTCGTCAATTTGGGAAGGTCACGGATCGTCGAACTTTATCCTCATTTCCTTTCTTGTTTTGTTCATCAGAAAATACTGTGTTATTCAGCATATCTCAAAGAAAATTTTTCCTGTATTCCTCTACTGACACGTAAATTACAAAAGAAACAGAAGATGTACCGCCGACGAGAAGGTAATCAGAGACTACCCGTAAGCTCGAACTGGACAAGGTCTAGAACGACCCAAGATATTTAAAGTCTGAAAATGTTCCAGGAATATTTTGGAACGGCATAATTGCTATTTTATTTCTGTATAATATCATTTAACGATCTTGGCATGTGTGTTGTAATTCTTATATTGATTTTTGTGAATACCAGAGAGATATAAAATATAAGAACTTTGCAAGGGGTGAACTCAGTTATTTGGTATTTCTTCTTTTTTTCGTTAGTGTGCAAGTCTTAGCCGTTGGATTTTGGATGTCTAGAAAGGTGGTGTAAACGTAGAATTACTGACTGAAGGCTATTGACCTTATGGCCCCCAAGAGTTGTTATACCTATTAAAGATGGAAGTAAAAAAGATTAGGTTTTACTGCTCGCTCAGCGACTACGTCATTAAAGACAAAGCAAAGTTCGAAACGGAAAGGATGGTAAAGGAATTCGGTCATGTCCTTTTCATAGGAATTGTCCCGGTATTTACCTCAAGATGTTTAAGCAAACCAAGGAAAACCTATATCTGGATGATTAGACGGGTATTTGACCAGAATGTGATCCCTGTCTCTTACCCCTCTGCTACCTTGTTCAGACGCAGTTAGTTCAAATGGCAAGGACAAACGGTGGCAGAAAGGGAGAGACTAAGCAGACGCACAGCCACGTCAAGTTACCCTCGCGGATATGCTGTCTTGTCCAATAAATGGACTTATCGAATTTCAGTTTATTCAGCATTTCGTGCACAAAATACACAACCCAGTCACATTAACGTGACCACCGCCTACGGTCTGTGTTCGCTGTCAACGTGCAATAACCATTCACAGACGGCAGGTGACAGCACCAACAGTGTAAACTATGTAAACCGTGTCGGGGGTACGCGGAAAACAGTACAACCGTTGTCGTAATGCAGAAGCGGAGCGATTTACCTGACGTCCAAAAGGACATGATCATTGGCTTTCGCGCCCAGGGTGGAAGCATTTCCGAAACGAATATGTTTGTAAACTATTCGCGTGCCACCGTGATTAAATGGTAAAACGGCGCTATGCAAAACCGGCTCCAAGGCACCTGTGGTGCATCACGGGCCACGGGTGACACGGGCTGCGGAGATGTGTACGGGTGAATAAACGCGCAACTGTTGAACGACTGATCGCGCAGATGAACCGAGGGACCACCTACAGTGTTTCCTCAACGACTGTTCAACGAAAGTTGCTGCATATGGTCCCCTGCAGCAGGTTTATGGCTCCTGTACTGACGCTCACTGCAAGCGACAAAGGTTGGTATTTGCACGCCAACACCGCAATTGGACGTCCAATGAGTGGCGACAGGTGGCCTTTTCAGATATCACGTTTCATGCTCCATCGGACAGATGCTGTTGGCGTGTGCGCCGTGAAACGTCTAAAAGCAGACAAGGGGGTACTCATGGCCGTGGGGTTCTCTGGGTGTTCTCGTCATTCTGGAAGGCACAAAGGATAAACATAAATATAGTTCTGTCCTTGAGGACCGTGTCCATTCTTACATGCAGTTTGTTTTGTCTCGGAACGGTGCTATCTACCAGTACGACAATGCAACGTGTCACACAGCTCGCAGTGTACGTGGATGGTTCGAAGAGAACCACGATGAGTTTATCGTACTTCCCTAGCCACCAAAGCCCCGAATTAAAACCCAATAGAGAATCTGAGGTACCACCTACATCGGACTGTTCACGCCTTGGATTTTCAACCGAGAACCCTAGCGCTGATGCAAATGGCACTAGTGTCTGCATAGCTCCACACATCTGTCGGTACGTTCCAGGACCTCACTGACTCTTTTCCTGGACTTCACGGACTCTGTTTCTGCACGTCCCGCTACAGTTCGTGCTGCATAAGGTGGTTATTCAGGCTTTTGACAGACGGCTCCATTAATGCGACTGGACAGTGTATAACGTAGCGGTAATTTATTCGCAGCCTCACGTGCCCCGCAATAAATTCTAGCGTTCATTACGGTGTTATGTGTTTTCTATACTCCACCATTTGCAATTCTCTTGTTTGCTGACTATATCGTAGAAGACTTTTTACGCAAATAATAAATCAGTAAATCCAACAGTCGTATTATATAGCATACAATGCATCCATATCTTCAAATGGCTGTTAAATCTTTGTCGTATATTAGTGCCTCCACGTTATTCATATTTCTTTATGCATCATTACCATTTGTTTCAGGCTGATTGATGAGTTTAGTGGGTGATTTGATAATGTAGCAGAGTAAGTCTGTTTCTATTGTCGCTCTCAATGCTGTCACAAATAGTAGTCACGACGACTCACTAGCGATTAGTAAGACAAATATGTAGAATGGCCTGAGAGAACCTGTCAGCAATGCATCCCGCTTTGTTGCGTTACCGATGCCTACCACCCACACAGTTTTTTTTAATTACATATTAAATAAAATATTCGGAATAGAGATCATTTACACAACTTCAAGAGGTGAAACTAAATTTAGTAAAGAACATTTTAGCATCACCATTATTTCTCGTAAGACGAAGAAAATCAAGCCTAATATTCAAGTACTTTTTACTGTGAACGTAACAAGACTCTTAATCAATACAGAGTTCCGCTTCTTAAACAGGCAATGCCAGGTATAATTATCGCCGATGTTAATAACTCCTTCAAGGAAATTCTATCATGATACTACGATTTTTAAGAGTATATATCAAATTTGTAGCTGTCAAATGGCCACAATTTTTCAACACCAGCCCTTGTAAAAATCTACACAAGCTTAGTATTTTATAGGGCGGAATATATTTCATTGTTCATTACATTTATGTTTGTGAAAATCGCAACAGCAAGAAGGATGCACGTAACTGAAATGAATTACAAAATCTTAAACATGGCTGCGATTCAGCTGTTGTATAAATTTTAAGACGTTGAAAAAAATCAAGCAACCACCTGCAAACCAATTGTTTATTTAGCCATTGACCTAGGTTTCAGTATTTAAATGGTTCAAATGGCTCTGAGCACTATGGGACTTAACTGGTAAGATCATCAGTCCGCTAGAACTTATAACTACTTAAACCTAGCTAACCTGAGGACATCACACACATCCATGCACGAGGCAGGATTCGAACCTGCGACCGTAGTGGTCGCGCGGCTCCAGACTGTAGCGCTTAGAACCGCTCGGCCACTCCGGCAGGCAAAATTTAAAAAATACCTAAAGCCGTGGTCCTTAAAAATGTATATAAACAGTAACAAACTACTTTGACATACATAACAAAGTATTAATAATGGAAAAGTATTTGTGAGGTAAGCGTACTCACTTGTTATATCATATGGTGGTAATTTACATTAGCCGAAGCCCAGCGGTTCCCGATGTATTTGTAACAGTGGTCATTTGTAAATGGAAATGTTCTGCACGCTAAATCGTAAGTCCAGTATTACTCTGGCAGCAAATGTATTAGGGATGTTATATGTAATGTATACTTGTAAATTAATTGCATTATTAATAGCCTTTTATAAGAAATTTTCATTCTTACTTTAAGGTAAAATGCTGTTACTTAACACAAGCAAAGCGTAGTTCTTACACGTGTGTATTTAGCGCCCTCTGTATCCCAGTTTTATCTTATATCTTGAGCCTGTACCTTTGAACAGCTGGCCTCTCTCTTTGGCATGGCGAATATTTAGGTTATGCAAAAATTTTATTCTTTGGACTCTTGTTATAATTTTATTTAGACAAGAGTCTTTACCAGTGGGCAAATACATTTTTGCATTTATTATGACGTTCCCATTTACTGAGTATACTCTGGTTGCTGTCTCAAGTTATGGCTTGTGATGTTTCTGGTTTTCATATCAACTATATATATGACCAAAGTTGCTCGACTTCAGCTAATGTAATTACTGCCATATGATGTAACTAGTGAGTATGCTTACCTCACAAATATTTTTCTATAACTAATATTTTGTTATGTACGTAAAAATAGTTTCTAACCGTTTACATACGTTCTTAGAACCCACGCCTTCTGAAGAAGATATTTTTATAAATATCGAAGCCCACGTCGGAGGCTAAATAAACCTTTGACGCTGGCCAGAGTGGCCGAGCGGCTCTAAGCGCTACAGTCTGGAACCGCGCGACCGCTACGGTCGCAGTTTCGAAACCTGTCTCGGGCATGGATGTGTGTGATGTCCTTAGGTAAGTTAACTTTAAGTAGTTCTAAGTTCTAGGGGACTGATGACCTTACCAGTTAAGTCCCATAGTGCTCAGAGACATTTGAACCAAACCTTTGATTTTCAACTGATTGGCTGATTTTTTTCAACCTCTTCAAATTTATAAAGTTGCTGAATAGCAGCTACGTTTAAGATTTTGAAATATGTGCCTGCACAGGTATCAAAGGCTGTCACTAAGTATATGGACATTAGTTTCAAAATTTTAAATACAGTTGTGGCCATTGATTTTAATTAGCAATGTAAAACGTATAGCCTGATGCTAGACTATATGAAAGCTTTCATTAAGTTAAGCAATGTGAAAAAATGGCTTCAGTTATGTCTTAGCTGACAGAACAATAGAGCTGTATAAGAAGAAAGATAGGAAAAATGTAGGAGCTTACGATTTATACCTTGTTTTAACGAAACCTTTGAAAGAAAATTTTAATTTTGAAACTGATGTTATCTGGAACGGTATCAACGATTGGTTGTATAATCGTAAATGTGAAATGAAAATCAGACACGAAAAGAAATTGTCAAAGCTTAAGAACGGGATACCGATAAAATTACAGTAAATAACAGAACACAGCACCACTTTTTTGAAAGAGCATTAAATAAGACGACTTAAAATTGGTCTAGACAGTGCTAAAGTAGATAAGGCCCAATAAGTTAGGATAGCTCATGAATGTAACACATCACAGAAAAAGAAATGGCAGTATTTACACTAAAGAAAAGAAAGTGCTTAAAAATAATATTAATCGTAAATTGAAAAACAACGAAGCTTTAATAACCAAAACCAACAAATGAAGTATAGTTGTTGTTACATATGAAAATGGGTATGTAGAAAAAACGTTACAATTTTTTGAGGAAGATGGCATAACCGAAATTAGTACAGATCCCACCGTTAACATGCAAAAGGAAATTCTGAACTGTTTAAATAATACTGAAAACTTTTTCGAGAAATTTCAGAAAAAATTGTTAGTGAACATGAATCCAAATCTTCCCGTATTAAGACGCCAGTTTAAGCTGCACAAGAGCCAGCATGCAAGCCGCCGGATCGCAAACAATATAGGGAGTGCTCACCACATGTTACCGAGGCATTTTTACAAGGTAAACTCAAGGAATCTTTTACTTTTGACAGTAATTTTGCGTTAAAAATAAGCAAGATCTGATTAGTAAAATGAGAACGCTCCAATGCAAACCGCATACTAGGTTGTTGTCCTTTGTCTAGTTAAATTTTGTAAAAATATTGTAAACAACCATAAACGAGAAGTGTTTGAGCTGCCGAAGGAAAGTTGGTTCTGGGGTTCTATGCTACTGCTGTGACAGATGGTTACATTGGGGGCAATGTAGTCGCATGGGAACTGCGGAAGTGAATAAGTCTCTTCCATGATATTGCAGAGGACGTTCATGGATAGAATAATACCTGAACTGAAGGTAAGATTACAGAAATTAAGCCTGAACTGGATAGTGCTAGGGAGGGACTGATGAGATTAAGGGGGAAGAAGGGTGAAGACAGGTGGGAAGTGGTGGCAAGGAACAGGGGCCTCAGAAAGAGAACAATATCTGACAGTTCCATCATTGGCACAAACAATAAATTTGCCTTACTACCTCTCTTAAATAAGGAAGAGGCTCAGGTAGGTGTAAGTGTAGTTCTTACTCAATAGACTTTCAGCAGGAAACCAACTGTATCAAAAAAATAGAGGGTAGGAGAAAGTTCTGTTGTTAGGTAGTAGCTGTGAAGAGTTGTGGGCGAGATATTGCAGGAAAAATTATGTGACAGGTACCTGTCACAAGTTTCTTCAAATCAAATGGTTCAAATGGCTCGGAGCACTATGGGACTTAACATATGAGGTCATCAGCCCCCTAGAACTTAGAACTACTTAAGCCGAACTAACCTAAGGACATCACACACATCCATGCCCGAGGCAGGATTCGAACTTGCGACCGTAGCGTCGCGCATTTCCAGGCTGAAGCGCCTATAAGCGCTCGACCACACCGGCCGGCAGTTTTTTCAAGTTTATGTGATAGAGGATGTGTAATGGTTTCACAAACAGGACCATGTTGTGACAGTGGGTGGAAACAGTATTGATAGGGATCAGGGCTACATTATTGAGTGTGATCCGGTAAAAATTGCATCTGCAACAAACTATACAAATGTTGACTTGGTTCCTGCAGCCATGCAGTATGGTAAGCCCCAAATGAACACCTCCATCAGAGGGGTCAATATGGAGATAGATCAGATGTTTCGGTTGGCTACTTTGTCACGCATAGGTTTGGGACCCATTGATGCTATTGATAGGTGGGACTTCACAACGTATGACCTGCATCTAAGTAGAAAAGGGAAGAGTAAATTGGCTGGGATGATAGCAAAACCTTTTAGGGGCACGGCACTGAATCTCATAGGAGTGCCTCTTTTTTAGGCTAAGATCAGTATCCAATGATTCAACACTGAATGAAATGAAGCTGAATGAGAAGCTCAGACAGGCAGGTACAAGAGATGTTAAAATATTCCAAGGTTCTCATAAAAGTACAGTGAAAAATAATGTTATATATTGCTTCATAATATCATGGGATTAAAAAACAAAGTTGGTGAGCTTCTTTTTCGTTTAGAAGATTTAGAAACTGAGGGTGGGATAGATGTACTATGCCTGTCTGAACATCATATAATCAGAGATATGGAAAATGTATATGTAGGTGGATATAAGCTTTCGGCACATGTGAGTAGGGACACAATGAGAGAGGAGGAGTTGCCATATACGTTAAAATTTATCATAGTGTGAACAATTTAGAAACTAAAAAACATGTGTGCACAGCAACATACGTAAGTATGTCTGGGGACAGGTCCCCACTGGGAAAGTTTCAGCTATGTTTGAAAAACTTGGATTTTTTATTGTGCTGTCTGTCAAACATAGGGAAGCAAATTATTGTTTGTGGGGATTTCAATGCAGGTTTTTTGAAGGAGTCTGATAGAAAACTTGATCTGAAGTATTATTTGCTCCTTTTAATTTGATGTCAGTTATTGATTTTCCTGTCCGCATCTCTTGGTCTCGCGGTAGCGATCTCGCTTCCCGAGCACGGGTCCCGGGTTCAATTCCCGTTGGGGTCAGGGATTTTCACCTGCCCCGAGATGAGTGGATGTTGTTGTGTCGTCTTCATCCTCATCATTTATCCTCATTACGGTTGGAGGAAGGGAACGGCAAACCACCTATTACGGCAGTGCGGGTCTCTCGCTTCGTTCCCTTACGAGCGTCGGTAAGCATGGGACTTCATCATCATTGTTTTTCCTACTTTGGTAGTACAGGAAAGCAGCACACTGATAGACAATGTTTTTATTGGCCAAGACAAATTTAATCAAATTTTATCAATGAATCATATTTACTGTATTACTCTGGCAGCAAATGTATTAACATTTTTTACGTAATGTATATCTGCAAATTTATTGCATTATTAGTAGCCTTTTAGAAGAACTTTTTATTCTTACTTTAATGTAAAATGCTGTTACTTAACAGAAGCAAGGTGTAGTTTTTACATGTGTGTATTTAGCTCCCTCTGTGTCCCAATTTTTCCTTATCGCTTGAGCCTGTACCTTCGAAAAGTTGGCCTTTGTGTATGGTATGGTGAATACCTCTGTTATGCATATATTTTATACTTTGGACTCCTGTTATGATTTTATGTAGACACGAGTCTTTCCCAGTGGGCAAATACATTTGTACATTTATTATGACATACGCTGAGTGTACTCTGGCTGCTGTCTCAAGCCATGTCTTGTGATGTTTCAGGTTTTCATATCAGTTTTATATACGTTAAGAGCCAGTCACCTTCAGCTAATGTAATTTACCGCCATATGATGTAACAAGTGAGTATGCTTACCTCACAAATATTTTTCTACTATTAATATTTTGTTATTTATGTAAAAATAGTTTCTAACGGTTCATGTACATTTTTAGGGGCCACTCTTTCTGAAGAAGGTATTTTTATAAATATCGAAACCCAGGTCAAAGGCTAAATAAATCTGTGGTTTGCAACTGGTTGGCTGATTTTTTAAACCTCTTGAAATGAATTTTACGACAAAGACTTAGAATAAGACAACACACAAATGATTAATATTGCAGAACTCTACATGATCTCTGAACGTTGTGTCGTGGACATGTTACTGGGGAAGTTCCTTACATGCAATTTGTATAGGAGTCCTTAAACCGTCATCAGTGGTTGCCAGAGAACCGTGAAATATTGCTCCCGACCAACCATAAAAACAAACATGTCTGATGAGCGACACGTCATACAGTCAGAGATTCACTGGTACTTTCTTCGGAGAAGGTTTGCACATTTCTTAAGATTCTTTTGGTCATCCGCATAAACTGATGAAGATTTTTCCTGATTCTAATATTCCCTGGATTTTACTGCGGTAACTGTCTTTCCTCGTCATCACAACAACGCTGTCTTCCACTACTGGGAGAATAAGAACGTTCTCACCGTCGTTTAAATCTCTGAGTGACTGCTTTTTACCTACCATTACGTTACTGTTAATTAATTGGTTCTTAAGCAGATATAGGTAAAAAAGGATTCCGGCTGGTGAAATCGCATGGTTCTCCTGTTGGGAAGCACAGCTACTAAAGTTTTATACTGTGCTCTGTATGCCCTATTAATAATTTTGCTGTTTGGAGATACAGACGTTACTTACTTCTTTTACTTCAATACACTATACCTGCTCTTTCTGACAGGACTTGAGGGTAGCAGACGTATAAAAATCGCTCTCAAACAAGTGGAAATATATAAAAATTCAATCATTCAAAGCGGAAGAGAGGTGAAACTAATTAGTGGAAGAGAGGGAAATTAAGTAACTGTGGCATCGCACTAAAATAGTATTTGAATCTCAGTACCTGACGGGAGACTAAATCTTGTAAAATTACGTTCACTAGAATGGTTATCCACAAAAAGACATAAAAAGTTACTAGGTTGTAAAAGAGCTAGAGCCTCTGATGACAAACAGGCGAAGGCACTCTTCGAAAGACAGTGATTAATCATACCAACGGAATACTAAGAAAAGATACAACCAACACAGTATTCAACATCAGTAGAAGAAAAGGAGTAGTTGCTTCAAATATGTGATAGGTCAGTGCCATCCACTAGTCACAGCTAGCGTATACAAAACTGTACGATCAGTATGCTTTGAGCAACGAAAAAAAGCATTAGCAGCACGCTTAGGGGCCACAATGGGCGTTCAGTAGAATAAACACGGAATACCACGAAAATTATAAATTTAAAATGATTTTATACGCTCAACACCGTCCGTGCAGCTGAACGTTCATACATATAACGATGAACTTAAGCAGACTACAAAAGGTAGAGCTCGTAAATATTGATATGGGTAGTAAAAGTTACCAAATAATTGAAGCATTACCTATAGCCAGATATAATGGACCTTGGCTACTAGGATGTGAATGTTAACAGGTCAGAAGAAATAACATTTTCAATGCACCTTTCAAAACAACCATCCTACCTTGCCACCAAGGAGACTTGGATTTAAAGAACTCACACGTGCAGTTTTAGGTTGTATTCATTCGATGAATGCTAAAGATCAACCAGTTAGTTTGAACTCGTTGTCTTGAATCCGAAGATAGTCAGAAAACAATACTAAACTCGACCACGAGCTACGTTCAGACATCCTATTTTGAGCTCAGGTATACAAGGAGTATCATAATTAATGGCGTAAAGGCAAACAATGAAAGAACACAATGCTGCAAGTACAAAACTCTCAATAAACATTGCTTCTAAAACGCATACTTTAAGAGGTGGGAATACGTCTCCATCTTCGATACTGTGAAACAAATCTCTTCTAATACAAAGTCTTTGCTTTCCGTGTGTTGGGACGAGGTAATATGGGACCAAAACAAGAAAAATGTCCAGTAAACATGGGCTCTAAAGTGACAACTTAAGAGCCATGAGCACTTGTTCCGTAGAAGAGGTGTGTTTCACATTCGCGAAGATGAACAAGTGCTCATATCTCTTAAAGGTGTGCGTTTAGAGCCTGTGTGTACAGAGACTCTTTTGCATCTAGTATCGTGTAGTCTCAGCAGTATGCGTTCACGTTATTAATTATGTTACATCCTGTATGAGAGTCAAGCATAGCAAACGAATCAGAAGTAAAAGAATGCGGAAAAGATATCCTTCCAAGTTTACTAAATACACTCAAAAACACCAGAAGGAAACCAACAAGCATAGTAGAAAATGATCAATAATCTCGGAAAACATCCAGAACCTAGTGGAGCCAACGGTAATACGATCTGGTCGGTATCACATCATCAGTGTATTAATACAGTAAGGGTAACGACCAAAAACAGCGCCCTAGTGTCAACAGCGCAAGCCAATTGACAATACAGCTCACACTTCATGCTGCATAGAGCAAGTAGTTTTCTGGGTCGGTTCACAAAAAATAGGTATAATAAACAGAACAACACGCCAACAAATAAATACTGGAGTTTAATTAAGCCAGAATGGAAATTGTATCCGATCTCGGAAGACAACATCTGTATGTGAGTGAACACTGAATATTACACAAAAATAATTAAAGTCCCGTTTTACAGGATTATATTGACAACCTTGCCGCACGATAGCGAAATCAACGCGAACGAAGGCCAAACCTAGGCACAAATTTACCACTCAACGTTCGTCCTAATAACTGATTAAATGAAGAATTTTTTTTTTTTTTTCATATGCAAAGACGGACAGCTGGACCGAAGCTCGGAAGCCACGCCTGCCAAAACAATTTTTTTGTGAGTGTACGGAAGGGTTGAAGAGGAGGAAGCAGGCTTTGTACGTGAAACTCATAAAATAAAAAAAATAAAATGAAATCGGTAAAGTGACGGCCGGCGAAAATCAGGAAATCGATGCCAGGATGCTTGCTGCGATAAGTGACAAATCTCACACAAAGCCTTGATTTCTTTTTTCATATGTACATCAGTAAGAGCAGAAGGTAACAAGAAAACTAACTAACGAAGTAAAAATTTAAAATAAAAAAGATTTTTCATTCACTGGGGTGAAAAACTCATATCTTTTTCAAAACTATTATTATAAAACACAATAATGAATTCATGGCTAATTGGAGGCAGTGTCTGTTTTGCTTTCACATCGAATGAAACAACTATAGTCATAAACACATAGCAAAATTATGGTGTGTACTAAACCTTCTGATAGTCTGTCAAAAATCATAGTTAAATAAGTGGAACTGAAAAAAGAAACGGCATTACAGGAATAGGTAAACTGGGAACACGCCAAATATAATTCAATTCCCTAAAAAAATAATAAAGAAAGCTACGACAGCCTGAGCCTTAGGACTTAACTGCAGGGCCCATTTTTGGTAATGATCAAAATATTATCAAAATATCGTAGTAATGTCGCAGGCGAATTTATTACTAAAAAGACTGCACTGCTTGTGGCGTCGCAACTAGTGCGAGCGCACAGTTTTCTATCAAATATTTACTGTGAAATGTAGACAGACTGTAAAGTAGCCATCAGATTAGCATATGTGCTGTAGCGGGCAGATTACCGGTGTCCGTTCGTCTGACGTCACGACCATATGGCATGTCTGTACCGTGAGAATGTAAGACCTGTGCGCTAACTAGCCGCGTGTATAACGTGGAACTTTCATCTTTAATAACTTCTAACTGAGGAACCTGAGGAAATTAAAAGTTAATATACTAGTTTCTGTTATGAATAAAAATAAGTCATCCAAATTTGAGCTTTGAAACCTGCATATTTTGGAAATTAGAAAAATCTTACAGAAAACGCAAATTTCTACAATTTTCGAGTCTAAATAAATACCATTATGTATAGATCACCTTCAGTGACCATCCAACTATGAAACAAAATCACCTTCCGTGCTTTTGTATTTATTTTGAGAATTTTACTTTTAGAAATTCACCTATAACTTTGTTAAAACCATAAATGTTTTGAATTTTTGTGAACAGTTATTTTATATGAGTAGGTGAGAGTGAATGAGTGTGCCTGAGTGAATGAAAGAGGGACATTCGCCATTCTTTGCAAGTGTATAAAATCTAGGTTGGAACTCGCAAGTGTTCAGACGATGTAACCGTGGGAACAGAGTCGCCAGTGGTTCCCCATCTTAGTGAATGTCGGATGTCCAAGAGTGTATGGTATTGTACAAGCAGTCAGAACGTTCGCGAGTATTTAAATAATTTCTGGAAATAAAGTAAAGTCTAGTTTTCCTTTCGGTTTGTTAAATTATACAGTAAATTTTGTGTAACAAGAAATCATGACGTAAATGATTCAGAAGTCATGACTGGTGCGTGCTAGATTTTGGCGCGAGGCGCACCCAAAGAGTTAATTCTGATTGGCTGTGTGATGTGTGAGCCAATGAGATGCGAGGACGGTTAGCAGACTAGGAGAGTGAGTCGCGAGTGGATGAGGAGTCGCGAAGGAACTGTGATCGAGAAGAGACATGCTTGATGTGTCCTCGCGAATAATGTGTAAAATGAAGTCATAAAACGGCTTCATCGGTTCGGTACTGTGCGATTTGAGACTGGAAGAGTCCAGTAACGCGTAGTGTGAGTTTGAGCGAGTTGTGACTTTTCGTTCCGCGAAAGACGCGAGTAACTTTAATAATTAAAAGCGTGGCGGTACTTCGTAAACTTTTACTAAGTGCTTATGGCGAGCATTAACGTTAAAAAACGAACTATTATTGAACATCGACTGCAAACGTGTATGTTAGAAAATCGTCTGTGTTGCAGTTAAGTAAATTCCGTAACTTTGAAAGTTAATTCTGGCGGGGTTTGAGTGTGGATAGAATTGTGAACTGAACTTTCTTCAAACGTAGATTAGCGGGCTGATGATCAGGCTTAAAGACAATAAAGAGCTTAAATAGAATTACCAACTTCGCGTTCTCGTTTGAGTAAACAATTACTACCATTCCAATAACTCAATTTATTTAGGAAGATTGCTCATAGATTGTATTTCAGCAAACATGTATCGCGGCCTCCGGTGAGCGGCTATTAAATTGCAGTTTCTTCAACACTGCTTTTCTGCAATTTTTCCAGTAGCTGCTATCAGGAGAGGCGAGTGCAGCAACTACCTAAGAAACGAGGTAGGTGGATTTTCTTTCAGGGAAAGGAAACTGCGCGATAAGAGCCTGACCCGTCGCAAGTGGTGCATCGGCCGGGAAATAAACATAGTAAATTCCAGTGAATTTCAAAAAAAGCAGTAGTGACAATTACCGGACAATACAGAAGTGCTCGCTATGTGTAGGAACTGTGTAGCGTACAAATTGATATCGCCACGTGAATAGGAAGGACAGTGAAAGTGTCCGTGAACTGTAATGTGTTGTACGGAACGGAAGAATTTTTCGGTGACTACGCGCCGATTGGAATAGCAGTCTACGACGGCGTCTGGCAGACGACGAGCTACGGAGACTACGCAGAGGCGACGACAGCAGTGGCAGTTGGCAGCGCTGATTCGAGCGGGGGCCCGGAAACTGGTACAGCATTGCAGTGTATGGTGAACGGACCCGCAGTTTCATCTAGCAGCAACGCAGCACGCCGAAGCACAAAGTTAAGTACAGTGCTTTTGAAAACTTTGTGTGTTTGTGGAGTCAAACTGAGAAAAATGGCTGAGTTTCAACCAAAGGACAAAAAGGCGGAACTAAGTTGTGATAGTGGGATGGAGACAGGGGAAAATGACCCCATGAATTTTAGTTTAGACGTGTCTCAACCCAATTTCAGTAGTAGTTTGACTGATTCATCCTATGTTAATTATAGTTTGGAGTCAGATCCAAATATGTCAGTGCCCAGTGAGTTACAGTTACCCATGCCGGTAGTTAATGTTAATAGGGACATTGTATCAGCAAATGAGGGGGCGAAGGATAATGTCGCCAGTATGCTGATGAATCTATTAACTAAGATGAACGTGTTGGATTCCAATATGTCAAGTAAGATGGATTCCAGTATGTCAAAAATGGATTCCAGTATATCAAAATTGGAAACTAATATGTCACAAATGGAAACTAATATGTCAAGTAAAATGGATTCAAAAATGTCTAAATTAGGATCTGATTTAAGTAATGAGATGACTAAAATGGGCGCTGATTTAGATTCCAAAATATCCGATCTCAGAGACTGTTGGAAGCAAGATTTAGCAGTGCTCAGTAGTAAAGTAAATGTTGAAATACAGCAGGTTAAACTAGAATGTACAGAAAATATTGTTCAAGTGCAAAGTGAATTGACGACACGAATCGAACAGGTTACTGAGGATCAACAGCAATTTAAATCCCATGTTGATGCAGAATTAGATAAAGTATGTGAGCACATAAAAGTGGTAGAGAATTCCAATGAAATTAATCATGCCGCCTTAGAATGTAAAGTAAATGATACCAAAATTCGGTGTGAGAAACTTGGAGAGCAAGTTGTAAATAAGGTCAATAATTTAGAGACTCACATAAGCCATTTCAGTGAAAGTGTGAATGAGCAACTTTGTGGGCATGAATGCAGACTAACTAAAGTAGAACAGTGTGTTTCTAACCATAGTGGTAGTATAATTTCCAGTGGAATAATTGAATCTACCGAGGTTGCGTATGTTACCCACAGACAGTTTTTAAAATTTGACCCAAGTAAGAACATGCACCCCAGAGAATTTTGGAACGATTTTGAAGACGTTTTGCCGAAAGTATGGAGCGATAAACAAAAGATAGGCTTTATCACTTCAAATTTGATGGGAGAGGCCAGAGTATGGGGGAATTTAGCCTCTGAAAAATACGCGAAATTGTCAGAATTTAAATTAGCGTTCTTTGAGGAATACTGGGGAAAGAGAAAGCAGATGGATGTTCTTAATCGGTTCTGGTCGGGAGAGAAGTATGACCCCAAGAGAGAGGGCATCAAACGATTTGTTCAAAGGTGGGTAACAACTCTGTCCTACCTTAGTAATAAGTTAGAAACAGAACAGATCATATTAGGGGTAGAAAATAAGCTACCGTGGAACTGGAAAACTAAGATCATATCTGCGCCCCGAGATAACATTGACAAGTTCGTACAGTATTTAGAAAGGGTTGAATCCGTCCAAAAAGAAGAAGAAAACATGAGGAGGGAGCATCGCCCGCCTGCTAGGCAGAATGACAATCGCGCGGATGTAAACATTAATAGGATGGGTGTTCAGAGAGGCGGCGGATACCGTGGCAGTTCACGTGGTAGAGGAAGAACATATGTTAACAGGTTCAATGAACGCGAGCAGTATGACAGCGGCCGACAGATGTCAGGAGGTGAGGCGGTCAGCTGGAGGCATAGTGATGACGCACCGCGCTCGGAAAACCATTAATTGTCTACGAGTGTGCTGGCGATCGTAGGCAACAGCGTTTAAAGTTAAATCCGCTGGCAAAACCATTCATAAGAAAGCAGCCTGAACGACCACCTAACATAAATGTTGTTGCTACAAAATTTAGGGAGGATAACGTAAAACAGACAGAGATAGTAGCTTTAAGTCAAGTGGAGGTTAATGAACCAAATAACTGTAAGAATAATCATAAGAAGCCACTTATTGAAGAACTAAGTACTAG
The DNA here is from genome assembly GCF_023897955.1 of Schistocerca gregaria. Lineage (NCBI taxonomy): Eukaryota > Metazoa > Arthropoda > Insecta > Orthoptera > Acrididae > Schistocerca > Schistocerca gregaria. Next base: position 945,596,410 of record NC_064920.1, read on the forward strand.
TTATAAGGGTAATAATCAGAAAGACATTATGCACAGTAAAACTAATGAAGAGCTGTCGGATAGGGGTGAGAACAGTAATAATGGCAGGGTTGTGACTGTGCTTGATAAGATAATTGATGTTGTAGATAGTTACGAAGAAGAGGATAGATTAGAGGAGGAGGTAGAGGTTAATGACGACGCCTTGGATAGGGTCGTAGAAAAGGAGGTTAATGAGAAAGAGGGGGAAACATTGGAAAAATGTTTTGACTTAGCAATAGTGGATAGGCTGATAGGAGCTGCCACTAGAATTGAGGGTGATAATAAGCATGAAATAAACCCTGTAAGTGTGAATGTGATTGCCACCCAAAAGACAGGCTTCGAAAGGAGAGAAATTGTGCAAGATTTATTGGAGGAAGCAGAACCCAAAATAAATAAAGAGTACTTAGGGCAACCGATAGTAGAGCTAAGAGTATTAAATGAACCAGTTAAATGTTTGATAGATACTGGATCGGAAGTCTGTGCAGTATCCCAGAACTTGGTAAATGAACTCCCTAACAGTAAACAGATTGTTAAGATGCCAGTAAGTGGCTTGAACATTGTAGTAGCAACCGGTAAGACTAAGAAGACAGTAAAACAGGAAGTGTTTCTACCCATAGCATTTAAGGAAGTAGAAATAAGACAGAACTTCTTAGTTATAAATGGACTGAGTGTAGACATATTGGTGGGGGCTGACTTTTTGAATAAATATGAAGGATGGGTGAATTTTTCTACCAATGATGTTATGGTAAAAATTAAGGGTAAACTAATTACTATACCTTTCATCGGTAAGCAGCTATGTGAGGATCCTGAGCAGAATGATTTTCCTATATGTATTTGTAAAACAGAGAAATTCTTGGAGGGCTATAATGAGTACGGTGGCAAAAAAGTAGAGGATCCGTCTGAGCTTGTGAGTGTCAGAAATAGGATCGAGGAGAAATTACTAGAATTAATTGATATTGATGAAGCAAGGAAAAACGATTTAAGACAAATACTAGTCAAACATGCCGAGGTTTTCTCAGATCAACCAGGGCTAGTAAAGGATTATGAGTGTTTTTTGACAGTGCAGAAAGACGCTCATTTCTTCAAAAAACCATTTGCAATCCCAGAAGTACATAAGGAGGCAGTACGTGACTTAATTCAAAATATGTTAGAGTGGGGAATTATTGAAAGGGCTGTTAGTGTGTACAATAACCCGCTAGTCATAGTTCCTAAGAAGGATGGCTCAATTAGACTAGTGTTGGATGCTCGAGCATTAAACAAAATAGTACTACCTGAGAGTGACCGTCCGGAGAATATTGAAGAACTGCTACAAAAGTTTAAAGGTGCTAAGTTCTTTACATCCATGGATGTGACCTGTGGATATTGGAACCTACCGTTAGCAAAGGAATCAAGAAAGTACACGGCATTCTTATTCGAAGGTAGATGTTATCAGTATAAGGTGGTGCCGTTTGGTTTAAATATAAGTGTATGTGCCTTTGTAAGAGCTATGTCGCAGGTATTAGGGGACCATCTACTAAGAAGAATTACAGTGTATGTAGACGACGTTTTGATATCGACACCAACGTGGGAGGAACACTGTATGTTATTGGATGAAGTATTGAGGGCCATAAAATTGGGGGGTATGAAATTGAAGCTAGACAAAACTGAATTTGTGAAGAAAGAAATTAAATTCTTGGGGCACATAGTGAGTGGCGATGGTATCATGCCGGATCCAGAAAAGATTAGAGCAATAAGGGATTATGCTGCACCTACAACACGTAAAGCATTAAAGGGGATGTTTGGTTTGTTTGGGTTTTATAGAAAATTTGTGTCTGGACAATTATTCAATGCACCGTGCCTGCGAGAACTCTTAAAGAAAAATGTAGTTTATAAATGGACTTCTGAGTGTCAGAAGGCGTTTGAAGAATTGAAAGAAGCTCTTATTAATAGTAAGATTTTGAACCATCCCGATTTTTCGAAACCATTTTGTCTGGGATCTGATGCTTGTGGTTACGGGTTAGGAGTTGAACTATTTCAGTTGGAAAAAGAAGGAGAAGAGGAAGTCCACAAGACCATAGCCTTTGCGAGCAGGTCATTGCAACAATCCGAGAAAAATTATAGTATATCTGAACTTGAAGCATTAGCTGTTATTTTCGGCCTGCAAAAATTTGAAAAGTACCTTTTAGGACATGAAATTTGGATCTACACAGACCATAGTGCCCTTACATATTTAGACTCATGTCAGCTAAAACATGCTAGATTAAGAAGGTGGTCCCTGTATTTACAGCAATTTAATTATAAGATGATATACATTAAGGGTTCCGAGAACATCGTGGCGGACGCCTTATCAAGAAGTGTGAAAGATACAGGACAAGAAGGGAAATCTTTAAGAAATACCGATAATAATGAAGTAATGTTGGCCATCATGCAGCTCCAGGACGATGGCTTAATTAAGCGCATTTGTAAGAACCTACGGAGGGAACAGAACCAGGATGACAACATTAAATTAGTAAAGAGTAGATTAGGTCATCCAGACTACCCAAAATTACTGGTCTACTATAAAGTGCATAAAGATGTCTTATTTAGGCGCAGGAAAGACAGTGAGGAGAATTGGAAAATATGTTTTCCGGAGCAACATGTAGATGCACTTATAGACTACGTACATTGTAAGTATGGGCATTATGGCGCTCGTAAATGTATAGCTAAGTTAAGTGAAGTGGTAATTTTTGATAATATGTGGAGAAGGGTGCAACAGCGATTAGAATCCTGTGATCGTTGCCAGAAAGTTAGGGCCAACAATAGAACTATCCAAGGACAGATGTATTCAGTAGAACCACAAAATCGGCTGGATTTAGTAGCTGTAGATTTATTTGGTCCACTACCAGTGTCTAGAGGGGGATGTGAATATGTGTTTGTGATGGTGGATGGGTTTACTAAGTACGTAAAATTTTACCCAATTAAGAAAGCCAACTCTAAAGTATTAGTGAATAAGTTGGAGAAGGACTATTTTGGGAAGATAGGAGTGCCAAAGGCAATATTGTCAGACAATGGGCCCCAGTTTATCTCTAAGAAATTTAGTGAATGTTTACAACAGAGAGGTATCGATCACATAAAAATCTCCGCGTACTTTCCTCAAGGGAACATGTGTGAGCGAATTATGAAGGAGTTAAACAGATTGTGTAGAACATATTGTCATAAAAAACACTCCGCTTGGGCCAATTATATTGAATACTTCGAAGAAGTAATAAACCATCTGAAGCATGAAGCCACAGGATATGCACCAGTAGAGCTAATGTGTGACATTAGGCCGAATAATATTTTATTCGACCTGGTCGAGTTTCCAAATCTCACAGACATAGCCATCGAAGAGAAGGAGAGACTGGCACGTATTAATATAAGAAAGAAGGCCCTGGAAAGAAAGAGAAGGCATGACGCAAGAGCTGATCCCACTAGTTTTCAGGTAGGGGATCTAGTGCTAGTGAAAACTAGGGAAAGATCTAAGAAACTTACGTCAGAAACAAAGAAGTTTACCGATGAGTACGTGGGCCCATTTAGAATCGTAGAGAAGCCTCACCCAAATGCTTATAGACTGGAGTTTGTGAAATCACATAAGGTGTTAGGGCTTAGGAACATTGTGGATTTGAAAAGATATGTTCAAAAGAGAGACGTGGCCAGGAGTGAGTAGATACCTCAGAGAGCTTTGCACTCTTTGCAGAGCTAAGTGCGTGACGAGCACTAGGTCTCGAGTCGTTTGACAATATTTCTTCCACTTTCTTTTCCGTATTGTCAACCTACCTCTTCTTTCATTCAGAACTAAAATTCTATCGTCTTTACTTCTTCTCTATCGTAGTTTTTAAGTGATAAAGTGTTTAAGTAATGAGTAGGAAAGAACCTCAGTGCAGTATAGGTTAAGCGTAAGGAATGAGTGTAAGAGAAAATCAAAAAGGATTAAGATACCTCAGATAAGTAATAAGTCTCAGTAAAGTAAATGTTTGGCCTAAGGTGTGGGTAATGCCCTTAGAAAGGTAAAATAACTAAGAAATGTAAGAGCCTCAGAAAATATGGTGACGAACATTGAAGCTGTTTGTTAAGTAACAGAACGATATGTTAAGACGTAGCATTAAGCTAATGTTTAGGAAAGGAAATGGAGCAGTACAGCAAAACTGTCTGTTCAATGAAGTCAGAGCCTCAGGAGGTGATTTAGTGGTAAAATGAGTAAAGGTACAGTGCAACAAGGTTGACTGTCAAAGGGGTAAAGGAAGTTAAGTTAAAGGGACAGTGCAGCAGGACTGACTGTCAAATGAAGAGAAATATGTGAGAAAAGGAGAAAGAATGAGCATAGTGTTTGGCTAGCTCGATATTAGGAAAAAGTGAGGCTACGAAGGTGAGTAAATAAAAAGCTTAATGTTGGTAACCAGAGGTGGCGTTTGTTGGTAAACAGAGGAGATGTTTGTAAACAAAAGGAAGTGAGGCTACGAATGTAAACAGAGCTGAGGCGACGTTGGTAACTCAGGAGGTGGATGTATGTTAGAAAGTATGGGTAACGAGGTTTCGCAGATTAGTAGGAAACGCTTTAACAAATACTAACCTGAGTGTGTGAAGTATGAGTATGAGAGTTGTAAATTAAACCCGAATGTGACTAGAGAAAACCTGATGTTGACAAGAAATTGAAGTAACTCCAGATATGTGAGATGAGGAAAGTACCCATGACATCGATTCCATTTTTGACCAGAGACACACAAAGCTCCCCAAGTTTGTCGTAGAGATTAGTATAAGGATTGTAGTGTTGATAAATGAATAAGTAAATATGTATTTTTCAGTGTTTAATTTATGATACAGGACTACAGGAGATTGCCTGGAGACAGAATTGTAATATTGATAATTTTGTGTATATTTTATATTGTTGTGTATTGTACAGGAACTGGAGAGTCACCAGTGCTGGCGGAGATTTATTATGTATTTGTGAACTATTTGTAGGAATTGTTTTTCTTAGTATTTCTTATGTAACCATAATTTGTTTGATTATGAGATGAAGAAGTAATTAAAGAGTAAATGTGCCACTTCGGTACTGCATTAGGAAAGTCAATTCACTTTTCACTTAAAAAAAAAAAAAAAAAAAAAAATTTTGAAAATTGTACATACTGTAAAGTAAATTTTATCAAAAATATGAGACTTTAGAGTCAAGCAGATAGCGCCATTTATCGCTGCTGTAGGTTAAGACGTAGCAGTTAGAAAGGGAACTGAGGCCAGCTGATGTTTCAGGTGCGCCGAAGTAAACAGAGGTGGTAGCACGAGACTTGAAATGGACCTCCCAAGCAGGACCCGGTCGAACTACGAGTGCTATCAAAATCTTAAGTGTAAGTGGTAAAAAAGTGACGCTCACCATAGCGATAGTAGTGTTAGTGTGCGTGTGACGTACATCAAGATAGTATTTAGGTTTGTTTTCTCTTTCAGGAATTTGTAAATAGAATTTTGTAATCTGAAAAAAAATTTTTTTGAATGATGATAAAAGTGCATGTTTAGATATAAGATGTTTTGTAGGTCGTCAGCCCTAGGTATAAGTGGATGATTGATGTACAGGAACTATAAATGTTAAATAGCTGTTTGAGTAAATCTTTAATAGAAATTTTTTTAGAAAACTAAAAGTTTGTCATGAATGAAAAAATTTAGTTTCCTCAGGAGGTGTGTGGCGTCGCAACTAGTGCGAGCGCACAGTTTTCTATCAAATATTTACTGTGAAATGTAGACAGACTGTAAAGTAGCCATCAGATTAGCATATGTGCTGTAGCGGGCAGATTACCGGTGTCCGTTCGTCTGACGTCACGACCATATGGCATGTCTGTACCGTGAGAATGTAAGACCTGTGCGCTAACTAGCCGCGTGTATAACGTGGAACTTTCATCTTTAATAACTTCTAACTGAGGAACCTGAGGAAATTAAAAGTTAATATACTAGTTTCTGTTATGAATAAAAATAAGTCATCCAAATTTGAGCTTTGAAACCTGCATATTTTGGAAATTAGAAAAATCTTACAGAAAACGCAAATTTCTACAATTTTCGAGTCTAAATAAATACCATTATGTATAGATCACCTTCAGTGACCATCCAACTATGAAACAAAATCACCTTCCGTGCTTTTGTATTTATTTTGAGAATTTTACTTTTAGAAATTCACCTATAACTTTGTTAAAACCATAAATGTTTTGAATTTTTGTGAACAGTTATTTTATATGAGTAGGTGAGAGTGAATGAGTGTGCCTGAGTGAATGAAAGAGGGACATTCGCCATTCTTTGCAAGTGTATAAAATCTAGGTTGGAACTCGCAAGTGTTCAGACGATGTAACCGTGGGAACAGAGTCGCCAGTGGTTCCCCATCTTAGTGAATGTCGGATGTCCAAGAGTGTATGGTATTGTACAAGCAGCCAGAACGTTCGCGAGTATTTAAATAATTTCTGGAAATAAAGTAAAGTCTAGTTTTCCTTTCGGTTTGTTAAATTATACAGTAAATTTTGTGTAACAAGAAATCATGACGTAAATGATTCAGAAGTCATGACTGGTGCGTGCTAGATTTTGGCGCGAGGCGCACCCAAAGAGTTAATTCTGATTGGCTGTGTGATGTGTGAGCCAATGAGATGCGAGGACGGTTAGCAGACTAGGAGAGTGAGTCGCGAGTGGATGAGGAGTCGCGAAGGAACTGTGATCGAGAAGAGACATGCTTGATGTGTCCTCGCGAATAATGTGTAAAATGAAGTCATAAAACGGCTTCATCGGTTCGGTACTGTGCGATTTGAGACTGGAAGAGTCCAGTAACGCGTAGTGTGAGTTTGAGCGAGTTGTGACTTTTCGTTCCGCGAAAGACGCGAGTAACTTTAATAATTAAAAGCGTGGCGGTACTTCGTAAACTTTTACTAAGTGCTTATGGCGAGCATTAACGTTAAAAAACGAACTATTATTGAACATCGACTGCAAACGTGTATGTTAGAAAATCGTCTGTGTTGCAGTTAAGTAAATTCCGTAACTTTGAAAGTTAATTCTGGCGGGGTTTGAGTGTGGATAGAATTGTGAACTGAACTTTCTTCAAACGTAGATTAGCGGGCTGATGATCAGGCTTAAAGACAATAAAGAGCTTAAATAGAATTACCAACTTCGCGTTCTCGTTTGAGTAAACAATTACTACCATTCCAATAACTCAATTTATTTAGGAAGATTGCTCATAGATTGTATTTCAGCAAACATGTATCGCGGCCTCCGGTGAGCGGCTATTAAATTGCAGTTTCTTCAACACTGCTTTTCTGCAATTTTTCCAGTAGCTGCTATCAGGAGAGGCGAGTGCAGCAACTACCTAAGAAACGAGGTAGGTGGATTTTCTTTCAGGGAAAGGAAACTGCGCGATAAGAGCCTGACCCGTCGCAACAAAATATTATCAAAATATCGTAGTAATGTCGCAGGCGAATTTATTACTAAAAAGACTGCACTGCTGTCTCACATGTACTGCAAGTTATTTAAACAAAATTTTGAGGAAAGATGAATTATGTCATGTTTGTAGTGACCTTTACTTGACAGTTTCTCTTCCCAGGTCGAATGAATACATTGAAATAACTTTTGATTCGTATTCAAAGCAATATTTTAAAATTTTTTCAGCAAGGAGTTCTTAAGATCTGCCGATACATTACAAGCAAAGGCATTCACCTTGCCCACCCAACCCCAGACGAAATAGCGTAATTTATTTGCTAAAACGCTAATATACAACAATCTAGCCAAGCTACATACAATTCTATAATAGATGTAATAGTATAGTTCTATATTTACAAGGTAGTACAATTCCGCAAGTTGTAAAATACCATTACTAATGGCTGTTGAATCAGCAACAAGGTCGGCGGAGGTGATGACGTATGGTGCCCCGCCGCGTGGCTTGAGGCAGGTCGGTTGGAAGCTGACAGGGCGATGCCGTAGCAGTGACTGACAGGTTCGCGTAATCTCGCGTACCTGCATGCCGCTCTGCACGTAACTGAAACGGCGCACGCGTCAGTTTGGGTCGAGTGCTGACTTAACTGACCAAACATGAAACAGCGGTTATCTCACATCAGCAAGTCTTATCCGCAGCTAATACTGCAAGCTTGCTTCAGTGGACTTCAGACTACGCGGGTGTCCTTGGTAGTAAAAAGCAATGCAGATGAATGATAATTGCAGCATGCTCAAGAAAATCGATATAACTGTTTCGTGTGTCTGAAGTGTATTTAATCACGCAGTCTCTGAATATATGAAGCCTGTCAGTTGCTGACATACAGTCATAAGTATGTGGTGACTAGATCGAGAGAGCATCAAAACGAGAGAGACGTGAGTGCGAGGAAGAACAGAGCAAGTACTTACCGCCTATACCAGGTGACAGAAGGGTAAGTCCAAGTTCTGGAAGAGAAGATGAACTGGAGCTGACAATGAACTAAGATCTATTTATGTGACCATTTTCCGGTCGCTTCTACAAGAAATTGTGTCACTCAAAAATTGTGTGCTTTATGTGTTCACTAAGAGAGGACCACCAGACGAAGCAGCGAATGGGGAAGCGGTACTGTGAGAAAGGTGAACACTTCTTCAATCGCGGCGTGACAGAGGACGATAAATTGGTATTGCATGTCACTATGGGGGAAAAAAATCAGAGTCCGTGGAGCGAAGGCATGTTCCTTCGGCACAGAATATCAAAACCAGACCGGTTGGGAGGAGGACGTTAAGGTGGGCGGACTTCTTTGTGATAATTGAGAGTGGGCCACATGCCTGCATTGGATTCTTGTTCTCACCCTTATCTACAGTAATCCAAACAGAATATCATACATTCAGCAGAAGCAATCTAGACTGAATAGTTAGACGAAGGATACAAAAAGCATACTTTGCGAAAGAAAGACGAACGTGCAAGTAAATAACGAAAACATTTGCCCCCTAACAGTCATACACACTTAAACCCACCGAGCATGGGTAGTATGAATCATCAGTTATCAGTTCCACCGGCGGAGGAATGGAATGATTTTCATACACCCAGGCGAGCATGTAAGAAGTATCACTCCTCCATATATTTGCCGTATTTCTATCAATTTCATGTATTTTCCATCAATTTTTACAATTTTACCAGTTTTTCCGTAATTTCAACGCATTTTATCCAATTACTGGACGTCCTTACCCCCACTCTCGACGACTTGTCACGTCATGTACGTACGAAACGGAGGTTTCCTTGCCTTCAGTTACCTAGTTTCAACTACTTTTCGTCTTCCCAACTACCCACTATCCAAAACCAAAAAATATCCACGGAGATCAACTTAAATAACGAAATTTTTTGGATTTTTATTACGGATAATCTCCCTCTCTCCCCCGGACGCCTTGCACACAAAATAGCGCTTTGGGTTATGAGTTTACAATTGGATTGCAAGTACAACATAAAAGGAGGCTTGACAGATGAACATCCCACGGTGTGAACTAAGCTGCTCCCGCAACTCATAGGGTGGTTGAAATAAAAGACAGAGGTGGTGTTTCTTATTGACAGATATGTGGAAGACATCACAACACATGAAAACTGAAAGGATTTGCAGCATTGTGGAGCCTTACCAAACAGCTGTCCGGAGGTAATGACATCTACATTTAATCTCATCTTCCACAGTGATGGGGTATCAAATGTCTCACTGTTCCGTTTTCGAAAACGCCAAGAGGTTGGTGGTGCACATCGGAGCCAGGTTTATGATCACTGTCTCAGTGTCTTAGGTGGTGGACAATCTCACCTCCAAATCTTCGGACACTGCGTCTTTAATTTTTATGGCTTACTATGCACAACCTCATGTGGAACAAGGGGGAATCCTGCAAGATTTAAGCCCACAGAGTACGGATAGTATGAACCATCAGTTTTCGATCTCATTGTGATAATTCTCTACCTGGTCAGTGACGGGTGTAGGACTAGACAAATGGTTCAAATAGCTCTGAGCACTATGCGACGTAACATCTGAGGTCATCTGTCACCTAGAACTTAGAACTACTTAAACTTAACTTATCTAAGGACATCACACATATCCATGCCCGAGGTAGGATTTGAACCTGCGACCGTAGCGGTCGCGCGGTTCCAGACTGAAGCGCCTGGAACCGCTAGCCCACAACGGCCAGCCGAAGGATTAGACAGTCTCCCAATTAATGGAACAGCGCTGCTGGAACATGATACATGATGGGCTTTCGACAGAATTAGCACGAGTCTGTGACTTGGCGAAGGACATCTCTTTCTTGTCGAAATCAGGTGTACTCAAATATTGTACATCGAAGACTGGAGGATTCGTGAAAATACGGTAGGTAAGCGATATCCTGACGAAAGGGGAGTTGAGAGGTGAGTTCTGTACCGTTTCTTCTAAGAACTGCGGCCGAACATGATACAACCTCTCACATACGTCTCGCAAAGTCACTGCAGTGAGAAAAATAGGGGCTAATACGAAGTCTTTTGACGAAAGTCTATCAGCAGCGGAAGTTCCACCTTTTGTTTTCTCGATAAATGAGAGACAACATTCTCCTGTGAGCTTTGCGGGTCTTTAAATGGTTGGGCTATCATCTTAATAGGTAAACTTACCTCTGAATCCATGTGTGTGCGAAGTAAACCATCGCAGGCTGCGTGGCGGAGGGTACGCTGAACCACTGCTAGTCACTTCCTTTCGCATTCCACTTGCAAATAGAGTGAGGGGAAGAAGGACTGTCGATATACCCCTGTACGGGCGTTCATTTATCGTGTCTTATCGTCGTAGTCCTTACACGAACTGAATGTTAGTGGCGGTAGGTTCCTCCTGTAGTTAGCTTCAAATATTGGTTCTTAATAGTGATCCTCGAAAAGAACATTGCATTCACCCCAGGAATTCTCATTTGAGTTAGCTGGCTAGCGCAATCCGACTAGGAGAAAAAAAATTATTCATGCACAGGGGCTCTCATGCTCAATTTAATTAATTAGTCAACCAGTTTGATATCAATGGTGTGCTGCTAGGCGGGTGGAAGCGAGGGCATGAGTACACTGATATGATCCTTGAGTTGTAGCAGTGATCAGGCGTTTTTTAATGGCAGCGATATGTTTTAACAATTTTTAATCTCCCACCTACACAGGGAGAGAGGACCATCGTAATAAATTCGGCTATATTACCGAATTTATAAAGTGATATGAAGTATTAACCTGATATTTACAACTCCTCTGTGCTGCTCCCTTAACAGACTTCGTAGGTGACAAGGCATCTGGCTAATTTAAGAGCGTTCGAAAGAGAGGAGGCATTCTGTGACAGAGGTAGAGTATGCTCTTAGCACTCCATCATGATCCAAAAATAAGTCAATATTCTAGTCTTTTGATGCAGAACGTAAAACATATTAAGCTGATAGGAACAGGTCTTTTTACCAGATGAGAGAAAACTTAGAAGACATACATCCTATGCCATACTGTTATTCAGGATTTTCAATACTTCAGAGGTGTGAAAACGCGTGTGTGTCCCGATTTCTGCTGTCTTCGAAAATAAGTTGCATAAAAGGGAGGAATCCACATTTCGCTTGAGAAATTCGAGGTGTAAGGAACAACATTATCCTCGTATCGAATTGGTAAAGTGGATTTTTTAAACTGAAGAGTGTATGTCACGCCAGAATTGCAGTTTGAACTATACATGCAAGCAGCGCCTGCTTGTCTCGCAGTATCTGTGGCCAGCGACCGACTGGAAACCACAGCTTAGCCCTGCGCGAGCATTGGGTACACCTTCCTTTCCGGCAGTTGAGCACACATTGATCGTTTTTCGCCATTTCCAGAGACAAGGTGGTAGTAGTGTGGGGCCTTCGTGTTCTCAAACGCACTTGTATACAAGACCTGAGATACATTTAGCGCTATGATCTATTTGTGGTGCAAATTTAATTACTTGATTTGCATAATGTCTGTATGTGATTCTCAAACGTTGAAAATATGTTTTATTACAAAGAAGGATCATCATCAGGTGGTGGTGAATGTTTTGAGTGATCTATTTGACTCCTGTAACTTCTTAACCATTTAATTTGATAGTGCAACTGGACGATTTCCCACAATTTTCGATACTGCAATTACGCGAGCTCTTCCTTTGTCCCTAGTGTTAGCCAATAGGAACACAGTATACTGAGGAGCGATCAAAACCTTTATCTGCATGTTTGGAGATGTTGTTGGCCGTCCGGGGTGGCCGTGCGGTTCTAGGCGCTACAGTCTGGAACCGCGCGACCGCTACGGCCGCAGGTTAGAATCCTGCATCGGGCATGGATGTGTGTGGTGTCCTTGGAACTAGTTAAACCTAACTAACCTAAGTTCTAGGGGCTGATGACCTCAGAAGTTAAGTCCCATAGTACTCACAGCAATTTTGAGATGTTGGTTCACACACAAAGAAGAGGTAGCCATTTGGGACAGAGCAGAGGTAGTTTTCCAAGTAATAAATATCAAAGGACGCCACTTCTGCTCCACAGTCGCTGGACTGTCCAGGTGGAAACGATCAAAGATCCCTCTGGGTGGGTGAATAGCATGTGTTTGGCTGCCTCTGTGATTGCGTGGCATACGGGCTATTTGTGGTGGAGGGTGCTTGTGCTCACAAACATCTCTGTGTACAAGACCACAGATATATGACCAGTATTTGTGAAATTTAATTACTTGAATTGCTTTCGTCTGTCTGTGCACATGGGAATGGACTGTGTCACTCCATGTGATGTGCATGATCACTAGTCAGCAGTTCCCACCAATGTCACTTGAAGCACTGGGGTTTCTTGCTAGCTGTTTACGGGCCTGGGTACAAGGTCTCCGGACACCATGGGGAGCAGATATGTTGTCACAATGGCCATAGCAAAGTGCAGTAAGGAAATTATTATTCTAGCACTGTGCATCTGCTCGTAGCTATTAATGGATACATGTTTTATAGAGCCTGTTTACGGTATACGTGTTAGGAAGAGTTTTCGTGATCTTTGTGTAATGTTTAGGTCTTTATTAGCGATGATTTTTGTGATATGTTATACCTATCACCACACTGTAGCACTGCAATCAGAGCAGGACATCACATCTGATGTTTGTGGCAGCGGAAAGCTAGTGCTTCTTACACCTCTTACCTGTCAGCACAGCCACACAAACGGTTGCCATCACTGATGCTTCATTCAGGCATTTGTACAACTTCCGGTCTGCAGGCGACACAAGCCAACCCTGTGTGCGGGCCTCTCTCCAGAGGTACACGCACAGGAATATATGAGGCGACCGGCACGGCTGGAGTTCCTGGCATGTCTGCTCTGCAGTCAGTGTGAAGACGTGATTGGATATGGGTTGTAGTGGTGGAGAAGAGTGCTTGTGTAATCATATGTCAGTGCATATAAGAACTTGGATAGATGACCAGTGTTTTTCCTGCAAATTGGAATATTCCTATGGTGAATCAATTTCCCGCCAAATATGCAAGCGAAGAGTCAAAAGTACCTCAATATTTCCAGGCAACTGATGGGTTGTGGGATTTTTGCAGTAAGGATTTTGATGTAACTGCACCAGCATACACCAAATGGATGTGGATTACATCATAAGAGTGGAGGTACTGCAACTGAATTATTTCCCATGGGGAGGAACCTTGTCTCCCACAAAATGATTAAATAAACAATATGCATGATCCAGAATGAGATTTTCACTCTGCAGCGGAGTGTGCGCTGATATGAAACTTCCTGGCAGATTAAAACTGTGTGCCCGACCGAGACTCGAACTCGGGACCTTTGTCTTTCGCGGGCAAGTGCTCTACCAACTGAGCTACCGAAGCACGACTCACGCCCGCTACTCACAGGTTTACTTCTGCCAGTACCTCGTCTCCTACCTTCCAAACTTTACATAAGCTCTCCTGCGAGACATGCAGAACTAGCACTCCTGAAAGAAAGGATATTGCGGACACATGGCTTAGCCCCACTCTGCAGATTGAAAATCTCATTCTGGAAACATCGCCCAGGCTGTGGCTAAGCCATGTCTCCGCAATATCCTTTCTTTCAGGAGTGCTAGTTCTGCATGTCTCGCAGGAGAGCTTCTGTAAAGTTTGGAAGGTAGGAGACGAGGTACTGGCAGAAGTAAAGCTGTGAGTACCGGGCGTGAGTCGTGCTTCGGTAGCTCAGTTGGTAGAGGACTTGCCCGCGAAAGGCAAAGGTCCCGAGTTCGAGTCTCGGTCGGGCACACAGTTTTAATCTGCCAGGAAGTTTCAATATGCATGATGTTGACTTGAACTTTGTGTCATGAGATCCTTCTTCTCCAACATAGACTGAAGCTTTTTCCCACCAATTTCCAAATGAACGAGTGGAGAGGTGAAGTGGGGAAGGGGAGAAGAGGTCTTGGGGATTTCCCTGGAGGGCGAAAAGTGGCTCACAGATGGGTGGGGGAGGAGGAGGGGGAGAGGGTTGGGATAGGGGGGTGGGTCTCAGGAGGATGTATTATATCCAGAGGGTCATAAATTAATTAGCTTAACAGTAGGTTATCTCCAGGGAGTCACAAACCACTTAACAGAATAATAAGTTAAGTGGAGGTGGAGGGGTAGTTTAATCGATAAATTTAATTAATTAGCATCTCAATTTGATATCAAAAGTACACCAAAATGAACATTACCTTGCTACTCACATTTTGCTCTTCACAAGTCTTCATACTCTTTGTTTCCACTGTGTTTTAATTATTTGGCTGAAACTCCACATCTGCAATGTGGTGGCAAATAAGGCAAGAACACGACGATGACACAGTAACTGCTTTGTGAAATGTAACTCTTAAGAACTGAGCATCGAAACGCATAATTTCAAGTAAATGCTTACTTTTTTGTCAAATAATAGTTCATGTGTGATTCTTGTGATGCTGCTTGTCATAACTCTGTGCTGCACTGTATTGTTTGTTACCGACTTGTACATCTGTAGTCTTGAGGTGACAAATACTGAGTTTTACTGGTATAAGATTCTGATGGATGGTATAACAGACATATCCATATTCGAAAATCATTTTAATTTGGTTTATCCTTACAAGTTGTGGTAATCTCCTTGTAAGTTGAAAATGGAAATGTGGTAGAATGCATTGTTTGATAATAACCGACAGGAAAAGTCATTGTCTATCAACTACATTGTCCCTTACTGACATATGATAGATGTTACTACAATCTTAAGAGAGATTGGAACAAAAATACTCATAAGCAGACATACTTAACATGACAGCTGCAAGATATTTCTTAACAGGGCCATACAAAAATTATTTTTAAAATAAAATAAATACCTTTGTGCTACCACCACTAATGTATTAATAATAATAATAAAATTATTGTACCTTCTAAATCACATATCATTAAAAAAACTTCCGCGAAACTACTGAATTTTCGGATACAATAGTTTTCAAGGAATAAGTATCTACTAGTGCTTTATTTATATGATAAAGCATTTGTTAATCAAAACCAAAATGAGGAAAAACTTCATTACATTTAGTCCTACATGAGAGCCAGTTTGAACTCATTAATCTCAGTAACGATCGCAGAAACTGATTATAACGCTTCCAGCACCACAATATTCACACAACAAGGAACCGTATCTGTTTCATTGCATCTTCGGTTAAAACTAACATTTAATTAGTCAATTAAATTTTAAACCATTTTCTCAAGCAAAATGACGCACGCGTGGTTAATGAACAGACTGTGGCATGCACAACTAGAATACGTTAGCCATTGTCTTTTTCCCGCCTGATTGTGCAGGGCGCACGATCGTGATAGGGTAGCAATATCTGCCAACGTTCGCAGCATTAAATTAATTCTTTAGTTTACTTCTGCAGTCAATTCTGAGTGACTGGAATTGTAATTATATAGTTGTCAATTAGAGTACATTCTTCACCACTGTCAGACTGTTTACCTAATCAATTACACATCAAACATTAATATTGGACGTTTTGCATTGTGCCTTCAAATCTGAGACGGGATTTCCTACGATCTGTGTCGTCGTTCAAGGACAAATTAACCTACTCACATTGCTTTCTCACACTCCCATTTCATATGGTCTGACCATCGTCGCTTATGAAGTGAGTAATCTGCCTTTCCTGCAGACTTGCATAGTTTTAACAGTGTGTGCAGTTCTAACATCATCATGAATCATGGCAGGCAAAGTATTGCGTTAATCGGTATGCACGAAGAAAAAATATTTCTGTCAGGTCTCTACGCGCAGCTTTAAAACGGACCGTTACGCGAAACATAGTCATTTCTGTACTCAGCGTAAGGTGTACATCAAACGAAAGAAACAAAAATGTGTTCGAATTGTTGCTAGTTCATTTTGTACCGGTCTATACACTGAAAAGCAAGCCAAGCGTGAGAAGCACATGTAAGATGATCACATCGCCATCGACCTCCGAAATTAAGAACTAACGACCGGTCTGGGATAAAGCGTAATTACAAGAGAAGGAGGTTCCAGGCGTTGGCGACCACGCCCGCACACGTGAAGGGACCATTCCCATTCCTTCGATTATGTCCCATTATTACATTAAATAGAGTCTATTGACAGGACAGCTGTCATAAAATATTCGTTCATTAAAAATTCAAGATCGAAAAATTAAACGAACTTCGTTCAAATAGCGCAGAAAGTCTTCTAACGACGCAAATAATTCTGAAAATACGCTTTCGAAAATTTTTGTGTTTCACAAAGTGATATCAGGAATGAATATCATTACGTAAAGTAAAAGTAACAGCGGCACAAATATTGATTAACACTGTACATAAATGACACAAAATCAGTGTTTAGACTACCCAGAACGATCTACTCAATCAGATAGCATTCACGCGGTTTTAAGAGATATCTATTTAGTTTCCGCCATATTACTCCGACCGAGTATACTAAAACTAGTAAGACGCCACCTAACGTCATTTGCTGATCAATCGTGTCCCGTCCATCCGCAGCCAGTGATGTGTCTGGAGAGTCACCGCGAGGCGTGATCAGTACCTACCTGTATAGTTGCGACGAAATCCCGTGCTGTTTTGGACAGCATGTGGAATGCGTGGTCTTGTTCGAAAACGACCGGTCGCACAAGTTGAAGGAGGGTAACTTACATATCTATAAATTCTCCTTGGAGTCAGTTCCTGCTATTCTTAACCTTGCTCGTGCGAAACATGTTGAAATGTGGTCCCACTGCAACACAGGGAAGTAAAAAAAAGAAGGATGTCGAATATTCGGAGACATGGTAAGAATTTTTGAAACAAGACAAGTAAGTCCATTATTCAATGGTCTGAAATGTAAAATTTCTGACATCTGGACTATGGCTCATCATGCTCCATCCGCAGCAGTCCATCCCTCCGACCTTGATCGCAAGAGACAAAGCACTCTTTGAAGCAAGGTAGGCACTGCATTAATCAGAAAGTACTGATTACAAGCATAGTTTAATCTGTGTAATTGCACATATAGTCGTATTAATCTATCGCCACGAACGCCTGCCCTTATCTGAAATGAGAAACGATGCCGAAGCCTTCTTTATGCAGTTTCGTGGTAATTTTCATGGTTTTCATGATAATTCATTACCCAACATTTTGTGAAACACTCCTCGTCAGTAAATAATATCTTAAGATCTAAGGAGTGGATTTGCAGCACACTTTTACAAGAACTATTGACAATACTGCCGTCTACCACAAAACTGCCGTCTACGATGGAGATCTTGTAGCCTGGACACGATTAAGACGGTATGGATAGAGCAACTATTCAGGAAGTACTGCTCAGACAAGACGATTACTCATGCCTTGCCCTGCTGCTCATTGGCGCACACTGTTTCTGGGAGATTCGTCCGCTAAATGTAGAACATGCTTCACCATCTCCTGCGTGCGGACTTAGCGACATCTTCTATCTTTCGAGCTGCAAGAGAACATGCGTCACTAAGACGTTAGACATGTTGGCCGAACAGCTTATGAGATACTACTCTGCGACATGGATATTTTTCAGTGTAGAAGGCACGAACTCAAAAGCACCTCCATTTGCTAAACCATACCAAAAAATAGTGTAGTATATAGTATATACACTTGTATAGTAGAAGACTTCAATTGATAAAAAGTGGTAGAAAAAGTAGGAATCATTTGTATGTGCAACCGTAACAGCAACAATAAGCACAAAAGTAAAGTCATTTCTGGAAGCGGTACATTCCCTTAGTTTCAAGCTATTTACTGTACAATCCAATAAAACAACTGAAACTACAACACAACTCGAACGACGCAACTGGCTCAAACTACTTAATGATGAGGCCAGTGGCGGATTCAGAAAAACCTCAAGGACGGGGCGCTAAAGATATTTTTGAGCCACCTTTACTTCTACCGTTATAAAAAATAATCAAGTCACACGCAAAGTTTAATTCTCGAATAAACACTTTATTCGCACTGAAAAATGCAACACTAGTACACTTTGCACTAAAACACACACGGTCACACTCCGCGTATTTCTAATATCACTAAGCACAACACTGACTGAAGCCTGTGGTAATAGCCAATAATTGCAGCTGTTCACTTTTTATCACTTCCAAGTTACCGCTACGACTGTAGCTTTCAAACTGACTACCTGGCAGCGACTCTGCTCCCCTTATATACAGTATGTGACTCGGTTGTTTCGAGAACATTCACTGCCAGAATGTTCGCTTCAAGACTTTTAAGGAGTGTGAACAAATACCAACTGTGAAAACGACAAGCCAATATGTACCTTACGACGTATAACATAAGGGCGAGTTTCCAATGATGACGTCTTCCGGCATTTTATGTGTGTGGAACTTTTACTGTCGATTCCGTTCCTTTCTAGTGCATTCGATAGAGGGCCTATATAGCAATAATACGTTTCTAGGAATCTTCACGGAAGTCAATATTACCGGAGATATACGCATCAATAGTTTCCCATACCTAACTCGTATTACGAGTAAGGTATGGGAAACTATTGTTACGAGTCTCGATACAATATTTTTAATAAGAAATTACTATGAATTGCTATTACTAACACTAAACAACCAACTGATCGCTCTTACTCTTGACTAATCTTCACACTTGCACTTGCTCCAACTAGGACGTTTCGCTTATTCATTATCCAATCTTAATATTTCTGCTTATTAATGTAAACTAGCTTCCTATTAGGCGAATAGTCCGTATTTATAACGCTATGTATCGAAGGTTCTCTGTATAATAAAACAGTAGAATATTCGCGACTTTTCTCGAACAAATGCCATACAGAATAACGTCTCGAGATCACTAGAAATCGAGATCACACTCTTTTCGCAGGTATGTGTCAGTTATCTATGTGCCAGATAGAAACGTATAAAACACGATGACGCGGTCGCGCGAGCTACTTAGGAAAGTATTAATACTCGATAACTCTATTCAGTCGAGCCGACTGACGAAAGAAACGATTAGTGTGCGGGCTGACTAGCAGGGTGGGGCGGATGGCGCCGCCCCCCCCCCCCCCCCCACCCATATGTATCCACCACTGGCTGAGGCTAATGTGTACCTTGAGAACTGTGATTTAGAAAGGTATACAAAATCTGTGTTGATCCTGTTGACGGAGCATCAGTGCACCTACTGTACTCTTTCAGCCCATTCCATGAGCAAATGCTCAGATCTGAGAAAATACGCGTTTTCGGATCCATATTTACTGGACTTGGTGTTTCTAGTTTCGGTGAGTACTAACTCCTCTCAAAACATTCGACATTTTCTTTAACACCCTGTGTAGTTTAAAGCATTTAAAGCATAGTACAGACCAGTAAACCCACGATTATTGAAAGTATCGAACTCCCATATATAAAGCAGCTACAAATGCCTGATTACTTACAGATGAGTTCGTGTGTTAGATATGTGACGTACGAGCGAAAAAGTTTGGAAAAGGTTTGAAATAATGTTTTAAGTTTGTTGAAAACCGTTAAGTGCTCTCGTTTTCAAACACTGGATAAATGTAGGCTGGTTATAAATGAAGGTAGTGTCTGTTCTCGGAAGAACAGATACCACTGCTGACCGTGCAGCTTCTCTGGAATGAAATGATAATTAAATCGACACCCTAGCTGCAAACAGGCGTTGATATACATCGTTGGGGACATGTTGAAAATGTGTCCCCGACCGGGACTCGAACCCTGGATCTCCTGCTTACACGGCAGACGCTCTTTCCATCCGATCCACCGAGGGCACAGAGGACAGTGCGCCTGCGGGGACTTATCCCTTGCACGATCCCCGTGAGCTCTGCATTCCCAACACGTCCACACCACAACATTCGCAGTGCGCCCTATACAGGGTGTTACAAAAAGGTACGGCCAAACTTTCAGGAAACGTTCCTCACACACAGAGAAAGAAAATATGTTATGTGGACATATGTCCGGAAACGCTTACTTTCCATGTTAGAGCTCATTTTATTACTTCTCTTCAAATCACATTAATCATGGAATGGAAACACACAGCAACAGAACGTACCAGCGTGACTTCAAACACTTTGTTACAGGAAATGTTCAAAATGTTCTCCGTTAGCGAGGATACATGCATCCACCCTCCGTCGCATGGAATCCCTGATGCGCTGATGCAGCCCTGGAGAATGGCGTATTGTATCACAGCCGTCCACAATATGAGCACGAAGAGTCTCTACATTTGGTAGCTTAGACAAGAGCTTTCAAATGCCCCCATAAATGAAAGGCAAGAGGGTTGAGGTCAGGAGAGCGTGGAGGCCATGGAATTGGTCCGCCTCTACCAATCCATAGGTCACCGAATCTGTTGTTGAGAAGCCTACGAACACTTCGACTGAAATGTGCAGGAGCTCCATCATGCATGAACCACATGTTGTGTTGTACTTGTAAAGGCACATGTTCTAGCAGCACAGGTAGAGTATCCCATGTGAAATCATGGCGGTGAATCGAGGAAGTACAGTACATACTGACGAAACTAAAATGAGCTCTAACATGGAAATTAAGCGTTTCCGGACACATGTCCACATAACATATTTTCTTTATTTGTGTGTGAGGAATGTTTCCTGAAAGTTTGGCCGTACCTTTTTGTAACACCCTGTAGATGTTTGCCCATCACACTCATTACTCATGATAGATTAATCTACCATGTCCCAATGATGTATATCAACGCCTGTTGGCAGCTAGGGTGCCGATTTGATTAATACACTCCTGGAAATTGAAATAAGAACACCGTGAATTCATTGTCCCACGAAGGGGAAACTTTATTGACACATTCCTGGGGTCAGATTCATAACATGATCACACTGACAGAACCACAGGCACATAGACACAGGCAACAGAGCATGCACAATGTCGGCACTAGTACAGTGTATATCCACCTTTCGCAGCAATGCAGGCTGCTATTCTCCCATGGAGACGATCGTAGAGATGCTGGATGTAGTCCTGTGGAAAGGCTTGCCATGCCATTTCCACCTGGCGCCTCAGTTGGACCAGCGTTCGTGCTGGACGTGCAGACCGCGTGAGACGACGCTTCATCCAGTCCCGAACATGCTCAATGGGGGACAGATCCGGAGATCTTGCTGGCCAGGGTAGTTGACTTACACCTTCTAGAGCACGTTGGGTGTCACGGGATACATGCGGACGTGCATTGTCCTGTTGGAACAGCAAGTTCCCTTGCCGGTCTAGGAATGGTAGAACGATGGGTTCGATGACGGTTTGGATGTACCGTGCACTATTCAGTGTCCCCTCGACGATCACCAGAGGTGCACGGCCAGTGTAGGAGATCGCTCCCCACACCATGATGCCGGGTGTTGGCCCTGTGTGCCTCGGTCGTATGCAGTCCTGATTGTGGCGCTCACCTGCACGGTGCCAAACACGCTTACGACCATCATTTGCACCAAGGCAGAAGCGACTCTCATCGCTGAAGACGACACGTCTCCATTCGTCCCTCCATTCACGCCTGTCGCGACACCACTGGAGGCGGGCTGCACGATGTTGGGGCGTGAGCGGAAGACGGCCTAACGGTGTGCGGGACCGTAGCCCAGCTTCATGGAGACGGTTGCGAATGGTCCTCGTCGATACCCCAGGAGCAACAGTGTCCCTAATTTGCTGGGAAGTGGCGGTGCGGTCCCCTACGGCACTGCGTAGGATCCTACGGTCTTGGCGTGCATCCGTGCGTCGCTGCGGTCCGGTCCCAGGTCGACGGGCACGTGCACCTTCCGCCGACCACTGGCGACAACATCGATGTACTGTGGAGACCTCACGCCCCACGTGTTGAGCAATTCGGCGGTACGTCCACCCGGCCTCCCGCATGCCCACTATATGCCCTCGCTCAAAGTCCGTCAACTGCACATACGGTTCACGTCCACGCTGTCGTGGCATGCTACGAGTGTTAAAGACTGCGATGGAGCTCCGTATGCCACGGCAAACTGGCTCACACTGACGGCGGCGGTGCACAAATGCTGCGCAGCTAGCGCCATTCGACGGCCAACACCGCGGTTCCTGGTGTGTCCGCTGTGCCATGCGTGTGATCATTGCTTGTACAGCCCTCTCGCAGTGTCCGGAGCAAGTATGGTGGGTCTGACACACCGGTGTCAATGTGTTCTTTTTTCCATTTCCAGGAGTGTATTTCATTCTAGAGAAGCTACACGGTCATCAATGGTATCTGTTCTTTTGGGAACAGATACTACCTTCCTGTTGTTATTATTGTTGTTGTCCTCAGTTCTGAGACTGGTTTGATGCAGCTCTCCATGCTACTCTATCCTGTGCAACCTTCTTCATCTCCCAGTACCTACTACAACCTACATCCTTCTGAATCTGCTTAGTGTATTCATCTCTTGGTCTCCCTCTACGATTTTTACCCTCCACGCTGCCCTCCAATGCTAAATTTGTGATCCCTTGATGCCTCAAAACATGTCCCACCAACCGATCCCTTCTTCTAGTCAAGTTGTGGCACTAACTTCTCTTCTCCCCAATCCTATTCAATACCTCCTCATTAGTTACATGATCTATCCACCTTATCTTCAGCATTCTTCTGTAGCACCACATTTCGAAAGCTTCTATTCTCTTCTTGCCCAAACTAGTTATCGTCCATGTTTCACTTCCATACATGGTTACATTCCAAACAAATACTTTCAGAAACGACTTCCTGATACATAAATCTATATTCGATGTTAACATATTTCTCTTCTTCAGAAACGCTTTCGTTGCCATTGCCAGTCTACATTTTATATCCTCTCTACTTCGACCATAGTCAGTTATATTACTTCCTAAATAGCAAAACTCCTTTACTACTTTAAGTGTCTCATTTCCTAATCTAATTCCCTCAGCATCACTCGATTTAATTTGACTACATTCCATTATCCTCGTTTTGCTTTTGTTGACGTTCATCTTATATCCTCCTTTCAAGACACTGTCCTTTCCGTTCAACTGCTCTTCCAAGTCCTTTGCTGTCTCTGACAGAATTACAATGTCATCGGCGAATCTCAAAGTTTTTCTTCTTCTCCATGAATTTTAATACCTACTCCAAATTTTTCTTTTGTTTCCTTTACTGCTTGCTCAATATACAGATTGAATAACATCGGGGAGAGGCTACAACCCTGTCTCACTCCCTTCCCAACCACTGCTTCCCTTTGATGCCCATCGACTCTTATAACTGCCATCTGGTTTCTGTACAAATTGTAAATAGCCTTTCGCTCCCTGTATTTTACCCCTGCCACCTTCAGAATTTGAAAGAGAGTATTCCAGTCAACATTGTCAAAAGCTTTTCCCAAGTCTACAAATGCTAGAAACGTAGGTTTGCCTTTTCTTAATCTTTCTTCTAAGATAAGTCGTAAGGTCAGTATTGCCTCAAGTGTTCCAACATTTCTACGGAATCCAAACTGATCCTCCCCGAGGTCTGCATCTACCAGTTTTTCCATTCGTCTGTAAAGAATTCGCGTTAGTATTTTGCAACTGTGACTTATTAAACTGATAGTTCGGTAATTTTCACATCTGTCAGCACCTGCTTTCTTTGGGATTGGAACTATTATATTCGTCTTGAAGTCTGAGGGTATTTCGCCTGTCTCATACATCTTGCTCACAAGCTGGTAGAGTTTTGTCATGACTGGCTCTCCCAGGGCCGTCAGTAGTTCTAATGGAATATTGTCTACTCCGTGGGCCTTGTTTCGACTCAGGTCTTTCAGTACTCTGTCAAACTCTTCACGCAGTATCATATCTCCCATTTTGTCTTCATCTACATCCTCTTCCATTTCCATAATATTGTCCTCAAGTACATCGCCCTTGTATAAACCTTCTATATACTCCTTCCACGTTTCTGCCTTCCCTTCTTTGCTTAGAACTGGGTTGCCATCTGAGCTCTTGATATTCATTCATACACGTGGTTCTCTTCTCTCCAAAGGTCTCTTTAATTTTCCTGTAGGCAGTATCTATTTTACCCCTAGTGAGATAAGCTTCTATTTCCTTACATTTGTCCTCTAGCCATCCCTGCTTAGCCATTTTGCACTTCCTGTTGATGTCATTTTTCAGACGTTTGTATTCCTTTTTGCCTGATTCATTTACTGCATTTTTATATTTTCTCCTTTCATCAATTAAATTCAATATTTCTTCTGTTACCCAAGGATTTCTAGCAGACCTCGTCTTTTTACCTACTTTATCCTCTGCTGCCTTCACTACTTCATCCCTCAGAGCTACCCATTCTTCTTCTACTGTGTTTCTTTCCCCCATTCCTGTCAATTGTTCCCTTATGCTCTCCTTGAAACTCTGTACAACCTCTGATTCTTTCAGCTTATCCAGATCCCATGTCCTTAAATTCCCACCTTTTTGCAGTTTCTTCGGTTTTAACCTACAGGCCATAACCAATAGATTGTGGTCAGAGTCCACATCTGCCCCTGGAAATGTCCTACAATTTAAAACCTGATTCCTAAATCTCTGTCTTACCATTATATAATCTATCTGATACCTTTTAGTATCTCCAGGATTCTTCCATGTATACAACCTTCTTTTATGATTCTTGAACCAAGTGTTAGCTATGATTAAGTTATGCTCTGTGCAAAATTCTACCAGACGGCTTCCTCTTTCATTTCTTAGCCCCAATCCATAATCACCTACTATGTTTCCTTCTCTCCCTTTTCCTACTGACGAATTCCAGTCACCCATGACTATTAAATTTTCGTCTCCCTTCACTACCTGAATAATTTCTTTTATCTCATCATACATTTCATCAATTTCTTCATCATCTGCAGAGCTAGTTGGCATATAAACTTGTGCTACTGTAGTAGGCATGGGCTTTGTGTCTATCTTGGCCACAATAATGCGTTCACTATGCTGTTTGTAGTAGCTTACCCGCACTCCTATTTTTTATTCATTATTAAACCTACTCCTGCATTACCCCTATTTGATTTTGTATTTATAATCCTGTATTCACCTGACCAAAAGTCTTGTGCCTCCTGCAACCGAACTTCACTAATTCCCACTATATCTAACTTTAACCTATCCATTTCCCTTTTGAAATTTTCTAACCTACCTGCCCGATTAAGGGATCTGACATTCCACGCTCCGATCCGTAGAACGCCAGTTTTCTTTCTCCTGATAACGACGTCCTCCTGAGTAGTCCCCGCCTGGAGATACGAATGGAAGACTATTGATGTTGCAAGGCCAGATCAGCCAATCATCCAGACTGTTGCCCCTGCAACTACTCAAAAGGCTGCTGCCCCTCTTCAGAAACCACATGTTTGTCTGGCCTCTCAACAGATACCCCTCCGTTGTGGTTGCACCTACGGTACGGCCATCTGTATCGCTGAGGCACGCAAGCCTCCTATATAGTTAAAATATGGCTACCCGGGCACTGACCGTCTTGTGCGAACGCACACGCTATGCCCCAACTCGTACGGGACTTGGTAGATTAATCTGACACGAGTAATTGGTGTGATGGGCAAATATCTATTAGGCGTACTGAGAATGTAGTGGGAATGTAGATCTCACGGGGATCATGCAAGGGATGAGGCCCTGCAGGCGCACTATCCTCTGTGAGCTCGGTGGCTCAGATGGATAGACCGTCTGCCATGAAAAGAGGAGATCACGGGTTCGAGTCCCGGTCGGAGACACATTTTCAACATGTTCCCAATTATATACATCAACGCCTGTTTGCAGAAGGCTGGTTAATTTGCATTCCATTTTAATCAAAAGCTAGTTTTTCATTCATCTCAATGTTAATGACTCCGAATTTCCTCAACTATGTGGCGTTCATTGGTACAATTTTACAGGTACAGACAATCGTATATGCGGGTACTATTTGCCCACCCCCGCGCAGGAACGTCTCACACCAGAGTGTAACTTCAATATTTGCGTGATAGAGTAATTACGATGTACGCGTACGCGGAGAAAGTTTTTGCCCAGCAATCGCCGATAGTGTAACTGAGGCAGAATAAGGGGAACCAGCCCGCATTCGCCGAGGCAGATGGAAAACGGCCTTAAAAACCATCCACAGACTGGCCGGCACACCGGACCTCGACACTAATCCGCCGGGCGGATTCGTGCCGGGGACCGGCACGCCTTCCCGCCCGGATAGCAGTGCGTTAGACCGCACGGCTAACCGGGCGGGCCATATGTATTAAGTAATAACATTTTTGTCATCATTTCGTGAGGCGGAAGGGGGGGGGGGGGGGGGGGAGTTATCGGGGGGGGGGGGGGTTGCGAGGGAAATTTAATAGAGGTTTGAAACTATGTTTATAATTTGTTGGAAGTCGCTAAGTGCTCTCATTTTCAAATAGTATAATAGTGAGGGTAATTTGCACTTAGTGAGCTACATTGCCTCAAAACATACAATTTCTAACTGTATTATTTGTCTTACTGTGTTAAATCTTTAATATACGACAATACAACTCAATAAGTAGTTTGTGAGAGCATTTATATTTTTAAATTCGATTGACAATTATATGAAATATTGAATTTTTATTTTTTTTTTAAATCCTGGGAACAGACAGACCACTTGCAATTGAAACCATGAACTTTGTTAGTCGGTTATTAATACAGAAAGAACGTCATAATTATGTATAAATTGAAATGATCGCTTTTTTTATTTCTTAGCAGAGTACACGTTGCGGTGCATAGCATTTGGGAAAAGTTAAAATTGTATGACATAGTGGGACTGGAACCCTGATCCCTTGCCTTTCGCGGGCAATGTGCTACTGATTTCCGTTTCTTTTATAATTGTTTGCTTGTGTGTGTGTGTGTGTGTTTTATCTGTAGGCTAAAATGTTATCTCAGTAGCCCCGAGGCTATGGCAATGTTAAGTCACTCTTGCCTATTCCACCCATAGCTTATGGTAGCACTTTTGGCGAATAGAAATGTCGACTCTATATGTTTCTTAACGGCATACTCGAGTGTTTATTAGCACAAATAAAATGTTCCCTTCTTCGAGATTTTGTCTCCACCTCTTGGCTGGGTACGAAGTGGTTCCCACTTAGTTTTCCTCTCTGGCTCTGGTTATCTCTGGGCTCATCTTGAACCTTGACTCAGTTCCTACGTTGCGTCCGCTAAGTCTGCCAGTAATTCGATATGCTTCTAAGCAATGCAGGCAATACAAGAAGAGTCTCTTCAAGCTATGCCTTTTCCGCTAATGTTACATATCGCCGATCATGTATCTTTACAAACTTTAAATGAAGCCTATATGGTTCTATAATACCACTGACCAGGAAACGGTGTTGCGTGGTAGTCTTTTCTCTTGTAGTGACTCTCAACACAGTGAACGCTTGCAGAATTAAAAAAAAATGCCCTAAATTTCGCCATTTGTGACATCCGGAAATATGTGTAAGTGTAAAAACAAAGTCTAGAAGTTTCTAAATGGTAGCTTTTACACTCAGGGGCTATATTATTTTCTCTGTGACGTTGTCTAAAACTTAGACACAGCTTCACTGTTCAGTTCTTCTTTAATAACGTTTCCTACTAAATTCCGATCGTTTGTTAAGCTGCTGAGATTTCAGAATCTCAATACTTACTTACTCACTGGTCATACCGGACTCGAGAGTCCATTACCGCAGCAACGTATTTTCGTCATCTGTCCCTGTCTTGGGCTACTTCCTTCCATTCACCTTCAATACCTAGGCTCCTAAAGTCAGTCTTCACATTGTCCTCCCATCTATGCCTCGGTCTCCCTACAGGACGTTTTCCTTCTAGGTGCCCTACCAGTACTCTGCGCGCTGCCCTGCCATCATCCACTCGAGCTACGTGACCCGCCCATCGCAGCCTACGTGATTTAATAACACTGATTATGTCAGGGCTTGAATAGAGTTCGTGAACCTCTTCGTTATGCAGTTTTCGCCACTCTCCGCTAATGTCATCCCTTTTTGCTCCGAAAATTTTCCTCAAAAATTTATTTTCCAATACTCGAAGCGGCTTTTCATTTTGCACAGTGAGATACCAAGTCTCACACCCATAGAGCATAACTGGTAGAATAATAGTTTTGTATATTCTAATCTTTAAATTCCTAGACAATATCCGTGATAAGTAATCTATTCAATGAGAAGTAACACGCATTTCCCGTCCATAATCTCTTCTTCAGTTCGGGTTCAATCTCATTTCTCGAAGTGATGTCCACGCCTAGATACTTAAATGTGTTCACTTTTTCAAACTGCATGCCTCCAACTCTTAACATTTCCTGATCTACTGCTGTTGACATTCTAGTAGTAATCAGGTATTTAGTTTTGTCTTCACTTATCCTTAGACCTACATCTTCACTAGCCTTGATTAACGCATTCGCATTTGCTGTTACAGATTCTTTCCTATCGCTAATGATGTTTAGATCATCTACATACCGTAATATCTTAATATTTCCATTTATCTCCACACCCTCAGAATTATCTGCTGCCATTCGTACAATATATTCTAGGACTAAATTAAAAGTAGCGGAGACAGGGCATCTCCCTGCTTAAGTCCGTTCTTTATTGCAAGTTCTTCTGACTCCAATTACCCCACGCGTACTCTACCTTTCGTGTTTTTGAAACTCGCTTCTATAAGTCTAACATACTTCTTTAGTATTCCAAGTTCCAAAAGAATTCTACACAATTTTGATTGCATTACTGAATCATATGCTTTTGTGAAATCTATGAAAAGATTATGAACTGGTTTATTGTATTCGCATTTCTTTTCCAAAATTTGACGCAGGGTGAATATTCGGTCTATAGTTGATCTGTTCCTCCGAAAGCCGGCTTGGTAATCCCCCACAATTTCATCTGCATATGGTGTAAGCATGCTTAGCAGAATATTCGAGAAAATTTTGGAACATACTTGTAATAGCGATATCCCTCTGTAATTACTACAATCGATTTTGTCACCTTTCTTAAAAATTGGGATCAGAATTGACTCCTGCCACTCTTCAGGTATCATCTCTGAGTTCCATACTTTAGTTATCATTTTGTGAACTACTTCCACCAATTTCTGTCCTCCATTTTTAACTAATTCTGCAGTTATGCAATCTGATCTTGGTGCTTTCTGGTTTTTCAATTTGTTGATTGCACCTCTTACTTCCTTTAACGTTGGTTCAGGTATCTAGGGTTCTGCTGTATGTATTTCGTACGCCTGCTCGTTTCCTGCTTCCTGGTGTACATTTAATAGATGCTCAAAATACGCCCTCCATTAACTTAATATAGCACTGGGGTATGTCAGTATTCCCCCAGCATTCCATCGAAGTGCATTTGTCCTAGCCTTGAGGCCCTTCCTATACCCATTTATGTCTAGGTAAAGTTCCCTATTTTTTTTGTTTTACTGTTTGTTTCCATTTTGTAATCTGATTGTTCAACTAATCCTTCTTCTTTGCCCGTAGCCTACGACCAACTTCCCTTCTCAAGTTCAAGAACTCCTCTCGTTTTCTGTCTCCCATTCTATCCCAATCTTATCGCGCTTTTCTCCTTTCCCCTACCAATTTCTTGCATTCCTCATCAAACCACGGTTTCCTCCTGTTCTTCTCAATTGAACCTATTGTGACCTTCGCTGCCTCTTTGATATTATTCCTCACAGTGATCCACTGTTTACTTACATCCTCGTCTTGATCTTCCTGTGTCGTGAGAGCATCAAACCTATTTGAAATTTCTATCACGTACCTTCTTCTAAAGTTTTCATCATTTAGCTTGTCAGTATCGAACCTAACAAGTTCTGCATTGTGACACCTTGATGTTGCTGTAGATAGCCGATGGTGAACTTTGGCAACTTCAAGAAAATGATCAGAATCGCAGTCTGCTCCCCTGAAAGTCCTAACATTTTCTATACTAGTGTGTTATCTCTGATCTATAAGAATATGATCAATTTGGTTTCGGGTGTGTCCATCCGGAGAGACACACGTTGCTTAGGGCATGTCCTTCCTTTTGAAGTATGTGCTCTCAATAATCATGTATTTTGAAACAGCAAAATTAACCACCCTTGTGCCATTATCATTCGAAATGTTATGCCAACTTTCTTTCCTAATTGTAGGCTGGAATGCTTCCTCCTTCCCTATCTTCGCATTATAATCACCTATGATTAATTTTGTACCATACGAGGAGAACTCACCTCACAGTTGATCTAGCTATTCATAAAAACCGTCTTTAACAACCTCTTCAGTGTCCTCAGTTGGTGCGTGTACATTAATTACTACTAGTCTATTCCACCTGCCGGACAACACTATAACTCATAGTCGGTCACTAATGAACCTTATATCTCTGATTGCGTGAAGCACTTTTCTCTGTACTGCGAAACCTGTTCCGAAACTGTGAGCTTCCGCACCTCCATAGAAAAATGTATAGTTACCCCGCTTTATTCTACCCTCCCCCTGCCACCGAGTTTCTTGAATAGCTGTAATGTCTACATCGTATCTATCTAATTCGTCTAATAATGTCTGGAACTTTCCTGGCCTGTTCAAACTTTTAACGTTCCATGTTCCCAACCTGAATGTTCCCTTCGGCCTGAATCTCTTCGATGTAGGTTCCGCCAGGAGATCCGAAAGGGAACCTAGTTTACCTCCGGAATATTTTACTTCAAAGGGACCCATGCCCATTAATGTTGCTGATTCTTGATGAATAGATTTGATAGTAAGAGAAGAAGAAACAGGGATGGTTCATCACGCCATAGCCTGCTCCCCACCGGCTGTCCGCGACTGCTTATTTTTTTTTGTATTCGCAGCTACCCTTCATATCCCCTATCCGCAACCTGGGGACGCGCTGAGCCGTGGTGGTAGGCACCCACGAGACAGCTCAGAATCTCTATACCTTTTGAATTCTTAACTTTCTATTTTCATCAACAGCAGCATCTTTATCAATATTTATGATATTATACGCTGTTCCCATGTTTTAAGTTGTCACGTTATCTCTCTTGCGACCTACAAGATTTGTAATTTATTTATTCTTTATCGCTAGCTGACTGTTTGCTCATAATGAACGAAGTTTACATTCTTCGCTTCGTATGGCTTGCCTTCATAGTTCGCTTTTTCTGTATTGATGAGGGATTTAATGGCTGTTGATGTATATGTTATATAGAGTGATTCTGTGAGGGGGAGGAGAGTAAATATTTCAGTTTGAGGTAAAGGACTGAGTCGAAAGTTCTAGTAGAAAATCGTTCTGATACCTCAGACAGTGGACCTCTTCTATTCTAAGTTCTTCGCTTTACATATTTTGGGAGAAGACAGTAAGGATCAAACCAACAAAAAAATTTTTTGCTTACCATACGAGCTATGAGCATTTGATTATATGAAGACATGTGTTTCACAGTAGCGAAGATTAACGAGTGCTCACAACTCTTCAAGTATGTACTTCGAAGCCTATACTTTTCGACTTTTTCTCTTGTTTTGGTTCATACTACCACCTCTCATAATATAGAACGCAAAGAGTTTGCAGTAGAAAAGGTCCACTGTCAGAGGTATCAGAACGCTCTTCGCTTATAACTAACCGCTCGCTTCCGAACCAGGGCCCCTCACCTCAAATTGATATATTTACTCTTCTCCATCATCTATGAAACTTTGTAACACCATCATGAAATCACCCTATATAATCCATTTTGCTATCTGGAAAATAACTGGTGAGACGTATTCAGTATGCATCGAACAGATGTGACTCGAAGTAAAATATACGTCTCGCGAAAGGGGAACAGCTACGGCAACACAACTTGACAGATGTAAAGAAGTGAGAATAAAAATGTAGATTACCTACTTATTTTTGTAAACTAGGAAAATGTAACAAATTGCTGGATCAAACAGTACTTCTTCCGAAGTGAAGACCATGGTATAGGCGCAAAATTTTGAATTGATCTGATGTGCAGCTCTTGATACAGAATATTTTTCGAAACCATTTGAGAATTCACTTTCAAGTTATCAAATAGCTATTTCAAATTGATTTACTTTCCTTTCAGTTAAATGTATTACAGAGGATTGTTTGTGATTGTTAATATTTAAGGGCTAAAGCTATAATCTTCTCAGTATCTGTACTTAAATTAACTGAACAGAGTCCCGTGTCTGGAACAGAGATGGAATAGTTTATAGTCTATTCATTTAAAATATATGACGTAATATCCACACCCTGATTTGGGTTTCCGATTGCTTTACTAAATCTTTAAAACAAATAAGAGACACACATTCTTCCTTCCTTTTCCAATGTCAATATTTGTTAAATAAAGTAAATTCCTATGTTGTACCTTTATTATTGCTATTATATACAATTATTATTGTTATACTCGTTGCTGTTTGTTTTCTCTTTGTTTTAGTTCTGGAATTCCATAATCCGTCGTTGCATTATTCTGAACGTTTTAAATAAGAGTTTAGCAAGTTATGACTTGTCATATGAAACTGGCTCATTGGCACAAAGGTACAACTGAATAAATATTTAGGAAACAAATAAATAATAAGATATACACTATAAATGTAACTGATTTACTGCAAGCTTACACTAATAAAGAAAACGTGATTTTTTGCACTCTCGGTGCTTGTACTTACATATTTTTTATTGGATTATGATACATAACTTACTCTACAATTTCTGGCCTGGTTCACGAATCCATTGTGTAGATTTTGTTCAAAAAATAACTATTCATTTTCTACAAGTTCTCCGAGTGTGTTCTTATAGGTGTTCGGCTGTCGACTCCAACCAAACTGAGTTTCTGCTGGTGCCGCGCCGCTGTTCACAACTGAATGCTTGCTCCCAGTGTCACCAGATTTCAGATTAATAATTCATTATTAGTCATATTTCTGTTGACTGTCGGTACGCAACGCATACTGATCAGATTGGTACAATGGTGAATTATGTTACTGTACAGATGCGTCTTTAGTTCAAGTACATTGTGTTATAG
The DNA here is from genome assembly GCF_023897955.1 of Schistocerca gregaria. NCBI lineage: Eukaryota > Metazoa > Arthropoda > Insecta > Orthoptera > Acrididae > Schistocerca > Schistocerca gregaria. The sequence continues at coordinate 945,629,621 of NC_064920.1, forward strand.
TCTAAAGAGCCACATTACTTCTATCAAAGAAAGCGTGACAAAAATCTCCGAAATTATAGGTTCAAATTGGTTCCTAGTTTTGTATAATACAAACCATCGATGGTGTATTTCCATGTTTTTATCCAACTAGTTTTAGCTGACTAGCGTGACGAACCTATTCCTGTATCATTTGAGGTTACTCAACTAGAATCCACTAAGTGCGAGGAAACGTGTTTTGGAGATACGAGGAAAGCAGGTAGGTGGGACTACATAGAACGGAAAAAATAATGTGGCGTTATTACTTCAATGGTAAAACTGTGATGCACGTGTAATATCTTTGCGACCTTTTTCGATTCCTTCACTTGTGTGATTGCTTTTTGCAGATAACAGAATACACTCGCGACACACAGAAGAACATTCGCATGATATCGAATGAGGCCTGGTTTGCTGTTATCAAATATGTACACACCGTTTAAGATAAGACTTTTGGCAAGCACTGGTAACTGTGTGCTTCCGTTATCAGATGTCATACTGTTACCACAATATTATTATTAATAATAATAATAATAATAATAATAATAATAGTTCCTGTGGTGCAACGGCCTGGTGCAAGTATTTTGATTTGACACCACTTCGACGACTTGTTTGTCCCTAATGTACCTCAGTAATCCTACCAGCTAAAGGCGGTGTACACCTTAAAGTCGAATCTGGACCAGGTATCGTCCCTGGGGAATCTTTACATCACTGAGAGGTGAAAGTTAGATTAAAGGCACACTGAAATATCCCGTAATCCACCGAGATTCGATTGCGCGACCTTTCGGGTTAGACGCATGCGCTTTACCACTAGACCATCCAAATCATATTGTTACAATGAATGCAATTTTCGCTGGTTTCCTTTTTGTTTCATTTCCTCGAATGCATTGCACGTTTTGTTTTCTCGGGTTCATTGCTCAGTTTCCCTTATTGCGTGATGCTTCTGGACAGAATTATATTTCAGTATTGAGTTTTACTGACTGAATTTCGATATTTACGTCTATAATTTGCAAATCAAGATGAAACGCGTATCAGAGGTAATATTTCGTCGCGTCATATATTCGTATTAATTTTTTTTTCAGTTTGGTGGAATCGGAGGAGAATAACTTTTTACTGCCTGCGTATGAGTTTCAATCAATCTTATTTTATTAACACAATACCTGCAGTAACGCTATGCAGGAGTATGCAGAATATTCTTGCATCTCACATTAAAATCTTTTCACGAAACTTTAAGCGGAGGTAATCAATGATTTTATTCTGACCTTTCAAAGTTCAGATTTTCGCGAACTGTGCAGTAGAGAGAGATGTTATACAGAATGACACGCATTATTCCACAAGAAAATGGAATTGTAAATCATAGGAATTTTTCTCTCAGTAGAATGCGATGATAAATAAGATGACGGTGCGCTTATTATGACAGAGAATTTGAAGGAAAGCATAGCGGTAGATTACTGTCATAACAACTTCGATTTTGCATCTGATACATTCGAGGTTACACGATACCAGCACCATTTGTTTCTAGAAAAAATCATAACAGAGAGACTGGGTCGAATTTTTAATTGTAGCAGCTCATAAGTTCTGGTTTCCTGTCAGTGGGATTCATTGTTAGATAAAGTATTTTCAGGTGTCAGGGAAGCATTGAACACCGGATCGTAACAGAAAAGAGATACGTAAATTGAAGACGAACACCTATGCCTGAACCTTTTCACTATTTCCTGACTTGATTCTCTTGTTAGTAAGATGTCCTTTCGGCAGCAAACGGACACGGGGGGCCAGTCCACATTTCCTGCGAAACCATTTGAAAACCTTGCTCTGAATATTACCTCGAAAAGTCGCTCATGCAGAAATATACTACACTTATTGGTGACCGACTCATATCAGGTCTCTGAATGTGTATACTTAGACAAGAGTCAATGGTCAAGGTGCAACTGCAACAATGTTGTACAGCAACGTATTTAAAAAAAAAAAGCAGGGAAATTTACAAGTTCATTAAATGGAAACGGTACAAGGAAGTGATCGTTTTATATATTCAAGAAGAAGCATGCAGTAGAAATGTGATTCAAGTTCAAGATGATAACTCTTCAAGAATAAAAATAAGTTTCCAACGGAGCGGAAACTGTAAGTACTCCTCAGACACGTAGCAGTCCGTTTCTCCTTATGAACCATGAAAATGGAAACCACTAACAATCAGCAAAGAGGCATTACACAGTTAATGTGTTCTCATGCTTCATCTGTGAATGAAACAGTAAGCATGTTATACGGGACAATAAAACGCATCGTCTCCCCTAAAATTTACGAAGTACAGATTTAATTTAGATACAGTAAGATATGTGATGTTCGTTTTCAATTACGATCGAGAAACGAGTATACAAGGAGATTCACGAAAACAGCACAGGTTTGTATTGTGTACTGCGGCTCAGCGATTGGCGTCACGAGTGCGGAGGGTGGACTTGTTCTGTAAGTTTAGTTGTCTTGAAGTTGTGGAACGTGGAGCATTGTACGTTCACTCTCTGGCGATTTTTCTTAAACAACGAGTCTGTGATGCAACGTGATTTTCGCACACATTTTAATATTCCTGCCCGCCGAACTGTTGCAGATCGCGACACCATTTTAATATGGGCATGGAAACTTCAACACAATTGGCCTTGTGATGAAGAAGAAACGACTTGGCCCTGTCAATACAGCCCGTACTCCCGAAAACATGGAGCGAGTTTGGACGTCCGTGATGCAGATCTCTAAACTGTCAGTCCGATTGCGTGCTGCAAGTTTACTAACTACCGAGTAAACAATGTGAAGAATTCTGTACAAAGATCTTCATTATCATCCATACAAAATTCAGATATGTCAGTAACTTAGTTAAGGTGATTGGTAACACTTCGGTCCTTTTGCGAAACCATGCTTGAAACCACGGTGAATAATCATCACTGGCCTCCTTACTTCCCTAAGCTTATGTGACGTCTTTTTGCGGGACTATCTCAAGTCCCGAGTTTATGTTAACAAATGTCACACAGAGCCTTGGAGATTTGAAGAGGACAAGCTGGGGAAAATACGTTTGTATTCCACGGCAGACGGTAATTGACGCTGCTGCGAATTTTCGTGAACGGCTACAATTATGTATAAACACAAATGCCCAGTACCAGAGGGACGTGATCTTCAAAACACAAATGAGACAATGGAATTCCCAACATACGCTACGTAGTGCCACAAATAAAAATACTTTAATTAAAGCTGACCAAGTGCATTTTATGTGAAAACCATGCGATTCCCTTGCCGGGACCTATAGAACCGAACGGAGTGGTGCAGTTGTAAGAGACTACATCGTAATAGGGAGGATGGTGGTTCCATCACCCAGCGGTATAAAATTAGATTTTCCGTAGTTTACGAAAGTCGCTTAGGGCAAATGTCAACAGATTTTTTTAGAATTTTTGTTTTATACGACAATCTTCTTCTTTGTACATTTGGCCTACTGAGAAGTGCAGGAAACAAGTAATTATCTTTCTCCGCCAATACATTTCTCAGTCTTTCATTAAGGCTCTTCCTCACTGTTTCTGGATTGTATTCCTAGCATAGTACTTTAGTCTTCCTGGTGCTCTTTGAAGTTACCGACCATCGTTGGAAACATTTCTTTGTTTCAGCGTTCCTTTTTGTCAATCATTATCTCGCCCGTATCCCTGTTTTAATTTCTGAACCCATTTTGTGACCGTTTGTAACTTGGAACTGTATTTGAAAATGTTATTTCTTAATCTACTGTTGCTCAGCCTTGTGTTGTGTTCATTGATTCTAGTTTTTACGAATTTTCCACCGAAATATATAAAATACCTTTAGATCTAAACTCAAAATTAAAAGTCATTTAGCTAGCCAGAGAAAATACACAAAGCAGTAATATGGCTATAAATTTTCGGGATGGCGTCTCAGAGGGAATTTGCCATAAACTGACACACACACATTAATGCAAATAGACCACTTCTGGCCGGCCGCGGTGGTCTCGCGGTTCTAGGCGCGCAGTCCGGAACCTTGCGACTGCTACGGTCGCAGCTTCGAATCCTGCCTCGGGCATGGATGTGTGTGATGTCCTTAGGTTAGTTAGGTTTAAGTAGTTCTAAGTTCTAGGGGACTGACGACCACAGCAGTTGAGTCCCATAGTGCTCAGAGCCATTTGAACCATTTTTTGACCACTTCTGGATATAAAAAAAATAAGTGCTGTAAGGACTTTCGCGTTATAAGGAACTGAACATGTAATATTTCCAGTTCTGCGTAAGTTTTTGGCCCGCAAGTTCATTGTTTCACAAGAACAAGAGACGGTTTATATTTCTGACTGACACATTATCACACAAAACAGCGTTTCCTGAATATTAAATTGATGCAGACGTGAAGATAGCACCGGCAGCTAATCTCATTCTATAAGAAAGTTTTTAAACATGTGTTTAGATGGGATTTACAGTCGCATCTGCGTGTAATGTCTTGTGCTCTTGACACTTAACATTTTCAACTTTTTATGCCAGCCACCTGCAGTTCTCGAAGCCAGTCAATTATTAAGTGATTTGCAAATATTTCGAGTAGATTTCCCCACCGTGTTATAGTTCTGGGTGGAGATTTTAATTTGCTGGATATAGACTGGGAGACTCAAACGATCATAACGGGTGGCAGGGACAAAGAATCCAGTGAAATATTTTTAAGTGCTTTATCTGAAAACTACCTTGAGCAGTTAAACAGAGAACCGACTCGTGGCGATAACATATTAGACCTTCTGGTGACAAACAGACCCGAACTATTTGAAACAGTTAACGCAGAACAGGGAATCAGCGATCATAAAGCGGTTACGGCATCGATGATTTCAGGCGTAAATAGAAATATTAAAAAAGGTAGGAAGATTTTTCTGTTTAGCAAAAGTAACAAAAAACAGAGTGCAGAGTACCTAACGGCTCAACACAAAAGTTTTGTCTCAAGTACAGATAGTGTTGAGAATCAGTGGACAAAGTTCAAAACCATCGTACAATATGCGTTAGATGAGTATGTGCCAAGCAAGATCGTAAGAGATAGGAAAGAGCCACCGTGGTACAACAACCGAGTTATAAAACTGCTGCGGAAGCAAAGGGAACTTCACAGCAAACATAAACATAGCCAAAGCCTTGCAGACAAACAAAAATTACGCGAAGCGAAATGTAGTGTGAGGAGGGCTATGCGAGAGGCTTTCGATGAATTCGAAAGTAAAGTTCTATGTACTGACTTGGCAGAAAATCCTAAGAAATTTTGGTCCTATGTCAAAGCGGTAGGTGGATCAAAACAAAATGTCCAGACACTCTGTGACCAAAATGGTACTGAAACAGAGGATGACAGACTAAAGGCCGAATTACTAAATGTCTTCTTCCAAAGCTGTTTCACAGATGAAGACTGCACTGTAGTTCCTTCTCTAGATTGTCGCACAGTTGACAAAATGGTAGATATCGAAATAGACGACAGAGGGATAGAGAAACAATTAAAATCGCTCAAAAGAGGAAAGGCCGCTGGTCCTGATGGGATACCAGTCCGATTTTACACAGAGTACGCGAAGAAACTTGCCCCCGTTCTTGCAGCGGTGTAATGTATGTCTCTAGAAGAGCGAAGCGTTCCAAAGGATTGGAAAAGGGCACAGGTCATCCCCGTTTTCAAGAAGGGACGTCGAACAGATGTGCAGAACTATAGACCTATATCTCTAACGTCGATCAGTTGTAGAATTTTGGAACACGTATTATGTTCGAGTATAATGTCTTCTCTGGAGACTAGAAATCTACTCTGTAGGAATCAGCATGGGTTTCGAAAAAGACGGTCGTGTGAAACCCAACTCGCGCTATTCGTCCACGAGACTCAGAGGGCCTTAGACACGGGTTCACAGGTAGATGCCGTGTTTCTTGACTTCCGCAAGGCGTTTGACCCAGTTCCCCACAGTCGTTTAATGAACAAAGTAAGAGCATACGGACTATCAGATCAATTGTGTGATTGAATTGAGGAGTTCCTAGATAACAGAACGCAGCATGTCATTCTCAATGAGAGAAGTCTTCCGAAGTAAGATTGATTTCAGGTGTGCCGCAGGGGAGTGTCATAGGACCGTTGCTATTCACAATATACATAAATGACCTGGTGGATGACATCGGAAGTTCACTGAGGCTTTTTGCAGATGATGCTGTGGTGTATCGAGAGGTTGCAACAATGAAAAATTGTACTGAAATGCAGGAGGATCTGCAGCGAATTGACGCATGGTGCACGGAATGGCAATTGAATCTCAATGTAGACAAGTGTAATGTGATGCGAATACATAGAAAGATAGGTCCCTTATCATTTAGCTACAAAATAGCAGGTCAGCAACTGGAAGCAGTTAATTCCATAAATGATCTGGGAGTACGCATTAGGAGTGATTTAAAATGGAATGATCATATAAAGTTGATCGTCGGTAAAGCAGATTCTAGACAGATCCATTGGAAGAATCCTAAGGAAATGCAATCCGACAACAAAGGAAGTAGGTTACAGTACGCTTGTTCTCCCACTGCTTGAATACTGCTCAGCAGTGTGGGATCCGTACCAGATAGGGTTGATAGAAGAGATAGAGAAGATCCAACGGAGAGCAGCGCGCTTCGTTACAGGATCATTTAGTAATCGCGAAAGCGTTACGGAGATGATAGATAAACTCCAGTGGAAGACTCTGCAGGAGAGACGCTCAGTAGCTCGGTACGGGCTTTTCTTAAAGTTTCGAGAACATACCTTCACCGAAGAGTCAAGCAGTATATTGCTCCCTCCTACGTATATCTCGCGAAGAGACCATGAGGATAAAATCAGAGAGATTAGAGCCCACACAGAAGCATACCGACAATCCTTCTTTCCACGTACAATACGAGACTGTAATAGAAGGGAGAACCGATAGAGGTACTCAGGGTATCCTCCGCCACACACCGTCAGGTGGCTTGCGGAGTATGGATGTAGATGTAGATTGAGGTAAAAAGCAGTTTTAATTCTTTCCGTTCTGGCTGATCATTCTTCTCAATATCAATTGTTCCACAACGACAGTAATATAATTCCAATAGTTATTTTCATATTCACTTTTCTTAAGCGTATTGTCTTTTTCCTTCTGTGCCTGAATGTACAGATCATCAGTTTCCCTCTTCGTTGCCCTTTTCATTTTTTACACTGAAGAATTTCCTGTTGATTTTTCACTGGTCTTTCTATAGTTCTTTTATTTTTCCTTTCTTGCTACTAGTAAATGTCAGATGCTTTGAACCATAGAGAGCTTCTATCTTTGCAAATGTTGTGTACTACCGTGACCTTACTTTTTTGTCTCTATCTCACGTTAATCTAGATTCATGTTTTTACATCTTCCGTCATTAGCATCTTCGTATTCACATTGAATATCTTGAGCCCTCTCTTTCTCAGTTTAGTAGGAAGTAGATCATCCGTGAATGTAAGGCACATCATCTGCAGCCATTATCTTTTCGACCTAGACCTAGACAGTTAGTCTCCTTTCCTCCTTCATTCATTACAGTCTTCCGTACTCTATTTTTTTTTTATTTCAGCGCGAGGTTAAATATGACTAGTTACGAATCATTGCCTGGTCTGACTCAGCCCTCATCTCGAAGGGTTCAGAAAATTTCCCGTGAACATTAACATCTGATATTTTTATTGGCATTATTTCTTTAACTAGTGTTATTTTTCTCTAACATACGTGTACACCATCACTCTCTAACACCTTATAAACCTAAGTATCCTACTTAGAATAATCTTCATTACAATCAGTGTAATTTCTGATATTTTTATGAGTTAAAACACCTCTGCCGTACATTTTATGGCAACAAATTGAATGTTGTAATATTTAACGACCACTGATTAACTTTCTTCAATACAGCCCATCACCGGAAATAGTAACTTTTCTCAGCTTCTCTGACCTATTTATATCCGAAAGATACTCCGCATTCAGAGAATTATTAACAAAGAGATGGTAAAAAGATAACATGCCACACACAGTCAAGGGGACATTAAGTTTTGGGTTCCTTGTGAATACTAAATGATTTCATAACTAGAATATTAACACACATGGGGCTCACATTGGAAATTACATGGAGCTCTCCGCCGGATATTGATCTGTGTTGAAAGTGACACAGTGTTTTCTACCTGTTACAAATGAGACAAGGCCCGATTAACAGAAAATTTTTGAGCCCGTTCTAATACGAAAACAAAGTAATTGTCTTTCTGTTTCAGGTGATCTCTACGACATACATACAAGCTTACTTACAAATGTAGCAAACTGATTCGACAGATTTCAATGCGAAAAGTCTGGAATCAATTTAAATACATTGCTGATAGTATTTGTTTATCTATTCACAACTACGTTTCTGTCACGTCCAACTTTTAAATGACACATTAAACAAAGATAAAATGTGTGACAAACTTCGACAGTGAAACCGGTTATTACGTCAAGTTTATGAGAAGAAACTGTCGTCTCATCTTCCTTTGACGGAGCAGAGAACGCGTAATAATGATACGTCTATTTTGAAAAAAAAAAAATTAAACAAGAGCAGCCATTAAGTAAAAGGTGTTAGTGAGGACATCTGAGAAAAACTTAGTCATCCCCAAGAAGCCCCACGCTAATAGCCTGTAACACCGCCCCTAATCTTGATAATGGTCTCATTTTGACGAGGAAGAGTCCACAAGATTCTTCAGCTATATCATATCCAGTTAAGCGACTCATTTACGATTCGATCCCGTAGAGCTATCAAACTGCGGAGCTGTTGGTTGCTACGATTCACACGCTATTCCCAATAGTTGCATTTATTTTGTATTGGATTAACATAGGGATGATTTAGCGAATCACTCAAGGTGTGATAAGGCGCGTGAGTATTCGTCAAACAATGTATATACGCGTACAGCTCTGGGCACGGCTGTTGTGAGCTTGGAAGACGGCTTTGTCCACAGCATACTCGGCACGAACAAGTAGAGGAAAGCACAACACGAGGTCACTGAAAACTTTGAAATAAATACCCTGGGTTCAAGATAATTTGAATGAGAAGGCCCAAGTCGTGGTACGAAAAACAACCCATAATACACCACTGAACTGCCACCGGCCTGAACTACACACACGAAACACAGTTGTTTAAATGCAACACCGGGCCGTCGGTGCACTTCGCACCTTGCATTATTCGAACAAAATAAAAACAGAGATTCATCAGAACATACTACACGTCCCCAATCTGCCACCTTGCAGTTTCTGCTTTGTTTCGCTCACTAACGATATGCTGCTTGATATTTCACTGTAAGCAAAGGCAATTTCACGACTGCAGGTCCACTGCAGGCAGTTCTCAAAGCAATGTTCGCTTGGCAACAAGTTATAATGGCCTGCAATCACTTAACAGCAACAATTCCTGTCGAGTTTGACAGCGAATGTCACTCGTTTCCAATCCATGTCGGTTAGGATATCTATACCATCACTTTTCTCACGACGTGCTGCGAATGTTACATAATTCCATGTCGATACGTTGGGTAGTTCACGCTCGTAAACCAAAAAATCGAGCAACTTCATTCACGGCGTTGTCATGCGCATGTCAAACACGATACGTTATATATGACGCCATTTCATGTCTCCAGATAGACCCATCTTACTGCTCTGAATCCATAGTACCCGTTGGTACACACTACTTCCTTGCTATGATTTGCGTCATGGAGGGAGGGCCACATGACCGCCTGTGCCAGTTCGACACCATGTACAGTGTGCTCCAAAGCGCCCGATGTGCTCTTAAAAGGGGCGCTCAAATTAAGGCGAAACCGATGAAAAAAGTAAGTAAACTTATTTCAAAAGTAATCGCGTTAACTGTTAATACATTCATTCCTCTGTGAGACAAGATAATCAGAAACTTCGTGGAAAAACGTTCGCGGTTGCCTCGGACCTGCCGGCTGGTGTGGCCGAGCGGTTCTAGGAGCTTCAGTCTGGAACCGCGCGACCGCTACGGTCACAGGATCGAATCCTGCCTCGGGCATGGATGTGTGTGACGTCCTTAGGTTCATCTACATGACATCTACATGACTACTCTGCAATTCACATTTAAGTGCTTGGCAGAGGGTTCATCGAACCACAATCATACTATCTCTCTACTATTCCACTCCCGAACAGCGAGCGGGAAAAACGAACACCTAAACCTTTCTGTTCGAGCTCTGATTTCTCTTATTTTATTTTGATGATCATTCCTACCTATGTAGGTTGGGCTCAACAAAATATTTTCGCATTCGGAAGAGAAAGTTGGTGACTGAAATTTCGTAAAAAGGTCTCGCCGCGACGAAAAACGTCTATGCTGTAATGACTTCCATCCCAACTCGTGTATCATATCTGCCACACTCTCTCCCCTATAACGCGATAATACAAAACGAGCTGCCCTTTTTTGCACCCTTTCGATGTCCTCCGTCAATCCCACCTGGTAAGGATCCCACACGGCGCAGCAATATTCTAACAGAGGACGAACGAGTGTAGTGTAAGCTGTCTCTTTAGTGGACTTGTTGCATCTTCTAAGTGTCCTGCCAATGAAACGCAACCTTTGGCTCGCCTTCCCGACAATATTATCTTTGTGGTCCTTCCAACTGAAGTTGTTCGTAATTTTAACACCCAGGTACTTAGTTGAATTGACAGCTTTGAGAATTGTACTATTTATCGAGTAATCGAATTCCAACAGATTTCTTTTGGAACTCATGTGGATCATCTCACACTTTTCGTTATTTAGCGTCAACTGCCACCTGACACACCATACAGCAATCTTTTCTAAATCGCTTTGCAGCTGATACTGGTCTTCGGATGTTCTTACTAGACGGTAAATTACAGCATCATCTGCGAACAGTCTAAGAGAACTGCTCAGATTGTCACCCAGGTCATTTATATAGATCAGGAACAGTAGCGGTCCCAGGACGCTTCCCTGGGGAACACCTGATATCAATTCAGTTTTACTCGATGATTTGCCGTCTATTACTACGAACTGCGACCTTCCTGACAGGAAATCACGAGTCCAGTCGCACAACTGAGACGATACCCCGTAGCTCCGCAGCTTGATTAGAAGTCGCTTGTGAGGAACGGTGTCAAAAGCTTTCCGGAAATTTAGAAATACGGAATCAACTTGAGATCCCCTGTCGATAGCGGCCATTACTTCGTGCGAATAAAGAGCTAGCTGCGTTGCACAAGAGCGAAGTTTTCTGAAGCCATGCTGATTACGTGTCAATAGATCGTTCCCTTCGAGGTGATTCATAATGTTTGAATACAGTATATGCTCCAAAACCCTACTGCAAACCGACGTCAATGATACAGGTCTGTAGTTAAATGGATTACTCCTACTACCCTTCTTGAACACTGGTGCGACCTGCGCAATTTTCCAATCTGTAGGTACAGATCTATCGGTGAGCGAGCGGTTGTATATGAGTGCTAAGTAGGGAGCTATAGTATCAGCGTAATCTGAAAGGAACCTAATCGGTATACAATCTGGACCTGAAGACTTGCCCGTATCAAGCGATTTGAGTTGCTTCGCAACCCCTAAAGGTATCTACTTCTAAGAAACTCATGCTAGCAGATGTTCGTGTTTCAAATTCTGGAATATTCCATTCGTCTTCCCTGGTGAAGGAATTTCGGAAAACTGCGTTCAATAACTCCGCTTTAGCGGCACAGTCGTCGATAACAGTACCATCGGCACTGCGCAGCGAAGGTATTGACTGCGTCTTGCCGCTTGTGTACTTTACATACGACCAGAATTTCTTCGGATTTTCTACCAAATTTCGAGACAATGTTTCGTTGTGGAACCTATTAAAGGCATCTCGCATAGAAGTACGTGCCAAATTTCGCGCGTCTGTAAATTTTAGCCCATCTTCAGGATTTCGCGTTCTTCTGAACTTCGCATGCTTTTTCCGTTGCCTCTGCAACAGCGTTCGGACCTTTTTTGTGTACCACGGGGGATCCGTTCCATCTCTTACCAATTTATGAGGTATGAATATCTCAATTGCTGTTGCTACTATATCTTTGAATTTGAGCCACATCTCGTCTACATTCGCATAGTCAGTTCGGAAGGAATGGAAATTGTCTTTTAGGAAGGCTTCTAGAGGCAATTTATCCGCTTTTTTAAATAAAATTATTTTGCGTTTGTTTCTGATGGATTTAGAAGAAATGGTATTGAGCCTAGCTACAATGACCTTGTGATCACTAATCCCTGTATCAGTCATGATTCTATCAGCTCTGGATTGTTTGTGGCCAAGAGGTCAAGTGTGTTTTCGCAGCCATTTACAATTCGCGTGGGTTCGTGGACTAACTGCTCGAAATAATTTTCGGAGAATGCATTTAGGACAATCTCGGAAGACGTTTTCTGCCTACCACCGGTTTTGAACAAGTATTTTTGCCAACATACCGAGGGTAGGTTGAAGTCCCCACCAACTATAACCGTATGAGTGGGGTATTTATTTGTTACGAGACTCAAACTGTCTCTGAACTGTTCCGCAACTGTATCATCGGAGTCTGGGGGTCGGTAGAAGGATCCAATTATTAACTTAATTCGGCTGTTAAGTATAACCTCCACCCACACTAATTCGCACGGAGTATCTACTTCGACTTCACTACAAGATAAACCACTACTGACAGACACAATCACTCCACCACCAGTTCTGCCGAATCTATCTTTCCTGAACACCGTCTGAGACTTCGTAAAAATTTCTGCAGAACTTATTTCAGGCTTTAGCCAGCTTTCTGTACCTATAACGATATCAGCTTCTGTGCTTTCTATTAGCGCTTGAAGCTCAGGGACTTTTCCAGCGCAACTACAACAATTTACAACTAAAATTCCGACTGTTCCTTGATCCAAGCACGACCTGTAATTGCCAAGCACCCTTTGACATTGCAGCCCATCCCGCACTTTCCCGAGGCCTTCTAACCTAAAAAACCGCCCAGTCCACGCCACACAGCCTCCGCTACCCGTGTAGCCGCCAGCTGAGTGTAGTGAACTCCTGACCTATTCAGCGGAACCTGAAACCCCACCACCCTTTGGCGCAAGTCTAGGAATCTGCAGCCAATACGGTCGCAAAACCGTCTGAGCCTCTGATTCAGACCCTCCACCCGGCTCTGCACCAAAGGTCCGCAGTCGGTTCTGTCAACGATGCTGCAGATGGTGAGCTCTGCCTTCATCTCGTAAGCAAGACCGGCAGCCTTCACCAAATCAGATAGCCGCTGGAATCCAGAGAGAATTTCCTCAGATCCAAAGCGACACACGTCATTAGTGCCGACATGTGCCACCACCTGCAGCTGGCTGCACCCTGTACTCTTCATGGCATCCGGAAGGACCCTTTCCACATCAGGAATGACTCCTCCCGGAATGCACACGGAGTGCACACTGGATTTCTTCCCCTCCTTAGCCGCCGTATCCCTAAGGGGCCCCATTACGCGCCTAACATTGGAGCTCCCAACTACCAGTAAGCCCACCCTCTGTGATTGCCCGGACCTTGAAGGCTGAGAATGATCCTCTGAAACAGGGCAGGCAGCTGCATCTGGCTCAGCCAGAGACAGTGCCTGAAAACGGTTTGTCAGACGCACCGCGGAGGCTTTCTGATCAGCCTCCGGGGACGCCTTTCGTTGCCTGCCACGCCTTGGAACGACCTCCCAATCAACCACAGGCGAGGGCTCAGCCCCACTGCGGGCAGCAACCGGGGCAACCACAGCGGCAGACCGATCTGGGGACAGACGGGACGAGGTTGACATCCCTGTGATACCCGAGTCCGGCTCCCCACAGTGGTGCCCATTGGCAACAGCCTCAAGCTGCGCGACCGAAGTCAGCGCCGATTGCAGCTGTGAGCGAAGTGATGCCAAGTCAGCCCTCATCCGAACACAGCAACCGCAGTCCCTGTCCATTCTAATCGATGTTTAACAACAGTTACCGAAACACGAGTCCGTGCCTAGATAACGCAAGCGGAACACGCAAAGAATGTATCAACTAACCTGTACAAATGCCTAACGACTGCGCTACAATCTGCTGAATTTACGATTACAGTAACTAAAACTCGAAATTGCACCTCCTATACGAATCTCACACGCAATTTAAATAAGAATCTACGAAGTAAACACTAAAGCGCGATGCTACAACTGTCAAATACTATAATACGCCCGAAATATATGAATTAAACAATGCAAGTACCCAAAAACACGCAAAGAAATTAATTAAACTATCTAACAAATAAGTAAGCTAGGGTTATACGACTTGCTGCTGCAGCTGCTTATCCAACGGCGGCAGGGAGCACACTGACTGGCCAACCGACACTGGCCGTTCACAACAAAAACAGAAGACAGACGACTACGCGAATTTGCACTATTCAGGTACTAAGGCGCGATGCTACAACCCTCAAATATTATAATACGCCCGAAATATATGAATTAAACAATGCAAGTACCCAAAAATACGCAAAGAAATTAATTAAACTATCTAACAAATAAGTAAGCTAGGGTTATACGACTTGCTGCTGCAGCTGCTTATCCAACGGCGGCAGGTTAGTTAGGTTTAAGTAGTTCTAAGTTTTAGGGGGCTGAAGACTTCCAATGTTAAGTCCCATAGTGCTCAGAGCCATTTGAACCATTTTTTTGTTGCCTCGGACCCATGATTGCATTCAGACGTGCAACTATTCAGCCGCAGAAAATTGACGGCCACAAATGTCTTTCTACAGGGCTCCAAACGTATGGAGTGAGATCGGGAATGTATGGAGGATGCGTAAGGGCTTCCTAGCGGAATTCTTGCAGAGTAGGGGAAACAACCTTAGCCCGTATGTTCCTCCACAACAATACCGATTTCTCCCCACGCGATTTCCGTATCTTTGGTGGCCTGAAGAAAGAAATTGTGGCCTTCGATTTGCTTCGGAAGAAGTGGTGCACGCCTGGTACAATCTTAGTTTCGTTGGCAACCGCAAACATTTTTCCATGAAGGAACTGACCGTCTTTTCTCACGGTGGGATGAATTTATTAGCAGTTACAGCGATTACTTTTCAAATAATAAACAGTATACTTACTTTTTTTTATCTGACTGCGCCTTTTTTAAGACGATGACTAATATTTGGTCTGGGGAGCTTATTTTGCACAGTAATAGATTAAATTATTAAAAAACATCTCTGGCTTTCACAATATACTATAACAAATACTTATTTCTCCTGCGTTACGTGTCGTGTAATTTAGCTTAAGCCATCTAGTGACCTCTGTTATGTCAGGAGTATGAACTTTATAGTAGGCAGGCGCTCCATCCGAAAAAAGCACTTTACAAATATACAACTACCAAACCACAAACATGTAGAAGCCAATTTGTTTGTAGGTTTGTTCATTTACCTGCTGTCCAAAAATCCACAGCGCTATATCCTACTCTGATTAGTAACAATTTCATTTGTCTGTCGCATTACCACAGCACCTCGAATTAGGAAACAACTAATAATGAACAAATAATGAAGCAAAGATCAGGCGTTGCGAAGCTACATATGGATGTCCAGGAAGAGTTCACCTAAGCTGTAAACAAGGGTAAGATGAAGTGATGGTCGCAAAGCTACATCGTACCTCCGGGGAGCGGACAACGCCCGCCCGCGGGAGCTCATCAGGGACACAGCGGGAGGCTCCCACGCGCTACATCTCTATCCTCCGGTAGTCGCTTCCCTCCCTCCCTTCCTTAACTTCTACTGAGATCTACAAGCTGGGTGCACATGAGGTATCACGTCACTGACAGGAGCACCTGCAGCAACCGGAGAGAACACGAATACAAACTGTATCTCGGTTCAAGATCACAACGAAAGAGAACTCTCAGCATATTTCCTGTTTTACGCTCTCAGTCCTCCAAGTGGCTCGTAAATTTGAGTGTTAACTATTCTAGAAACCCCCAAGGCGCACGTTGTATCAGACACGTAACAACAGTCCCAAGACAACAACTGAACATTTACACTTGCCTTAGATTATCTTCAGTTTCACGTATGTAGTTAGCAAACAGTTACAGTTGTTATTTTCCACATAAATTTTGTTTGTTGTTATTATAATTTATCAACGTCTATTTCGTGGTGAAGTCCTGACTTAACTATTTCTCCTCTGTAACTTGGACGACAAATTTTTTCGACGAAATTACAACTTACGGTATATTTTAATCTTTGTCCCAACGTCTTGGTTGTTACATAACCATTCCAATTCAATGGCAATTCAACAGCAGCCATTTGCAAATGATCCGCAGTTATTTTCTTCCTGAAGTCTGTATTTATAATTTCATCTAATATTGTGTAATGTATGATCTGTCTGCATAGTCTCCTTTCTATGGTCCGCAATTTATTTAGCTTTTAGAGCACATATTTATAGTATGGACCAAATACATCTCTGATTATATCTGTCACATCAGATGTGCAGCTTTCTTAGTATAAAACTACAATTTTCAATGTTTCCTGGGTGTTAACTTTCCTTTGAAGTCACAATTTTTAAGTATATGCAGTCAAGCCATTTAATTTACCTGCGCTCATATACTCAACCGAAATAATACTGTTTCTCAGATAAATTATAGTATGAATACAAGGAACGAAAAGATGAAACATCTGAAGAAACTTCCACAAAAAGCTTAGAGACTTATAAAAAGTGTCCTGTGGTCTGCTTTTTTTGTTCTCATTATACTAACTATACAAACTGTAGTATTTTTGTAAGCGATAATTGGAACTCTTGGGGAAAACATATACAAGAAAATGTCGAAGCAGATAAAAATACGAAATCTCTTATCTCATGAGACTGTCATCTTATTTCGACAAAACACATTAAACTCTTTCCTAATTTGGGGAGATCGATAAAATTATAGGACCCTTGCAAGGTACAGAATGGATAAACTACCTTCTACGTACAACAATTAATTTGTTCTTCAAAGAGACTCGAACAACTGTTTTCTGAGAGAAATTAAAAAAAAAAAACGCCATCTGAACAGGCCTGGAAGGCCCAACGGTATCGACCGACCACCGTGTCATCCTCACCCCTTGGACATAATTGGATGCAGATATGGAGGGGCATGTGGTCACCACAACGCGCTCCTGACCGTTGTGTTTTCATTACTGGTGCCATTACTTCTCAGTCAAGTAGCTCCTCAACTGGCCTCACAAGGACTGAGTGCACCTCGCTTGCCAACAGCACTCGGCAGGCCCAGACGGTGACCCATCCAAGTGCTAACAAAGACTGACAGCACTTAACTTCGGTGATCTGACGGGAACCGGTGTTACCACAGCGGCAAGGCTGTTGGCGCGAAACTATATCAAAACGACCTCGTAATCATTCGGTTTCATACAGAGATTTTGCGCTATAGAAATTATTGACGTGAAAGTACAAGAATACCAGCTGATGAAAAGAAAAATGCTTTTCACTGTTTCTGTCACACTTCGGGACACATCTGCTGCAACACTCTTCTCTGTACAAAAACTAATTAACCAAAGGTTACTAAACGCTCGTAAAATATACAATTACAGTTGGTACAATTCTTGCTCCCCGCCAATCTGGTATTGTCAACACAGGATGTAAAATAGGACATTTTATATTTATTTTCTATGTGATGTGCTACGGTACGTACCATTGGATACTTTAGAAATGTTCTTATCTAGTGCACAAATCATAAATTATGGCTTGCTTTGAATAAAATACGGAGCAGCACAATTTACTATGGTTTAGTAACAATGTAACATTTTCCCCACTTTAGTCTTCTAGGATTAAATATCTCGTTCATCGTTATCAAATCCTTCTTTGTTGGCGCAGCGGGAAAGCTAGTGACTTTGAAGTCATCATGTACAATTAATAGCAAAGTGCCCCTTTTACTATGATGGTATTAGTAATTTTTTTCACTCATTTAGTAGTGATCCATGCCGTATATGGTTCTCACGAACAAAGAATTACAGTATTAAATAACAGTTAATGGTTTCATACTGCGTTCGATCAAGTTACCCATACATAGCAGAGATTTCATTACGAAAAAAAAACCACAAAGAAAAATTAATAGCATAGGTACAATATTTTAGAGTTATAATGATTTAAAAATATTTACATGTAGTTATCCGCATTTCTGTTCTGGATTGTTTTAAGAAGTACACTACATCCAGTTTCGTGCAACAAAACCCATTATCATTTACGAACAAATTAATCTGTTTGCTCTTTTTTATTTTTCATAGTCATTATCCTTATTACAGTTTGTTATTGGTAGCCAGTTCGATCAAAAACCAACAATACCGCTTTTATGTTCAGTACCCGCAGGAAAATTATGTATTTACTTTCAAACACAGCTTGTTAATACCTACCGTTCCTAACCACAGTTAGCTTGCTCACTGTTTAGCAATACAATATATGGCATGCATATTTCATTTGTAGAGCGATTAACTAATCGGTTATGAATTACATTGCATTAAGTTAATTTGTCAGTAATATCTCGCTGTTATCAGCTAACTAATATTCTGTCCATTTCTTCTTTCACTTATAATAATAACAGAGGAGAATCCAGATACGAAAGAGCAAAAGTATCGATACTGCTTTCTGACAGTCAAATAACTTGCTCCAATAGTACTTTTACTAATTTTGATTTTGCTTCAGTGCTAAGTACTGCTTCTTATTTTCAAAGAGAAGAGGTAGGAAATTAATTTCACCACATTTTTCTCATCTAAGTCAATTCCTCTTATGAATGGTTGACATTATGGTGAAAAACATTTAGGCATTTTAAACCACGCTTGGTTGTCATCTGTCTTCGTCACTCACTTTGAAAACGACTGCATGTGGCAAACAGTTCGACAGTTTCATTTCACTGTCACATGCCGCATAGTTGTATCATCTCTTCAGTATATAAAACCTCGGTAAAGAGGCGTAGTATAACTCAAGTACAACGCTAGCTAGGACGTCTAACGGCCTTCAGGTCGAGATAATGCCCAGATACAATGCAAAAAATTACTCAGATAGCGGGCTGATCTGCGTGTATTATCTTCTTACACTTCAGTAACTGAGCCAATCAATGAGGTGCCGCACACGAGTTTTATGTGCAGTTTTTGCTGCTTCTAGTGGACTTTGATTTCTAATCTATAGAGCACGATGGAACTTTTCACGTGCGACGTATAATCACACTTCACAAAATTCTGACCCTTATAAAACTTAAAGAGAGATTCGATGAGATAAAGAACAATCGTACTGACTCTTCTTTTTAATCATCGGCAGCAGAAAATTAGTTTTCTGACACTATAAATCGCCAAATCAGAAAACAAACATACTATTTTCAAAAAAATGGTTCAAATGGCTCTGAGCACTATGGGACTCAACTGCTGTGGTCATCAGTCCCCTAGAACTTAGAACTACTTAAACCTAACTAACATAAGGACATCACACACATCCATGCCCGAGGCAGGATTCGAACCTGCTACCGTAGCAGTCGTACGGTTCCGGACTGCGCGCCTAGAACCGCGAGACCACCGCGGCCGGCTACTATTTTCAGTATTTAAATTTTGGCCAGTAATTTTACAGTGAGGGATATTACACATCACCTGTTTCAATTTTACGTTTCACAGTGAGTCCTGTACGCATTTCTGACAGAGTCCAACAACGTAGCATTGAACGATGCAACTTAATATTGCAATTCAGCAAGTCTAATGCTCGTTTAAACATTGCAGGATGTAGATGAGAACTTTAGAAACAATGAACGTTCCAGCAGCGATAGGCTATTATAACCAAATGCGACGGTATCTTACGTTAGTGGTTTAATGAGCTTCCACACTACTGCTCTAAAAGCGCTTCAGGCCACATAGCAGTTTCTTTTTACTGGGAGACATTAATCAAGTCTCAGCACTTTTGTGACAAAAATAGAAGCACAACTCGGGTAATTGTGTTCCATACAAACAGATAAAATTATTGAATGGAGTCAAAATAAAAGCATACAATGAATAAAATATCTAGAATTACTGCCCTTGTGAAATATTTTCACACGTCAAAAGCAGCAGCATCGTGCGTTAATGTGTTAGAAAGCAAAATGGACTTAGCTAGATTTCACGCACAGTATTCGTATTTGCTACTACACAGATAATAAGATTCAAATAATAAAAATTAATGAATATTTTTGTTGTTATTATTAACAAAAAAACTGATTTTATGCAAGGACATGTACGTATAGTAAGAGTATCCAGGGCAAACAAGAAACAAAGACGCCTGTTCTACATCACTCGGGAAAAGAAATAATTCCATCTTAAATTGCCTTTATGTTTTAATGACTAGTTTCTTGTGTTTAGGAAAACTATATTGGCCCGCAACCGTATTGAGCTTTCCATTAATTTTCTTATTTTTAGCCACTGATCCATTACTCGAATGTATTAAGTGTGATACGCAGACTGAATCAAAATAACTAGGTTTTACAATCATAGGCACCGAAATATGTAAATTCCTTATGAGAAAACTTGTTACTTGCTTTTCGAACGTTGTTTCTGCACGAGGTAACTCGTTTGGGCAGTATCATGATAATAAAAATTTATTGAAACGTGAAAATATAAATTCAAATAAATATATTATTCTGGCTCAATTAATTTTATGGATCTGAAACTAACGTAATTTCGCATGATATAATGCACATAAATAAGGCATAATGAGTAAATGATTCAACAGCATTTCCTTTCAGAAAAACATATTAAATGTAATGTACCTTCGTTCATTTACGAGTCAATTCTATTAACAGCCGTTAGCGTTTATATCTCGGACACAAATCTGTCTTCCTAATTAACTGTAAGCTCTTCATTGGTAATTTCCATTTTAATTGTATATCAAGAAAATGTTCCCATCCCATCCATCACCTATATATTTACATAACGTTTTCAGTGTCTGTATCTTTCGACAGAGAGCCCGACTTATCGTACAATCCCTAACATAATAGAAGAGTCTAGGGAGTGATTCTAAAAGTCTAAGTCTGATGTTCATAATTTTTTGTGGAGTAAGACGTTAGTTACATTTGCCTCGATGCAGTTTTTCACTAGGCAGAACATAGTATAACGAACGAAGCAAAACATGGAGAACATGCCCACTGAGAAGGCTTCTGGAACATAGTAACGGGATTCCCAAATTTTACTCTACACTACCTCAGAAACTAAGGAAAGGCACTTTTCTTGTTTATCGACTTCAATTACGTCGTTCTACACAATGAGTAATAAGCAAGCCCTGTTTTAAAATGATAATTAATATTTAATTTCGCAACTATTTTATATCAATCATTTTGTTAAAGTATTTTTGCGCGTATTTGAGATTTCACCGCAGAGTGAAAATCGCCAAAAATTGGCAACCAGTTTTCAAGAGGTGCTCGAACTCATTGATATAGATATCTATTACGACGAAAGCTATGATCGTAGGGACAAACACAAAGGAATACAGTTGACTTTTGAGTACACTGTTCATCTGCTGTATCGATGGCCTAATAGCAGATTTTTGGGAACGTTTACCATGGTCCTTCTCACGTCAGTGCAATCTTAAAGCACGGTCGAAAAGTTGTTCGACCGTTCGAAGGCAAGCGCAGCAGCGCGCGGCCGACTTACCTGGGCGGCGGGCGTGGGGAGGGACGTCTTGCGCGAGGTCGCGGCGCAGCGCAACTGACCAGCGTGAGCGCAGCGCAGTCCATTCAGTAGGAGCCCGCACAGGCCTGGACGCCTACGCGCAGCGCTTCTCCTCGCCGGCCTCCATTCACGGCTCGCGTTCCTCCCTCCAGACTGGACTCACTGGACCAGACTTGTCCGAGCGGACAGGCGGAGAGTGGAGGCGCCCGTCTCAAACGACGCGCGGCAGACGAAGGTACGCAGGGCCCAATTATGTCTAACGTCTGGAATATTAACATTTAACGCTTTTAACAATACAAAGGTTTGATGAAATAAACAAAACATAATATTACTTACTTTCGTTTAAATCACTGGATGCGAACTGGACAACATCCAGTCTGTCGAACTACGTATCATATAAAGTGATGCTTCCATCACCAGTCAGTAGACACTTTCTGTGACCTAATGAATGTTGTCACTGGAACGGGCGTTATGTCATAAGTTTTAGTCTTGCCTCCTCCCTTACATTGTGGATGAATTTCACGTCGGTTTTCCTTGGAGTGCCCTGAATCAATCAAGTCATTTGGCAGTACCATTGCTATTAAAAGGACGTGGCCATTTTCCTGCCACAATCTTGAGTTCCGGTTGTAATGATTTCGTCATCGAGGGGAGATGGATGTCAAACGCTTCCTTCCTTTGCTCTTGTTACAAACGTAGAATGGCCGAAATGTATTACACTGACAGTAAAAGCCAACCAAAATCGGGAAGACTCTTGCCATCAAAGTGATATCGTTGCCTAATAATTTAGTCATCAAAATAAAGAAATAAACTTAAGGTGATGTGAAATAATAAACTGATCTGTGTTCGTTATGAAGTATAATTTTCAAACAATACAACAAAAGCTTGGCAAAATACATCGAAATTTTAAAGAACACACTTTCTATGCCCAGCTGTAACTTCCGCATTTAGTTTTGTTTTTAGATCTTCTGTCAATATGCGAAACATTACGCTTGGAAATGTGACACTGCATCATTAGAACACGGTTACTTTTCCACAGAAGCAATTTCGAATACTTTTGCTATGTCTTAAACCATAATTTTATTAAGAGCTGAATATGATGAATTCAAGTTTGAAATCAGTAGTTTAGTATTAATTCTACTACTCATGACTGTGTTGCTGGTAGCAGAACATTTTTTGTAGTTAGAATATTAAAACTATCTGTATTTTGACTTTAGCGCTTTTAATTAGGGTTTTCCCTCTTTTTTATATGCTTTTTAATTTTCAAAATGCAAATCTGCCGTGTCAAAGAATGAGCCCAAACATCTGTATCTAATACGGATTTTTACGACAGCAAAACTCATTTTCATTTTTCACTCTATTTTCTCTCTGCTAAGAAAGTACAGAATTACGATGTTAGTGAGTCGATAGCGGCATTCTGAAGTTAAGGTGATTATTTTGTAAAAACATTTTATCACTGCTTGTTGTGCAAATTAACGTCTTTTTCCAGCTAAAATTACCTTTGTCCTGACAAAGTACAGCGGATGAAAGATGCGTATACTGAATAATGATGATAATGATAATAATAATAATAATAATAACTCGATCGGTAATACGTCTACAGCAGTCCATTCTTAATGACCATAAAATTAAATTATCACAGATTCTATTACATAGCTATTAGAGATAATATAGGCGATAACAATAGGCTCAGCGAAGGAGATCCCTCTTGCTAGTGCCCATTATTTTCATGTGTGATCCGAGGTCCTTTCACAAATCAATCCAAATAATCCATAACACGTGTTTTATTACTGCATAGGAAAAAACTGACACTTCAAACGACTAAGTACGATGCTCAGTATGCAAATTATCGATAAGAGCACCAGTGTTGGGGGGGGGGGATGTTTAAGGGGGGACTAAACAGCTGAGGTCATCAGTCCCAGGACCAGTGTGACAGGCAACTTTACAGAAAAATTAAAATGCTTTCCGACAGAAGAAAAACCGTTCATACACCTAAATTTATTTTAACTGATGAATTTAATCTTATAGCGTGGGTGATAACAGTATTTCAAGTCTGTTTGTATGCGTAATGTCAACCTTTTCTGATTGCAAATTGTAGACACAGTTCAGAAAACTGAATGTTCTCACACGAGACATGAGATTTCGTCCATCGTAGATGAAAACTGGATTTATGAAGCGTATTACATCATACAATTTCGCATATGATTTTAATAGTTTTTTGATATGTGAACATTTGTTCTTATCTGCTCTTCATTAACTGCAATAATAAAAATAAACGACGAGAATCATTTACCTATTCCTGTCAGCACATTTACTGTGTTAAGTGCGAAACTAATATATGCAGTAGTACAAACAGAATTTTTCTAACCCTAATATGTTAAAGACTTATCTCATCTTAAACCTTCCTTCATTTTGCATACTTCACTGTTACTTCCCTTCGGTATCCAGATAGTTTTAGGAACCTTATATTGCTGTTTTTAAGATATTGACGAGTCGCTGGTTTCTCCTAATTTAATGGCTCTGAGCACTATGAGACTTAACATCTGTGGTAATCAGTCCCCTAGAACTCAGAACTACTTAAACGTAACTAACCTAAGGACATCACACACATCCATGCCCGAGGCAGGACTGAGCGCCTAGAACCCCTTGGCCACCGCGGCCGGCGTTTCTCCTACTTCAAGCAAACTATCTTCCGTACGCGGACACTTGGACACAGTTTCCAGCGTGATCGACTACCAATAGGTATTAGAACTTTCTCAGTTATTTAATCCCACTGTTATAAATGATGACTAAATGTTAGGACCTCTTACCTCTGCTACGAATCATCAGTGGTCTAACATGAAACGATACATTCCTCAGTTTTATTGACTTCGTTAAACACCAGAAATCAAGACTTTTCAAGTGCAAGATTTTCTTTCCTCGGGGAGGCACTACATACTAAATCACCACAAAGAGTTCTGATCATAGTCCATTTGTGATACAAACAATCACACAGATTCAACTTTACGCAGAGTACTAGGTTAATAAAATAAATGAGAGTGAACAGTTTTCTTTACTCTCGTTTTCTCTACACTCGTTTACTGTGTGCAAGGGAAGCATCACCCTGCACAACGCCAAAATAAAGTTGTAGAGGAAATGCCATAACAAATTTAGTCTTCTACAGCTTCATCTGTACTAATCAAAAGACAGTAATGAGTAGCTTGTAAACAGTGACAGTGAAAGTTTAAAGTAGTGATGTCTTTCACCGCAAAAATAATGGGGAAACCAGAAAGTGAAACATAGTGCATTCACACACACACACACACACACACACACACACACACACACACACACACAATTAATTAATGTTAAATGTAACATTCCTAGTCGGAAATATTCGATGTAAATAACTTTCCCACGTTCAGAATTATGTGGTTGCAGATGACAAATTGTGAAAGAAAAACAATTGTAACGCAAAACATAAAAACATCACAAAAACCTCAGCATGTGGTAACAGCGTATGTACAAAAAAATTTCGGTTTTCGCATTTGTGAACACTTTCTTAAAAACTAGAATTTCTATATGTGCAAGTAACGAAGAGTTTGTTTAATAGAAAGAAACTAAATATCCATTGATGACGCTGTGACGTCAGTGAAATATGTCTGGATAAAATAGAAAGGCAGATGCCATCCAAAAACATTGTTGTTTGTCAGCAAACATCGACACAATGACTTCAACCTGAAGATGAAATAAAAGGATGGTTGCGCTCTTCAGAACTATTGTTGCTCTTGTTGTCATTTTTGTCAGCGTCTGCGTCTTCAGTTCAAAAGACTTGTTTGATGCAGCTCTCCATGCTAATCCATCTTGTGCCACACTCTTCATCTTTGAGTAACTACTGCAGCCTGTTTCCACTTGAAACTGCTTACTGCATTCATCCCTTGGTGTCCCTCTACTATTACTATCCCTAACACTCCCCTCCAGACGGCCGGGGTGGCCGTGCGGTTCTAGGCGCTGCTGCTACGGTCGCAGGTTCGAATCCTGCCTCGGGCATGGGTGTGTGTGATGTCCTTAGGTTAGTTAGGTTTAAGTAGTTCTAAGTTCTACGGGACTGATGACCACAGCAGTCATTTGAACCATTTGAACTCCCTCCCTCCCTCCCCCCCCCCCCCCCCATGCATAACTGCCTACTTCTTCATCTCTCAGGATGTTTCCTATCAACGGATTTCTTTTTCTCGTCAAGTTGTGCCGTAAGTTTCGTTTTTCCCTGGTTAGATTCAGTATTCCCTCATTCTTCAGTAGCACAATATATCAAAAGCATCTATTCTCTTCTTGTCAAAACTCCCGTACATTGCTACACTCCAAAAAAATACATTCAAAAAATATTACATAACACTTAAAATCTATATTATATGCTAACAAGTTTCTTTTTCAGACATGACTACATTCCAGATAAATACCATCAGGAAATACTTCCTAACACTACATATTAGACGCTAACAAATTCCTCTTTTTCGAAACTGCCTTTGGTGCTATAGCCAGTCTGTTTACTTTGGCCGTCGTCAGTCATTTGCTGCCAAATAAAAAAAGTCATATACTTCTTCCATCGTCTCATCTCTTTAATCCAATTCCTTCAGCATCACCTGATTTAATTCGACTACATTCCATTACCTTTGTTTTAATTCATCCAACAACCTCTTTTTCAAGACATTATCCATTTCATTCAAACTCTCTTCTAACTCTTTTTGCAATGTGATTGAATAACGGTGGAGACAGGCTACAACCCCGTCTCACCTATTTTTCAACTACTGCTTCCCTTCCATGCCATTCTTCTCTCATAACTACCGTATGGTTTCTGTACAAGTTGTAAACACCTTCTGTGCTTTGTATTTTATCCCTTCCACCATCAAAATTTCAAGTAGTGTTCGGTCTTCATTTCAATGACTGTCTACTAATTCCCGTCTTGGCTGTAATGTAAGGTTGAAATTTACATTTGTGTTCTGGTGGATATGTTTTCATTCTTGTGCTCGCAAAAACAGAATTATAGTACAACGCCAGTTGAATGAATCGCAGAGCATGGCCTACTGATAATGTGGTTCCCAACAACAACTTACACTGAAAGACACAGAGAATGACCGAAACTGAAGTAGTAATCTGCCATGCTAGGAAGCGGAAAATATTGTTCTTTAGTTATCTGCGAACATGATTTTCCATTGAAAAATATTCCATTGTATGTGAAATTATAATAAAGAAAACAATAATTACAATGATAATAGTCTTGCTCTTGACGTGCTCTACCATTCCATTGATGTACGAAGTAATTTCTTTTGTATAAGCCTGCTGTGGCGCTCTAATACGATACACTCGCACAATTCGTGGAGATTGTGTTTAATAACAGTAAATACACACAAAAATATGTTATTCGCTAATAACACAAACTTACAATCTCTACAGGTTCTTTAGAAACCTTACGTGCAGAACAATCCAAATAAAAGAATTCTGGTAAATGGTTGCACATTTATTTTTAACGTGGTTTTTAAGATGGCAGATAAAGCATACTATCGTCATGGCAGTCAACACGTGTGGAAAACAGTTATTTCCTTGCGACTTGGTTTGGAAACAGCAAATGCTTAATGCTTTAACAATAAGCACGGTAACTTCGACGACAAAATGTAGAAAATCGTCATCATACGAGGGTCGCCTTTTACGTTTTTACTGGCGACTGCTGGATGGCGTTACTACTGTTTTCAAAATTGTCATTTGTTACTGTTAAATCAATGACAGTTTAGAAATTGGCGAAAAAATTTGCTTAAGCTGAGCGTTTAAGGAAACAATGTCACACGGCAGGGAACTGAAGTAGCTGCGATACTGGGGAGCGGGGGAAAAAATCCAATTGATGTTCATCTGCTTTATCACCTAATGACTTCTCTTTGTTCTTTTATATGAACAAATAATGCGTGGAAACTTATTGTCATATTGTCATATTGTCATCACCTCAAGAAACTGCAGAATCCTTCCAAAGCCGTGTTTTTTCAGAACTCTAGACCAGAGTGGGGAAAAAAATGTTTCCAGAATTGTTCCGAACACACAAAAAAGTATATTAGTGTAGAAGCGAATATTGGGAGAAACAGAGAACGAACTGTACAAAGAAACATTTTTCTTTATTTGGTTTTGTAAAAAACTTAAAAAAAGTTATCCTCATAGCGAGCATTCGAGAAAGCTGTAAAGCCTGAGCAGGGAACTCTGAGATTTTCATTTTGCCCACCCACAATAAAATCGAATGTAAGGCTAATTAAGGGCTTGACAAAATCCTGAAAATACTGTACACGTTAAACTATGAACAAACGTAGCGAAGTGGGAAGCAAAAAAGGAATGTGCTGGAAGATTTCCTTATCGACGTCAACAGTATGACGCCAGCCGTTTACGTGCGTCGAGGGCTAGTGTGTACTACATTAATACGACGACCTGTGGTGAGCCTAATGACCTTGCCCTCCCACACACCAGCAGGCCAGGTAGAAACTGGTTAGCGATACCATCGTCGCGCGCGGTCAGCAGCAAACTCAAACAAATTATCTTCCGTGGCGTAGCTGTTTCAAGACAATAACGTCAAGTGTAGACATTTCTGGCCAGATACATCCCATATAATTGGTGGAAAAAATGTCAATGTATTCACTGTGGTAGAGAAGAATCTACAGGGTGACAATTATTGAACTATATGAAATAAAACTATATGAAATAAAATCGTTTTAACTTCTGAACGTGTTGCGTTAGGACGTTCAAACTGCACGGTTGGCCGCGGGACGTGATTGGAGTGTTGATATGAATATCGCTTCGATTAGCGACGAAGCCCACTTCCATTCATGATGGGTTCGTTAGTAAGCACAATTGGAGCATTTGGGTGATTGAAAATCCGTATTTTGCGATCGAGAATTCTACTCACCCTCAACAGGTGACTGTGTCCAGTAACGGAATAATCAGTGCGGTATTCCTTGATGGCTCGGAGACTACCGAACTGTACGTGGAGGCTTTAGAAGAGGTTTTCATCCCCATTATTCAAAGTGACCCTGATTTCGACAAGACGTGGTTCATACAAACGGAGCTCGATCCCATCGAAGCAGGAGAGTGTTTGATGTCCCGGAGGAGCACTTTGGCGTCCGCATTCTAGCTCTGGGGTACCTAGAGGCCACTGGCATGGGCCTCAATTTGCCGCCATAGTCTCCGGATCTGAACACATACGACTTTTTTTTGGGGCTATAATAAAGACAAGGTGTACAGCAACAACTTCAAAACCATTGATGATCTGAAAGTAGCCATTCAAGAGATTATCGACAGCATCGGTGTTCTGACACTTCAGGTGGTCATGCAGAATTTCGCTATTCGTCTGAGCCACATTATTGCCAATGAGGGCATGCATATCGAATATGTCATAACCTAAATCCGAATATGTATAGTGACGTTTACATATTGAATAAAGTGTATGCACGCCGTAGTTTGTAACTAATTTATGTTTTTTTTTTTCATATAGTTCAACAATTGTCACCATGTATCATATGAAAGTGTCTCATATTCCGTTTTTTCTTTGACTGCCTCGAACAACGAACAGCACAATTCATATCGTTACCTTATTTGTGGCGGGGAAAAAGAAAAAAAAAACTGTTTTAACCAATTAGAACTGCGGGACAACGACAGCAGTTCCTCATTAATGCTTTGCAGCTACCTGAGTCTTCTCATTATTACTTCTTCTCTATCTTCTAGTCCGGATAGCTTGGTCGAAAGGAGGTTAAAGTAGCGGTGCGGCACACATTTTTAAAGTGTCGGGATAAGGACGTTTCCAAATGCGCACATTCCTCCGAAGAAAGAAAGATCAGCTCTCGTGGTACTTATGATGATTTATCCCAGTCAAATGTTCCATTTATTATGTCATTAAAATACAGTCTAGGCAACAGATTATGAAAGTCCACAACACACAAAGCAAACAGGAAGTTGTGCTGACTGATCTAATCCTTTGTCTCTGTGTGCAATGCAGTGAAGGCAGTGTCACTAATACTGTCAAAGTTTGTCTTCTATTCTTTTATTATGTGGAACTTAGTGACTTAACTGTGTTTAGTTCCGATGTAACTATTAACTGCGTGGAGAAATCTTTGTGTGTCACTTATGTTGCCTTATCAATCATGTTCTTTCTTTATGTGTACTTTAATTATGTGTAGTACTATTTTGTATGTAAGTATGTTTCTTAATTTGTCAATTATACTTTATAAAACCTCTTGTACATTACTCATGACGACGTTGATTCTATTGCTTAAAGATGGATGAATAAACACACATAAAATAACTAACATTTATCTCATCTGTTTGGAGCATGGACGATCACTGTGGTCCAGGAATAGTGTCCTTACTAATCATACGATTGTGAGTTCTAGAGTCAGAGCAATCGAATGGTTAAATTTCGAACAACCATAACCAGTCATGATGGCCCAGGACTTCCTATATAAGGAGTCGCCCTTATCCTGGCTATAGCCTCTTAAAAGTGAGAGGAACAGCAGATAGAGGTTCAAGTGAACTATCTTTCTTTAGCAATGTAAGCCTGTTCCAGAAAGCTGAAGGATCAGCAAAAATCAACAGAACGAGAGCAACAGGGAATGAAAACCACTGGATTAAGGACGCCTAAACCATCCCGATTAATGTTTTCCATGGTTTCCGTAAATTATTTCAGACTTATGCTGGGATAGTTCCCAGTATAAGTCCGACTGTATGTCCCAACCTTGTCATTCTGTAATCGTCTGTATATGCGAATTACTTTATTTTTACTGTTCTTAAAATGTAAGCCGAAACATGTCGAACATCTTTGTAAAAGAAATCTACGGATAAATAAAATTACTACTATTACTACAATCACTACATATCCGCAGCAAATGCGGTCTGTTATTAAAGTGTCATGATGATCTTCTCTTTGGAAAACGATTCCCGATCAGTACCTCATACGGATTTCCGGGAGGGAACTGTCTAGAGGTAGGTAACTGTAAGAAAAAGTTAAAAAAAAAAGACATTCTTCGAATAAGAGTGTGGAATACCAGAAGTTTGAATGTGGTAGGAACGATTAAAAAAATCTGCAAAGATCTAGCTACAGCAAAAATCAGTGAAATAAAATAGAAAGAAGATAAGGATTTCTGATCAGTCGAATATACGTTAATATCAGTACCAGCAGAAAATTGTATAAAAGAGAGGGATACGTTAAGAATAAGAAGGGAGAGCGAAGAATGAGTAAATTTGAACTGTTTAGCGATATGATTATTCTCATCAGAAACGACAGAAAAACAATAACAGCAACTACGGTCGAAGTATACATGCCTTGAACAAAAGCAGATGACCAAGGGACAGAGACAGTATGTAAGGGCATCCAGTGGGTGCCTCAGTGTGTAAAAAGAAATAAAAAATTAATAATCACGGGGAACGGAACACTGTAGTAGGAGAAGAAATGGAACACAAAGTTGCGGGAGTATACGACCTCGGTAGTAGGAGAGAAAGGGGTGAAAGACTCCTTGAATTCTGCGATAAATGTCGGTTTATAATAGCAGATACACTTTCCAAGAATTACAAGAGGCGGGGTATTTCGAAGACGCAGAGCACCCACCATTAGACTAACAATTTGAAAGTTTTTGGAAGAATTGCAATCGAACAAGGCAGAAGGGATGGAGGACATTCCTTCAAATTCCTAAAACCATTGGGAGAAGTGGAAACTAAGCGAGTATACGAATCAGTGTTTGGAATCTATGAGACAGAAGACAAGAGCAAATAAATGTGAGGACAATCGCATGGTCAGCTTAAAATTTCAATGCACACAAGTTGCTGACAAGAAATATATAACTTATCGAAGAATGGAAATGAAAAATGAGGGTCTTTACTGAAGGTAAAGAAACTAGAAAAGGAGTTCTGATGTTGTATCTGGTAATGGAAGTAACACTTTGGAAAAATCAAGAGAGGTTCACAGGATTTGTAGACCCAGAAAAAGCACTTGACAATGTAAAATGGCGCAAGTTGTTCGTAATTCTGAAGGAAGTGCTCGGATTACAAAGGGTGTATGAGACTAGGATGCAATATTTCGCCCCTACAGTTCAATCAATACACTGAAGAAGCAATGACAGAAATAAAAGAAATGTTAAGAATAGGATTTAAAATTCAAAGTGAAAAGATACCAAGGATAAAATGCGCTGATGACATTGCTATTTACATGGAAAGTGAGAAATAAATAAATAACCTGTTGAATGGAATCAACAGTCTACTGAACACAGAACTGGACTAAGAGTAACGGAGAAATACGTAAGTTATCAAGAGCGGCAGAAATGAGATTAGTGATAAACTTGACATCAATATTGTGGGCCATCTAGTACTCGAAATGAAGGATTTTTGCTACGTTGGATGCAAAATAACACATGGCATACAAAGCAAGGACATAAAAAGCAGGGTAGGGGAGACAAAGAGGGCTACAGCCCACTTCACACAGGACGGCGCTTCTACGCATAGGAGCGAAGCGATAGGGAGGCGTGAACGGGATGAGGTTCGCGCATGCGTGGCGGCAGAGAGAGGGAAAACGAAGTCCGTATTCCTGAACTGTGTTGCTGTGGACAACAATCATGTTTGTTTCCCTTCGGTACATCGTATTATACGTACAAATCTATGAGGGAATAATGTATTTTACAACCGATTTCGATCATTCGTCTGCATGAGAGAAATCTTACTTGTGAGTCTTGAGGTTGTGTCCACTGCTCTACAGCAACTGTCTGTGATGTTGGAAGACGACAACAGCTAATACAGCCTTGTGAAGAAGTCAAGAACAATTTTTCTCAAAATGATGATTGTCTAACGACAAGATAATCGAAAATAGTTGCAATAATTGCCATTCATTGAGATTTGGACCGCATTATAAGTAAAAATGCAATATATAACAAAATAACTTCAAATTTAAACCGAAATCATTATATTCGTTTGAAAATTGCTTCTACTCCGTATAATTTTGTAAATGTGAATACTTCGCATATGCGGGTGTTTTTCACTGCTGTCGAATGTAAATCACTCTGTGTAAAAAAGAATTACTGGTAGTAAACGCTAGTGAAAAGGACTATTGTAAAATCTGTTAGTATGTTATCACATTTTTTTGTGTCAACAGGCATTTTGAGTTTAAACTAACTCGTTTACATTACAGTGGGAGAACACATTTTCAATCCATTGAACAAGCTAACAACGGAACATCATCTGTGAGTACCTCGACGGAATGCTGACCGATAACGTCGAAAACCACCGATATCTTGACAAGTAACCCTCCCTTTCATTTTAAGGCATTTTCCAATTCGTACCATGATAACGACGGGGGTTAACGTGTCCAAATACTGGATTCTTTGATGAAGGTATCCAGACTAGCATTCTCGCTAGTAATACAACAGGCTGGGAAAAGCTAAACTTCTCCTTGGCAATGGTTCAAATGGCTCCAAGCACTATGGGATTTAACATCCCAGTCCCCTAGACTTAGAATTACTTAAACCCAACTACCCTAAGGACATCACACACATCCATGCCCGAGGCAGCATTCGAACCTGCGACCGTAGCAGCAGCGTGGTTCCGGACAGAAGCGCCTAGAACCGCTCGGCCACATCTGCCGGCCCTTGGCAATGTGTTGAACATTGTAGTCTGAATACTTCACAGGCTACAAATTGCAAATCAATAAAAGCTAGGAAAATCTCACGTACAGTGTATGCAATTGATATGTTGACAAATATGTTTTTAAACCACGAGTCTTTAAATCCAATTTAGATTATTACTTTACTTTATTTCAAAGTCTACTCTGTAATACCATCTGCTATCTGATACCATGGCCAAACAATCTGATTGTAAATACAGAATGATACGTTCAAGGCTTTTATCCATCTTCACCTCCCTATGAAAGTCTTACTTTTGAAACTTTTCAGCATGACACACACAGTGTGCCCACGCTGAATTGGGGGTGCTGTCTATAGCTTCATACACACGCCTTTCAGTGTCGGCTATCTTGAATGTTTTGTTTTTCTCCTCACATAGCTCGTAAGTTGTGCACAAATTAATTCTATCGGATTATGCCGGCAGTAATATGTGGGTAAATGCAAAACTGTGTGACCACATTCACATGCAAGAAAGTCAAATTTGTACATTCTTACGCGTCATTCATAAATTAATGAAATGCAGGAGCTCAGCACCAGTCTGGCTTCTATTGTCCAGAATATTTTTATTTTTCAGCCAAAGCACAATATCCCCTTTTCCTGGTGCTCGTATCTGGTCATTTCTGTGTAATAGCTGAATGATAACTGGCACGACAAATACAACGACGGACTGCGAAGCTAGGCATGACAAGAATTGTTGGTTGGTTGATTTGGGGGAGGGGATCTAACCGTGAGGTCATTGGCCCCATCGCATTAGTGGAGGATGGGGGAGGAAGTCGGCCATGCTCTTTCAAATGGACCATCCTGGTATTTGCCTGAATCGATTTAGAGGAATCACGGAAAACCTAAATGAGGATGGCTGGATATGTGTTTGAACCGTCATTCTTCCCAATGCGAGTCCAGTGTGCTAACCACTGCGTCACCTCGCTCGGTGCAAGAATTGTAGAGTGAATCACTTCTTAATTTTCGAATGGTAGTCACTACTGTTTTTCTTACAGATAAATACAAGTTTCCCCTCAGGAACCAAATCAGAAGAAGACACAGCTTACAGAATAAGTATCAGAAAACCTTTTCCTTGCGGAATTCTAAAACTGCCAGTACCATCACTCATTTTATATCAGGTCCATCATCGAATAATTCTGATTCACCCATGTTTCATCGAGATAATACACTGTTTAACTACCTCCTACTCTTGTATCGCACACCTTTATAACAGACTCGCTTCGTGCTGCTTCTACGTCACTTCTTTCAATTAAAAGCGCTCTTCTTAATATGTTTAAAACCAATGTATTTTAAAATTCTTTACGTTGACGAAGCGCTATTTTTGAAGCCAGCTTGCTCAGGCGTAATTGCAACAAGTTTTTGGATGTTGGGTATTACCTTCTTTTATACATTTCAGACACGGAGCACTTTGAAATATCGTTGTCAAAACCATTTGTGTTACAGGTTTCTTCCGATTTCGATGACTTACAGGCGGCACGAAAACTAATTTTCCTGAGATTTCTAAAGCTTCGACACTTTTGTTTACTATGTACAGTTTTCTTGCCGATACGTCCTGAGTCTTAAAAATGTCAATAATGGAAGTATCGCTTTCAGTTTCACATCTGAAAAAGTTAATCATGCGGGACATAAACCACCTTGACTGCTTGTGAAACATCTGCATCTACATGATTACTCTGCAATTCACAAGTAAGTTCCTGGCAGAGGGTTCACAGAACCACCTTCAAGGTATTTCTCTACCGTTCCCCTTTCTAACAGCACGCAGGAAACACGAACGCGTTTATCTTTCCATGTGAGCTCTAATTACTCTTATTTTATTATGATGAACATTCATCCCTATGTATGTGGGCGTAAACAAAGTATTTTCACACTCCGAGCAGAAAGCTGGCGTCTGAAAATTCATGAGAAAATCCTGCCACAACGAAAAACACCTTTGTTTGGATGATTGCCACCCCAATTCGCGTATCATATCTGTGGTAGTCTCTTCTACTCCGCGAAAAAACAAAACGAGCTGCCCTTCTTTGAACTTTTTCGCTCAATTCCATCTGCTGTGGATCCCACACCTGACAGTAATACTTCAGAAGAGGGCAGAAAAGAATATTGCAAGTAGTCTCTTTAATAGATATGTAGCATGTTTTAAGTGTTCTACCAATAAATCGCAGTCTGCTTTGCCCTCAACGTTATCCATGTGATAGCTGCATCTTAAGTTATTCGTAATTGTAATCCCGAAGTATTTAGATGAATTTACAGCCTTTAGAATCGTGTACTTTATCCTGTGAAACGAATTTAGCGGATTCCGCTTAGTACTCATGAGGATAACTCCAGACTTTTCGTTATTTACAGTCAACTGCCACTTTTCTCACCACACAGATACCTTGTCAAAGTAGTTTTCCAATTTTTTTTAAATCTCTGATGACTTTACAAGACGGTAAATCATAGCACCATCTGCAGTCTGAGAGGGCTGCTCAGATTGTCTCCTAAATCGTTTATTACATCAGGAGCAAACAAACGCCAGATATCACCTCCATCACTTCTGTTTTATCCGACGATTTTACATCAATTACTACATGCAGTGATCTTTCTGACAGGAAACCACGAAACTAGTCGCACAACTAAGAAAGTTGCTTGTGAGGAACTTCACATTTATTGCTATCGCATGATATTTTCATTTGGAAATCACACTGGATCGTTTTACGGAAACACATTCGCAGTTATACTGCTACAAGAAAGTAGCATCGACATTTGAGTGAATGAAACTGCATTGTACCAAAATACGGCAACAGCACAGCATCTGGGGGAGAGATTTTCGCAGTCTAGTTTGTAACTCGCGGCTAGCGGCTAGGAAAGAGAGTGAATCTTATTGGCTACTTGCAGTTAATGGTGGGGGATGCGCAGAAAGGCTGAAAATAGGGCAGCCTTCCAATATGACTCCAGCTGTAATAGGACCTTACTAGTACTAAACATCGACCTTAACTCGGGAAATAAATTTCAGTGAATATATGTGTGGAACACATCATTGTACAGATGTGAATGTGGACTGTGGAAAAAACAGAAAAGAAGAGAATCGAAGCATTTGAGGTGTAGTGTTACAGAAAGATGTGAAAATTAATTGGACCGATAAGACAAAAAAGTAGGTTCTACGCAGAATCGACGAGGGAAGGGATATGCAGAAAACACTGTCTATAAGAAGGGATATAGGATGATAGGACGTCTGTTAAGACGTCAGAAAAGTACTTCTGCAGTTCTAGTACAGTCTAATGATAGACATTAGACTGTAGTTCTGGTGCAGCGGTACTCAACAACCAGTCGATTGCGATCGACAGGTCGATCGCCATGGCTTAGTAAGTCGATCTTTCAAAATCTTTGTTCAGAATCTGCTTAAATGAGTTATTTTTGTAAAATACCTGTTTGTCAACAACGAGTGTTTCGCACGCTATCTGTAGGCGGTAAATCTGATGACACTGTCTCCATCTCTTTAGTCTCCATCTGCATTTCAACATTTTTAATGCTGGCACCAAGCATCACTCTTTCTTCTTGCATGGTGAAGTTATGTATTTGTGAAAAACGAGTGCAACTAAATCCAGGAAAACGTGCAACTTGTATGCTGAGGTGGGAAGAACATAACCGATTTTCGGATTTCCAAACAATGTTCTAGCTTTCATACTACAACCTTTTCAAAAAGTAAATGTGGAAGATGGTTCTAGTAAAGCGAGTATTCCTTACTCTTGTTGTGAGACTGAACTTGAAATGGAAATAATTCGATTTCAAAATGATATTTTCTTAAAGTCAAAATATAGCGAAAATAACGTCTGGAAATCAGTGAGTACAAAAACCTACCCTATCGCTGTAAAAGTGGCGTCGTATGTTTCACTGTCTTTTTGATCAGCTTATCTATGTGAGGCAGCGGTTTCATCGATGAACATAGTGAAATCTAAGTAAAGAAATAAACTGCATCGTCCACATTTTTCAGAATGTGTAAGGTTGGCCCTAATAAATTATTCATCGATTAAAATACACTTGCCAATTATATATAGAGCCAAGTATCTCACTAAAAATTTTCATCATTTATGATTGTGTAGCCTATATGTTAATTTTTACACACATGTAATTTCTTCAAAATTAAGTAGTAAGTTAGTTGTACAACTTCTGACGGAGAAATAATTACCCTTTATGTATTTGTGTAATTAAAATGGTTCACAATAATGATGGAAGCTGAAGAAATGAATTAAAATTTGTGTTGCAGCCAGGACTCGAACATGGGTCTCCTTGCTCACTAGGCAGAAATGCCGACCATTACATCACTACACCACTATGGTCAACACTGCAGCATGGACCAATCGAGTGTCCTCCCCAACACAAACTTCAGCTCATATCTTCAGCTTATTTTCTCCCTAAATTGTCACTGCTGATAGGGCTCTCCAGCATTTGAATAGCACCCCCGCACCAGATGTAATGGGGAAGTCCAGTGCGTCAGTGATCTTATAGATCTTAGTATTTGTTCATTGTGGCTACAATGTTTTTTGTGTTTAAAACTTAGTGAATTTTTAAGTCAGTAGATCTCTAAATGGACTAAACTGCATGTAGCTGATTTCAAGCCTAAAAAAGCTGAACACCCCTGTTCCAGACAAAGCCTGTAATAGAAGACATGGAATGGAATACATTCAGCAAAAGCTATTCTGAGGTGAAGATGTTGGCACAGGAGAAGAAGTTGTGGCTGGTTGTATCAAACCAGTCAAAAGGAGGATGACCTGAACTTTTAACTAGATGCGTAGTTGATTCTGTGATGATCCAGGACGCAATCGCTAATGAATGTAGGTCAGCCCGGCACTACACAGACAAAGCGATTACTTGAGAAGCAGAGTACGGGTAGCTTGCATATGGGAGTTTTTTTAGGTTAAAAGAACTGCTCTGTTGGGTCGATGATGAACTTAGGACTGTAATCCGTGAAAGATGTAGAACAGTAGCATTATTCAAAGAGAACATTTGTTCTTGTGGATCATGGTTCATTTGAACACTGCATTTGTTAACAAGAGAAACAACTATGATAAGATCCCAGATTACCCTTGCTCTTTTTTTTGCGGTCCTTAGTCTTCTGACATCTGATGTGCCTGGCACCACGATTTCCTATTCTGTACACACTTATCAACATTAATAAGTCCTACATTACATTATGAACATAAAGCTGGCTGAAATCAGAAGGAAATAGTAGCGAAATCTAAATTTGTGATAGGAATATGCATAGCAATGGTGGGCTGGACGACATTAGTGGTAGAGTATATTGTGACGAACTCGATATCTAGCGCGATTCTTACAGAGTCTGAATCTAAATAACATGGATAAGATTAAGCTTTGGAGGTGATTAAAGCCAGATGCTGCCTCAAGAGTAATAAACAGGTAGAATGCTTCAAATAAAAAGTATTGCTGGTAAAGTACCTGCTCATCCTACTGGTATACAAAGAGATTTCAACTTGTTAGTTGTAGAATGGGAAAGGTGCCTGGAACAGGGATTCTGCTAAGATTATTGTCAATGTTTTTTATATATTTAAATTGTTTTCAGATAATTACCTCGAATATCTGGTTAGAAAAGCAATTCATCTGGGCAACATCTTTATTCTGCTAGGATCAAACAGAACTGAAATTTTCAAATAAATTAATGCTCAGAAGGGAACCACTGACCATAAGTCTGCTGCAGTAGCAATGACTACCGGTATATATGTTCGAAGGAACGTTAAGAAGAGTAGGAAAATATCTTTTTAGCAAGAATGACAGCAAACACACTGGAGAGTATTCAAGCAGTGAGCTTATCTCTGGACGAAAATGTGTAAAAACAAGTAAAATTCAAAATGACTGCCCAGAATGCTTTAGACACACTTGTACTGTTCAGAAGTGTGGGGACTGGGAAAGATCTGCCGAAGCTTAATAGCCATGTTTCATAGTTGTTACAAAAGCAAAATGACAGATTTGAACGAAGTCACAAAATTCTTTGACAAACAAAAGTGGAACACCGCCAAAACAATCGTCAAGAAAACAACGCAAATGTTCAATGAATGGTAAGCACAATTTTGTACAGTAATCTGTCGAAAAATCTTAAGAAGTTTTGGTCTTACATAAATGAATAAAAAGATATAAACTATCTACACCATCGCTCAGTGGTATTTCTGACTCTGAAATGGAAATCGAAAGAGGCCTGAAATACTGAATTTGGTATTCCGAAACTGTTCCTGCATAAGATCATAATGTACGTTCTCCTTTCAGTTATCACACGAAGACCAAAGTGACAGGTGTTAAAATAAATGACCATTTAATAAAAATCCAGACAAAATCAATCAACAAAGAAATCTTATATGATAAAAGAACCTGTACCAATCTTTCTAGTAGTATGTGAAAGAACTTGTTTCACTTACAGCTGTAGTTTATGACAGGTGGCTGGAGTACTGTAACGAAGTGTTCCAAGTGATTCGAAAAAGTAGTTGACTGACAGATGGGCAAAAATATAGGCTCTTGACATCAAGATGTAGTAGAATTATACATGTTTTATGTTCACATACTACAACACTTTTAGAGACTGAAAACCAGCTGAAAGAATGATGATCTTGTGGAGCTCAGCTTGGCCTGTGCATTCATAGGAACCAGAAGGCAGTTGGTAATGCCACACACACAGATTCCAAGGTCCTTGGCTTTCAGCAGACGTTCTATGCAGTTCCACAATGTCGCCTAGTGAACAAAATATGAGCTTACGAAATATCAAGCAGCATTTGTGGTTATGTTCAGGCCTTTCTTGCAGACAGAACTCAGTATGTCTTTGGCGACATATCAATTATACCTTGCCTCTGACTAACATAATAAACATCGCTGCCCTGTGCAGAAGAGTGCAGAATAATGCCTGTGACGGTTTGGTATTTGTCGAACGTCAAATCGGTGCAGACCATCCATTTAATTCAGTCCAGCAAAATAAAGTAAGGATTTATCTACCACACTCCGTATATCTTCTACAATGAATGCCCTCCGGTGGTACCTTATTTTGTACATTGGTGCCCCATCTACCACGCTGCATTGTGATTTTGAGCAAATCTGTCGCGCACGTTGGGTACTTAACAGTGCTGCCATTGTTTGCCGCATCGGCTCACAGCGACAACGTCAGCACCGAGGATATTTCGCAAATAGTGCCACAATGTGATATGAACATCCCGTGTGACGATTTACAAAGTAACATTCGAAAGAAACTTAAGTGCAGTGAT
The DNA here is from genome assembly GCF_023897955.1 of Schistocerca gregaria. NCBI lineage: Eukaryota > Metazoa > Arthropoda > Insecta > Orthoptera > Acrididae > Schistocerca > Schistocerca gregaria. The sequence continues at coordinate 945,670,092 of NC_064920.1, forward strand.
TTAGACAGAAACAATGCCAGGTGGAGTAACGGATAATGGCGTCCTGTTTGTCCTGCAACTGTTACCTCGTGTGCTCCTAGTTTCTCCTCTGTTCCAGCTCCCACGCCTACCCGCGGACTTCCGAACCTTTCCAGTGACTTTTCAAGCCACAATACTATACTGATGTTCCTAACGGCGTCTATACAACGCATCAACAATGGACTCTATCAAATAATCCTGACGTTATCTCGTCTATTGCTTGGATGTATGGACAGCAAATTACGATGGCCAACCCCACCACAGTGTCAGTATCTTATTGCAACTATTTCCGCATCGTTTGTTCCTCTCAAAAGTGATCCTAATGCATTGGATAGTGATGTCATGCTTGTTCCAGCCTTGCCTCCTGCACCACGTACTGTGTTTAACCTAGCCACTACTGTGAACACCTCATGTCTCACGACCCTCATGTGCATTCTGCATACAGTACTAACAAGCTCCACAGGCCCGACTTTCTGCAGCATTCACCCCTTCAGGTTCCATCCATGTTGTACCAACCCATGTCTGACATTACATCTGCACCAGCTGCGCAGCCTGCTGTTGAACTCTCGTACACCATTGATGGAGGCAGGACACTTCCATTCAATTGACTGAGCTTTATACATCCCACACCTGTCACATTGGTTTTTGAGCCACACAACACCGCACTTCTGCAACCACCTCATTAATATGGTACATCAGCCAGTGTTTATGCTCTGTACAATGCGATGTCCACATGATCCACATCACATGCTTCAACGTTACCTCCAGACAGGTACTTCTGAGAGACGCAGCAACCTCATACTACATGCTTGCACTCCTGCACCGACCACATTGGCCAGTGAGATGATCTGGCCAGTCCCATGTGTACAACCCGTGCACCATCTCCAGACCAGCCAGCCTCATTTTAAACTGTCCTCATTCCTTACCAACCTCCTGGCAGTATGGTTCGCTTTATGCAAATGCTTCATGTCCGTCTATGGGATAGATTTATGATCTTACTGAGCCACCTCAGTGATGACATGGACCTAGTTAGCGAGCTATTCCTGGCAGCATCATACACAAGAAGTACGAGACAACTAAGGCTTTGCTGCTCCAGTGCCTCTCACGCTCCCTAGAAAAGTAACCACACATAGTCATGTGCAACAAAACCCTCAGAAACAACCTGCCATCCTCACTTTGGTAATGCCTACAGACGTACAAGTAGATTGACCTTATGCTGATGCCTGACCCCATGATCTGGATACTGTGGCTATTTAAACTTCTCACCCATGTCCAGACCGTAATGCTGTCACACATGAGGGACTTTGGTTTGCAGACCGAATTCATATCATAGTGCAGCACTGTACTCTCAACAGTTACTCTGATGTCAGCAAGGCCATTGCCATGCTCAGCTATGAGGCAATGGAGGCTAACCGACTGCCATTTTGCCAGCCCGATCTCCCCCACTCGCTGTCGGCTACCATCATTGCATCTGCTCTGTGCAGCCATGACATGTCTGAGGTGACTCTGGACGATCTGGATCAGGCCCTCTCCCACCACCACACCATGTGACCTTCACAGTGCCAACAGATAACAATCACTGAACGATAAAGTGAGTACACTCAACCCCTGGCCCGCTGCCCTCCATCACTGTTTAAAGACAGATACCCCTTCAGAGGACAACACTGCCTATCTGCACCCCTTTGACAGCTGATCGATACTGTTTGTTCCATAGCAGATTTGGACAGGAGGCTAGTAACCACAGAGCACCTTGTGCTTACCCAAACAACCACAGCGGCTTGCCATAGGTGCACCAGGCCGCTCTACAACCACAAGATGCCTTAATCACCTGCATCTGCACAGATCTGCCACCTCACATCATCCTTCAACTGCACACACTTATTTGTTTACGACTGCCTAAAGCAAACCCTGTGGTACAGTCTTCTGTACATTTAGTGACAGAATGTTTCCCGTGGCCCCAAGTGTGGAAAGATTGCACAACATGGAACAGGGCATGCTTCCCATGCCAACAGAGCAAAACAGGCCACCACACTCAGCCCCCCTTGGCAAATCCCTAACCCCAAAGGGGGATTACAACATGTGCACATGGGTATAATGGGACCACTTCCAGTCTCAGATGGACAGTATTACAGTATAGCACTTATTGATAGAGTTATGCGGTGGGTCGAGGCTACATCTACAACTGATATATCTGCGGAGACTGTTGTCAAACTTTTCATCAACACATGGATCCAATGATTTGGTTGGCCTTTGTTACTCACTACCAACCACTGCAGACAATTTCAGACCTCTCTATTCAACGAACTGTGTCATTTCCATACCACAAAGAATCACCTGCAGTTGAACAGTTTTATTCAAAGATGCCACCACACTTTAAAAGCAGCAAAGCGGTGCTTATGTGCCATACTGAATCATGGACAGGAGCCCTTCACTAGGTATTGCTTGGCATTCGCACCACTTATTAGGAAAAACCTTGCTGCATCTGTAGCCAAGATCCTGTAAGGCAAGACATTATCCCTTCCTGGCAATCGGGACCTGCCAGACCTCATTGCCCGCATCAAACACCACATACAGAGCCTGCATATACCCGCCATCCAATAACGCCATGCAATGCTGTGGATTTTCATCCTTAAGGACCTGCCACCTACTTGCATGTGATTCTATGCATTCACACTGAGAGACACGACCAGCATCTGTCACATACACGCCATCATAAAGTAATTATGCATGGCATGAACACATTTGACATCATGATTTGGAGCAAATGATCGACAGTGTCTGTTAATAGAATGCAGTCAGATTGGATCATCACAGAGCAGACTCCACAGCTGTCAGGTAGCCCTGCATCTGACCAACCTTCTTCTACCCCTTTCACACTGCAGCTCAACCTCTCTGACTTTCTCCTTCAGGATACATCTGTGATGTTAACAAAAACCTTATTGTCTTTGTGCAGTACGAAGACAACAGAACCAGGGCCAGCATGATTTCACACCATTACCACCACACCTCGCCTATATGAGCCGACGTGGACACAGCGGAATTGATGTGCCGACTCACTACTGATGGCTCCCTTGTATAACCACCTCAGTTTACAGCATGGCTCTCCCAGCAACAGTTGACAATGGCACTACCCCATCAACCACACCACCCTCGATTACCACTGCCAAGGCTGCTACCAATGCCAGCACACCAGTACTGGATACTTCCCACTATGGATATGCCCTCTGGTCTCCTGCCTCAGAGACTATGATATCTCTGCAGCCTCCCCCCCCCCCCCCCAGGTAACACTGACACCTCACCACCTCATAATGCTTCCCCTTCTCCTAAGAGGGGGAGGGGGCATCTGTAGTTATAAAGTAACTATATGTCACCTCTGACTGACAAAATAAACATTCCTGCCCTGTGCAGTAGAGTGAACAACAATATCTGTGATGGTTTGTAGGCCACAAAATAATTCAGTTCAGCAAAATAGAGTAAGGATTTGTCTACCATATTCTGTGTATTGTTTATAACATATGCACTCCCGCTAGTATCGCATTTCCTACACATCACTGTTAGCAGGGTGAAATTGTTAATTGTGAATGTAGCCTCGACTGAACAAAGGGAGTGTTATAGTGCCGCTAGCATCCACAATGTGTGTATATAACTTATTGTTGGGGACATCTCAGCCAAAAAATGAATAACCAATAGTATTTCAGGCATTCAGTTTGGCTCACATGATGTCCCTCACTTGCTAGTTTGGAGATGCCATACAGCATTTCATTGTATATTATTGTTTCTGTGTTATAAATTGCATGTTATGGCAGTAAACAGTTTCAAGGTAATGATGTGTTGAAGATTTATTGCGTCACTCTTGGTATGATTTCTTACAATTAAATGTCAGTTACATTACATTAGATTAATAGTTCCATAGATCATGAATATGACACTTCGTAATGATGTGGAACATGTCAGGTTAATAAAAGATGTCTGTACAAGCTACTACATTACACAAAATATTGCATGACACTAAAGTTTAAGTTGTTTTTTTCCCTTAATTTATATCTAAAAATTCAGCCAATGAGTAGAAGGAGTTGTCATCTAGAAATTCTTTTAATTTATTTTGAAATATTAGTTGGCTATCTGTCAGGCTTTTGATGCTGTTTGGTAGGTGACCAAGGACTTTTGTGGCAGCATAATTTACCCCTTTCTGTGCCAAAGTCAGATTTAACCCTGCATAGTGAAGATAATCGTTTCTCCTGGTGTTTTAGCTATGCACACTGGTATTACTTTTGAACTGGGTTGGATTATTAACAACAAATTTCATAAGTGAATATATATACTGTGAGGGTACTGTGAGGATCCCTAGATCCTTAAATAGATGTCTGCAGGATGACCATGGGTGGGCTCGACCAATTATTCTGATTACACGTTTTTGAGCAATGAATACTTTTTTACTCAACGATGAATTACCACACAATACGATGCCATATGAAAGCAGTGAATGAAAGTAGGCGTAGTAAGCTAATTTACTGAGATTCTTATCACCAAAATTTGCAATAACCCTAATAGCATACGTAGCTGAACTCAGACGTTTCAGCAGACCATCAATGTGTTGCTTCCAGTTTAACCTCTCATCAATGGACACACCTAAAAATTTTGAAAATTCTACCTTAGCTACAGACTTCTGTTCAAAGTCTATATTTATTACTGAAGCTGTGCCATTTACTGTACGGAACTGTATATACTGTGTTTTATCAATATTTAAAGGGAGTCCGTTTGCTCAGAACCACTTAATAATTTTGTGAAAAACATCATTTATAATTACATCGCTTAGTTCTTGGTTTTTGGATGTTATGAATATACTTGTATCATCAGCAAAAAGAACTAACTTTGCATCTTCATCAGTGTGGAATGGTAAGTCATTGATGTATATCAAGAACAGTAAAGGACCTAAGACCGAACCCTGTGGGACCCCGTACTTGATAGCCCCCCAGTTTGAGGAATCAGCTGTTGTTTTAACTTTACATGAACCACTTATTTCAACTTTCTGCATTCTTCCAGTTAAGTATGAATTAAACCATTTGTGCACTGCCCCCCCTCAAACCATAATGATTTAGCTTATCTGAAAGAATTCCATGATTTACACAATCAAAGGCCTTTGAGAAATCACAAATAATACCAATGGGTGATGTCCAGTTATTCAGAGCATTTAATATTTGATCAGTGAAAGCGTATATAGCATTTTCTGTTGAAAAGCCTTTCTGAAAACCAAACTGACATTTTGTTAGTACTTTATTTTTACAAATATGGGAGGCTACTCTTGAATACATTACTTTCTCAGAAAATTTTGGTAGAGCTGTCAGAAGAGAGATTGGGCGGTAGTTGTTGACATCGACATATCCCCCTTTTTATGCAATGGTTTTACAATGGCATATTTCAGTCTATTGAGGAATACACCCTGCTCCAAAGAGCTATTACATACGTGGTTGAGAATCCTACTTATCTGTGGGAAATAAGCTTTAAGTACCTTGCTGAAAATGCCATCCATTCTTTAAGAGCTTTTACTTTTCAGTGAGTTTATTATTTTACTGATTTCAGAGGGAGAGGTTGGTGGAATTACAGTTGTTTCAAACTGCGCAGGTATGGCCTCTTCTATTAATAGCCTTGCCTCTTCTAGTGAAGATCTAGATCCTATTTTCTCCACAACATTTAAAAAATAATTATTCAAAATATTTTCAATTTCTGATTGTTTGTTAGTGCACTTGTCATTCAGTTTTATTGCACTAAAGTCTTCCTGTGCTCTTGGTTGCCCTGTTTCCCTTTCAATAATATTCCAAATTGCTTTAATTTTATTATCAGAGTTACTGATCTCAGACATGATACACATGCTTCTGGACTTTTTAATAACTTTTCTTAGTACCGCACAATAGTTTTTATAATATTGAACAATTTTGGGGTCAGTACTCCCTCTTGCTGTTAGATACAGTTCTCTTTTACGGTTGCAAGATATTCTTATTCCTTTAGTTAGCCAAGGTTTTTTATATGTTTTCTTGGAATTATGTTTAACTATTTTCTTGGGAAAACAATTTTCAAATACCCTTAAAAATGTTTCATGAAATAAGTTATATTTCAAGTTTGCATCAGGTTCCTTGTAACACTTCATCCCAGTCTATCTGCTGTAGGCTTTCCCTAAAGTTTGCAATATTTATATTGTTAATTGAACGCACTGCTTTGAAATTCTGATTTGATATACTACATGGAGCTATGTCATGTACTGTAATTAGCTGTGCACCATGATCTGAAAGACCATTCTCAACAGGATAAGCATTTATGTCCTTAAACTTATCTTGGTGTACAAAAAATGTTATCTATCAATGTCCTGCTGTTCTTTGTTATCTGAGCAGGAAAATCAATGACGGAGCTCATTCTTCTTTTGAGTGATAGTCTCCTTTATCTAAAGCTGTCTGAATGAATGACACCTCTACTAACAAAGAGATAGAGGAGCTGGCCAGTACTTACCTCAGCTCAATACAGCCGATAGATACACAAAAAACAACCGAAAATTTACGTTTCTAGCTTTCGGAATAAATGTTCCTTTATCAGGGAGTAGAGAGGGGAAAGAAAGGGAAGAAGGGAAAGTGGATTTAGTTACTCACAACCCAGGTTATGAAGCAACAGGGAAAGGAAAACGGGGAGGTAGCAAGGATGGAGGCATGGCTGTCAGAGGGAAGCCAAAGATATTCTACTGTAAGTACTGGCCAGGCCCTCTATCTCTTTGTTAGTAGAGGTGTCATTCATTCAGACAGCTTTAGATAAAGGAGATTATCACTCAAAAGACTTGTGCTCCTTCAAAACTGGGAGAGAAAAATAACAAAATGCACAGAGAACAGCTGCCCACTTTATGAAACAAAACAAAATAAAACAGATGAAATAAGCATGAGGGAATTGGGTGATAGTTGTAGGTAAACAACTAGTATTCTCTCATATGACTATTTATTAGCACTTCACGTCTACACCAATACAAGTCCATGAGGCTCACTCCCGTTAGCGGAAAACATCCTCCAAAACTCTCCATCTCAAAGATAGCACACTTACACTCTTTACAAATATCGATATTTACGGCGCTGCACGCCACAAGCACAATGCTAAAAATACCACATATAAGTAACTAACTAACTCCACCGAAAAGGCCATGAAGGCCCAACGGTACCAACGGTCATCCTCAGCCCGCTGGCATCACCAGATGCCGATATCGAGAGGCGTATGGTCAGCACAACGCTCTCCTGGCCATGTGTCAGTTTCTGAGACCATCACATATATATCCTACAACTAAATTCATTCCAGCAACTGATACAGAAGTTTCAAGTCTAATCCAGTAAATAAAACTCAAACATCCATCTTGCATTAATGGTGTTATATCACATCTCATAAAGGAGCGCAGAAAAGTCTAATAAAACCCATAACACAGGTGTCGAACACTGCACGGAGGCATTTTTCTAGGTTCACTAAAAACAAGTAAATCAAAGCCAGTCTTTAGGAAAGAGAGCAGATATGAATTAGGTTCTACATTCCAATATCTTTGATCTCCACTTTCACAAAAATCTATAAAATGATGATAAGGAATAGAATTGCAAGTCTTATAACCAAATTTAAAATACTACACTTACCACAGCATGGTTTTGGAGAAGGGAAGTCAATGATAAAAGTAACAGATTTAGCTGAGCATGTTCTGAGTTCACTTGGCAGATGTGTGGGAGCTTCATGGGCCTGTCTAAAGCATGAATCAGTCCAAGATAATGGAGAAACTGTATCACTGTGGGTTTCAAGATGTCCACACCTAACACAAACACACAATCCATGGAAAAAAAAGCCCTGATAGCAGTGAGCACAGGGTCTAAATCCAAATAGAAGCCAGCTCATGTGGCATACTGACCATGACTGAGCCATGGCCATTTGCTAGTGGCACACTGTAATTGGCCTCACTCATATGACCTGGTTGTAGTGTCCCCAGCGGCATCTGACCATGGCTAACTGCTATGCCCCTGATCAGCTATCGACTGCGCTCACTGGTGTGGGTGTTAAATCCTTCACCTCTGGAATCAGTATGTAAGGCCTAAAATGACATGATTGATGCTGGTGTCAGCAGGAAAGGGAGGGTGGAGGGGCAACTCTCTCCATCAGGATTTAGGATCACTGGCTCATGCCCAACTCTGTCAGGCGGCCTTGACTAGGTCTGTGTGAAGGGTGGAAGTGGCAGCATGCCCACAGTGAGAGACTGCTCCAGTGTCACTGGGATGAGGAATGGTTGCAATGGAGACTGGTACTGCATCCAGACAGCACAGAGGCAGAGGTTGTATCGTGGCACATGTGATGACCTCACCCCATAGCAAAAATAATTACCATAATCTGAACTGTAAAGTCACCCATAATTCTAGTTGTAAGACCAAACTATTTGTTATGTTTCTCTATGTCAGAATCCCACTTTATTTATGAACTGAAAAACCAAATGTTTACAAAAAACTGCTCTGAAAATAACCTAAGTCAATAAAATTGAATACGTACTCTCTGAAACTTCAAAAACATCAAATACAATATCTGACAGAATTTAGAAAAGGTGAAAAAATTATATGAATGACATAACACTGTTAATAATTACATGAACACTGGGGGGATTCACCATACATCTGCCCACTTTTGAGTATAACCACATCTCTCAATACTACAACTTGTAGCAATACAATACCAAAACTTTTATTACAGTGTAAACATTCTCACGTGTTTTCAGATTTGCGCCCGCAGCAGGAAATGCACCAATGGTGAAATAGCAGCTTTTATGTCATTGGCTGGGTCTAAGGAATTATGGCAGTCACCATAATTTACGCGTGCAGCTATATTTAGTGACAAAATATCTTATTAGTCACTATCACATTGCTGCACTCTTAACAGTACATAAAATCACCTAAAATAATATGGCTGCAATAATTCTGACATGCAAGGAGAAATAGTTCTAATGAGAGGAAGAAGTATATATATCTGCGTCTGTGTATGTGCGGATGGATATGTGTGTGTGTGTGCGAGTGTACACCTGTCCTTTTTTTTCCCCTAAGGGAAGTCTTTCCGCTCCTGGGATTGGAATGACTCCTTACCCTCTCCCTTAAAACCCACACCCTTTCATTTTTCCCTCTCCTTCCTTCCTTCCTGACAAAGCAACTGCCAGTTGCGAAAGCTCGTAATTCTGTGTGTGTGTTTGTGTGTTTTGTTCATGTGCCTGTCTGCCGGCGCTTTCCCGCTTGGTAAGTCTTGGAATCTTTATTTTTAATATATTTTTCCCATGTGCAAGTTTCTTTCTGTTTTATATATATATATATATATATTGGTGTCTCAACAATGACTAACATGCAACTATTAGTTCATTAATGGTACTTTTATTTTCAGTAACAGAAAGCAGACATTAACAAGCAAAGAACTGATCTGAATAGAGTTCATAATTCTACTGCTTGTAATAGAGAAAGTAAGTTTTTGATCAGGGGATTGCAGTTTGGCAGAATATCTTAACTTTTCATTACATACAAAGTGTTGTGTTGGGCAGCACGTCTTTGACGGTTTACAATGTTGTGAGCAGGATACAGGCAGTTCTGCTAGTTAATTTTCTCCAGTGAAATGCGAACAAAGTTTGTGCACAGCTGTATCAGTAACCCAGTGGCGATTTACGAACCACAAGACTCTGGTATGTGACTGTTGTTGACATGTCCCTCTTGCAAAGCACATTACATGGACAGTGTTTGTTTATATGCTTTGTGCACCATCCATGATGCTTTCATTCAGAACTGCACAGTTCGTCACATTCATACAGCTGTAGCCACAAATACACAGTTCATAGAATTGTACTTTTATGTGACACATTCTGTAAAAATGTTCACTCTGTTCTCTCAGTTCAAATTTTTGTACTGTCATTGAAAGTCAGATATACTGCACAGTTCATTAAAGTCTCCATTTTCATGGCTTGAAGAATGTGAAAGACAACAGTTTCACGACATTCGCCTAAAAGCATTGTTTGTGCCAGTCGCAACAAAGCCTTGTTAGCAGCATTTTCACAGTCTTGTTTATTTACTTCTAAACTTCACTGGTGATGGCATTACGTACCACAATGGTAAAGCGAATTGACATTCTCTTAGTTCGGTATCACAGTCCATACAATTCTGGGTGCTTTTCTTAAAAACATAGTATCATTTTCCCGCACACACTTCACACACACACCGTCCACCATACCTTCTACTACACATCCTCTGTTCAACACTCCATATTGCTATCACTGTCCCCTGTCTGCAGATGTTATATCATTATTGTAAATTACATAAATCTTTGTAAATGTTCTTGACTGTATTTTTCACAATTAATAATATACCAAACAAGAAATTTAAATACTTTTCCACAATTGCATAGCAAGAAAGATATTTATCCATTGGCAAATGATATAATCGCAATTACATCTTTACATTTAAAAACCACAGTACTATGTTACATCATCATAATTACATGTGCCGGTAAGACCAAAGAAAAAAATAGAAAATGAAAGAAAATAATGGGAAAAAATTTTATACGCATAATTCACAATGCCTTCACACACATGAGGCATGTGTAGAAGCCATGAGGCTTTGCTGGTGGTGGCCTTGATGTCCCATCCAGAGATCAGCATCAGAGGGAAGGGCAGGGGCACAAAATCCAACTGTGGTCACAGCTGAAGCTGGTTGTAGTGACAGGTTAGGCAAATGTGCACAATCACATCATCAAAAATCTGATGATCCCTGTGACCTATGATGACCCCTTGCATCCATCCCACACACTGACTGAACAAGTGTGCCTAGATACTGGTGCTAAGCATGTAATCAGGCCATTACATGGGATGGGCATGCTGCATGAGATGTAGGAGGTCTAACAGGGTCTTGTGCCTATGTCCATGAGGATTTCAGTCATACTAACCCTGTTGCGAGGGGTGGACCTCTATATTGTGTGGAAGCTGTACAATTCATTCTTGGTGGATAATGACATTAAGGCCATCCGAGTTTTAATGGAGTGAACTATCCATTAGCATCTGCATTGGAGACAGGGTGGAAAGGAGTGGTGGTCAGATGGTCAATGCCACTGTGACAGCAGGAGGCCTGGAACTAAGTCAACAAAAATCCCAGTCTATTGTCCAACACCAGGGCAAGAGGTGCCCCTCAATGGTCAAGATTTTCTCAGGGGCATGGAAGGAGGCAGTGGATGGCATGTTCATGACAGACAAAAATTTGGAGACCAGCAATCACATAGCACCCTGAAACAGCTCCGTAAAATCAGCGTGGCTCCTCTTCCAATGGTGATTGGGATGGGGCTACAGTGAAAAACATTGAGCTGAGGACACTTGATTGAGAGAGCAGAGAAGACAGAAACAGCAAGTGTACTGAATGTTGGTATCAATGCCTGGACAGTAAACATGGCACTTGGCTGATTCCTCCATGCACGTTATCCTCCAACATGATGCATGAATGAGTTGAAGATGCAGGACTGGAGTGGGGGTATAATCATTACCTGGAAGCCAGAGTCCTTTTTGGCCAATGTTAATACATCCTATATGACATTCGGCTTGTAACACAGCACAAAAAAACTGTGAAAAACTGGGTTGGCCTGGCAGGTAACAAACAAAATCTTGCACAGGACTGGGTCGCAGGATGATCCCGAGGCAACCTTTTGTGCTGTCATTGGGTATTTTTCCAAATTTGTTTACAGCTGTTGATCCAGAGCTAAACAGACAGACTTCTACAACTGAATTCCATCTCAGGGCCAAGAGAGGCTGGAAGGGCCATCTGTGTTGGCATGCTGGGCCATGGGATGAAAATGGATTTCATTATGGTACCCACTTAAAAACAATGCCCAGAAATCCAGACACTGTGCTGTCTTATCCCAGAGATTAGACTGATGCCCAAACAATAAAGTTACATGTTCGTAGTCAGTCAGCAGATAAAATTTGCTGCCATACAAATATACATGAAATGCCTCATCTCCATAAAAGATCACTAAAGCCTTCTTCTAAGTCTGGGAGTAGTTGAGCTGCATTTTGCAGCAAAGGCGATTGGGTGCTCTGAACCACTTGACAACTTAGACAAAACTGCTGCAATGCCATACTGTCCATTCACAGGGGCAATGACATACATGGTGTTTATGCAACCAGACATGGAGACACCTTGAGACTGTCCTTAACGTGCTAAAAAGCCTATTGGCAGGCAGCCTACCACAGGGATTTGATTCAAATGAGTGCCTTCGTGAGTGATGCGTGCCAATTGGGGAATAAACTTGGTATAGTGTGCGATTTGAGTCTTTAATGTTATGTCAGTGATCTTGTTGACACTGTTGCACATAGGTATTACACCTTTGTGATTCACACACACAGATATTAAATTCTATTTTCAATTTGAAACTCCCACCACCAAAAACTATTCTCTCATTGGTCCACTCCCAGCCCCCCTTTTTTCAATGTTTATTTTTATTATATTATAGAGTTAAATATATATGTGACCCAAAAACACTTGTGTTCTTCCCAATGTGGTCCATAAGTATATTATGAGTGGCCCAGAAACAATCGTGAGGCAATGGGTACAGGTTATGTTACCCTGTGAATTAATAGTGAACTTAAAATCACCACAGACTTGTTTGGTTTTTTAATGGCCACCGTAGGCTCTGCCTACTGACTGGTTGAAACAAGAGAAATAATGCCTCACTCTATGCCAGTTTTGTGTGAACAGACTCTCAAACTGCAGTTGACAGTGGGTAATCTCATCAAAATTTAGGTTAATTAGTTACATGTTTCATAGGTAATCTTAATGAATCTTTTATTGAAATGATATGGAATGAATCAGTTTACCTTCATTACTGATAAGTCCTACTCATGCAACTACATTTTATTCTTCTTCTTCTTCTTCTTCTTCTTCTTCCTCTTCCTCTTCCTCTTTTACTGGCTACCAGTTTTTAAGTAGAAATTCATCGATGGAATAGAAGGAGTTGACCAGGAGAAATGATTTTAATTAGACTTAAAACTTGATTCATTACTTGTCAGACATTTTTTGTTGTTGGACCATGACCAAAAACTTTCGTTACTGCATACTGAACTCCTTTCTGTGCCATGGACAGCTTTAACAATGGGCAATAAAAGTCATTTTCCCTCTAGTGTTGTAGTTATATACATCACTGTTCTCCTCAAACTGTGATGGATTAGATATGATGAACTTCATTAGCAAATATAATTATATACTGTGATAGCATGCTTAAAATACCTATCTCCTTGAAGAGGTACCTGCATGATGTCACTGGGTGAACACCACATATCATCACTGCTCACCTTTGTGAAATCAGTACTTTCTTTCTAAGTGATCAGTTACCCAAGAAAAGTTTTCTGTACCACATCACTGAGTGGAAATTTATGTTAGGAAGTTAATACATTTGTTTCCAAGATTAGCACTTGTACAAGAGCACACAGTCTCCCATCAGGCGCCTCCCCAGGTGGCGGATAGGGGAATGCTCACCAGATATGGTGGGTACCGGGGAAATAAAATACCTGGGGTGGACCAAAACTAGCAACTGCTGCCTTGCAGTATGATATTGGCTTATCAAAGGCTAAAGGAAAAAAAACCTTGAGTAAAAATTACCTGGTCCTCTGGGTTGGGGGTTGTGCAGTGGGCCAGCTCCTCACTCACATAAAAACATAAAAATGCTAAAAAACCTAATAATATGCCTCAGAAAAATTGGAACTTTGGGCGACGAACTGGCAATGAGAAACAGAAAATGATGTTTGGATGCTGGAATGTGCAAGGTATTTCCACTAAAATAAATTTACTATCTGCAGAACTTGACATGTTCAACATGGATGTTGTACTCTCTGAAACAAAGAAGAAAGGCCAAGGAGAAGAAGAACTGGATAATTATGTACATACCTGGAGTGGGGTATCAAAAGCAGTAAGAGCCAAAGCAGGAGTCTCCATTATGATAAAGAAATCATGGAAAGGAAGAATCACAAATTGGACATTCATCAATCAACGTATTATAACTGTTGAAATGACATTATTTGCTAGGGAAGTTGTGATTATTGGTGTGTATGCACCCACGAACAACACAAAAGATAAGGAGAAAGATACATTCTGGGCCACCCTCAGGGAGACTACTGAAAAAATCCCAAGAAGAAAGGAACTGATTATCATGGGAGATCTGAATGGAAGGGTAGGAATTAGAGAATCCTGTAGAATAGTAGGAAAACATGGAGAGGACGAATATAATGACAATGGGGAACAATTGATTGCAATTTGTGAACAATTCGATCTAAAAATTACCAACACATTTTTCTAACATAAGGACATTCCTAAATATACTTGGCAACAGAACACTAAATAACTTATCATTGAGCAAACAAGTAGTTTCAAGGCAATAGATGTCAGATCTTATAGAGGAGCCCAGTGTTGATCAGACTACTATCTAGTAAAAATGAAGTCTTTCTGGCCACGGAAGAATGCGAGCAATGATACAAGTAACATAAATAAAACGAACCAGACTGAGAAAGATGAAAATTTACCTTTTAATATTGACAGCCTACAAGACAAAAGTATCAGAACACTCTTTTCGGCCAGGATGGAAAGGGAACTGGTTGAATCATTTGAAGGAAGTACAGAGGAAATGTATGACTATATAAAAGCTAATGTGAAAATCATAGCAACAGAATATTAGAGAGTGTGGTTCTGTATGGAATGGAGACCTGGACAATTAACATGAAGCACATTAAAAAATTACAAGCTCTAGATGGACTTCTGGAGAAGATCAGTAAGAATCTCCAGGAAAGAAAAGATAATAAACACCAAAATAATAAGAAGAATGGAAATAAAAGAAAGAATATATGACGTAATGGATAGGAAGAAATTACAGTGGTACGGGCATGTACGACGAATGGAGAAAACCAGAATACCAAAATTAATACTGGAGTGGGAACCGTAGGGGAGAAGAAGAAGAAGAGGATGACCTATGACCACCTGGCTCCAGAATGTACAGCACACAATGAGGAGAATGGGCGCAGAGGAAGAGGACACACAAGATCGAAACACCTGGAGGAATATTTTTAAAATATATTTTAAGAACTTTATTGTTTGTATTGTAATTTCCAAGTAAATTATTATGTTGGAGATAAGCCTCTGTAATGAGGAAAAGCTCAAAATAATAATAAAAAATAAAGAGCAAAACTAGATGAACTTAAATGTCTGAGAATCTCAGTAATATGCTTCCTCTAGTTCAAGTTTTCATCAGTATGTACACCCAAAAATTTGGAGCATTCTACCTTATTTGCTGACTTCTGCTCATGTGCTACAACAGTTGTTGATATGCCTACACTTCTACAGAACTAAATGTAGTGCATTTTTTTGAAAATTTTGGGAGAGTCCAATTTCAGAGAATCATTTGATAATTGTTTGTAAAATATCATTTACCATATTTCTGATGCTTCCTCTCTAATAGGATTCATTATAACACTTGTATTGTCTGCAAACAGTACCAATTTAAGCAAGGTCATTTGCATGTAGAAGGAACAGGAATTAACTCAAAATTGAACCCTGTGGCATTCCCCTCATTATTTTTACCCCCATACATTAAAATGTTCTACTTTTCTGATATTGTTTGAATTAATCAGTACAACGTTTTACATTCCATTTGTTAAGTATGAGTCACACCTGGCGTGTGTAAAGCCATCAATTCCATTAAACTTGAGATTTTCTAAGAGATTATCATGATATAAAAAAGCACTCTTGTTAGGCCACGAGAGGCCTACCGGGACCATCCAACCGCCATGTCATCCTCAGTGGAGGATGCAGATAGGAGGGGCGTGGGGTCAGCACACCGCTCTCCCGGTCGTTATGATGGTATTCTTGACTGAAGCCACTACTGTTCGCTCGAGTAGCTCATCAATTGGTATCATGAGGCTGAGTGCACCCCAAAAAATGGCATCAGCGCATGGTGGCCTGGATGGTCACCCATCCAAGTGCCGACCACGCCCGACAGCGCTTAACTTCGGTGATCTCACGGGAACCGGTGAATCCACTGCGGCAAGGCCATTGCCATATTATCATGATATATACAGTAAAATACCTTGGATAAAAGATAACAACTGGTGATGTACTATTACTGAAATATTGTACTATTTGATGAATAAATGTATAAGTAGTATTATCAGTCAGGCAACACTTCTGGAATCCAAACTGTAGTACATCAAGTAAATTGCTCCACTTAAGCACTTAAGTGTGCAACTGCTATTGAGTCCATTAATTTTTTTAATATTTTGGAGAAAGATGTCACAAAGGTAATTGGACAGTAATTATTTAAATCTGTCTTGGAACCTTTCTTATGAAGTGGTTTAATAATTGCATATTTTAACCTGTCTGTAAAAATTCCCTGTACCTGAGATGCATTGCATATACCACTATTCCGAAAAGAAACTTTGAAATAAGGAAATTGTGTTCACAATACGCTAAGAACAACATACTGAATACAAGCTGCATCGAAATCTGCACACAAAGCATGGAATGCATTTTAACTATGAAGGGAAAAAGGTTTTTTTGTGATTGAGTCAGTGAAATGATTAACGGAAGACTTTTAAGAAATAGAACAATCTGTCAGCTTCCTGTATGTCCTACTAACAACAGTGAGGAAAGTAAAATGAGGCAGAAAGAAGCATGAAAAGACTACTAAGCTGGTGATCCCAATTTAAACTAAAGTATGTGATGCTTTAAATATGACTCCCAAATAACC
Source organism: Schistocerca gregaria (assembly GCF_023897955.1). Lineage (NCBI taxonomy): Eukaryota > Metazoa > Arthropoda > Insecta > Orthoptera > Acrididae > Schistocerca > Schistocerca gregaria. The sequence continues at coordinate 945,686,904 of NC_064920.1, forward strand.
AGTCATGAGTTCCTGTCTAATAGGCTCAATGATATTAATGTACCATTAACTGATGAAGTAAAAGATATGTCAGCGTTACACATTTCCGAACGGTGGTTTAACCCAGAATTAATTCAGAATATGAAAATAAATAGATTCATTTTGTCTTCCTACTACTGCAGGAAAAACAGCAAACAGTTTGGGGTGGTAATTTACATAAAGGTAAATATATATCTTACTACCCTGCCTAACTTCCTGTTGTTGTGATCTCCAGTCCGAAGACCAGTTTGATGCAACTGTCCATGCAACTCTATCTTGTGCAAGCCTCTTCATCTCCAAATAACTGCTGCAACCTATATCATTCTGAATCTTTTTAGTGTATTTATCTCTTGGTCATCCTCTATGATTTTCACCACCTACACTTCCCTCCAGTACTAAATTGGTGATCCCTTGATATCTTAGATAGTGTCCTATCAACCAATTCTCCCTTTGGACTGGTTGTGCCACAAATTCCTTGTCTCCCCAGTTCTATTTAGTACCTCCTCATTAGCTATGTGATTGCTCCATCTAATCTTCAGCATTCTTCTGTTGCACCACATTTCGAAAGCTACTGTTCTCTTGTTGCCTAAACTGTTCAGTGTCCACATTTCACTTCCATATATAGCTACACTGCAGACAAATACCTTCAGGAAAGACTTCATAACACACAAACCTATGTTCAATGTTAAAAAATTTCTCGTCTTCAGAAATGCTCTTCTTGCCATTACCAGTCTACATTTTATATCCTCTCTACTTCAGCCATCACCAGTTACTGTGCTGCCCAAATAGGAAAACTCATCTACTACTTTAAGTGTCTTGTTTTCTAATCTAATTCCACTAGCATCACCTGACTTCATTTGAATGCATTCCATTAGCCTCGTTTTGATCTATTTGATGTTCATCTTATATCTTCCCTTCAAGACACTGTCAATTTCATTCAACTGCTCTTCCAACCAGTGGCAGGTACATACGAGGGGCATGTGCCAGCCCCCCCCCCCCCCCCTGCAGGGCCACCTAATTTGCCCCCCTCCCCCCACCCCACCCTCCAAACCAGGCCACAAGCTATTCATTTGTTTCTTTTGTCAGTCGATTCAACTGAATCGAGTTATCAAGTAGTTGTACTTTCCTAAGTAGCACATGCATCCGCATCATCATATTTTATACGTTTGTCTGGCCAATAGATAGACAACACATACCTACGAGAAAAGTCGCGGCCATTCTAGTGATCTCGATACGTTATTCTGTCTGGCGCTTGTTTGAGAAAAGCCTTGAATATTCTACTGTTTTCTTGTACAGAGAATCTTCGATATGTAGCATTATAAATATGGACTATTTGCCGAATAGGCGAGGAGTTAGACGTGGAGACAAGTGTTCCTCATCTTACAGGAAGTCAAAGACACATGGAAAACGGTGACCATAAAGAACTGTTTTTATTCCAGCACTCGACCATGTTACGACTGATATGAGACAACATTTTTCTAAGAAAATATTTATCATTTAAAATTCAACATACTTTTACCCTCACAACTACTGAATCATCATGGTAATGATCTGGCACATAAATTGAGTCAGTGCTTAACTGAACTATCATTCTTTGAAGAAGACTCACTCTTTGGGATTAAAAAGAGACTAATGGGAGAGATTCTTCGATACAAGCAAACGAGCATAAATGCCCTTAATTATCATGATTTTGTTATGCAAACGTTGTCTATTTGTCCTAGATCTGACTATCTTACGTAAAAATACATGGCTGAGGTCAACAGTGAAGGATGATTGACTTAATGGCTCAGCTCTGTTGAACACTAACCTGACACTGATTGTCCTATTGACGATGTAATTAACCAATTTGCCAGGAAGAATAGGCACACAGAATTCATCATTTAAGGAAGAGAACCACAACTGTAACTTTTTTATATCAGAAGATGGCATTGTCTTGTATATGTGTATAATCAGTTTAAACAAAACTTTCTTAAACTTTGCATATGACTTGATTATTTTTTATTACGGTAAAAGCTCAACATATGTTTACTGCCCCCTCCTAGTCTTTTTTTTTTTTTGTGTATCCGCCACTGCTTCCAACTCCTTTGCTGTCTCAGCAGAATTACAATATCATCGGCAAAACTCAAAGTTTTTATTTCTTCTCACTGAACTTCAATTCCTATTCCAAATTTTTCGTTGGTTTCCTTTACTGCTTCTACAATATGCAGATTGAATAACATTGGAAATAGGCTACAACTCTGCCTCACTCCCTTCTCAACTACTGCTTCCCTTCCATGCTCCTCCACTCTTACAACTGCACTCTGGTTTCTGTACAAGTTGTAAATAGCCTTTCACTCTCTGTATTTTACCAGTGCTACATTCAGAATATATAAGAGAGTATTCAAGTCAACATTGTCACAAGCTTTCTCTAAGCCACAAATGATATAAACGTGGGTTTGCCTTTTCTTAATCTATCTTCTGAGACAAGTCATCGAGTCAGTATTACCTCACATTTTCCTAAATTTCTCTGGAATCCAAAGTGGTCTTCCCTGAGATCTGCTTCTACCAGTTTTTCCATTCTTCTGTATAGAATCTGTGCTAGTATTTTGCAGCCAACTGATTTTTCAGCAATTTTCCCAACTGTCAGCAACTGCTTTCTTTGGAATTGGAATTATTACATTATTCTAGAAGTCTGTGGGTATTTCACCTGTCTCATAAATGTTTCACACCAGATGGAAGAGTTTTGTCACAGCTGGCTCTCCCAAGGCTATCAGTAGTTTCCACGGCATACCATCTATTCCTGGGGCCTTGTTTTGTGGTCAACCCTTCAGAGCAGTATCTTATCTCCCATCTCATCTTCATCTACCTACACTTTCCTTTCTACAATATTTCTTTCAAGTTCATCTCCCTTGTACAGACTCTATATAATCCTTCCACTTTTCAGCTTTCCCTCCTTTGCTTACGACTGGCTTACCACCTGAGTGAGCTCTTGATATACTTAGAGCTGTTTCTCTTTTCCCCTAAGGCCCATTTAATTTTCCTGTAGACCATATCTATCTTTCCCCTAGTGAAATATGCTTCTAAATTCTTAGATTTGTCCTCTACCCATTCCTGCTTGGCAATTTTGCCCTTCCTGTCAAGCTCATTTTTGTAAACATTTGTATTCCTTTTTGCCTTTAATTATGTCTGCTTGTGTCTGTGTATGTGCGGATGGATATGTGTGTGTGTGTGTGTGCGCGCGAGTGTACACCTGTCCTTTTTTTCCCCTAAGGGAAGTCTTTCCGCTCCCGGGATTGGAATGACTCCTTACCCTCTCCCTTAAAACCCACATCCTTTCATTTTTCCCTCTCCCTCCCTCTTTCCTGACGAAGCAACTGCCAGTTGCGAAAGCTCGTAATTCTGTGTGTGTGTTTGTGTGTTTTGTTCATGTGCCTGTCTGCCGGCGCTTTCCCGCTTGGTAAGTCTTGGAATCTTTGTTTTTAATATATATATATATATATATTTTTTGCAAACGGAGGCTGCTTCGTCAGGATAGAGGGAAGGAAAAGGAAAGATGAAAGGATGTGGGTTTTAAGGGAGAGGGTAAGGAGTCATTCCAATCCCGGGAGCGGAAAGACTTACCTTAGGGGGAAAAAAGGATAGGTACATACTCGCGCACGCGCACACACACACACACACACACACACACACACACACACACACACACACACACACACACACACACACACACACACATATCCATCCATACATACACAGACACAAGCAGACATATTTCTGCTGTGCGCGCGAGTATGTACCTATCCTTTTTTCCCCCTAAGGTAAGTCTTTCTGCTCCCGGGATTGAAATGACTCCTTACCCTCTACTTTAAAACCCACATCCTTTCATCTTTCCTTTTCCTTCCCTCTTTCCTGACGAAGCAGCCGCCGGTTGCGAAAGCTCGAAATTCTGTGTGTGTGTTTGTGTGTTTTATTCATTGTGCCTATCTACCGGCGCTTTCCCGCTTGGTAAGTCTTGGAATCTTTGTTTTTAATGTATTTTTCCCATGTGGAAGTTTCTTTCTATTATATATATACAGGGTGTTACAAAAAGGTATGGCCAAACTTCCAGGAAACATTCCTCACACACAAATACAGAAAAGATGTTATGTGGACATGTGTCCGGAAGCATTTAATTTACATGTTAGATCTCATTTTAGCTTCGTCAGTATGTACTGTACTTCCTCGATTCACCGCCACGATTTCGTACAGGATACTCTACCTGTGCTGCTAGAACATGTGCCTTTACAAGTACGACACAACATGTGGTTCATGCACGATAGAGCTACTGCACATTTCAGTCGAAGTGTTCGTACGCTTCTCAACAACAGATTAGGTGACCGATGGATTGGTAGAGGCGGATCAATTCCATGGCCTCCATACTCTCCTGACCTCAACCCTCTTGCCTTTCATTTAGGGGACATTTGAAAGCTCTTGTCTATGCAGCCCCGGTACCAAATGTAGAGACTCTTCGTACTCGTATTGTGGACAGCGCTCTCCAGGGCTGCATCAGCGCATCAGGGATTCCATGCGACGGAGGGTGGATGAGAATGTATCCTCGCTAACGGAGGACATTTTGAACATTTCCTGTAACAAAGTGTTTGAAGTCACGCTGGTACGTTCTGTTGTTGTGTGTTTCCATTCCATGATTAATGTGATTTGAAGAGAAGTAATAAAATGAGCTGTAACATGGAAAGTAAGCGTTTCCGGGCACATGTCCACATAACATATTTTCTTTCTGTGTGTGTGAGGTATGTTTCCTGAAAGTTTGGCCGTACCTTTTTGTAACACCCTGTATATACAAAGATGCTGTAATTCACCAAATGAGAAAGTGCTGCTATGTTGATACTCACAATAAAAAACACACATACAAATATTCAAGCTTTCGCAACCCAAGGTTGCTTCATCAGAAAGAGGGAAGGAGAGAGAAAGACAAAAGGATGTGGATTTTAAGGGAGAGGGTAAGGAGTCATTCCAATCCCAGGAATGCAAAGACTTAACCTAGGGGGGGAAAAGGACAGGTATACACTCGCACACACATACATATCCATCCGCACATAAACAGACACAGGCATCCATATACAGAGATGCTGTAACTTACCAAACGAAAGCGTTGGTTTGTTGATAGAGACAATAAAAGACACACAAACACACACACGCAAATTCCAAGCTTTCGCAACCCAAGATTGCTTCATAAAGAAAGAAGGAGAGGGAAAGATGAAAGGATGTGGGTTTTAAGGGAGAGGGTAAAGTGTCATTCCAACCTCGGGAGTGGAAAGACTTACCTTAGGGGGTATACCTGTCCTTTTTTCCCCCTAAGGTAAGTCTTTCCGCTCCCGGGATTGGAATGACTCCTTACCCTCTCCCTTAAAACACACATCCTTTTGTCTTAAAGCTTGAAATTTGTGTGTTTGTTTGTGTGTTCTTCTGGAAAGGGAGGCAGTATCTTTCATTTCTAAATTGCTCATCCTGAAAATGATACCTGGGTACACCGTAGCCTGCAATCTTTGGATATAATGGCAACATTATTTATGATTCTATTATACTGTATTCATTATCATGGAGACGGATGGTGTATCTTTTTCTTCAAGAAAGAAGAGATGAATATCACTATGTTAAAATATCAATCATTTTAGACTGTTATAGTGGTAATCGTAGCAAGATACTGTGGAGGTGCAGACTTAGATGCGTGAATTGCTGCATATGTCAATATCATCAATATCAGTTGCACCAGCATACATAGGGTATACCCATATGCAGCAGTAGCAGTTGGTACCTGCTGGCTGTCTACTCTTCTAGCTGATGAAGTGTTACTCTGTCATGGGCAGTTTCTGACTTTTATTACAGGAGGTAAAAGAATGAACTCTATGGTATTCATCAGAGCCTTCCGTAACTTGTTACCATGCAACTGGACCAAGGCACAGAAAATCAGGTTCATTGTGGGGACACACAAGGTGATATTTTTGCTATGGGCAACCAAGATGGCTGAGTTTGAGCGTACCTTCTTGGACAAATTCTGGCCCATAGCAGTTCAAGAGAGGCTACAGCAAGAGGTATTTACCCTAGCAACATTAAATAGTAACCTTTGGGGACTACAGAAGTATTTTGAAAAAGACCTGCACAAAACAAGGTACTGGACAAATGTAGTCTCTCATGTGGATGTTGTAAAAATACTCAAAAGTCACTTATCAGGACATATAAAAAAAAAGTCACAATACTTAGAATTATGTAGAATACTTTTCATCCATTCTGGATCTGACTAACCTGATTTATGAAGAGAGGCAGTTGCAACCCCAAAACAATAATGTGCAAAGTGAACCTCCACGAAATAGTGATCTGCAAGTAGCAACAGCAAAAGCAACCAACATGGTGGGCACCCGTATCACCTGCGTTGTAATAATCCTACACGATGTAGCTATGCTAACTGTGGAAACCAAGGACACAGATGAGGTTTTGAATGAAAGCACAACCCTAATTACAATGGACGAGTGTATATTGAACAGAGGGGTTTTGGACAACAGATTCAAAATGTATCCCAGGTGGGCAGTAATAACCAGTATAATAATTGGCAAGGGCCAACATCTACATCTACACGATTGCTCTGTTATTCACTATAAAGTGCCTGGCAAAGGGTTCAATGAACCACACTCTCAAATGGTATACGGAAAAAACAAGCACTTAAATTTTTCTGTGCAAGCCCTGATTTCTCTTATTTTATCATGTTGATCATTTCTCCCTATGTAGGAGAATGCCAACAGAGTGTTTTTGCAATCGGAGGAGAAAACTGGTGACTGAAATTTCATGAGAAGATACTGTCACAACGAAAAACTGTCAATGTTTGCCCAGGATTATTTGTTGATAAAAGGTCAAGTACGCTTTCGCAACCATTCATGCTTAGTGTGGGCTTATTAACTAATTGTTTAAAATAATTTTCTGAGAAAGCATTCAGTAAAATTTTGGATGACGGCTTTAAAAGTATAATTTTTCCAGCATATCAAGGGTATATTAAAGTCACCACCAACTATAACTGTATGAGTGGGGTACTTATTTGAAATGAGACTCAAGTTTTCTTTGAACTGTTCAGCAACTATATCTTCCAAGTCAGGGGGTCGGTAAAATGATCGAATTAACAGTTTAGTCTGATTGTCAGGTATAACCTCTACACATACTATTTCACATGAACTACCTACTTCAATTTCGCTACAAGGCAAACTACCTCTGACAGTAATAAATGCTCCACCACCAACTGAACACTGTTAGATCATTTGAAAAAATATCAGCTGAACTTATTTCCAACTTTAGCTAGCTTTCTGTACCAGTAGCTATTTGTGTTTCACTGATTTCTGTAAGGGCTTGGATCTCTGGTTCTTTCCCAACACAGCTATGACAATTTATGTTTCTACAATTACCTTATCTTGCTGTGTTTTACCTGCCCACTTTTAGGTGGACATCCCTTCTGTGGTTCCCTGAGACCCTCTAACAAAAACTGCCCAGTCCCTTCCACACATCCCCCACTACCCGTGTACCTGTCTCCTGTGTGTAGTGGACTCCTGACCTATTAAGCGGAACCCGGAAACCCACCACTCGATGGCGCAAGTCAAGGAACCTGCAGCCTACACAGTCACAGAATCGCCTGAGCTTCTGATTCAGACCCTCCACAACTGCTGGTAGATGGCCAGGCAGTACTCCTCCTGGTAACCACAACCAGTGAAACAACAATTATGTACTGGGTGGAGGTCAAGTTCAAAGAGAAGGACTTGTGTCAGGAAAATGTGGATAAGTTGGAAGAGAACAGAAGGGAGCCTTTACAAGCCTTAATAAATGTCAGTATAACTGATTTAGATGTGCTTCTTGGACTGGATACAGGAGCATGAACAAACATAATCGCACAAGGTATATTTAACAAGTTACAAAAGCAAACACACATACAAACCTTTCCTGTGCAGAGCTGTTGAATCTTGACACAGTAATGAGCAAATCCAAATGGGTGAAATTTTAAATATTAATACCCATTGCTATGAAAATATTTTCTTTAAAATGTATTTTTCTAGTGGTGGCAAAACTTGTAGTTAAGTGTCCTATTGATGTGGATACCTTCCAAGTGTACGTGGTTCAAATTGACATAGGACAGGAAAAATGTTTCCTTACAAGTAATGAACAAAGGTTATCAGTTGACTTAATCAGAATCCATACAATAGAAAACAAACCTTTGCCAAATATAGACATTAGAGTACAATTGTCTTATCCAGATGTATTGTTCCATGAAGCGCAAAAAGATGTACAGCTACATGGAAGAACGATGCATCTAGCACTAGTACAAGCAAAGGTAAGTCAATGAGTTTGTTTGTCAGAAAATCAAAAAGAGGAGTTACAGGAATCATTTTGGCATTAGACAAAATTTTAGCTCCAGCACTGCTTAATAATGTCACTGTCTACATGGATGACTTGCTAATAGTAACGCCTTCCTGGGAACAGTATCTGTGACTTTGGAACAAGTCCTACACAGATTCTCAGAATATGATGTTACAACAAATTTAAAGACATCTGAATTTGGGAAGGAAAAGGTGAAATTCACCATAAGGAATTTTGCCAGATCAAGGAAATTGGATCTGATCAGACATTTTCCCCTGACTCAGAACAAAAAACAACTCCAAGCTTATTTGACCTTAGTGTCTTTCTTTAGAACATTTATTCCTAACCAGATGCTGAACAGAGATGCCCTGTTAAACTTGTTAAGGAAGAATAAGCCATGGATATGGACTAATCAATGTAACTGACTTAGAAAACATAAAAGAAGCTCAGCACTGATCCATCCTTGCAGGGTCTGGAGGCATGCCTATTCCAAATCACCGAGATGAATGGACAACAAACACTGAAGATAATTACTTTTGCAAGCAAAACTCTTACTGAATGTGAGCTATCATATGCAGTAACATGAGATAAAAGTCTCTCTATAGTGAGGGCTTTTAAGATATTTGAATATTATTTGAGGGGAAAACACACCAAAGCATGTTGTTACCACCAAGCACTTTCTTCTCTCTTCATGTGCAAACTGCTGCACAGAAGAATAGCCAGACGGTGTCTTTATCTGCAGGAATTCAGTTTCAAGGTAATGTATATCCAAGGTGAACAAGCGTAGTTGCTGATACCTGAACAAGCGTAGTTGCTGATACCTTTTGAGGCTACCCCAAATGTTGAATGAATTTTTAGAACTCAGCTCACCAAGCAGAATTCTGAAATCCACACCCTACTTACTCAAGACAAAACACACAAACAGGTGTACACTCACACACACACACACACACACACACACACACACACACACACACACATATCCATCCACACATACACCAATGGTGTTAGGTGTATGTGCGGATGGATATGTGTGTGTGTGTGTGTGTGTGTGTGTGTGTGTGTGTGTGTGTGTGTGTGTGTGTGTGTGCGCGCGAGTGTACACCTGTCCTTTTTTTTCCCTCTAAGGGAAGTCTTTCCGCTCCCGGGATTGGAATGACTCCTTACCCTCTCCCTTAAAACCCACATCCTTTCGTCTTTCCCTCTCCTTCCTGAAGAAGCAACCATCGGTTGCGAAAGCTAGTAATTCTGTGTGTGTGTTTGTGTGTTTTGTTCATTGTGCCTGTCTGCCGGCGCTTTCCTGCTTGGTAAGTCTTGAAATCATTGTTTTTAATATATTTTTACCTTGTGGAGAAATTGAAGTAGATTTTACTGTGTACTAGCATTGGTAGAGGTTATACTTCACAATCGTTAATAATTGTTTACTTTTACCAATCCCCCAATTCTGGTGATACAGTTTCTAAACAGTTCAAAGAGAACTTGAGTCTAATTTCAAATGGATACTTTGCTTGTACATTATAATTGGTGGTGACCCTCAATATGTTGGCAAAAATACATGTTAAATGTTGGATGCAAGCATAAAACACCATCCGAAAGGAATGTGTTCCCAGAAAATTATTTTGAAAAATTAGTTCTGTAGCCCACTCAAAGTGCAAATGGTTGTGGAAACATACTTGACTGCTTAGAACAAATAATCCTGAGCAAGGAGGGAGCATCAAGACAGATACAGGGATTAGTGACCAAAGGGTGTTGTACCAAGCCTGAATAACGTAACATCTAAACCCACCAAAATAAATGCAAATTACATCCATTTAAAAAAGCATATAAAATTTCACCCGATGCCTTCCTAAGACAACATCTTTACTCATTCCCATCTGAATATGTATGTGTAAACCAAATGTGGTTGAAATTCAAAGAAATAGTGTCAATGACTATTTGAGAGACATAACCAAATAAATTAATAAGAGATGGTACTGATACCCTCATGGTACACTAAACAGGTCAGAACAGTGTTGCAGAAGAATTTAAAACTCCAAATGACACAAAATCCTTGTGAAGTTTTACAGACGCTCAAAATGTAGAATGGACATTAATGCAAGATGCTTGTAATGCTTTCCACAGTGAAACTCTTGTCTCGAAATCTGGCAAAACTTCCAAAGAGATTCTGGTCACATGCAAAGTACATTGGCAGAGAGACACAATCAATACTTCACCTACATGATAACAATGGTGATGTTACTGATAACAGTGCCACTAAAGCAGAGTTACTAAAAACATTTTCCCAAAATTCTTTCATCAAAGAAAATGAAATAAACATTCCAGAATTTGAAACACGAACAACTGTCAATATGAGTAACTTAGAAGCAGACATCCTCAGTGTAGCAAATCAGCTTAAATCACTTAATAAAGGCAAGGCCTCCAGTCCTGATTGTATATCAGAGAGGTTCCTCTCAGATTATGCTGATACAACAGCTCCATATTTAGCAATCATATATAATCGATTGCTTGCATCCTCCACTGAGGACGACTCGGCGGTCAGATGGTCCGGTAGGCCACGCATGGCCTGACGACAGAGTGCTTGTTGAAAAATCCATACCTAAGGAACGGAAAGTTGTACAAGTCACATGAATACCCAAGAAAGGAAATAGGAGTAATCTTCTAAATTACAGACCCATACTGCTAATGTCAGTTTGCGGTAGGATTTTGGAACACATACTGTATTCAAACATTAAGTTATCTTGAAGAAAACAATTATTGACAAACAGTAATCATGGATTCAGAAAATGTCATCCTTGTGAAACACGACTCGCTTTTAGTCTAATGACATAATGAGTGCTACTGACAGGGAATGTCAAATTGATTGCATATTTTTATATTTCCAGAAGACTTTTAACACCATACCTCACACACAACTTCTAATCAAATTGAGTGCCTTTGGAGTACCATTAAGATGTGTGAGAGGGTTTGTGATTTCCTGTCAGAGAGGTCACAGTTCATAGTAACTGATGGAAAGTCATTGAGTTAAACAGAAGTAATATCTGGCATTCCCTAAGAAAGTGTTGAAGGTCCTCTGCTGTTTCTGATGTACATAAACAATTTAGGAGTCAGTCTGAGAAACACTATGAACAGCATAGTGGACACATCGTCATAGCCGAGATAGACACAAAGTGAACACTCACCACAATAATACAAGTTTATTTGCCAACTAGGTCTGAAGATGAAAAATACATCAAAAAATGTATGATAAGATAAAACAAATTATTCAGACAGGTAAGGGAGAGATTGCAGAAGATGTACTGCAGACCGACAGTAGAGGAAAAGGTCGATAAGGAAAAATAATAGGTGAATGTGAACAGAGGGAAAGGAATGAAAAGGGAAACTGCCTCGTAGAATTCTACAGGGAGAATTATTTAATCATCACTAGCTCTGACATACCAGGAAGAGTCCTGGAGATAGTGGAAGTCTTTAGATTGATTATATAATTGTAAGACAGAGATTTCAGAACCAGAATTTAAGCTGTAAGTCATTCCTATAGGGAGATGTTAACTCTGACAACAATTTATTATGAACTGCCACATGACAAAATTAGAAAACAAGTGTGAGAGTAAATTTTTTTAAGTTCAGGCAGCCACTATCAAGCTGAAGTGTTGCCAGCTACCAGGTGTAAACATTTAAAGACCGTTACTAGGTCAGGAGGACAGCCACTTTTACTAGGTCAGGAAGATACTCTTAAGGGGGACAGGACATCAAACAGACTGACTTGGAGCAGGAGAGGCACCACAGGACTTTTAATTTATACTGTCTATAGTTTTACAAATAAATTCATAAAACTTTGTCAGCATGACCAGGAAGGATTCAGGATTCACACTCATAGCAGTGGAAGTTCAAAAACATAACAAAATATTTTTTTTTACTTGCGAAATTTCATCATTTTTTTCACTTTCACTGGCTGCATTTGTTATGTTTTTGAACTTCCACTGCTGTTTGTGCACATCCTGAATCTTTCCCGGTCATGCTGACAAAGTTTTATGAATTCATTTGTAAAAGAATAGACAGTGGAAATTAAAATGTCCTGTGGTACCTCTCCTGCTCCAAGTTGGCCGTCGACCCGTTTGATATCCTACACTCTCCCTCCCCCCCCCCCCCTCCCTCCCTTTCAGAGAGGCTGTGAGCAACTCAGCAGAAAATGAGAAAATGGTTAGAACAGTGCAGACTGAACAACCTTCATTATTCCCATAAAATTACATAAGAAGTAAAGACTCTGTAACAAATTCGTTAAGCAAATGGAGTGGAACTGAGGACTGCTGACAGCTCGGGAAGAAGAGAATCAATTTGGTCATTGTGAAAGATGTCACAGAGAAGAGCCTTGCCTCAGCAATATAAATACCCCATCCCAACTAGCTTTAGGCTCTTGATCAGTAGGATCAATGGTGTTTGTGTCATTTGCACTTTATTTTCTAGTTATAGTAGCAGAACATCTTTTGTGTGAAATTGTTCTAGTGTTGGTCTTGCACTTGCTGCCATATGAGACAATCAGCAATCCAAAGCCACAGTTGATGGAGTCCAACATTCAATACTGATGTCAGCACAACAGTCAGCACTGATGGGTAGTCTGAGGGGCTACAAACATGATTCCAGTCCAGTGGGTGGCAAAACCACAGCATGAGGGTGTCATCAACTTTCACTCCACACTGATGCAGTGTCCTTGGCAACCGTCAATCTGCTACTGGATTCAACAGATTCTTCTCTGGATACCCACCAGTCAATGCCGAAGAAGCAGCAATGACTTGTATTTTCAGTGATAAATGGAGTAATTTGGAATAATGTTTCATTACATCTAACGATGCCACAGAAATTCTCAGTCTGCATATTGATGAATTATTAGTGGTTTCTAGCCAGGCAGATGGCATTCAGAAGTGCTCCATCCCAGTGTCTGTACGATTTTGGTGCCATCCAATTATTCTGTACACCGATATCAGCAACAATCATAGAGTGTGAGTCACAGAGAAGACCCCGTTATTTATTCTCAAAATAAAAATTGAAGCAACCTTGTGTAGATTGAGAGAACTGGCAGATTTACTGCAGTTCAAGGATAACAGTCGACAAGAATACCTTTTTCTGACACAGCAAAATCTGCACCTTAATGGGACATAGTTATGTGTTTGTATTAGCAACATATACTACTTGCAGAAAATACAGTCACATGACAGACAATTGTTCCGAGTGTCACTGGTTAATTATTAGGTGTAAAAAATTAAATTTAATTGTTTTATTTTTGCAACTGATGCTATTGAGTTATTATTGGAAGTAATACTAGTTAATTCATTCAAGAGCGAAGATAAACTGCATAAACATGACACAAACATGGCCAGTTAGTACTAATGAGGTAATAAGCACTCTTACAGAGCAGGTTTCTAAATTGTAGGTGGATAATGAACAGCAGTAAACACTTAATGATCAGCTAATGCAACAAGAACAATCTTTATTGGCAGAACAACAGACTGAACCAGCTTTTTGAGAGACTAAAACAGTAGTAACTGCTTCTTCGTCATTCACTGATGCTTCAGCCACAAGTCTAAGAACTCTCTTCTCTGGGAAAGTAACAGAGGATGTTGCCGTGTTAAGTGGCTCGTCAGATGAAACATGCTTGAGGATGGCCAAGTTACGCATAACAGGCAAGGTAGAAACCCATAACCCATATCCTGAAGTGCTTAATAAAGTATTGACATTCAGTGAGCCAGGAGAGGGTTTGCATCAGAGGCACAAAAAACAGAACAGTACATGGTTTTTTTAGGAATAAACTCAATAGTTTAACACAGAAAGCAAATGAAACAATGGAATAATTTTCTGTCAGAAAAAATAAAATTAATGCACAGACTTATGTTGTTGTTGTTGTGGTCTTCAGTCCTGGGACTGGTTTGATGCAGCTCTCCATGCTACTCTATCCTGTGCAAGCTTCTTCATCTCCCAGTACCTACTGCAGCCTACATCCTTCTGAATGTGCTTAGCGTATTCATCTCTTGGTCTCCTTCTACGATTTTTACCCTTCACGCTGCCCTCCATCCCTCGATGTCTCAGAACATGTCCTACCAACCGATCCCTTCTTCTAGTCAAGTTGTGCCACAAGCTCCTCTTCTTCCCAGTTCTATTGATGTGGAGAAATGTGTAAAAAATTGCATTCCATGGGATCAATGAATAGATTTGATTCACCAAAAAATACAACTTCAGAGATTACGAGAATCAGGAAAATGTTTTGAAATGACAGGAACTGAAATGTTATGACTGTTTAACAGACTTATGAGCTTTCACATAAACCAGATGCAGATAGTCTTGCTCAAAGAAGCAGATAATAGAGCATTAGATGTGCTCCTCAGAGGGATCAGTCCAGATTTTTCATGACAGGTGCAAATGGAAAATTATGAGGATTTAGCCACAGCACTTCGAGTTGCTACACATTCACAAGAAGCAGATACTGCAACTAGAATGTGTCCTGAAAGGGAGATATTCAGATCTGATAAAGAATTTCACTGTTGTGGTCAGTGGGGGGATTTAAAGACATGGGGGTAGGAGAGCTACTGACAGACACGTTGCATAGATTGTGGTGGATAACACATGGGATGTGGAGAAATGTGTAAAAAATTGCATTCCATGTGCACAATGAATAGATTTGATTCACCAAAAAATACAATTTCAGAGATTACGAGAATCAGAAAAACGTTTTGAAATGACAGGAACTGAAATGTTATGACTATTTAACAGGAATTTAGTGGATAATAAGTATTTACTGATTATGAATGACCTTTTTCAATGTACGTTGTAATGATAGCAATGTCAAGTCAGAATGCGAGCACTACGCTCAAGCCATGGTTAACACGTGGTTACTTAAATCTGATGTACCAGAAACTATAGTCACAGATCAATGAACTAATTCTGTGTCTGATCTGATAAAACAGGTATGTCATCTATTATAAGAATAAAGAAACTGCAGACTAGTCCCTTCCATCCATAAGCCAATTGTCACAGGTACAGAACGAGTCCACCATACCATAGTGAAGATGTTGAGTAAGTATGTGAATAGTCAATAGACTGAAAAGTTTATTTAGACTTTGTGGTGAGTGCATACAATTAGAAAATCCACAGGCACATGTTTCTTACTGTACAAAATAGTGTGTGCCGTTACCTTTTAATTTAGTGCAGCCAAAGATAAGGACACAACATAAAAATGTGAAGAAATTAAAAAAAAAAAAACCATTAAATGAAGTATGGCAACAAGTGAAGTCTGCAAACACAAAGGCACTGTCAAAAGTGGATTGGGCAGAATACGAGTATATTACCTTAGCACAGAGTAGGTCAATAGGTTCTACTTGCAAATCTGAATATCCCAAAGGGTAAAACCAAGAAATTCTTGATGATGTTTGAAGGACCATACCAGGCAGTTGAGATGATTTCCTTGCTCAATGCAAAGTTGCAGTTACCAACAAAAACATTGGCTGTATATGTTAGTTGAGCTTTTTTTCACCTCCCTGCTACAACTACAGGCACTGTGATAAGTATGGGAACTTGACCAACATTGTATTGATCAGAGAAACATTTTAGCATGTTACCTAAGCAAGATCCAACCTTCTTAAATAACACTTTAGATCCAGCATAACAAGAAGCAAGGTAGAAAAGTAATGTTGAGCTGGGATAAGATTTTTTGTGACCAAAAGAACAAAAGATTCAAAGTAAATGTAAACAGTAAACCAAACAGAAAGAAAAAGATAACATTCGGAACAAATTTTATTAAAGAGGAGGGGAATGTTACATGACAAAATTAGAAAGGAAATGTGAGAGAAAAAGTTTTTTAAGATCAAACAGCTGGGCTTACTCAGTCACACACAAGTGTTGCCAGCCTCTAGCTGGGAAACATAAATATTTCAACACCATTACTGGGTCACAAAGACAGCCAACTCGACATTCTTAAGAGATACTGCAAGCAACTCAGCAGAAAATGGTTAGAACAGTGCAGATTGAACCACCTTCATTTCACCTGTAACATAACATAAGAGGCACTAGGGTGAATGTAACAACAGCTAGCAGGAGTAGCAAGAGTTTGTCTAAGAAAAGACACTGTAAGAGATCCATTTAAGCAAATGTGGTGGAACTACAGACTGCTGATAACTCAGCAAGAACAGAGTCAATTCGGTCCTTTTGAATGACACTGTAAAGCAGAGCCTTGCTTTGGCAACTTAAGTACCCCACACCCACAAGCTTTTGGCACTTAATCACTAGTATCAATGACTTTCATGTCATTCACACTTGACTGTCTCATTATGGTAGGGTAATGTCGTGTGTATGGATTGTTCTAGAGTTGGTCTTGTACGTGCTGCCCTACTAGATGATCAGTGATCCGAAGCTATGGCTGATGGAGTCCAGCATCCCATACTGATGTCAATGCAGCAGTTGACACTGAGGGCTTATCTGAGTGGCTACCAACACAGATGTGGTCCAGGGTAGAAGCTGTCCTAAACTCAGCATTGAACAGGTTTGAAGGCCCTACCATACTTGCCAGTCGACACAGAAGAAGTAGCAATGACTTGTATTTTCAGTAGCAAATGTAACAATTCTGAATATTGCTTTATTGCATCCCACGCAGGTCCTTGGCCTGCACCCCGACAAATTAGGTGTTTCTGGCCCGTCAGAAGGTAGGCTGGATTAAAATCGAAGAAATTGCAAATCTGTAGGAAATTAAGGAGGTTGGGCATAGATGAGTTGAAACAACCAAAGGTAGTTGAGAATTTCAGAGCGAGCACTGGGCAATGATTGATTGGAACAGAGAAAAGTAATGCAGCAGAAGATGAATGGGTAGCTTTGGGAGATGGAACAGTGGTGAGTGAAAGCAGTAGAGGATCAAATATGAAAAATGACAGGGTTTAGTGGAAATATGCAGGAAGCAGAAGAAACTGAACACAAACATATAAAAAGTGAGATTGACAAGAAGTCCACCATGGCTAAGCAGTAACGGCTAAAGGACAAATGTAAAGACATAGAAACAATTATCAAAAGGGGGAAATAGATACTACCTATAGGAAAATTAACAAGGCCTGTTGAGAAAAGAAAAGCAGTAGTATGAATGTTGAGAGTTCAAATGGAAAACCAGTACTAAGCAAAGGAGAGAAAGCTGAAAGGTGGAAAAAGTATATAGAGGGGTTACACACTTGAAGGTAATATTATAGAAAGGAAAGATGATGTAGATGAAGGTGATACTACAACAAAAATTTGACAGAGCACTGAGATACCTAAGTTGAAACAAGGCTGCTGTAGAAGAGTACATTCCAGATGAACTATTGCTGTGCCTGGTACAGCTAGCCATGACAAAACTACTACACCTGGCATACAATATGCGTCAGACAGGCAAAATACCATCATACTTCAAGAAGAATGTAATAAATCCCAGTCCAAAGAAAGCAGGTGCTGACAGGTGTGAATATTGCTGAACTATCAGTTTAATATGTGTAGGTTGTAAAAAACTAACATGAATTATTTACAGAAAAATGTAAAAACTGGTAGAAGTAGATCGCAGGATTCCAGAAAAAATGGGAATACGTGAGGCAATACTGACTATGACCTATCTTGCAACACAGATTAAGGAAGAGCAAACCTATGTTTACAGATTTTGTAGAACTAGAAAAATATTTTGACAATGTTGACTTAAATACACCGTTCGAAATTCTGAAAAAGAGTCGAAGATGCATGAAAGGGAAGCAATGGTTGACAATGGAATTAGACAGGGCTGTAACTTATTTCCTATTTTACTCAGGCTGTACATTGAGTAAGCAGTAAGGGAAATCAAAGAAAAATTTGGAGAAGGAATTAAAGTTTAGTGAGAAAAAATAAAAACTTTGACATTTGCCGATGACATTGTAATTCTGTCAGAGACCGTAAAGGGCTTGGAAGAGCAGCTGAAAGGAATGGACAGTGTCTTAAAAGGAGGGTACAAGGTGGAAATGAACATCAGCAAGGCAAGGGTAATGGAATGTGGCTGAATTAAATCAGATAATGCTGACGGAATTAGATTATGAAACAAGACACTAAAAGTAGTAGACAAGTTTTGCTATTTGGCCCGTAAAATAACTGATGATGGCCAAGGTAGAGAGGATATAAAACATAGACTGGCAATGGCAGGAAAAATGTTTCTGAAAAAGAGATACTTGTTAACACAGAATATAGCATTAACTGTTATGAAGTCTTTTCTGAAGGTGGAGTGTGGTCTTGTGTGGATGTGAAGCAGAGATGATGAACAGTTCAAACAAGAAGTGTAGAAACTTTCGAAATGTAATGCTACAAAAGAATGCAGAAGAATACGTGGGTAGTTCATCCACCTAATGAGGAGGTACTGAAGAGCAATGGAAAGAAAATAAATTTGAAGCATAACTTGACTACAAGAAGGGATCAGATGGTAGGCCACATTCTGAGATATCAACAAGTCATCAATTTAGTATTGGAGAGAAGTGTGTGTGTGTGTGGGGGGGGGGGGGGGGGGAGGGTTAAAAATCTCACATGGAGACCAAGAGATGAGTACAATAAGCAGATTCAGATGGATGTGGGTTGCAGTAGTTACTCAGAATAGAAGAGGCTTGCAGAGGATAGAGCAGTGTGGAAAGCTGCATCAGACCAGTCTTCTACCTGAAAACTACAACTACAACAGCTCAATTTCAAGATTTTCTTCTTAAGCCATGGGATGTGCTTCAGTGGTCAGTACTACCTTTTCTGTAGGGTGTTCATTCTTAAAGCCAGTGAAGGACTTCTTGGTTAACAATTTAGCTGCTACTATGTGTTTAGTAGAAGAATATCTGCTCATTATATCGGCACTTATGTAGTCATACACTTCCTTACTTCTCCCATGAGTATCTTTGAAGGATTCTTGCAGCACTATCTGCTTCTTACTTCTAAAATTAGAGTTTTGAATTTGTTATATACACAGGATGATATTGTCATGACATTACAAATGTTCAGAGATGATGGGAAAGAGTATATGTATCAAACTGAGGTAACGGACCTTGGTCCGAAAATGACCATGTTGAAAGTTAAAAGTGGGAATCATTCTGATACCTCTAACAGCAGAATACTTGTACCAGTACTGTTGTTACTAAGATTGAGGGTAGGAAATTTTCAGAGGTGGTAATATGGACCAGGGAAGGAAAAAATGTCTAGTAAACTGGGTTCTAAAATGTATATCTTAAGAGCTAAGAGCACTTGTTCATCTTCAATGTTGTGAAACACATCTACTTCTAGAGCTTCAGTTTCCATACTTTTTGGATGAAGTAGTATAGACCACAACAAGAAAAAAATGTCAATTAAATATAGACTCTAAAATGTATACCTTAAGAGCTATGAGCACTTGTTCATCTTCAATACTGCGAAGCACATCTATTCTACTGCTAGATCTTTGGTTTCCATACTTTTTGGACAAAGTAGTGCAGGCCACTACAAGAAAAAAATATCAGTTAAATATGGGCTCTAAAATTCTTACCTAAAGAGCTACGGGCACTTCTTCAGGAGATGTGATGTGTTTCACATTTGGGAAGATGAACAAGTGCACATAGCTCTTAAATAAGCACTTTAAGCCCTCATTTACTGGATATCTTTTCCTTGTTCTTGTTCTGTTCTTAGCAACAACAGTACTGGTACATGTAGTCCACTATCAGAGGTATCGGAAAGATATTCGCTCATAACTTTCAACCAAAACATTTCCGGACCAGGGTCCTGCACCTCAAACTGATACATTTACCTTTCTCCATTGTGTCTGATAGTTTGTAACATTATCACAGAGTCATTCTGTATATTAAACACACTAATTTCTCAAGACTGCATCTGACTATAAACTAATTCAACATGATGTATAATCTGTGTTTATAGTCTATTTTTTGAAGAATGCTTCTTGACAATGGACACACATTGGGGTGATCTTTAGAAGATTGTTGGAATAGTCAGAATATTATGTCAGAGAAAAATATTCTTTTGTTTCATGTAATACTTGGTGCATTTCCATCTGCTACATTAAGTTGACATGCATAATAGTGAATGAAGCATGCATTACTCTAATCTGCTTTTGTTATTTCTTAAGCTCCTGCATTTTTGTCTGTCATGACATTTTCACTATCAAATTCCCAGCTGTCACTTTTTGTCCGTTTTACTGAAGGATTATATTCATTTGTTCTAAAAAATGTTTGCATATGTCACCTGCAGCTTGAGTTTCTGAATAAAGGATCCGCAAAAACACTCAAATATTTCTCCAGTCAATACATATTGTGGAACAAGGATCATTTGAGTGTGTTCCAAAATATTTGTTGTGTCATCAGCCAGAAGAGATACACAGAAAGCTTTTCTAATTTCTGTCCTTATCTCCTCATTGTATATTTGTAGCAGATTCTCTAAAGCCCCTGGATTTACTGAATCATCTTTTTTATCATGTTCATGTAAGGGAGTTTCAAACACTATCTTGTTGACAGCTGACTTGTTGAGAATTGTAGTTGCAGTACAGCTGTAATGTTTGTAATTTAATTACCAACCACTCATACGTCTGGTTTTAAAAAGTTTGTTTAACTCAAACCATTACCGGTTTATTATTTATTACAAGGCCATCTTTAGATGGATCTTACAGATTTTCTTGCTTCCCACCAAAAAAGAAAGGTAAGCTGTAATAGCCACCTGAAGATGGACTTGAAATAAATCTGAAACCAGTAATGGTTCAAGGTAAATACTGTTAACTTTTTAAACAAATCATGTGACTGATTGATGGTTATATTACAAACCTTATAAGGGAATTTTAAAGATTCCACAAAATACAATGCAGTCTGCTATTGTGAACAAATTTCAAGTTCTTTTTAATCTCTATACAATGTTATTTGGCTGAAAGCTTCACAAAATTTCTCCCTTAATACTTATGGTTCTTAAGTGACAGGGAAACTACATTATCAACATGCTTCTTTGACTTCCAATACTTTTCAGTTCTTCCTTTAATTTGATTGATATTCCTAAAAACATCTTTTGTCCATGTTATGTCACCTTAAAAAAAGCATACATGGAAAGGAAAATAATGTATTTTTTTATTTCACAGCTGCAAATCCAACTTTGGTACTAGTTAGAAATGAAGCTACTAATAAATTTTTTGTGGTTGTTTATGCCTGGCTCAAGTATTAGAATATCTTATGCTGAATGACCTCATTTCTTAACTGTAATTTAGCCATGGACTCAGCTGGGAAAACTTAGGCTGTGAAGTCACACAATGTATTTCTTGTGGATGCACGACTATGCTTAAGTTTATGCAAAAAACAAAAACAGAGTAGCCTCATCCTCACATAATTCCACTGTAAACAACCTAAGAATGTCATGTTTCATACCCAGAAAATTAAACATTCTGCTTTATTAATGTCCTTGTGTTATACACTGGTGTTACAGTACAGGTAATGTAGGTACAGACAGAATAATTATATGAAAATACCATAACTGGATTGTTTAGATTAGATTAGATTTACTTTCATTCCAATTGATCCGTAGTGAGGAGGTCCTCCAGGATGCAGAACATGTCAGAAAACAACAATTCATGACAAATATTTACAACTAAAACAAATAAGCTAATGTACCATTCCACAGGTCCCAAGTGGAATGATCGTCATTTTTTAATGATAAGGAAAACAGTTATATCATATGAATGCATAGGAGTAACAAGCTGGAGTATGCAGATAATATCAGCTGTGAATGCAGCAAATGATAGGCTTTGATTCACATGTAGGGAATTACTAAATTAAATTTTGTCTCAATATGTGATAAATTCTGAAACACTTTATCTTCCAAAAATGTGTATTTCATATCGGGATGAATTAAAGCACATACAATTAGAAGTGTGTCCTGTTTAATTGGCAAACAGTTTGAAAAGAAGTCTAATGAAGCTTAACTGGTAGGCACCTGGTAGATGCTGAATATCTCACAAAAACTGCTAGAAGATTAAAAGAACTGAATGACAGTGTGGAAACTGTGAGTATTTTTAGTAACATAAAGAAAGATCGCACAAGGATCATGTGAATAAAATAGAGCAAATAACAGCTCACATGAGGTATACAAGCAATAATTAGGGAACACACTCTAGCCAAGAGTGAGACAGGAAGAAACCGAATACATGACATAAAAGAAAGATCTCATGTCTTTCCTGCACTAATGATGAGCACAATGCCACTTTCACTCAAGATCGGTACACTGCTGCTTTCTCATGGGTTTTTGGCACAATATTTCTCCTAAGGTTATATTGTCACAGAATAAAGAAATATGTTGCAAGAATTGTTCCTGGTGTTTAATCCTCGAGTATCTCACAGAGACCTATTTAAAGAGCTTGTTATTTTGATAACTATTTCATGATTTTCCTTTTCTCAAAAATAGTACAAATCAATTAATAACACTAGAACTAAATATACTGAGGGCCAAAGAAACTGGTAATAGGCTTGTGTATTCAAATACAGAGATACATAAACAGACAGAATAAGGCACTGTGGTCGACAATGCCTATCTAAGATAACAAGTATCTGGTGCAGTTGTTAGATCGGTTACTGCTGCTGCAATGACAGGTCATGAAGATTTAAGTGAGTTTGAACGTGGTGGTATAGTCGGTGCATGGGTGATAGCACACAGCATCTCCAAGCTAGTGATGAAATGGGGATTTTTCCGTACAACCTTTCCACCATGAATATTCGGAATCTGGTAAAATGTCAAATCTGGTAAAATGTCAAATCTCTTAAATGGCAAAATATGGCTCTTACAGATTTTCTTGCTTTCCACCAAAAAAGAAAGGTAAGCTAATAGCCATCTGAAGATGGACTTGTAATAAATCTGGAACCAGTAATGGTTCAAGGTGAACCTTTTAAACAATACATGTGACTGATTGATGGTTGAAGTGATCACTGTAGCAAGCAGAAATCTACTAGTACCAGTATTCCACTGCTGGCCCCTGCTTTGACCAGAAACAAGATGGAATCTTCCTACACGGCGGTTAGGGGCCTGAATATAGCGAAGTAAATTGCCGAAACTGGTAGTCAAATAAAATAAGTTTGGAATCTATATAACAGATTTATTTGTAGGTGATGCCTTCAAAGGAGAAGTAACTGTGGTTGAGGATATAGTTGGTCATGGTGACGAGGAAGGAGATATTTGATTTGGAGTCAGTCAGCAAACTTGAATTTTCTGTGACTTGTCAAAAGCATCCGATTGTGCAGTTCACAGTACTGACCTAGAGAAACTAAATAATTATAGTATTAGAGCTACTTCTACTGTCTGATTTTCATACTATCCACTCATCCGGACAACGAATGTTGCATTAACAAACCCAGGGAGACAGGTAACCCAGGGAGACAGGTATTGATACTGGGTCCTTTCTTGTTCCCTTTATTTATATATGATATGCCACCATATACCCAAGGAGCAGGAATAGCTTTCTTTGATTACAGTGCAGATATTACAATAAAACCTAGTAAATATGCTTTTGACATTTGAAAATGTAAATGTTATTTTCTTGAAATTTACTAAGTGGTCCTTTGCAAATGGACTATAACTAAACTTAGCTAAAACATGATGCATGCAATTTAATACTGCACAAAGACTAAACATACCACTAGAAATACTGCACAACAGTAAATCAATAAATGAAATGGATTTGTCTACACAATTGTAAATAATTCATGGCAACAAATTAATAAATGAAATGGATTATTCTAGATTTTTAGTTGTTTAAACAATGTAAAATCCAATATGGAATACCATAGATTGCTACTTACAAGATAGAAGAGCTGTTAAATGGCAAATAGGCACAATGAAGTTAGATTGCTGGATATTACAACAAGAAAGCTCATTCACATATGCCCACTGTCATCTGCAGGTGCTGAGGTCTGACTGCAGTGAGAAGCGGTCTCATCTGAGGTGAATACTGTAGGCACAGAACATGTGTGTGGTGGGTAGAGTAGGAGGAGGGTTAGCTAGGTAATAGTGGGGTAAAATGCTGTAGTGCTGACTGTGGGAGGGTGTAGGTATGTGGCTGTGCTAGGTGCAGCATCAGGAGGCCATGCTGGGAATTGGTTCAAAAATGGTTCAAATGGCTCTGAGCACTATGGGACTCAACTGCTGTGATCATCAGTCCCCTAGAACTTAGAACTACTTAAACCTAACTAACCTAAGGACATCACACACATCCATGCCCGAGGCAGGATTCGAACCTGCGACCGTAGCAGTCGCATGGTTCCTAGAACCGCGAGACCACCGCGACCGGCTCGGAATTGGTGGGAGGGGGGAATCAGAGAAGGAGGAAGGATTATGCAGGTGTACTGGAGTACAGAAAACCTATGTGAGGCTGGATTGGAATGGGAATGGGGAAGGGACTAGTGAAGGTTGAGGCCAGGGGGTTACAAGAATAAAAGGTAAAACACAAGGAGAGTTCTTCAGAAAAGCTGGTATTGGTGGGAAAAATATACACATTACAGGCTGTGAAGCAGTCATTCAATTCAAGCACATTGTACTGGGATGTGTGCTTGGCAACTGAACAGACCAGTTGTCTCTCGGCAACAATTTGGCAGTGGCCATGCATGTGGAGACAACTTTTTAATGGTCATGCCCACATAGAACACCACACAGTGATTGCAGCTAAGTTGGTAGACCACAAGGCTGCTTTGACAAGTGGCCCTGCCTTTAATGGGGCAGGAAATAATGTGACCGAAGTGTAGTACTTGGTAGTTGGAAGGATATTTAGGTCTTTAGGACCTATACTACATACCTATCCTAAGTGTGTAGGATGTATGGGTCTTGCATCTAGGTCTTTTACAGCAAGGATTTCCAAACTTTTCCTCTTTTGGAATACTCTGAGAATCCTGGTACTTTGATGGAATGCCTTGTTTATTTTCAAGGTTAATAAAATTAAAAATAACACAGAAATCATAATAAAATTTTAAAAAAATAATTAGTATAGTTAAAATGTCAAGCTAAAATGCCATATTATTAACAGTTTTTTGTGGAGTACTTATTCCCTTCCACAGAATACAGTTTTGGAAACCCTGGTTAACATAGATCTCAGCCACAGGGCAAGAAGTTGGGAGCAGGGTTGGAATAGGAGTGGAGAAGGATACTGTGTAGGTTGTAACCCAGGAAATTAACAATGCCTACTTGTCACCATATTCTACATGTATGAGGGGAGGACACTACTTACAGTGTTGAACTGCGTATGGAATGTCTTTGAAATTTAGAGAAAACCATTTTCTTCTGCATGGGCCTCACAGCCTCAATAAATATCAAGAACAACATGTCTCCAACAGACTGTGTATAGCTTTTTTTATTTTTCACACTGCCAGTTTAGCATACTTCTCATTCTCAAGTGCATCTCTAGTAACATATGTGTCTACATCATTGTCATTAGTTCACTGAGTGAGTGCATACAGTGTGTTTCAATAGAAAATATTGTAAGATAAGGACATTTGATGACACTGCTTTGCACAGTTATGCATGGCATTAGATTTTTAAATTAATGACAACAATGCAGCCACATGTGTTATTAACGACACACTTGACAATGGACAATGCCCAAAACTGAAAAATAAAATAAAAATTATACAACCGTCTGGTGAAAAAATGTTATTTTTCAAGGCCAGTGAGAAGCTGCGAATGTTTTATTAATACCCATAACAATTTCATTAAGCAATCTCTCTAATACTATATTTGAGTTGCTATTCGCTGCAATGTTTTTATCATATGCAAACAAAACAAACTTAGCACCTAGTAATGTTACAGGTGGAAAATTATTACTACATGCAAGAAAAAGTAATGGCTCTAAGATGGAAACTTGTGGGACATATGCAATTAACTCTCCGGTGGAACCATTTTGTAACATTTCCTGTTACACAACAATATTGTACTCTGACTTATTTACATGGATATTGTGATTTACACAGTCAAATGCCTTTGATGGGTCACAAACTATACCTGTAGCCCTTAATTTACTGTGTAACAAATTAATTTCATTCTAGCTGTATGTATCTGTCAGTAACCTTTTAAGTATCTGGACCCTTTAGAAGTCTGAACAGTGATTTTAGAAATATATTATTCATACTGAAAAAATAAACACTGTATAGTCCAGAATGGAATGACAAAAATGTGGAAAGTATACATTGCTACTCATCCTAAGAGGTGGCACAGACACGAACAATGAAAAAGTCTACTAAAATATTAACGCTATCAAATGAAGTCCAACACACACACACACACACACACACACACACACACACACACACACACACACACACACGGCCATATTTTCAGGGTGCTAGAGTCCAACTGCGACTACAATTAGTGACTTGCAAGAGTAGGTGGTGGGGGTAAGGAGGTGGCATGAGATGGGGAGGGGGAGGGATGAGTGTGCAGACACTTGGTGGGGACAGGACATGGCTGTTAGATGCAGTGTCAGGAGGCTACACTGAAAAGGGGGAGTGGAGGGGGAAAGAGAGAGAAGTACGAAAGGGGAAAGGACCTGTAGGAGCATTGGTGGGATATAAGACATGCACAGTACTAAAAGGAGAGCAGAGAAGGGGATGGACAGGAAGGTGGGAGACAAGGACCAATGAAGTTTTAGTTTAGGCCAGCGGAATTATGGGAATAAAGGGTATGTTGAAGGGAGAGTTCTCAGCTGTACAGTTCAGAATAGCTAGTGATGACAGAAGGAAAGAAAAGAGGTGATATGGACTATGAAGCAATTATTAAAGTGAAGCAATTCATGATAAGTAGAATGTTCAGCAACTGGTTGGTCCAGGTGTCTCCTAGCCACAGTTTGGTGGTAGCCATTCATGCAGGCAGCGAGCTTGTTACTTGTCACCTCCAGATATAATGTGTCTCAGTGGTTGCAACTTGTTTTGTATATCACTTGGCTGCTTCCACAGGTGGCCCTGCCTTTCATGGGGTGGGAGCAAGTGGTCCTGGGAGGTTGTATGTAAAGGTCTTGTATCAAAGTCTATTGCAGGGATAAGAGACATCAGGCAAGGACTAGAAAGCAGGAGTGGAGTAGCGACAGACAAGTATATTTTGTTGGTTTGGTTGGCAGTGGAATATCTCTGTGTGAGGGTTGAGGAGGATAGTGGGAAGGATATTCCTCATTTGAGAGCATGGTGACAGGTAGTCAAAACCCTGGTGGAGAAAACAGTTCAGTTGCTCCAGTCATAGGTGGAACACAGTCATGATAAGAGTGCTCCTTTGTGACCAGACAGTGGTTTGTGGGAGGTGGTAGTTCACTGGAGAGACAAGGCATGGGAGATTTGTTTCTGGACAAGTTAGGAGCATAATTTCGGTTTGTGAAGGCCTCCTTAATACCTAAGTGATTTTTGGAGAGGGACTGCTCATCACCACAGATGATGTGACCATGAGTGGCTAGGCTGTATGGAAGGGTCTTCTTGGTATGAAATGGCTGGCAACTTTTGAAGTGGAGGTATCGTTGATGGGTGGTATTTGATACGGGCTGAGATATTGATGTAGCCATCCTCGATGTGAAGGTCAACATTGAGGAAGGTAGCTTACTAAGTTGAGGTGGACCAGGAAGAGAATGGGGAGAACGTATTGAGGTGCTGAAAGAATGTGAAATGGCATCCTCACCCTCAGTTTAGATCACAAAGATGTCATCAGTGAAACTGAAACAGATGAAGGTTTGAGGATTCTGTGTGGTTAGGAAGGATTCCTCTAGATGCTCCATGAATAGGCTGCCACAGTATGGTGCCATGTGGGTGCCAATTTCTGTATAACAGATTTATTTGTAGATGATGCCTTTAAAGGAGAAGTAATTGTTGTTGTTGTTGTTGTTGTTGTTGTTGCTGTTGTTGTTGTTGTGGTCTTCAGTCCTGAGACTGGTTTCATGCAGCTCTCCACGCTACTCTATCGTGTGCAAGTTCTTCATCTCCCAGTACGTACTGCAGCCTACTTCTTATGAATCTGCTTAGTGTATTCATTTCTTGGTCTCCCTCTACAATTTTTACCCTCCACGCTGCCCTCCAATACTAAATTTGTGATCCCTTGATGCCTCAGAACATGTCCTACCAACCGATCCCTTCTTCTAGTCAAGTTGTGCCACAAACTCCTGTTCTCCTCAATCCTATTCAGTACCTCCTCATTAGTTATGTCTAATCTTCAGCACTCTTCTGTAGCACCACGTTTCGAGAGATTCTACTCTCTTCTTGTCCAAACTAGTTATCGTCCATGTTTCACTTCCATACATGGCTACACTCCATACATATACTTTCAGAAATGACTTCCTGACACTTAAATCTATACTCGATGTTAGCAAATTTCTCTTACTTGAGAAACGCTTTCCTTCCCCATTGCTAGTCTACATTTTATATCCTCTCTACTTCAACCATCATCCGTTATTTTGCTCCCCAAATAGCAAAAGTCCTTTACTACCGTATGCGTCTCATTTCCTAATCTAATTCCCTCAGCATCACCCGATTTAATTGAACTACGTTCCATTATCCTCGTTTTGCTGCTGTTGATGTTCATCTTATATCCTCCTTTCAAGACACTGTCCATTTCATTCAACTGCTCTTCCAAGTCCTTTGCTGTCTTTGACAGAATTACAATGTCATCAGCGAACCTCACAGTTTTTATTTCTTCTCCCTGGATTTTAATACCTACTCCGAATTTTTCTTTTGTTTCCTTTACTGCTTGCTCAATATACAGATTGAACAACATCAGGGAGACGCTACAACCCTGTCTCACTCCCTTCCCAACCACTGCTTCCCTTTCGTGTCCCTCGACTCTTATAACTGCCATCTGGTTTCTGTACAAATTGTAAATAGCATTTCTTTTCCTGTATTTTACTCCTGCAACCTTCAGAATTTGAAAGAGAGTATTCCAGTCAACACTGTCAAAAGCTTTCTCTAAGTCTACAAATACTAGAAACAAAGTTTGCCCTTTCTTAATCTAGCTTCTAAAATAAGCTGTAGGGTCAGTATTGCCTCACGTGTTCCCATATTTCTACGGAATCCAAACTGATCTTCCCCAAGGTCGACTTCTACCAGTTTTTCCATTCGTCTGTAAAGAATTCGCATTAGTATTTTGCAGCTGTGACTTATTAAACTGATAGGCCCTGCGCCTGCTATCCGGACGTCTGAGTCACAGCTCTTGTACAAGATAAGTAATTTAAGTAGTAATAAACTGTTTTTAACACTTTAAACTAATTTATTACGTTAATTATAGTGCTCTGCAAGCATACCAATAAAGGTTTTTGTCTTACTCGCGTATTTTCACAGTAATCACGTAAAGTTCGTTTTGTTTACATATCGCGGCCAGGCCGAACTTTTGAGTTTTCAGATTAAACTTCATACCGCAATCTTAAGTGCATTTACTGATAGTTTAGTGTGCTAAATACGTTTGCTGCCCCTTTATATCTGTAGAGTATCATCATCTCATAAGTAATTTCCAGTAAAAAACTTCTGAACCACTGTTTACATAGTCGCGAGTAGGCCTAATTTTTCGTACACGTATTTTCATTGTTTTCCGGTAACTTAATTGTCTTTCTGTCACTAAAATCGATTTGTACCATGAGTGTAAA
This sequence comes from Schistocerca gregaria, assembly GCF_023897955.1. Lineage (NCBI taxonomy): Eukaryota > Metazoa > Arthropoda > Insecta > Orthoptera > Acrididae > Schistocerca > Schistocerca gregaria. The sequence goes on from NC_064920.1 coordinate 945,716,887, forward strand.
GTGCCTGACGTGCCGTAGGATCGTTAGCTCCGGGGTCTGGTGTGATGGATGTAGTAACTTTTTTCATTGGGGCGACTGTAGTGGCGTGGGAATTGGGAAAATGAGCGAGACTCATCAGTGGTTCTGTAGGCTATGCAGTAGAGATTAAGAATTAAGAATGTAGGGAAGTCTGCAAAGAGAAAGAAAGTCTTGTTGCTAGGTAGTTCGCATGCTAGAGGTGTGGGCCAACTTCTGCAGGATGAATTAGGGTTGGATTACCAGGTCACAAGTTTTTTCAAACCTAGTGCTGAACTTGGGCAGGTTACAGAGGATTTAGGTTCACTATGTAAAGGTTTTACTAAGGAAGACACCGTGGTTATTGTGGGTGGGCCGGGCAACAGTATTGACAGAGATCCGGGGTACAGCATAAAGTGTGACCTGGCAAAGATTGCATCGGCATCGAATCATACCAGTGTTGGGTTTGTGTCGGTTCTGGAGCACCACGACCGACCTCATTTGACCTCTTCTGTCAGGAGAGTTAATTTGGGGTTGGAACGGCTACTTGGATCTGGTGCAGGGTCACACATTGGTGTGGTTCCTGTTGATTCACTCTGTAGGTGGGACTATACTAGACATGGCCTACACCTCAACAGGAAAGGGAAGGGTAAACTGGCTGGGCTGATAGCAGGAAATTTAAAGGGGGGAGGAACTACATCTCATGGTGGAAACTCTTTTTTAGTGTAAGATCAGTGTCCAGTGGGAAACTCAGCCAGGCAAGTACTAAAGATGTTAAAAAAAGTTCAAGATACTCACAAAAGTAAAGTGAAAAATAATGTTAGTATATTTCATCAAAATATTGGGGGATTGAAGAATAAAAGTACTAAAGATGTTAAAAAAGTTCAAGATACTCACAAAAGTAAAGTGAAAAATACTGTTAGTATATTTCATCAAAATATTGGGGGATTGAAGAATAAAACTGATGAGCTTCTGCTTTGTTTAGAAGATATAGAAACCAAGAATGTAATAGATATACTATGCCTGTCTGAGCATCACATTGTCACTGATATGCAAAAGGTTAGCATCAATGGGTACAAATTAGCTGCACATGTAAGTGAAGATAATATGATGAGAGGAGGAGTTGCCATATATGTCAAAAGCTTCCACAGTACAAAAAATTTAGAAACTAAAAATTTTTGTGTAGAGCAACATATGGAAGCATGTGCCACTGAACTTAAACTAAATGATGGCACTTTCATAATTGTAACAGTGTATAGGTCCCCATCAGGGAATTTCCAGCTATTTCTAGAAAACTTGGATGCTTTGTTGTGCTATCTGTCAGACAGGGGGAAGCAAATTATTATTTGTGGGGATTTCAATGTTGATTCCCTGAAAGAGTGTAATAGGAAGAATGACCTTTTAGTATTACTCAGTTGTTTCAATTTGAGCTCCGTCATTGATTTTCCTACTCGGATAACAAAGAACAGCAGTAAATTGATAGACAACTTTTTTATAGACCAAGATAAGTTTAAGGACATAAATGCTTATCCTGTTGAGAATGGTCTTTCAGATCATAGTGCACAGCTTGTTACAGTACATGACATAGCTCCATGCAGTATAATAAATCAGACTTTCAAAGCAGTGCGTTCAATTAACAATATAAATATTGCAAACTTTAGGGAAAGCCTACAGCAGCTAGACTGGGATGAAGTGTATAAGGAACCCGATGCAAACTTGAAATATAACTTATTTCACAATACATTTTTAAGAGTATTTGAAAATTGTTTTCCCCAAGAAAATAGTTAAACATAATTCCAAGAAAACATATAAAAAACCTTGGCTAACTAAAGGAATAAGAATATCTTGCAACCGTAAAAGAGAACTGTATCTAACAGCAAGAGGGAGTACTGACCCCGAAATTGTTCAATATTATAAAAACTATTGTGCGGTACTACGAAAAGTTATTAAAAAGTCCAGAAGCATGTGTATCATGTCTGAGATCAGTAACTCTGATAATAAAATTAAAGCAATTTGGAATATTATTGAAAGGGAAACAGGGCAACCAAGAGCACAGGAAGACTTTAGTGCAATAAAACTGAATGACAAGTGCACTAACAAACAATCAGAAATTGAAAATATTTTGAATAATTATTTTTTAAATGTTGTGGAGAAAATAGGATCTAGATCTTCACTAGAAGAGGCAAGGCTATTAATAGAAGAGGCCATACCTGCGCAGTTTGAAACAACTGTAATTCCACCAACCTCTCCCTCTGAAATCAGTAAAATAATAAACTCACTGAAAAGTAAAAGCTCTTACGGAATTGATGGCATTTCCAGCAAAGTACTTAAAGCTTGTTCCCCACAGATAAGTAGGATTCTCAGCCACGTATGTAATAGCTCTTTGGAGCAGGGTGTTTTCCCTGATAGACTGAAATATGCCATTGTAAAACCATTGCATAAAAAGGGAGATACGTCGGATGTCAACAACTACCGCCCAATCTCTCTTCTGACAGCTCTATCAAAAATTTTTGAGAAAGTAATGTATTCAAGAGTAGCCTCCCATATTTGTAAAAATAAAGTACTAACAAAATGTCAGTTTGGTTTTCAGAAAGGCTTTTCAACAGAAAATGCTATATATGCTTTCACTGATCAAATATTAAATGCTCTGAATAACCGGACATCACCCATTGGTATTTTTTGTGATCTCTCAAAGTCCTTTGATTGTGTAAATCATGGAATTCTTTTAGATAAGCTAAATCATTATGGTTTGAGTGGGGCAGTGCACAAATGGTTTAATTCATACTTAACTGGAAGAATGCATAAAGTTGAAATAAGTGGTTCGTGTAGTTTTAAAACAACAGCTGATTCCTCAAACTGGGGTGCTATCAAGCACGGGGTCCCACAGGGTTCGGTCTTAGGTCCTTTACTGTTCTTGATATACATCAATGACTTACCATTCCACATTGATGAAGATGCAAAGTTAGTTCTTTTTGCTGATGATACATGTATAGTAATAACATCCAAAAACCAAGAACTAAGTGATGTAATTGTAAATGATGTTTTTCACGAAATTATTAAGTGGTTCTCAGCAAACGGACTCTCTTTAAATTTTGATAAAACACAGTATATACAGTTCCGTACAGTAAATGGCACAACTCCAGTAATAAATATAGAATTTGAACAGAAGTCTGTAGCTAAGGTAGAATTTTCAAAATTTTTAGGTGTGTCCATTGATGAGAGGTTAAACTGGAAGCAACACATTGATGGTCTGCTGAAACGTCTGAGTTCAGCTACGTATGCTATTAGGGTTATTGCAAATTTTGGTGATAAGAATCTCAGTAAATTAGCTTACTATGCCTACTTTCATTCACTGCTTTCGTATGGCATCATATTCTGGGGTAATTCATCGTTGAGTAGAAAAGTATTCATTGCACAAAAACGTGTAATCAGAATAATTGCTGGAGCCCACCCACGGTCATCCTGCAGACATCTATTTAAGGATCTAAGGATCCTCACAGTAACCTCACAGTATATATATTCCCTTATGAAATTTGTTGATAATAATCCAACCCAATTCAAAAGTAATAGCAGTGTGCATACCTATAACACCAGGAGAAAGGATGATCTTCACTATGCAGGGTTAAATCTGACTTTGGCATAGAAAGGGGTAAATTATGCTGCCACAAAAGTCTTTGGGCACCTACCAAACAGCATCAAAAGCCTGACAGATAGCCAACTAACATTTAAAAATAAATTAAAAGAATTTCTAGATGACAACTCCTTCTACTCATTGGCTGAATTTTTAGATATAAACTAAGTAAAAAAAACTTAATCATTAGTGTCATGCAATATTTTGTGTAATGTAATTTCTTGTACAGACATCTTTTATTAACCTGATACGTTCCACATCATTACGAAGTGTCGTATTCATGATCTATGGAACAAGTATTAATCTAATCTAATCTAATCTAATCTCTTTCAATGCCTGCTTTCTTTGGGATTGGAATTATTATATTCTTCTTGAAGTATGAGGGTATTTTGCCTGTCTCATACATTTTGCTCACTAGATGATTGAGTTTTGTCAGGACTGGCTCTCCCAAGTTCTAATGGAATGTTGTCTACTCCCGGGGCCTTGTTTCGACTCAGGTCTTTCAGTGCTCTGTCAAACTCCTCACGCAGTATCATATCTCCAATTTTATCTTCATGTACATCCTCTTTCATTTCCATAATATTGTCCTCAAGTATATCGCCCTTGTATAGACCCTCTATCTACTCCTTCCACCTTTCTGCTTTCCCTTCTTTGCTTAGAACTGGGTTTCCATCTGAGCTCTTGTATTCATACATATTGTTCTCTTTTCTCCAAAGGTCTCTTTAATTTTCCTGTAGGCAGTATCTATCTTACCTATAGTGAGATAAGCCTCTACATCCCTACATTTGTCCTCTAGCCATGCGTGCTTAGCCATTTTGCACGTCCTGTTGATCTCATTTTTGAGATGTTTGTATTCCTTTTTTTCTGCTTCATTTACTGCATTTTTATATTTTCTCCTTTCATCAATTACATTCAATATTTCTTCAGTCACCCAAGGATTTCTACTAGCCCTCGTCTTTTTACCTACTTGATCCTCTGCTGCCTTCGCTACTTCATCCCACAAAGATACTCATTCTTCTTCTACTGTATTTCTTTCCCCCATTCTTGTCAATTATTCCTTAAGCTCTCCCTGAAACTCTGTACAACCTCTGGTTTAGTAAGTTTATCCAGGTCCCATCTCCTTAAATTCCCACCATTTTGCAGTTTCTTCAGTTTTAATCTACAGTTCATAACCAATAGATTGTGGTCAGAGTCCACATCTGCCCCTGGAAATGTCTTACAATTTAAAACCTGGTTCCTAAATCTCTGTCTTACCATTATATAATCTGTCTGACACCTGTCGGTATCTCCAGGCTTCTTCCATGTATACAACTTCCTTTTATGATTCTTGAACCAAGTGTTAGCTATGAGTAGTAATTGTGGTTGAGGATATAGTTGGTCTCGGTGACCAGGAAGGTGGTATTTGGTTTGGAGTCGGTCAGTCATTGGGAAAGGTACTGTTTAATGGTGGCATGGCCATGGGCACTGGGGATTTAGTATAAAGGGATATTGCACCAGTAGTGATGAGCAGGGCACCATGTGGTAAAGGAACTGTGGAGAGGCAGTGGAGGAAATGGCTGGTGTAGGAGGGTAGATCATGAGTATTAGGCCAAACATATTGGTCCACAAGAGCAGATATTCTTTCAGTGGGGGAACAGTAGCCAGCCATAAGAGGGTTTCCTGAGTGGATGGGTTTATGAACTTTAGGAGTGCTGGGAGTGGTGGGGATGAGGAGAGAGAGGTACTCTGGGGAGAGGTTCTGGGATGGAAGTAACAGTTTATGGAGGAACTGGAGATACTGCTGGATTTCTGGATTGGAGTTACTGGAACTATGGTTGTAGATGGATTTATCTGACAAAGGCAGAGTCCCTCCACTGGGTCCTCCCAGCATTCCATAATCAAAATGGTGGAGCCTTTGCAGCATGTTGGATTGTAAGGTTGGCATCAGTTTTCAGATGGTCAGTTGAGGTTCTTTCTGTCGATGTGAGTTTGGTTTCCACATTGAGGGATGTGGGGAAAAATGGTGAAGCAAGGTTCAATGTTAGGAGAATATATAGAGTTAACATGCAGTGCTTTGGCGGCAGAGGAGATGGGACAGTTGGCTGGAGGAGTGCTCTGAGTCAGGCAGGGTTCATGTTGGTTTTGGATTTAGTCTGATTGCTAGGGTTGATGGCTAAAAGTGCTTCCATTGTAGGATTTTGAGGAGGAGAGAACGTCTTTGACAAGCCCAGAATGACTGAATTTCAGAGTGTAGTGAAAAAAGGTAAGGGCTTTGGAAAAGACTGACATTTCTGTAGGACTTAGGCTTTAGTAGGGCAGGTTTATGATATCTGCTTCAACAGCGGCCACCCATTTCATACCAAGAAGTCTTTCTTACAGTCTAGCCACCCGTGGTCATCACATCTACATCTACATGGATACTCTGCAAATCACATTTAAGAGCCTGGCAGAGGGTTCATCTCATCAGTAATGATAAGAAGTCCCTCTCCAAATATGCCAAGAATCTCACAAAGGCCTGCACAAACCAAAATGATCGTCCCAACTTTGTCCAGAAACGAGATCTCAAAATGCCCTCTCTCTCCAGTTACCTACCACCTCTCTCAGATTCACTGTCTGGCCACAAAGGAGTACTCCTCTCAAGAGTCAGTACCACCCAGGACTGGAGCAACTAAATCACATTCTCCACCAGTGTTCCAACTCTATGTCATAATGCTCTGAAATAAGGAATATCCTTCCATCTCTTCTCCTCACTCCTCCCATAGTAGTACTCCAGTGATGATCAAAATTACACAATACCTTGTCCATTCATACTCCGCCCTTGTTCCTAGCTCATTGCCAGCTGGCTCATACCCCTGAAATACACCTTGATACAAGACGTGTCTCATACACCCTCCCAATCAACCTGTTCCTATTCCATCAAAGACAGGGTCACCTGTGAAGGCAGCTATATGATCTACCAATGAAGCTGCAACCACTGTGCTAATTTCTATGTGGGCATGTCATTTAACAAGATGTGTCTCTGCATGAATGGCCACCACCAAACTGCAGCCAGGTGGCAGCTCGACCACCCAGTTGCTGAACATGCTGCTTAACATGATGTGATGACGTTAATGGAAGGTTCTCAGACCGTGCCATCTTGATTCCATCATAAAACCTTCAAAATCAAAAACATCTAGTGGGTATGATGAAATATCAACAAAGTTAATAAAAGAATGTGATTCTGAGTTGAGTAACATATTAAACTATCTGTGTAACCAGTCATTTATCAGTGGAGTATTTTCTGAATGTTTGAAAGATATGCTGAAGTTAAGCCATTGTTTAAGAAGTGAGATAAAGAAATAGCATAAATTTCTGTCCAATTTCACTGTTGCCAGCATTCTCAAAAATTTTAGAAAAAGTAATGTACAATTGGCTTTATAACCATCTTATTTCAAATAACATACTGTCAAAGTCACAGTTTGGATTTCTAAAGGGTTCTGATATTGAGAAGGCTATCTACACTTACAGTGAAAATGTGCTTAATTCATTAGACAAAAAAATTGCAGGCAACTGGCATATTTTGTGATCTGTCAAAGGCATTTGACTATGTAAACCACAATATCCTTTTAAGCAAATTAGATTATTATGGTGTAACAGGAAATGCTGCCAAATTGATCAAATCTTATATCTCTAGCATGAAACAAAGGGTGTTATTAGGAAAGAGACATGTATTAAGCTATCAGGCATCATCCAACTGGGAACTAATTACATGTGGGGTCCCACAAGGTTCCATCTTACGGCCTTACTTTTTCTCATGTATATCAATGACCTTTCATCAGTAACATTATCAGATGCCAAGTCTGTTTTGTTTGCTGATGATACAAACATTGCAATAAATAGCAAATCAAGGTTATTCTTAGAAATATTGGCTAATAAAATGTTTGTGGATATACATCACTGGTTCCTAGCCAATTTTTGTCACTAAACTTTGAAAAGCACACTACAAGCAGTTCAGAACTTGTTAGGGGTGTCCCAAGAGTATATGCCTAACATACAATGACAAGCAGATAGAAGTGGACAGTGTTAAAGTTTTGGGATTACAGCTACATAGTAAATTCAGCTGGGAGGAACACACCACAGAACTGCTGAAGCATCTTAACAAATTTCTATTTGCAATGTGATTTGTGTCAGACACAGGGGGTATAAAAATTAGAAGCTGGCATGCTTTTGCTTACTTTCATTCCATAATGTCATATGGGATTATTTTTTGGGGTAATTCATCAAGCCAGGCTAAAGTTTTCCAGGCACAAAAACGTGCAGTAAGAGTTATATGTGGTGTGAACTCAAGAACATCATTTAGGGATACTAACTACTGCTCCCCAATATATTTATTCCTTAATGAAATATGTCATTAAAAATATATCAGTTTTTCAAAGCAACAGCTCAATTCATGGAATCAATATTAGAAATAAGAATAATCTGCACAAGGATTTAAAGTCACTTACTATTGTACAAAAAGGTGTGCCTTATTCAGGAACACACATTTTCAATAACTTGCCAGCAGCCATAAAAAGCTTAACAATCAATTCAGTTTAAGAGAAGCCTAAAAAACTATTTATTACATGATAAAAACATCCATACAGTAGCTACAAAAGTTGCAAAATACATAATGTACAGTACTGTACCGTACTATAAACTTACAGGTGAAATAGTTTATCTAGCTTGGAAATAGTCAGTCAATTTCTTCTGCATTTTTGGTGTTTGAGCTTTCACTGCGGCAATATTTCATATTTTTCGGATCAGTAGTGCCTGCGTTGCATTAGCCTCGTCTTGACTTTCAAGCCATTCTATACACCTGGACAGCATTGTTTCAGCCTCTGAATGGCTAATAGTTTGTTTTTCTTCATGGTTTGAACACTTGTCCTCCTCAGTCCCTTCTTCTTCTTCTTCTTCTTCTTTGGTGGCACTTACGCTGGCAACAATTTTGTTATCACTCAAAATTTGAAAACTCTCGTCCACGTTGTCACACTCTAACCACTCTGATACTTCTTCTGAAGTCAAATTTGTGCTGATTTGTAAATTATTGCACAAATTGACCATCTCGTCAACTGTCACACACTCAAGTTCCTCCGATTCTTCACCTCTAGGTTGAGGACAAAGTTTATTCCAGCCGTTCTTGAGATTTGACACTGACAAATCACTCCTTGCACTGGCAACATTGAAAATGGCATCTTTAATACTGTAAGACCTCCAAAACTGTTTTACAGATGTTGATTCATCAGATGAGAGCAAACTTTCGATAAATACGTTTCTATAACGACGTTTCACGTTTTCAATGATTCCCTGATCCATGAGCTGTAGAAGTGAAGTTGTGTTTGCTGGAAGGAAGAGACATGTTATGTTGACATCATCGCTTTTCATTTCACAAGTACGGTGCATTGGGGCATTGTGTAATAGCAATAGCGCTTTCTGTGGCAACTTTTTTTCAGCCAAATGCGCTCTAACTTGAGGTACAAATTGTTTGTGAAACTAGTCAGAAAAAATTGATTGATCCATCCAAGCACTCTTCTGTGCGTAGTATTGTGCAGGGAAAGCATTCAAATTCAATTTCTTGAATGCACGAGGTTTTCTTGATTTCCCAATCACAAGTAGGGGTAGCCTATGATTGCTGGTTGCATTTGTGCAAACCATAGCAGTGATGCGATCTTTTTGTACTTTGAAACCTGGAGCAGCTTTTTCAGAGAGTGATGCTAATGTCTTTTGTGGTAAAGCCTTCCAATGAAGCCCAGTTTCATCACAATTATAAACTTGCTCCCTAACAAGATTCAATTCAGCCATTTTTTCTGCACTAAGTTTTCTCCATTGATATCAAGTTGGCAAATGCCATGACAAAATTTAAACGTGTTGAGCCATTCGATACTTGCTTTAAAAGACGAGTCACCATCAAGTCTGTTGTTCATTTCAACAGCCTTGGCCATTATTATAGGCCCTGAAAGTGGAGTCCCCTGACTTCTTGCTTGTATAAACCATCGGTACATTGCAGTGTCTAATTCATCATATTTTGCAAGTTTCATTGTCTTTCTTGTTCGCACATCTCCATCCATGCTCTGCATTGTTGACACATGTTGTTCTATTTTATCAGCATCACATTTTATATCGTTAACTGTTGTTCTTCCAATACCATAAATCAGCGCTACATTTGTTGCAGTTTCGCCCTTTCTTAAGCATTTTATAATTTCAAGTTTTTGATTAAGTCCTAAAACAACACGTTTACGTTTTTCAGACATTTTATCAAGTCGCTGTATCACACACACCTGCACTAAATACGGTAGTGTAAAATATTAGTCAATAAAGCTTATTCAAGTAGAAAACACGTAACGTGGCACAGCCCGCTAGATACACTGTGACAATTACAGTCTTCTCGCCACAACTGGAAACCGATCCAGTGGTGATTGTTGACTCACAAGTGAGACAAAGACAAGAAAAGGGGGAAATGTGTTAGCACATCAACTGAAGGTCATATTTTATGTTCCATTCTACGGCAGGTGGGTACATTCACTTCCCACTAAAATAGAGTAAATAAACAAAGTGAACGCGTCACTGCACCTTAGAGCATTGTGTTATTACAGTATTATTATTATGCTGTTACAGCAGTGATGGTTAACAGAAACTGACGGTTTAAGGAGTGACTGTTACTTCAGTTTTTACTTATAAATAAAAAGAACTTTTTTTTTACATTTTAAATTCAGTGCAGTAATGTGATCTTAGTAAATGAGTGTTTGTAAAATGATTCTTTCATATAGGGTTCATCAAAAAAATGATGATCATTCCACTTGGGACCTGTGGAAGGTACATTAGCTTATTTGTTTCAGTTGTAAATATTTGTTATGTATAATTTTTTTGTGACATGTTCTACATCCTGAAGGACCTTCTCACTATGGATCAATTGGAATGAAAGTAAATCTAATCTAATTCTTCCTACCAACACCTGCTCTTCTGAATTGTAGATGTGGGAACTCTCTCTTTATCACATTCTTTGTTCTCCCTGGCATATAAACTTTTTCTAGTTCCCATTTCCCACTCCATTACTACATATGCATTCTACACCAAAACTGCACCAACATGCCCTTTCTCCATCACTACTCCCCCCTCCCATAGCACAGCCTCCTAACACCACACCTAACAACACTATTCTGTACCTCTATGCACTCTGCCCTTTGCCAGGCAGCACAAGCAATTTCCACCAGGCGTACCCTGCTATCCTTCCTCCTCCCTGCCTCAGGTTCCTCCTCAGCCCCTCCACCCATGCCAGCAGATAGCAAGAGAAGGACTTTGTCTGTGAACTTTAATATTTTAGTTGTCTTTATGACTATGCCTGCCTATGATTCGGTGCATCCTCTATATGGAGAGCAGCAATCTATCCTTTCCATATTATTATCATTTATAGTGTGATGGTTCAAAAAACCACCTGTACTTTGTATCTGTGGTGATCTTTAGTCTGTAATTTGATACAGATTTTCGTTTCATCTGTGCACAATGATGTAGTACCTTTTATGAAACTGTCTACAGTGCTATCAAAAGTCAATCTGCTCAGAGGTTTGAGGGTATTTCTTTATATCCTTTCATTAAAAATGCTTAATTTTACCATATTTCTACCAGTAAGGAAATCTTTCAGTGATAAAATACTAACAACACTAAAAACTAATTAGCTTTGTTAGTATTTTATCCTGACCAATAGAACTTTTTGATTTCAGTGATTTTATAGTGGACATTACTGCTCTTTGTGCATTGAGAGACACATTCAAATCACTCAATGGCTGGCCTGTGATATTTCTTGCACACAGCTATTGTGCCTGATACAATTTCATAGTGTAGAAGAATATATGTATCAATGAATGAAAAATATTACTGTTACTGTTATAGAGGTGCTGGAACTAATTGAACATATTATGATACGTAAGTTACTTGAGAACATGAATACTGAGAGACAAATGTAAAAATTCGTATAATGGAGTATTAAATAATTTTCAGGACCTAAAAAATGTGTGAAAAATGTATGTGGCATTATTATAAGTATTGCCACTTTGATGTATTAAATTGTAATAAATAGGTAAAATATTGCAAGAAAATAGGTTTAGGATGACTTGTCCTATATTGCAAGTACACACTTAATACAGAATTTAAGCAAATGAGACGAAATAAAACTCAATCAGTATCAAGAATAAATGACATTATGTAACACACTTCAGTGTGAGTGTCAACTAATATTCCCCAGGGAGCAGGATATTTAAATATAAGGAATGTGCACGTGATATGGAAATTAATCACCACTCCTAATGTACATCAATTAATTTACCACTGTGATGGGGAAATTTAAATTTTAGGAATATGTTCAATGCCCATGGTTTTTATACAATTTTCCACAAATATTGCCTCTAAAACCTGCCATCCTGGACAGCTGCTCAGTTTGCCTCCCGGTGCCCTGCCTCACCCAATATGGCCCAGTGCAAAGATACACTCCTGGAAATAGAAAAAAGAACACATTGACACCGGTGTGTCAGACCCACCATACTTGCTCCGGACACTGCGAGAGGGCTGTACAAGCAATGATCACACGCACGGCACAGCGGACACACCAGGAACCACGGTGTTGGCCGTCGAATGGCGCTAGCTGCGCAGCATTTGTGCACCGCCGCCATCAGTGTCAGCCAGTTTGCCGTGGCATACGGAGCTCCATCGTAGTCTTTAACACTGGTAGCATGCCGCGACAGCGTGGACGTGAACCGTATGTGCAGTTGACGGACTTTGAGCGAGGGCGTATAGTGGGCATGCGGGAGGCCGGGTGGACGTACTGCCGAATTGCTCAACACGTGGGGCGTAAAGTCTCCACAGTACATCTATGTTGTCGCCAGTGGTCGGCGGAAGGTGCACGTGCCTGTCGACCTGGGACCGGACTGCAGCGACACACGGATGCACGCCAAGACCGTAGGATCCTACGCAGTGCCGTAGGGGACCGCACTGCCACTTCCCAGCAAATTAGGGACACTGTTGCTCCTGGGGTATCGGCGAGGACCATTTGCAACCGTCTCCATGAAGCTGGGCTACGGTCCCGCACACCGTTAGGCCGTCTTCCGCTCACGCCCCAACATCGTGCAGCCCGCCTCCAGTGGTGTCGCGACAGGCGTGAATGGAGGGACGACTGGAGACGTGTCGTCTTCAGCGATGAGAGTCGCTTCTGCCTTGGTGCCAATGATGGTCGTATGCATGTTTGGCGCCGTGCAGGTGAGCGCCACAATCAGGACCGCATACGACCGAGGCACACAGGGCCAACACCCGACATCATGGTGTGGGGAGCGATCTCCTACACTGGCCGTACACCTCTGGTGATCGTCGAGGGGACACTGAATAGTGCACGGTACATCCAAACCGTCATCGAACCCATCGTTCTACTATTCCTAGACCGGCAAGGGAACTTGCTGTTCCAACAGGACAATGCACGTCCGAATGTATCCCGTGCCACCGAACGTGCTCTAGAAGGTGTAAGTCAACTACCCTGGCCAGCAAGATCTCCGGATCTGTCCTCCATTGAGCATGTTTGGGACTGGATGAAGCGTCGTCTCACGCGGTCTGCACGTCCAGCACGAACGCTGCTCCAACTGAGGCGCCAGGTGGAAATGGCATGGCAAGCCGTTCCACAGGATTACATCCAGCATCTCTACGATCGTCTCCATGGGAGAATAGCAGCCTGCATTGCTGCGAAAGGTGGATATACACTGTACTAGTGCCGACATTGTGCATGCTCTGTTGCCTGTGTCTATGTGCCTGTGGTTCTGTCAGTGTGATCATGTGATGTATCTGACCCCAGGAATGTGTCAATAAAGTTTCCCCTTCCTGGGACAATGAATTCACGGTGTTCTTATTTCAATTTGCAGGAGTGTATTATAAATGGCTGTTTTTTGAAAAATCAGTTGTCTTAATTGAAAAGTTTACAATAGGGATTCATATAAATTATGTTACTGACAGTAATAATTTCTTCTTAAAAAAATCTACCTTAAAAACACCAGCAACCATCAGTTCTCTGGTTTTTACTTTTAAATAGTAAAATAGAGCTTCAGGATTATTTACTAACAGATTAAAATTACCTGCAGGTGCAAAGCACACACTTACTACCATAGAGGATTTATGATGCAATTCTACTTCTGTCCCACATCCTTCCATACACTGCTCAAAGAAAAAATATTAAAGTCTATATTCTTAAGTTTATGACTGTTTATAATGATGGTGCAACTCCTTTTTTCTCCATTCCTGCTCCACAGAAGTGAGATCCTAACCTAAATCCTACAAACCATAACATACATGTAGCAGTGGCATCATAATGGTCAGAGAGGTAGATTACGTCAACTGGGTTTGATCTCCTTTATTCATCAATTTAAATAAGTAGTTGATTAATTTTATTTCTTAGTTGTAAAATTTTCCGATGCAGTTGATAAGGATAGCTGGAATTCAACTGACTGAGAACTTATGGGATGGAGATAAAATTTCTGGTATTTTCCAAAATTTCTTAACTAATTTCTGTTTGTACTGATGTAGTACACTGAAATTATACCGTTCAGGTCCATTCTCAAACTGAATGTCTGTTTCCATCCTAAACTTCTCTTAAAACTCTTGTTTCTTTCTATCCTCTGCACTCTAAAAAAGGTGCTGCTCCAACACCTGCAAAACTGATATTTTTACCACTCATGACATGGCTTTCACCCTTAGGCTTCCTTGTGTGAATCACATTATTTGCATACATCTTATTTGGACAGTCTTATCTTCAGTACAGATATCAGAAGGCTTCACTGCTAGACTGGGTAACAGGCACAAACTCAGAATAACATTTGGCGTCACACAAGAAATGGTACTGGCACCACTCTTACTGGTTGTAGGTTGTGTTCCAAAACTGAACAGGAGACAGAAGTGATGACACTTTCTGTAGGACCTGTCCATCATTTTGCAGGACAATGCTCAAACATATACAGTGCAAGCTGTTACTAATTTGTTTGACTTACTTATTTGTTTGACTGAAATGGCTGCTAAGTGCTATACCATCTACTACCCTCGTAGGTTCAACTCGATTTCTAAACTGAAGGAAACACTTTACAGCGTTCGCTTCAGAACTGCTACGAATTTGCCTGGCAACAGACCGCACCGCTCGAACTGTCAACACAACTGGCACTGCTAAGAGTATACTAAGACTTCCACGTCACTGGCAACAGGTCATACAAAATGCTGGTGACTTCTTTGAAGGTCAGTTAAACTTTGAAACATGTATCTATTTTGTACAAGCTGTAAATAAATAGTTGCCACTATTTAAGTCCTAACCTTCGTATACACTCCTGTAAATGGAAAAAAGAACACATTGACACCGGTGTGTCAGACCCACCATACTTGCTCCGGACACTGCGAGAGGGCTGTACAAACAATGATCACACGCACAGCACAGCGGACACACCAGGAACCGTGGTGTTGGTTGTTGAATGGCGCTAGCTGCGCAGCATTTGTGCACTGCCGCTGTCACTGTCAGCCAGTTTGCCGTGGTATACGGAGCTCCATCGCAGTCTTTAACACTGGTAGCATGCCGCGACAGCGTGGACGTGAACCGTATGTGCATCTGACGGACTTTGAGCGAGGGCGTATAGTGGGCATGCGGGAGGCCGGGTGGACGTACTGCCGAATTGCTCAACACGTGGGGCGTGAAGTCTCCACAGTACATCGATGTTGTCGCCAGTGGTCGGCGGAAGGTGCACGTGCCCGTCGACCTGGGACCGGACTGCAGCGATGCACGGATGCACGCCAAGACCGTAGGATCCTACGCAGTGCCGTAGGGGACCGCACTGCCACTTCCCAGCAAATTAGGGACACTGTTGCTCCTGGGGTATCGGCGAGGACCATTCACAACCATCTCCATGAAGCTGGGCTACGGTCCCGTACACCGTTAGGCCGTCTTCCACTCACGCCCCAACATCGTGCAGCCCACCTCCAGTGGTGTCGCGACAGGCGTGAATGGTGGGACGACTGGAGATGTGTCGTCTTCAGCGATGAGAGTCGCTTCTGCCTTGGTGCCAATGATGGTCGTATGCGTGTTTGGCGCCGTGCAGGTGAGCGCCACAATCAGGACTGCATACGACCGAGGCACACAGGGCCAACACCCGGCATCATGGTGTGGGGAGCGATCTCCTACACTGGTCGTACACCTCTGGTGATCGTCGAGGGGACACTGAATAGTGCACAGGACTACATCCAGCATCTCTACGATCGTCTCCATGGGAGAATAGCAGCCTGCATTGCTGCGAAAGGTGGATATACACTGTACTAGTGCCGACATTGTGCATGCTCTGTTGCCTGTGTCTATGTGCCTGTGGTTCTGTCAGTGTGATCATGTGATGTATCTGACCCCAGGAATGTGTCAATAAAGTTTCCCCTTCCTGGGACAATGAATTCACGGTGTTCTTATTTCAATTTCCAGGAGTGTATAAACTTCTGCACTTTTTCAGGGCAGTATTGTGTTAACTGTAAATAAATATTGTAGTAGTTCTATTATATGTTTATTACATTACAAATAAGAAAAACTTTTTTTAAATTTTAAATTCAGTGCATTAATGCGATCTTAGTAAATGAGTGTTGTAAAATGATCCTTTCACATAGCGTTCAATAAAAAAAAAAGGTGATGATCATTCCACTTGGGGCCTGTGGAAGGTACATTTGCTTATTTGTTTTAGTTCTAAATATTTGTCATGTCTTATTGTTTTTCTGACATGTTCTACATCCTGGAGGACCTTCTCACTACGGGTCAATTGGAATGAAAGTAAATCTAATCTAAACTTACATAAATGTTCTTCCAATAACATTAAAAGCTGTTACAAAAACTGTAATATTTGCTGATGACATTAGGGTGTTAATGAGGGGTTCAAACCCAAAATTAGCAAACACAGCTCAGTTGTATCTGAAGAGATTAATTACAGGGTGTGCAGATGCCTTTAAGCAGTCATCCTTCCTGCACTCTATATCTGAACGAAACAGGAAGAAGCTCTAATATCATGTATAATACGAAGTACCATCTGCCATGCGCTTCACAGTGGTTTGCAGTCAAAACTCCTCTGGAAATATATAGATATTACTATTAAAGTGTCGCCTTACAGTGAAGAATAACTGTCATGCTTTCTGCAGCATCTGAATTCAGTCCAGGAGAATATCTAATTTACAATGGAAGAGAATGACAGCTGTCTGCCATTTCTGGATGTCTTTTTCAGTAAGAAAGTGGATGGATCCTTGGGGGCATTCCATGTATCATTAGCCCACATGTTCAGACCTGTATCTGAAGGTTTCTAGCTGCCACCAACTATTAATGTTAAAACAATGGGCATCCTTTGAACAATGGTGTAATGGTTACATGTAGCGCCTGATAGAGAGAGGCTTGCAAAGGAGTGAGACACCTACAATCTGTGTTCAAAGATAATAGTGGAGACACATCAGATCAGCACAGTTTGGAAGAGGAAGAAACATGACCACCCACATGTGCAAAAGGTGAAGGAACAGTTGAAGTCCAAGGCATTCCTCCATGTGTCAGCAAAATTTTGTTGAAATTAAACAGCATCCTAATGAAATATTATGTCAATCTTTCAGCCATGTACAAACACTTGTACTTTGCTCAGATGGGAAAAGGATGATCCAGGGATCCAGAGGGATGGAATCTATAGAATATCCTTTCAGTGTGGCAAAGCTTACACTAATCAGACAACACGCACCACACATGAAATGTGCATTGACAATGATTGCCACACTCATCTTTCATCATTAGCCATAGCCAAACACTGTATTTCCACAGGACATTCTAAGGATTATTCTGTCACCAAAGTCCTGGCTTTGTGATATCCTTGTGAGATTAAGTTACTAAAGAATCAGTGAAAATATGTTGTTCAGAAGATCTTATTAATCGTAATGGCGGATTTCAAATGGATAACTTGTGGGACCCAGTGATTTCTTTAATATCTTCAATGAGGAAATACTTTGTGACTTATGAAACATCTAGTGACAGTTAATTTTATTAATTTGACATCTGCATTTTAACTCTGCAAGCCCGCACTCCAACAGAAAGTGCACAGGCACCTGTGCACTAAAGATGGAGCAATATTTGAAGAGATGGGCAAAATTTGACAGAGGTAGCTCATGTAGGGGCTGTCTTTGCACTTGCACCTCTGCACCCATTTTTGGAATAAAATTAGTGATGTGAACCTGTGATCTCCAGCTCAAAACATTTACTTTAAGGTGGGTGAATGGCTGTTAGCCAAAATACTGTGGCAAGAAGTTAACGTCATCCAACCGCCTTTCCGAAACTTCATGAAATAGTTTAAGCCTTAATCACAACAAGATTCATATTACACAATTTCAGATATGTAAAACTGATGTGTTGCCACCAGAATTAGAAGATAATGTACATACAGTAAATGAATTGCCCTGTGCAAATTCCCTTTTGGTCTGGTTGGATGACAATGCACCTAAAGTACAATACATGCAACATAATGGCATTTCCTGGGAGTAAAGGAATCAGTGGAAGTGTGATGACTTAGAGCTGGTATGGAATATTTTTGCCCACTGCCAACTTTAGCTACTAAACAATGCAAACATGCCATAACATTGTAGTAGGCACTGTAAATGTAGTGTGGACTTCAGTGTGCTGCCTGCCCCCGTGAGAAAGAGGTGTGACTTGATTGCCCAACACTTCTTCTCCACCTACAATAATCTGAAGGCTTGGAGTCAATCATGTGCACATGCTCTGAGCAAATTCTGCAAAAGGTCAAAGTTACATTGTGTGTACAGTAAATTAAGAGATTATTCAGTAGAAATGTGCACCCAGAATATTTTAAAAAGTAGATAGCTTTACATCTTGCAGAAGTTTGATTAAGAATCACTAATTTCTCACACTCATTTACCAATATTTTCAGTCTTTAATGTTTCCTATTACTTAAAAAAAGTTTCAACTACACTGATATCTACACTGTGATAATAAAATACACAGAAACAATTCCCTGTACACTTTGCCTCCTCACCTAGGGTTCACAGTGGAGTTACAAACTCTGTTGGATAGGTATTGAGTGAGTCCCTGTATAGCTATAAACAGGAAATTGGGAATCCCAATCATTTCTAAAGAAAATTAAAATGCCTTATTCACCTATTTGAAAATCCATGGCAAAAATGGCTGAGCTGTATAGCTGCTTTATCTGCATTTATTTGGAAATTCCTACAAAGTAAACGGCATAGTGGTCCAATTAGATGGCACATTATTCAGGTTCAGTGTGATATCACTGTTTACTATGGATATGCTTAATAAGGGTTTGGCATAGATGAATTAAACTTTTCCTACTGATACTGCACAGCTGTTTAAATACTGTCTCATGACCATATACATTAAATGAAACAACCAATTTTAGAGAAAGACACATGATGTAATCATGGGAAGTCCCTTGAGCCTGGAGATACCAAATTTCTTCAAGTAAAAGGCTGAGAGGCAGGCAGCTACATGGACAAAATGTTTGTGTTGTGGAGTCGTGGCAAAGGATAACTAATTTTTACTCTGAACTCAATAAGATTAATCTGAAAAGTCAGTTCACTATGGAGTGAGGTAAGGTGGTGGTGATAAACTTATGTAATAAACATGTGCTCTGAATTATTATATTTCAGCTGAAGTGTAAGTGCTTAACTTAAGACAGCTTAGACCATGCATCAAGATTATAATTACATGAGCCGAATTTCAAAGTCAATAATGAAAGCAAATGTTGATCTGGTAAACATGTAACATTGTCATAATTTTGCAACTTGCTAGTTGTGTAATATGGACTAAAAGTTTTGTTCAGGAAGTCAATAAAGTTCAGTTCTCTCAAAAAAACCTCTTTGAGAATTTGTCATATATATTCTCTGTGTAAAAATAAACTTTGTTCTATTCTTTTGATGCCACCAATGCAGAACTTTTCCGAGTACCAATGATCATTTCACTATCATTTCATTGACACTAATGCAGAAATTATATTAATTGAAAGAATCCAAATAGAAAGACAATTAATCCTGAGTGGAAGGCAGAGAACTGCAAAAAAGCAGGTATTGTCTTTCTTCCTTTGCTGCACAGTTTCTTCCTTTCACTTTGAGCACTGCCTTGACCTCTCTTTCTCTGTTTTGGGGTATTTTTCCTTTTCATTTTGCAATATTGTGTATTATTTATCTGTGATGATTGCTTCAGTAATGCCCTAGTGTTGCAAACAAACCACATGGCTACTACAACTGTCAGTAATTCACATAAGTGCATGCCAAGGCACTAAAAGAGAGTTGCCACATGACTCATTATTTGAACATCGATGTTGGTGTTAGACGTGAGTGCCATCTTGTGGCAGTTGTAAACATTGTTTCCTGTGGTTCTTGATCTTATGTCATAATATATGTTACTGACCTTGGTGTTTACATGGGATTTTCACAAACATCTCAAATTTTCATTTTTTGGCTCTTGATCCATTACTTACATGCCACAATTAGTTTGAACCCACTGAAGTAACAACTAAATGTTAATTCAGGTAACATTCTTAGAGTGATTCAGTAGGGAAGTGATCACCTCTTCATGTCCACCGCTTTTATTTCAAAAGACAATAGCCTGATAAAAACTTGTATGAAGTTGTGGCGCCGATGAGGTCAACACCAGCATCAATCTGAGTATTGTCTTTGAAATAAGCGAAGCATTACCTTTTAGCAGTTCCGCCATGTCAGTTCTTTGTGAGCCTTGCTTGTGTTTAGGTGAATAAATGATCTACTGCAAAATGGCAGTGTTGTTTGGTGTAACCGACCTGAACGTCTCCATCACTAGGGACCCCGAGTTGTAATGTCTTCTGTTTTCACCATTTTACTGTGTCTGCAACCACCGCGTCAGTTACTTTCACGTTTATTACATTGACACAGCATTCGAACAATGACTACGGCCCAGCATCTAATGCCGGATTTTGTGATCGACATGCATCATGTTGCAGGCGATGTACACAAGCCAGGACTGCAACACGATGCCTCTCACCCAATAATTACGCCGATTTTGCCGGACGTTTTTGAGCCTGCAACAATAAGTGAGGTTAGGAGTGTGCATGACTCTGGCTATCAAATGCCTTTGTTCCCACCACATGTGCCCTCCCTCATAGACGGTGCAGTTACCTCTTACAGATCACTGCAGTGCCGGACCAATGCCGATTTCTGCAAATGCTTCGTTGGACAACCTACTACTGCCAGAGCAACAATTTGCCATGCCGCAGTCCATGCAGTACCATGCGGATACCTTACACATAACTGGAACTGCTTCGTTCACAGGTCAACCTCCTCAGCATCCGACCAGTTCAGCATAAGCACGTGCCTTCCTACTTTGATACCTCGGCATGCAACAGGAACAATAACTTGTTATCTGTGCCTGACCTCCACCTCCATCCCACTGCTATGTCTCAGTGTTTTGTGTCATGACATTCACCTTATCCATACACTGTTTTGAGTGGAGTGACTATGAACAGTGAACATTCACACACTCCGTCCCACGTTCGACATCATTTTCCACACTGTGCTTCCAGACAGCATGCACCTCTGCAGCCTCCCTGCAACACAGGTGGCCCCGGCTCTGATCGTACATCAAGCTTTCCGCGCACTAACTCGCGTTCTCAAACTTTAACTTTTTCTCACCTGTCGCCCCCCCCCCCCTCCACCCCCCCAGCTCCCGCGCCAGCTCCAGTCGAGCTTCCGCTACCATTCTCGGCACATCTCGGTGCCTCATCCATGTCGTTCTTCCGCGACTTGTCAATCTGGACACACCCGCAATGTGTTGAGCTTCCACAGCCGCAATCGACACATTATGGTGTCTCAGCCGCGTCGGCCTTCCGCGTCACACTCAAACACATCATGTCACCTTCATGCTGCCACTCGACAGCTGTTGTTGCCTCATCACCTGGAGGCACACTCTCCTGGAATACTACAGCAACAACAGCTCGATTCAGACTGTGCCCCGACGAACTCAACTCAACCTGTCCTTCCGAACATTCTATAGAGCAACAACCTGGTTCAAAATTGTGGACAAAGTGTTCGACCATTACAAACTCGACGAGTCAACCAGGTTTCTGTGCCTCATCACCCACCTGCATGGCGAGGAGGACTTGTCTGCTGGCCTGGTCAATGCCCCGGACTCATCTACCTGGTACACTCTAGCCAAAGAGACAGTTCTTAACAGCTTGCACGCTCAACTGAGGCAGCAACACGGCAAGTGCTCCACGTCGAGCAACTAGGCAACAACAAACCTTCCCAGCTCTGGAGATGGCTACGTGACCTGGTCAGTGCCGATCTATTCCTCTGACACAGCTCTCCTCGCCATCTGGTCCTCACATGCGCTTTGCTCTGGCTCAAAGGTCTGCTGAACCTGTCGAGCAAAGAATGACAATTGCTGACAAGCTACACAATGCATCACTGCTGTATTTCACCGGCCACTGCCTACCTGACAAGTCTCAGGTTCAGGCTCATCGCCCTATGGCCGGACGCAGCCGGGGCCGTACTGTGCCGACCGTTCCGTTCATTCCAGGAAGCAGTAAACAAGCAACTGGGGCCCACAATTATGCCACCTCCTGCTACCGAACCTGCTGCGGGCACCGAACCTCAGCCACTGCCATTGGCAACAAACTTTCCGCAGGAAATGCAACCGCACTACCCATACTGTTACTTCCACACATGGTTTGGTGAGGCTGCACGGAGCTGCAGACCACCCTGCTACTTCCCAAACGCCAATCGCAAATAGGTCCGGGTGCCGCCTTCTCCACACAGCATGACAGGCACCCTCCCAGTGCTCATTCTGTCTGGGAAAGACCGGATAATTGCAGACGACTTTACATTAAAGACATTTCGTTGGGATACCATTTCCTAGTGGACACAGGCGCCGATGTTTCACTTCTCCCTATGTCCATAGCATCGTCCAACATCCGCCCTCATCATACTTCACTGCAGGCCACGAATTCAACTAAACTACAACGCTCGGGTTCAACTTCCCACGCCGTCGCACTCTCCACAAACTGCAAACTCGAGTGGACTTTTTTAGTGTGCAAAATTCACGAACCTTTACTAGGCATTCACTTCTTGCGACACCACAAACTTTCACCAGACCTAGTGCAAAACACCGTGTTTTATCACCCGTCCAAGACTCGCTTCCCCTGTGCTCTGTCGAGCAAACCCCCCCCCGTGGCACATCGGTCCGGGCTCATCTCCCTGTACATGTTTGTCTCTGTTTATGACGTTACAAGAAACCACGCAAAAGCCTTGTTGAGCTTGAAAATGTCACTCGCCTACGCAAGGAAACCTTGGAGCTCTCGCTCCGGCTCCAAGAAACTCAGCTGCAGCTCTTCGATGCAGCAAAGGAATTACAGACACTACAGCAAGGACAAAGCAAGGTCAGTAAGTGTGCCAAATCTGCTTGCAGTCCCAGCAATCGAGCCTCCGTGTGTTTACCTCCCGCTACCCCTCGCAACTGTGTTATCAAGACTGCCATAACATGTACTGAAGCTCCGCAGAGCCACACCCTCCTAACACGGCAGCGTTTGACACTCGGCCGGACACAAGTGCGCATGCGCAACAAGTTTCACGTGTTCCCGAACTGACGGCTCCTACCCAACCCCTCGTGGACAGCACCTCAAACTATACAACTTTGGCTCCTGAGCGCTGACATGCGACCACCACTAACAACACAAACAGTGCACTCGCGCCAAGCGTCTCGCCTGCAACCATGTTGTCACATGCCGCACCCTAGGACAATGACTCTACTGAGTTCACCCGACCATGGTGCCATTGCTTTGGGCCGGCAGCCATCTTGTCGCATTGACTCCTGGGACACTTTGCCGCTTCGGCTCCCGTCAGATCCGGCGAGTGGCTCCGAACACTATGACCACGCCTCGCCTGCCCCGCCCACCACACATTGTAAACAAACCACCTCCCACAAAGCCGGCAACATTTCCATTGTCGCCAATGGCCCGGTCCACAAGCTTTGCCTCACGCCAGGTCCCCCGATCTCCAGTAAACCACGTCGACTTTGTCCCGAGTGCCTCTCCGACCTTAAAAATCAGATTTCTGAACTACTAAGCTCCGGTGTCATTGAATCCTCTGCCAGTAGCTGGTCTACACCCATACATATGACAACCAAGAAAGATGGGTCTTGGCGCATGTGCGGAGACTACCATCGACTAAACACATGAACAATTATGGACACCAACATTGCCAACTTTACCAGTTCCCTCCCAGGTGTGACCACATTCTCTGTCATTGATTGCAAACGAGCCTATCACTGGATCCCCATGGCACCTGAAGACATCGAGAAGACAGCAATCGCCACTTCGATCGGGTTATTTCAGTTTCAATTCATGCGCTTTGGTCTGAAAAATGCAATCCAGACCTGGCAACGCTTCATCAACGAAGTGCTATTCGAACTAAAATTCTGCTTTGCATATCTTGATGACATTCTTGTGTTCAGCTCCTTCATCGAGGACAACATTTGACATGTGCAAACTGTTATGAACACTCTCGCAGCAGCAGGCATCAAGACAAACCAGGACAAATTGCAGCTACATCAACCCGCTGTCACTTTTTTTGGTTTTTTGGGTCTCTGCCAACAGCATTTCACCGCCCCCTGAGAAAGTACTACCAATACTAAACCTACCTAGAACT
The DNA here is from genome assembly GCF_023897955.1 of Schistocerca gregaria. NCBI lineage: Eukaryota > Metazoa > Arthropoda > Insecta > Orthoptera > Acrididae > Schistocerca > Schistocerca gregaria. Next base: position 945,741,218 of record NC_064920.1, read on the forward strand.
TCCTCATTCAAAGAGCTCCAGCACTTTCTGGGGATGGTTAATTATTATCGCCGACATCTACCTCGGGTTGCAGACATTCAGGCTCCACTGACAGACACCTTGGCAGGCACCGACACTTGTTGATCTCGGCCCATTCCTTGGACCCCTGCTATGACTGACTCTTTCACTGCCCTCAAAAATCTTCTTGCCAAGGCCTGCACCAACGAGCATCCTCATCCCAATGCACAGCTTTTCATCACCACAGACACGAGCTATACTGCCATCAGCGCTGTCCTTAGCCAGACAATCAACAGCCAAACTTCGCCTCTGCAGTTCTTCTCGTGCAAGCTTACCAATGCACAACGGAAATATTCTGTGTTTGACAGAGAGTTGCTCGTGGTCTACTAAGTGATCAAGCATTTTAAGACTGATGTTGAGGGACGCCCTTTTTATGTTTTAACGGACCACAAACCCCTGGCTGTGGTCATTACAAACCCACCAGCTGACCCGCATCGTCACCGCTTCAGGTACATGGACTACATATCTCAGTTCACCACCAATGTCAGAGACATGAAGGGTGCTGACAATATAGTTGCTGATTTCCTTTCACGAGTCGACACGGTCCACTCGCTGTTAGACCTCTCTGAACTGCCTAATCTCCAGCCCGCTGACGAGGAAACACAAAACCTGATTTCAGACCTCGTCACTACACTTTGTCTGCACCACCTTCCCTGGCATTATGGTGAGACCTTGTGCGACGACAGTACGGGCATGTTACGCCTCCTCATCCCAACCATGCTCCATCGAGCTGTCTTCAATGCATTGCACAATTTCGCCCACCCCGGTGTTTGTGTGTCCACCTGCCTCATAGCAGAGTGCTCTGTGTGGAGAAATGTCAACAAGGAGTGCCAGCAATGGGCATGCTCCTACATCGCGTGCCAACGCTGCAAAGTACACAAGCACACTTCACCCCCCCCCCCCCCCCCTCGCCACCTTTTCGATCCCTCCTGGGAGTTTCCAGCATATTCATATTGATATTGTCGCTCCCCCCCCAACGGCTTTCGCTACGTTCTCTCATCTATTGACCGAACGACTCAATGGGTCGAGGTTGTACCCTCCCCAATATTACGGCAGAAACTGTTTCTCGAGCTTTTGTCGAGTCATGGGTATCGCATTTTGGATGTCCATCTATCATCACGACTGATCAGGGCAGACAATTTGAGTCGGCCCTGTTCAACGAGATATATAACATTTGCGGCATCTGGCGCATCCATACCACAGCATATCACCTGCAAAGTAACGAGTTAGTTGAGCGCTGGAACCACACTTTCAGGGCGGCTCTTTGATGCCACGACTCTCTATGGATGGAAGCCCTTCCCCTTGTGCTACTAGGTAATCGTGAGATCTATAAGGAAGACCTCAAAGGCACAATAGCCGAGTTCGTATATGGCCAGAACATTGTTCTCCCTGGCAAATTCGTGAGCCCTTCTGCTTCTCTCTCTCAGTCTGACTTACCTTCCTTCGTGGATCGTGTCACAATGCCACTTCATCAGCCTCGGCATCCCTCTGCCCGCCAGCCATTCCCACCCTAAGGTTCACATCTGGAAATCTCTGGACAATTGCGAGTACGTCATGCTCCGAGATGACATTGTCCGTGATCCCCTCCAGCCTGCATATACCGGCTTGTACCGAATTCTCCAGCCCTCAGCCAACACCTATGACAGCCAGATGAAAGATTCAGCTGTCACAGTCTCGATCAACAGACTTAAGACTGCTCATGTCAAGCCTTCTTCTACCCTCCTTCAGGCCACGACCACACTACACACTGTCATGGCTCACGACGCTCTCACCACACCCTCCACCTCGGACTGACACACTCAATCGAGTGACTTCCAGCTCCAATTGTCGAGCTCTCCTCCAACCTCGTCCCTTACTCTGGTCTTGCGCACTTCATCGAGTGACCACATGCTCCCCACGTCGAGCTTACCTATGATCCCGCCCTGGTTGCCGTGCCCTTCGCCGGCCCCTTCGACCTCTCCCCATCGCCTGCCTTGCCCTGTCGAGGTTTCTCATGCCCTCCCATCTTGATCGTGACCTCGCTCGAGGTGTTTGTGCCTGTCCCCCAGGACATAATCCAGGACATCTCAATAATACTACGCGATTATACACTGTTCATCGTGTGTTTCCCTTCATCCAGTGCTCATGACACTACCTCTGCAGGGGACTGATGACCTCAGATGTTAAGTCCCATAGTGCTCAGAGCCATTTTTGAACCACCTCCGCCATTCCCTGCCACCTGGTGAAATGTGTTGTTCCCCTCACACCCGACGTCGAACTGGACATGCTTCGTGTGTTCGCCACGCCCATCAGAGACACTGTCGTCGTTGCTCCTTTCCACTCGCAAACCACCGGCCTACCTGTTGCCGCACGACCAGCACACCCAGTACGACGCCCAGCTCGCTTCAATGGCTTCCAGGTTCTGTGGCCAAACCTTCCTTCATGACACCTATCCACACAGCTCCCTGAGGACGCTGTCGAGCTGACTGTGGTCCAGCTCCCATGGACCACCCCTGCCGATGCCATAGTCACCCGCCCCCCCCCCCCCTGGCCTCTCAAGAGCACTCTTTACTGTGGGGGGGGGGGGGGGGCTGGGGGGGGTCTCTGTGGTGCTGATGAGGTAGACACCAGTATTGATCTGAGTATCGTCTTTGAACTAAGCTAAGTATTATCTTTGAGCAGTTCTGCCATGTCAGTTCTTTGTTGGTTGGTTGGTTGGTTGGTTTGGGGAAGGAGACAGACAGCGAGGTCATCGGTCTCATCGGATTAGGGAAGGAAGTCGGCCGTGCCCTTTGAAAGAAACCATCCTGGCATTTGCCTGGAGAGATTTATGAAAATCACGGAAAACCTAAATCAGGATGGCCGGACGCGGGATTGGACCGTCGTCCTCCCAAATGTGAGTCCAGTGTCTAACCACTGCGCCACCTCGCTCTGTCCAGTTCTTTGTGAGTCTTGCTTGTGTTTAGGTGAATGAATAAATGAACTACTGCAAAAGGGGAGTGTTGTTTGGTGTAACCGACCCAAACGTCCCCCTTAAAGTGTTCATGCCTGTCAAAGTGCCAGAAAATGTGAAACAGGCAAAACAGTTGTTTAATATTTTATTACAATGCATTTGACAAGACTATTATATTTGTGTGTTTGAATTATTTTGCACGTGGTTAGAATCGATTTAACAACTTATCATTGCTATAGGGGTAACTCAAAATTACCATATCTATTATTGTTTTGAATTTGTAGACACACTTTGTTTTGATGGTACCATTTGGAGATGGCCCCTAGTTAAGAGTTCTTTTATGTGTAACATGAGTGCTCAAGAGATGCTGTTAATGCTACACACTACTCTTAAGAATTTGTATTAATGGCCTTTTCTCAACTACATTCATTAGTAATTAACTTAGTGTGTGGCTGAGTAATACTTTCACCAGCCCAAGATTGATGACTGGTGCCTGAATTTTACACAGTTCATGATTAGTATTTGAGTTATTTCAAAAGTGACAGGACATCATCTAATTACTGATTTTCTAAAAACTGTGAAATGAGTAAAGACTATGCGATATTAAAAGGAAGCAGAGAATGGTAGATTACATTTTTTGGATGTGCTTATCCTCAAATAAGAAAACAGTAGGTTGGGACATACTCTATTTAAGTATTTAAGTGTCTATGATTTTTGATCTTGAGAGTAAACCTAGGTCTAACTGAAAAAATTCTCACATTTTGTACAGACAAGTATTCCCTATTCTGATTGTACATTCTCTACGTGCAATGATCAACTAATATACCATGAAGTTTTTAGACATTTAAGACAGAGGTTTTGGAGAAAATAATTTCTAAATACCCAAATAATTTCAGATTCGTTTGTCTTTATGTACATATATCTTGACAATTTAAGAATTTCATATAGTAATGTCTCAGCTGACAGCAGTCCTTCCACTTTATCATTTCTCAAGACAGTTAACATCCCATGACTATGCATATTTTCAAAACATAATTTTGATATTCGAAAAAGGTTACAAATTTTCATAGTTTACTTAAAAAAAAAAAAAGAGGAGCTAGCTGAGAAGTGTGTATGTGGTAATCATGTCTCTCTAGTATTAGGAACAACGTATTTATTGAAAATTAGTTCAGATCTCTCTCTCACACATTTGGTTTCATTATTACAGTTTTTTCAATTTTTCCATTTCATTATGACATTTCCACAAATACTCTCATTTAGAATGGCCTGTAATTTTGGAGAGGTTTCATGTGGAACTTCAACATATACTTTTTTCAGCAAACTTTGAAATAGTGATGTGACACATTCACTCATGATGTGTATGATTTGAGATGAAATCACCCTGTTGTGGAATGCACCTTGCAGCCAGATCATTAAATTCAGTTCGATTATACTCAGATTCTGGCTAAAGAATATGTGTACTATAACAGACAACAAAGCTTGTGTTTAGAAAACATCAGAAGTAATGCCTCTGCGAGGGAGCAAGCAGAAATGAAATTTTACTTCAGTCAGTAGTGAGAGCCAGGATGTGAATTGGGCTATAATAGAAGCTACTATCCCCAACTTGAAGGTGTTAAAATGCACCAAGTCTGGCCACCTAGAGGTATTGTGCCAGTTCCTACAATGTATTAGAAGTTTTTCTTCAACAAGGTGATAAACAGTTTTAGTAATTTTATACATGTCTGATATAAATGTTAGCTTTTACTGCCTGTGAGGTAGCATCTGTGACTTGTTGTATATTGTAAACTATTTACCTGGGGTATGGAAGAATTTTTGTAAAGCAAAATCACATCTACAAAATTATCTTTTACCAAGAAAACTGAAGATTAATCAATAGGTGAGCATTCTACCAACCTGTTGGCTTTGCAGAAATCGGCAGTGTGAATTTTTCTAAAGTTCTATTTTTTAACATCTGTGTAGCAAAAAGCAAATTGTTATACAAATGTTAATAATTACACAAGACACCTTTCCTTAGTGCCCTATGTCGATCAGGTGATACAATGGATCTCTCGAAGAAATTCATTCAAGCATGACTTAAGAGGCTGGAATATTTTAATAAGTGTGACATTTATGGCTCTTAAAGTATAAATTTACAGGGATAAACAGCAACTATTTAGTGTGATTGAGGAGGGGGTGGCTTTTCTTAAATTAATAGCTTTCCTTCTAATTTACTGGATTAAATGTTGATGGAATAAGCACGAAGAGCATTAAGCAGTTTAATGACAGTTGACTGATAATACATGACACAAATTAGGTTTCTATGACTTACTTGTCTTGTTTTAACATATATCTTGACTCGTTCCACATCCCTGAAAGTTCTCATCTTGAAGCAATCTGCAGAACATGTTTGAGAGTGTTAAGCACTATGAAAAGATCTGTTGATTTAAACAACAATGAAAATACAACAGGAGAATAAATTATTATACCACACTAATAATTGTAGACAGAAGAACCTAAGATGTAAGCTTATGATGAGTGGATACATTTCATAAATTTCTGTGGAAATGGTATTGTAAAAAAATATATAAATATAAGAACATTCCACATTACCTTTAAGGGTCTGTATTGTTCACAAAAATTCATCAGAAACATAGTTGATAATGAAATCAGTCATATCCCAGAACAAATAAGAGTTAATGTGTATAAAGATATCTGAGATATGTGGCAAAGAAAAGTGATGAGAAGTCATAGCATTTTTTGACTTCCAACAAATAACAGACAAAGACAGAGGTCTAATGGAAGGTGGGTAGATGATTTTAGAAATGGAGGAGCAATACAGACGCATCTAGATAAGACAGTAATGCAAGAGAAAACCTAGAAGAAGCTTTTATACTTCAGGTGATGTCAAACAGCTGATGAAGTTGACTAGTAAGTCCATAATAAAATGAGAGAAGATGACAAATCTCCTCCTAGAATGACACATCCCCTGCTGTATTGCCTTTTTGACTGCATGCAGTTCTGCACTAAGTATGGCAAACTCATAAGATTAATCTTGATGACATGGTTCATGAAAATTGACTGAAAACTTGAGGGTTTCCCCTTCCTCTCAACCTTCTGTGTTAATGTATCAAAATTGTGAGTCTTATCTAAAGATGTATAAAATAAAGACTTAAAAGTAACATCATGGATGCATTTCTTCTTAAAACTTGTCAAATTCAAGCGTGTTCTACATATCTTGATCCACTCACAAGAGCCTAGCTCATCATACTTCTGTCAGGCCCTAGCAATACTTAATTACCACAGTTCGCATAGTTTCAATGATCTCTTTGTAAATCATGAATTACACAGTAGTTCTGAATTTGTTGATATTTCAGATGATGTTAGCAATTTTTCTTCTCAAGTTTACAAGAAAGACCAGGATTTTATTTATGAAAAGCAAATCACAACAAAATCTTTTTATATATTCAGGGTGCTTGCATAGTCAATATCCATATTGTGCACCATAAATTTACAGGTTACAAACAGAAAAGTTACCACACTTTCATGTAAACATCGAAGACTAATTACTGCAAACAGTGCAGTTTCTTTAATATGTAACATGAGGAAAATGTGTATTGGCCTCTACCCCTTTGCATTTACAAGTGAAGGACTGGGCTTATTTTGAACTAAATATTCTGGAAACTGAAATGCAAGTGTGCTATGTCGATAATCTGGCTCCCACTTCATTTGTTTGTATACGTCGAGTATGATGAGTAGACTATCTTTGCTCTTGATGTTCGCTCTCTTAAGTGTGCTACATGTAATGTGTTGTTATCAGAATAAATATATTATGAACAATCTGTTACTTATCTTTTTCAATGCCTAACTTTGCTCTGCTAACAGGTTATGGGCCCAGAAACTATGTATGTTGTGTGGGTAGGAAGGTAAATAACTGAAGATGTGTGTTAGGTTATGTGCTCGCATTGTGTGTGATACTTGTTTTGATTTGTGTTTTGTCAACTTCATCAGCATTTGAACTCTTGTTTTTCAGAAGGAATCAGTCACGTATTTTTAGTGCTCTGAATTTGAGTATCTTAAAATGGCTTCAAATGTAAGTTTGACAAAAACCACTACTCCAGCAGTAGACAAACTGAGAAACAAGGATGTATAACACGTGGAAGTTCAGAATGAAACTCATTCTAATGTGCAAGAAATTACGGGATTATACCATAGGTGCAAGTATTGCTAAAAATGCAGAGAAGGATATAGATTCATGGACACTTATTCTTTTGCATGTGGATAAATCTCTGTATGCACACATGGAAAACACAACAAAAGCAAAGGAAGCTTGGGATACTTTTGAAAACCTGCATGCTAGTAATAATAAAACCAGATGGATGAATTTCTGGGATGTTCTGCTGGATACTACCTTATCCAAATGTGAAGGAAAGATTCAAAGTTACGTTACTCACATTTTAGATGTAGCCAACAAACTGCAGAGCATGGGCAAACCAGTTGATGATGGGCTAATGGCACTGATTATGCTTAGAGATTTACCAAAAGTTTGTTTACCATACCAGATGGGTATAGAGTCCAGTACAACGGACAAAAATTTCACATCAGAAAATATCAAAGCAAAGTTGCTGAATAGTAGTGTGGAAGAATACCTCAAGTTAGGCAAAGATGGCAGTGATAGTGCCATATTTACAAAGAATTATAAGAAATCACAACAGGGTTTCTCAAAAGACAAGCAAAAAAAGAAGAAAGTTAAATGTTTCAATTGCTGGAAGTATGGTCACTTCAAGTCCAAATGTCCTCAGAAGCAAGAATCGTCAAAGAAAGAATCAAAGGGAACAGAAAAGTCATCATTTTGTGCACTTGGTATGTCAGATTTCAACCAGAATGAGTGGATCATTGATTCCGGAGCACCGTCACACATGACATCAAGAAAGGAATGGCTTAAAGATTTTGAAACAGAAAATAGCAAAGAAAAAATTGTGAAATGTGCTGATAAGTTGGTTGGTTGGTTTGGGGAAGGAGACCAGACAGCGTGGTCATCGGTCTCATGTCTCATCGGATTAGGGAAGGAAGTCGGCCGTGCCCTTTCAGAGGAACCATCCCGGCATTTGCCGGGAGTGATTTAGGGAAATCACGGAAAACCTAAATCAGGATGACCGGATGCAAGATTGAACCGTCGTCCTCCCGAATGAGAGTCCAGTGTCTGTGCTGATAATGTTGAATTAGTGAGCAAAGGGGAAAGTGATGTTATTGCAAATTCACCAGATATATCCTCAATAAAGAATATTATTCTTGTCCCTGGCTTAGGATTAATTTGTTGTCACTTACTACTTTAGTCAAGAAAGGCATAAATGTTGTTTTTGATACAGATGATATAAGATGCTCAAAAGTGGTGAAATATTTGGTCAAATGGCATTTATAAACTAAAAAATGTCGAACCTGTGTTGTCAGATGAGTATGCTCTAGCTGTTAAAAATTTTAGTAATTTGGAAAACATAGCACCGTAGACTTGGTCATGTTAGAGTTGACACTGGACTTAAGCTATGTTTACAGAGTGGTGGCATAATGTTGGAGTGTTGTGACTCTGAAACTCTTGACAAGTGCAAACCATGTGTACTAGGTAAGATGTCGAAATTCCCATTTCCTAAGACTGGAGGGCAATGTGCATCTGAGTTGCTCGGCCTTGTGCATATGTATTTATGTGGCCTCACGGAGCAAATGTCACATGGTATGGCTACGTACATGTATGTACTAGTGGATGATTACTCCAGAATGATATTCTGTTACTTTCTCAAGAGTAAAGACCAAACATCTGAATTTTTCTGAGAGTTTAAAACTTGGGTAGAAAAAAGAATTGGTTCAAAAATAAAATCAATTATATCTAACAATGGCAGTGATTTTTGAACTCAAATTTTGATTTATTGCTTAGAGAGAATGGAATAGAGCATCAGATTAGGGTGCCCTATAGCCCAGAACAGAATGGGGTGGGTTGTGTAGAGGACCAACAGATCAATTTGTGAGATGGCACGGCACATGCTATTTGAATCTGCTCTCCCTAAGCAGTATTGGGCAGAGGCATGCAATACAGCTGTTTACATAAAGAACCGTGTTCCACACAAAGCACTTAATGGTAAGACTCCACAGGAATTATAGACTGTGCCCTCGGTGGCACAGATGGATAGTGTATCAACCATGTAAGCCGGAGATCCTGGGATCGAGTCCCGGTCAGGGCACACATTTTCACCTGTCCCCGTTGATATATATCAATGCCCATCAGCAGCTGAAGGTAATAATATAATTCTAATTTCATTCTAGATGGCTGCAGTTCATCAATGGTGTCTGCTCATTTGGACATGTCCAAAAGAACAAACACCGTGTCCATATAAGTATACAGTTCTGGCAATACCAGCCATGACCTTTTTCTTCTGTGTGGATGCACACATATTCCACAAACTCTTACAAGACTTGTTAAGAATGTCTTCCATGAGTAATGAGTGCATTGGGGTGGGACAGTACGAATGCAGTGTGTGGACATGCAAGGTCAATCACTCAATCAATTAACTTTTATTGTCATTCAGCTCATAAAGCAATAGACAACATCAAGATAACTTACATTTTTAACATTAATTACTAAATACAATTTAGTTTGGATTACATAAGGCCATCCACTAGATACAGTGTTGAAAGACAGTATTTTCAGTTTCAAAAAATTCGTCTACTGTGTAGAAAGGATTATTTACTAGTATTCTGTACAACTTAGTTTTGAAGATATTGACAGGTAATTTATTGTACAACTAAGTCCAAGAACTAAATACGAATTCTGTGACTTGGATAGTCTTTGATATGGTACATCCAAACATGATTAGTTCCTGGTGTTATGGCGATGTACATCCCTTCTTAATGGTATATTTGAAATATCGTTCCTAACATACAATAGAACATTATAGATGTACAAGTTTATTACCATCAGGCATTGCAATTTAACAAACAAGGGTGTACAGGGTTCTAACTTATCTAAGTTGGTTATTATTCTCACTATTTTTTTTTGTAAAAGTAGAATGCCCTTTCTGTGACTGCTATTACCCCACAATAATATTCCATATGATATGATATTTTGAAAGAAAGTAAAATATGCTGATCTTATATAACAATTAGGGACATGTCTTTTTTAAGTTTCTAATTAATGATGTAAATAAAATAGAAAGAAACTTCCACATGGGAAAAATATGTTAAAAACAAAGATTCCAACACTTACCAAGAGGGAAAGCGCCGGTAGACACGCACAATAAAATAACACACAAACACACACACCCAAAATTTCTAGCTTTCGCAACCAACGGTTGCTTCTTCAGGAAAGAGGGAAGGAGAGGGAAAGACTAAAGTATGTAGGCTTTAAGGGATAGGGTAAGGAGTCATTCCAATCCTGGGAGCGGAAAGACTTACCTTAGGGGGAAAAATGGATAGGTATATACTTGTGTGCGCGCGCACACACACACACACACACACATATATAGACACAAGCAGACATATTTAGGAAGGATTTAATCATATTTATGCTGCTATTAGCAAAACCATGATAGGATAGCTTATCAGTAAAGTATCATGGTCCACACAATCAAACACTCTGCTCAGATCACAACATGTAGCCTGAGCAAATCCCCCATCCTCAAACACATCCAGAAAAATTTTTACAAGAGAATCCATAGCATCTGTTGTGGATTTACCTTTCATGAATCCATATTGTTTGTCACTTACTAAGTTTATGTTATCTAAATACGTGCTAACTTGATTATACATTATTGTTTCAAGAATTTTTGAGAAAACAGGAGTTAAGGATATTGGTCTGTAACTAGCAGCGCAGTTTTTATCACCTTTCTTATATACTGGAACCACTCTAGATATTTTTAGTACATCAGGAAACTTTTTTTCAGCTAGACATTTATTTACACAGTAGGTTAAGAAATCAATTATGCAGTCAATAATATTTCAATAAATTACATGTTAAATCATAGTAATCAACGCTATCTGATGCTTTGAAATTTGTAACTATTTTCAGAATTGTATTGGTACACACCTCTGTGAAGTTGAAAATGCTCTGGCAGGGCCTTTCAAAATAGTTATCGATGAAGTTAAGGGCATTTTCTGGAAGTTTGTCTATTGAGCTGCATATTTCTTCAATAGATTGGACGCAGAATTTATTGAATTCATCTGGGGATATGGCAATAACATCTTTTCCTTTAGTGTGTGCCACAGAGTTAATTATTTCTAGACTTTTCAGAGGGCTGTATTATATAGCTTCTTAGCATCATTAATAGCCTGTCTATAATTACACTTAGCTCTGGAATATAATTCTTTATATAGTTCAGATTTGCTGTTCTTGTACATACCAGAATAGAGCATAACAGTGTTTTTCATTTGCCCTAACTGTGGAGTATACCTTTCTCTGTTTTTCCGTCTCTTAAACAACTACTATTCTTAATTACGTTTTCTCAAAGGAATATTATTTTCAAATGTATTTAAAAATATAGAGAAAAACTCAGTAAAAACAATGTCAGAGGAACAATGTTGTAGTCTACTAAATAGGGCATCCCAACTGATACAAGTGAGGGCAAGTCTAAATCTATTTATCCTCTCTTTGTTCTTAGGTCTCGTGGTTACAGTTTTAGCTTTTGGGCTGGAACAGTATCGAGTTACTTTGCTAAGACTAATGTGGGTCTCATGAGAGGCATGTGCGAGATAGTCCCTGCAGTCGCACTATCCTCTGTGCCCTTGGTGGCTCAGATGGATAGAGCGTCTGCCATGTAAGCAGACGATCCCAGGTTCGAGTCTAGGTCGGGGCACACATTTTCAGCTGTCCCCGTTGGTGACAAAGAAGACTGGATAAAGGTCATGAAAGAGGAAATTAAGTGTTTCCAGGACAATGTTGTTTGGAAACTTGTGGATCCACCAAACACTAATAAAAGCATTGTGGGTAACAAGTGGGTATTTAAGCTGAAAAGGAATGTGGATGTTACAGCACTTCACCATGCTAGACGTGTTGCTAAAGGGTTTACACAAAAATTTGGTATTGATTTTTGTGAGACTTTTTCATTTGTTGTGAGATGTAGTACACTTAGTGCTCTCATTAGTTTAGCTGGAAATCTTGATCTTAAGAGGCATCATTCTGATATTAAGACTGCTTTTCTGTATGGGGACTTGGAGGAAACATTTCTCATTAAGCAACCAGATGGTTTTGTTTTAAAAGGGAGTGAAGGTAAAGCCTATGAACTAACTAAGGCCATTTACAGTTTGAAACAATTGGCCAGACAGTGGAATGACCTTGGTTATGTTGCAAATGCTGATGAAGATTGTGTGTTCATTAAATGGTCAGGTAAATATGTTGTAATTATTGCTTTGTATCTAGATGGTTTTTATGTCTTGTGTAATAACAGTTTGATGAAAGACAAGTTGTATGAGGGATTGTCTGAGAATTTTGAAGTTAAAGACCTCGGAGAAGCAAAGTCCTGTCTAGGTATGTGTATAACCAGAAACTGGGAGGAAGGTAGTTTAAAACTTGACCAGAAGGGTTTTATTGCAGATGTGCTGAAACAATTTGATATGGTTGATTGTACTCCTGTTAGAATATCAATGGAAGAGGGATTAAAGCTTTGGGATATGCAGGGTGATAAAGTTCAACTGCCATACCAAGAATTTATAGGTTGTTTGCTGTATATCAGCACTAACACAAGACTCGACATATCTTACACAGAAAGTGTTTTAAGCCAGTATAATTGTAAGTTTACTAGTGCACAGGAAGGCAGCAAAGGGGGTGCTTTGTTATCTCGTTCATAAATTGAAACTGTCGCCAGATTAAGTGGTAATGTTATGTTGGTAATCTGGCTCCTTGGTTCTTTTGTTTATATACATTGAGTACAACGAGTAGACTATCTTTGCTCTTGTTGTTCACTCTCTTAAGTGTGCTACATGTGTTGCTATCAGAATATAAGTATTATGAATGATCTGTTACTTATCTTTTTCAATCCCTAACCTTGCTCTGCTAACAAAAAGAAACCAAGACACAATATGCAGTGAGCTACAGAAGAAGAGAATTATGTGAAACGTGTTGGCAAAACAAAACAAATTATGTAACCCTCCTTTGTACCACAATGTTTCTAAATCTACCACATCAAAATATAATTTGGAATGTACGGTTTCTAAAAGATGTGTATAAAATTTAAATTAAAAATACTTAATACTTGATTTTTTAATGGTTTATGAAATGTGTTTATTCACTTTTGCCAGATGAGTGCTTTTGTTTAAAACTAACTCATACCCTTGCTGCATTTAAATGTGATGCGAATATGTTAAGAAAGCTACTTGTTTATCTGCTCCATTCTCGGAACAATAATTGTATGTACTGCACTTGTCTCTAGAAAGGTATCATTCTCACAGAACCTAAAGACCTTGTTAAACACAGATATCTAATGAAAGGTCTTTCCATCAGTGGACTAGTAATAGTATGGTATGCAGATGTTTGTGGTGTGGATAGTATTTTATAGGCTTGTCACACCAAGAGGGGTAAGTGATATTAAGTGGCTCCTCTCCAGCCTCAGCACAGACGCTAGAAATAGAACTGACCCTACAGGCTTCTGTGGCCAGTCTAATTCCCTATTGGTGCACCATGTCTAATATTTTTACACAAGATGGTTTGTAGACCCATACCATAATACCCATATAATACGACTGTGATCACATGAAGATATGAAGGTTCTATAAAACTGGAGCAAACAGGGTCCTTCTGCTTCCCATGAACTATAACTTAATTGATGGCTCAAATGGGACTTAACATCTAACTTAATTGATTTTAAAATATCAAGTGCCTTTAGGGACTGTGCTTTCAAGTGCCTTAAGTGTGGCAACCATGTAAGTTTAAAATATAATATGAGGATGAGGTAATGGAAAACTATTTTTCTCAAACCATTTGAAGATACCAATCTTTTGTTCAGAATGTTCCAATGTGAGAAAGGGCGAGAAGGACAAAATAAGATAGTAACAGTCCACTGGATTCAAATTCCTGGGGCTGTCTGAGAATATTCTGTCTCCCTGTGGTGTTGTAGACCTTCTTAGTCTCAAAGAAAATATCTATTAGAGTATTTCAACATAGCTGCCTCCAGCAAAGTCAGGTTACTAATAGTAAAGTGTTGTGTCCTGAACTCTTACTGAAAGGAATTCAGAAACTGTTTGGATTCAAGATAGAGAAAAAATGAAAGTTGTGCACTGGATCAAAGGTCTTTCCTTCACAACTGATGAGGGCAATATTATAATAGCTATTCAAGTATACACATTTCTGAGACGATGAAGGGAGATTAAAAAAGATTCTCTTCTTGACTCAGGGAATTGTGTTGTAAACAGACATAATTTTTTAAAAAAGGTGGTAGCATATCTTCAAATTTTCCTGTTAGGCTCAGCAACAGGCTATAAAGGCTTCTACTGTGAGCCTGTGATTTGTCATGAGCCACAGACAGTGCTGAGCCAAGATACCACCCCACAGATCAGTCACTCAATGAGACTGAAGAGCACCGTCTTGAATGGTAGTGACTGTAACTCAGGCCAAATTTTACATTTTCAGGACTAAATCTCTCATCCTGGACTGAAGACAGCCATTAAACAGTACAGCAGCACGTGAGCACCTCCTACCTCTTCCTGATGTTCTCCTAATGTTTTCTGCACAAATTAACTCTTAATGAAAGGGTTTGTAGCAGTGATCATCAAACTTTTTTGTTCAAGAGCAACACTGACACTCTGGAGTGGTGCCTCAGACCACATGTGTACCAGTCTTATTATTGATTGGTAACCTACACAAAAATTAGTATGTAATGAGGCCCTGATAGACTAGCTGTAGTAAGGGTGCAATAAGTTGGCTGCTAGCCCCCAAGTATGACTGTTAAAAGTTGGCACCATTCGTAACATTTTGAGTCAACTGTTCTCTGTTCCAGAGTGATGTCACCCTCAGAGGCCCCAAAGTTGCGACAGTAATTGCCTGACAAAGTGTTTTGTTGTGCGAGCAGATGATTAACTGATTAACAACATTAATTAAACTTATATTTAAATGCATTATGAAATATGGAACATAATCATAAATATTTATTAAGTGTATTGAATATTGTTTTTCTTCTACTCATTGCAATGTAATACACCATCCTTAATTTAGTTTCACATTCTGTCCTGCAAATATGTACTGCATATGAAGATGATGGTCTCTATAATGTGCAATCAATTCTGCTTGAAATGCTCGACACGATTTTAGTGTTTTTGATGTATACCTAGCAGGAATGTCAATGAACCATGAGGCATATGTAACACCTATTTTTGACATATTTTGTATCTGTATTGATATTTCTGTGTCAATTTGTAGTATTGCTTATGTATAACGTTGTATCTGTCACGGAAATACTTTGACTATGTATACATGTTTCAATTATGTAAAACTTTTGAACAATGTTATTTAAATTATGCTTGGGGATTTAAATAACATATGGAATAATTATAATGTAATGTACTGTAAATGACTTGATACATTGTTAGAGAACACATGGTTGAATGTAAAAGATGTGGGGAAGCCCTGTCGCTATGGCAGTAGCCTGGTGGAGTGGAAAAGACGTGGTTGGCAGAAAGTAACAAGTCATCCTTTGTGATGGGTAAGGGGTCTGGACTGATAAGTGCTGTAATAACACCTTGCTAGCAGCAGCGGATCATTGTAGCTCAGATTTCTGGAGTTTGCAGGGCAGAAGAGCTTAAGGGCAGTATTTATGAGCCTTGGTTGTTGCATTTGGTGATACATTATCAAGGCATGGTTTGTGGCCCTATAAAAATAGTATATCGACGCCAAGAAGATCAGTAATAAGGCGAGGCCAAAAGTACTGCCATGACTGCATCGCAGCCAGGTTAATAGTCTCTGCAAATTGTGCCACCAGCCTTCCACTTAGTTGTTTATATTTCATACTCTGTAAACAGACCAGGTATTTGTGAAATTTAGTTGATTTTATAATAATAATTGTGGGGTTGCAAAAACCTCATATCTTACACCCATGATTGTCCCAAATCTCAAACCCAGACAAAAATCCTACCCTAGTGAATTAAATTCTGAGTATCCTAATTTATTATTAGAAAATGGTTAAACTTGAATGAAATGTTGTGTTGCCATTTGCACAGTCAATTGTGCTTCTGAACAGGTCAAAAGACTGCTTATGAAAGCACATTTGTCATTAAAAAAGTTATAGTTTGCTGTGCTTTACTTAATTAATAATTAAGGATAAGAATTTTTTACAATATCTCTTACATACTGGTGTAGTTTTGTTATTGAGCATGGTTCACCAGACCATGGAAGTTTAAGGGTCCTCGTGTACTAGACTAGTTAGTTAATGAGACAATGCAAAAGCTCCTTCAGAGCCAGTGTAGTTAGATTTGTATTCTGGTAAGTTGTTTCAGACCGAGTTTAAGAAAGAACTACACTCCTGGAAATTGAAATAAGAACACCGTGAATTCATTGTCCCAGGAAGGGGAAACTTTATTGACACATTCCTGTGGTCAGATACATCACACGATCACACTGACAGAACCACAGGCACATTGACACAGGCAACAGAGCATGCACAATGTCGGCACTAGTACAGTGTATATCCACCTTTCGCAGTAATGCAGGCTGCTATTCTCCCATGGAGATGATCGTAGAGATGCTGGATGTAGTCCTGTGCACTATTTAGTGTCCCCTCGATGATCACCAGAGGT
This sequence comes from Schistocerca gregaria, assembly GCF_023897955.1. Classification (NCBI taxonomy): domain Eukaryota; kingdom Metazoa; phylum Arthropoda; class Insecta; order Orthoptera; family Acrididae; genus Schistocerca; species Schistocerca gregaria. The sequence goes on from NC_064920.1 coordinate 945,757,950, forward strand.
GTACGACCAGTGTAGGAGATCGCTCCCCACACCATGATGCCGGGTGTTGGCCCTGTGTGCCTCGGTCGCATGCAGTCCTGATTGTGGCGCTCACCTGCACGGCGCCAAACACGCATACGACCATCATTGGCACCAAGGCAGAAGCGACTCTCATCGCTGAAGACGACACGTCTCCATTCGTCCCTCCATTCACGCCTGTCGCGACACCACTGGAGGCGGGCTGCACGATGTTGGGACGCGAGCGGAAGACGGCCTAACGGTGTGCGGGACCGTAGCCCAGCTTCATGGAGAAGGTTGCGAATGGTCCTCGCTGATACCCCAGGAGCAACAGTGTCCCTAATTTGCTGGGAAGTGGCGGTGCGGTCCCCTACTGCACTGCATAGGATCCTACGGTCTTGGCGTGCATCCGTGCGTCGCTGCGGTCCGGTCCCAGGTCGACGGGCACGTGCACCTTCCGCCGACCACTGGCGACAACATCGATGTACTGTGGAGACCTCACGTCCCACGTCTTGAGCAATTCGGCGGTACGTCCACCCAGCCTCCCGCATGCCCACTATACGCCCTCGCTCAAAGTCCGTCAACTGCACATACGGTTCACGTCCACGCTGTAGTGGCATGCTACCAGTGTTAAAGACTGAGATGGGGCTCTGTATGCCACGGCAAACTGGCTGACACTGACGGCGGCGGTGCACAAATGCTGCGCAGCTAGCGCCATTCGACGGCCAACACCGCGGTTCCTGGTATGTCCGCTGTGCCGTGCGTGTGATCATTGCTTGTACAGCCCCCTCGCAGTGTCCGGAGCAAGTATGGTGGATCTGACACACCGGTGTCAATGTGTTCTTTTTTCCATTTCCAGGAGTGTATATGTGTGAGAGAGCCTATCTACTGTGAGTTGCCTGTCTGTGTGTGCAGGTCTGAAGTGTGTAAAAACAAGACCATAGACATGGTGGTCGAACAGCACCGACAAGTGTTTACCGGTCATGCCATGGAAGCCATAATGAAAGAACAAGCTGTGTTTATGTATTCTGAGCTGTTTTATAACTTCGAGTATTGTAGTGAAAAAAAGAACAGCTAAAATATTGTTAATTATTGTTCATTTTGGACATGGAGAGGAAAAGATGTGTGCTCAGATTCAGAATGAGAATGGACTTGGGTTTTAAGCCAACCTTTTCTAATGGGTAAATGAACTCTGCTTTTAACCTTTGGATACGGGAAGAGACTTACTTGAGATAGTTTGTTTATGTGGAGAATGAGTTTTGTAAAAGTTTGATGGTCAGTTATATGTCACGAAATGAAGAAAAAGAAACTGTGTATGTCTACTTATTTTCATAAGTAGAGAGAGTCTTGAGAAATTCCTGTTCGCGAAAGATATACTTCAGAGAAGAAGAGAAAAGGAGGTTGCAGCAGCAAGCTAACCAGCAAGGAAAGTTGGCTGACCATCTCAAGTAAGTCATATCGTTGCACTCATACTTCACCACTAATTCATCCAAAGCATTAGAGTTGTTCTGAAGACTCATGAAAAATCAAGTGAACTTAACCATGAAATTTAAGTATGTATATAATGGGCCATCCATAATATAAGATATACCTCACAACAATGCTTACTACTTAATCTATCCAAAGTCCGAGATGCCGCTTGGTGTATGTAACATAGTGGATCTGAAACCATATATCCCTAGGAATGAGTAAATGAAGTATATTCAGAAATGATACCAGAATAAAAATGTACACACATCAAAAAAAGTTTTGCATCACTCTGGTTCCCAGAACTCCTAAAGATAGATGTCGACTGTGAATGTTGTCTCACAGGCACATTCCATTTGACTGTTCAGAGATGTCACTAAACCTGCACAAAGATGTAAACAACCACGCATGAGCAGCGCCTATTAGACGGAGGGAGTCCGACAGCTGATCAGTTCTAGTCATTCCACCAGGAAGGAGGTACATAGCTTGTGTTGTCTGTAGTTCAACCATGCCTAGACAGTCAAAGCCACAATTCAATCATGTCCACATTGTTACTTTGTGCCAGGAAGGGTTCTCAACAAGGGGACTGTTCAGGTGCCTTGGAGTGAACCAAAGTGATGTTGCTCAGACATGGAGGAGATACAGAGAGACAGGAACTGTCAATGACATGCCTCCCTCAGGCCACCCAAGGGCTACTACTGCAGTGGATGACCACTACATACGGATTATGGCTCAGAGGAACCCCGACAGCAATGCCATCATGTGGAATAATGCTTTTTGTGTAGCCACAAGATGTTGTGTTATGACTCAAACTGTGTGCAATAGGCTGCATGATGCGCAACTTCACTTCTAACGTGCATGGCACGGTCCATCTTTGCAGCCATGACACCATGCAGTGTGGTACAGATACGCCCAACAACATGCCGAATGGACCACTCAGGATTGGCATCAAGTCACTTTCACCAATTAGTGTCCCATATTCCTTCAACCAGACAATTGTCGGAGACCTGTTTGGAGGCAATCTGGTCAAGCTGTATGCAGTAGACACACTGTCTAGCGAGTGCAGCTAGGTGGAGGTTCCCTGATGTTTTGGAGTGGCATTATGTGGGGCCGTCGTACACCTCTCGTGGTCATGGAAGTTGCCACAACAGCTGTACGATACATGAATGCCATCCTCTGACTGACAGTGCAACCATATCGGCAGCATATTGGTAAAGTATTCGTCTTCATGGACGAAAATTTGTGCCCCCATCATGCAAATCTTGTGAATGACTTCCTTCAGGATAATGACCTCGCTTGATATGAGTGGCCAGCATGTTCTCCAGACACAAACCCTATCAAACATGCCTGGGATAGTTTTAAAAGGTCTGTTTATGGATGACATGACTCACGTGCACTTTGAGGGATATATGCAGAATCATCATTGAGGGGTGGGACAATCTGGACTAACAGAGCCTTGATGAACTCGAGGATAGTATGCATCCATGCAAGAGGATGTGCTACTGGGTATTAGAGGTACCAGTGTGTACAGCAATCCGGACCACCACCTCTGAAGGTCTCGCTGTATAGTGGTGCAACATGCAATGTGTGGTTTTCATGAGCAAAAAAAAAAAGGTGGAAATGGCTTTTATGTTGATCACTATTCCAATTTTCTGTACATGTTCCAGAACTCTTGAAATGGAGGTGATGCAAAACTTTTTTGAGGTGTGTATATCATACTGTAATATAAATATACCTATCTTATGCTGATACTTCCTTGTAAGTTTTAGATTCCAAAAACTGTTGTAAAATAAGTGAAACCTTGTGCTGAAATGGCTGAAGACAAATGTCACCAAAATGAAAAGAAATATGGACTGCCTTATATACAGAATGGGCAGCATAAAACGAATTGCTAAAGGGGGACAAGAACATATACAGAATGCCAAAACCCAAAGTTGGCGGCCAATTGATTAATGTGATATATACATAGCATTGAAATGTTTGCAAACGTGGACTGCCAGATGCTATACCAGGCAGCAGAATTATTTGACTATTATCTTGGTTAATGTTGTATGCATTTCGCCACGATTTTCAAAGAGGGACTGTCTGTTTCAAATAAAGGCAGTAAGAAAATAATACTAGGTTCAATTTAAATATGTTTATGTAAACATCAAAAAATGGACTGCTATTATTAGAAGCAGCATTGGATATTTCCCGTGTAATAATACCAAATTTCTGCTATAGGATGTATTACATGTACAATGTTAAAATTCCTTGCATTATTGTTTGGTGTATACTTGTGTATGTATACCTACATTTTTTGAATGCTTACAACATGCTACTCAATATGCTTGGTAATACAGAAAAATTTTGATTACTACTTAACTTATTGTTTCACAAAATGAGAGTCAATTATGATAGGTGTACAGAACTGAATTTTGATGCTTATGTTTTGTGTTACTAATGATGTGTACAAAGTAGATACAGTTTTAGTGTGCTTTATGGAGTATTTTTTTTTTCATGTGCATCTGTGGTTGGATTGACCTTTTCTTTTTGACTGCTTGTCACCATTTTGGTGTTATTGATGTTTCATTGATGTATACCAAGCAGGAAATGTCAATGAACCATGAGGCATATGTAACACCTATTTTTGACCTATTTTGTATCTGTATTGATATTTCTATATCAATTTGTAGTATTGCTTATATATAATGTTGTATCTGTTCTGGAAATTCTTTGACTATGTGTACATGTTTCAGTTACATTAAACTTTCAAACAATGTTGTTTAAATTATGATTGTTGATTAAATTAATTAATGGAATGATTGTTATGTAATGCACTGTAAATGACTTGGTCCACAGTTAGGGAGCATGAGGCTGCGTGTAAAAGATGTGGGGAAGCCCTGCAGCTATGGAAGTAACCTGGTGGAGTGGAGAAGGTGTGGTTGGCGTGCAAGTGACATCTCATCCTTTGTGACGGGTAAGGGGTCTGGGCTGATAAGTGCTGTGAAAACACCTTGCTAGCAGTAGTGGATCATTGTGGCTCAGTTTCCTGGAGATTAGAGGCCAGAAGAGCTTAAGGGCAGTATTTATGAGCCTTGGATGCTGCATTTGGTGATACCATTATCAAGGCATGGTTTGTGGCCCTGTAAAAATATTATTTCAACCCCAAGAAGATCAGTAATAGGGCGAGGCCAACAGTACTGCCATGACTGCATGATAGTCAGGTTAATAGTCACTGCAAACTGCCACCAATGCCACCAGCCTTCCACTAAATTGTTTTTTTTTTTTTTTTTTTTTTTTTGCGCTCTGTAAATAGACCAGATATTTGTGAAATTTGGTTGATTTTATAATAATAATTGTGGGGTTGCTAAATCCTCTAATCTTACACCCATGATTATGCCAAATCTCAAACCCAGACAGGAATCCTAGCCTAGTGAATTAAATTCTGAGTGTCCTAATTTATTATTAGAAAGTGGTTAAACTTGAATTAAATGTTGTGTTCTCATTTGCACAGTCAATTATGCTTCGGAACAGGTAAAAAGACTGCTTATGAAAGCACATTTGTCATTAAAAGAGTTATAGTTTGCTGTGCTTTACTTAATTAATAATTAAGGATAAGAATTTTTTACAGTTTCTCATACATACTAGTGTAGCTGTGTTACTGAGCATGGTTCACCAGACCATGGAAGTTTAAGGGTCCTCATGTACTAGACTAGTTAGTTAATGAAGCAATGTAAATGCTCCTTCAGAGCCAATGTAGTTAGGTTTGGATTCTGATTAGTTGCTTCAGACTCAGTTTAAGAAAGAACTATTTACTGTGTTACCTATTCTAATGCAAGTTGGTTAATGCACAGGTATAGAGACCCTGTACCAAGCAATTAATTTATAGATTATGGTCATTAGCAGACTTCTTGATTTAAATTCAGAATAATTTCAAGCTTTTCCCTGTCCAGTATTGCTACTAGTTTCAGGTGTGTACGGTTATTAGTTTTATAAATTTTACACCTAGTTCATTTAAGGTACATATTGTTGAGAGGCATATGTTACTGTTTACTATCTCATTGGCCATTTGTTTGTTAGCAGCACATTTATCTGCAAAGTTAGGTTACTGTCTTGTAGTATGAACAGATATAAGGAAAGAGTTTAGTGTGTGTCAAGGAAGGTTAGGTTAGTCTTAACACTGCCTTCTGCTTTATCCTTTTGTTTGACACAAGAATGCTTAATCAGACTGGTGACTGGTTTTAATTTGAAGTTACAACTTGCTTTTGTGCTGGAAGAAAGTCTGTTCCTGACCCACCTGTTTCCTGGTAGTTATACTCTGCTGGAGTGTTTCGGAAACGAATCCCAGTTTGAGTGTTCCGTTTCCATTAGGTTATCTCAAGGTCAACTTTTCAAACATTCCTCGCAGAGGTATAATGTTAGTATCAATTATCATTTTTAGATGGTTGGTGGTAGTGTTACAGTACATCTTAAAATATTACATACATAATATCAAAATTAAAATAATATTAAAATACATACACCCTAAACTCAAACGTGTGAATTATCTTCTTTACTGACTGCTTTAATTTAATTACTTTCCAGAGAAATACAATCTCAAAATTAAAGGAAAACTTTCTGTTACAAGACGTGTTAGCTAGTAGTTTCTGTCCCTACAGAGTACATCACTCATTTTTGAACTATTTTACAAGTTTATAACTAGAAGATACTTATTCCAATTCCCAGGGTGCTTAATTGTTTAATTTTTATGTTTATTGCTTGTTTGTTTATTTACCAGGTGCTGCCTCACATTAGAATAACTGTTTAGTGTATTGTTCCAACTTCTTTAGTATGAATATGGTCTGTGATTGCTGTGTTCAGATGTGAGCCAAGTTGGAGTAACCCTCTCCTCACAGCTCTAGGTGGTGCTGGCTTCAGTCATGCAGCGTGAGGCCATTGCTAATGAGCATCACTGTCAGGGTCCAGATGGATGTACACCACAACCAACTTAGCCCCTGACTGGCAGACAATACCAAGAGATTCTGGTCATACGTAATGTACAACAACGGCAAGAAAAAACCTTCATTGCACAATTGTAATGATACCAATGAATGTGTCACTATAGCAGAGTCACTAAATACGTTTTTCTGAAATCTGCTCACCAAAGAAGGTGAAGTAAATATTGTAGAATTTGAATCAAGAACAGCTGCCAACATGAGTAATTTAGAAACAGATACAGTGTAGCAAAACAACTCAAATCGCTTAATAAAAGCAAATCTACTGGTCCAGATTGTATACCAATTAGGTTCATTTCAGAGCAAAATGACGTTATAACTGCCTCCTTAATAATCGTATATAACTGCTCTCTCAACAAAAGATCTGTCTGTACCTGAAGAGTAGAAAGTTGCACAGGTCACACCAATCTTCAGGGAAGGAAGTAAGAGTAATTTGCTGAATTACAGACCCATATCACTGATGTTGATCTACAGTAGGATCTTACAACATATGCTTTGCTTGAAGGTCACAGATTATCTCAAAGAAAATAATCTATTGATGCATAGCCTGCAGGAATTCAGATAATGTCATTCTTGTGCAAAATAATCACTTCTTTATCCCATTTGTTGATAACATGAATAAATAGTGTCATACGGATACAGGTTTGACTTGATCAGACTGAAACATAACAGCCCATTAAGACTCACTTAAAATGAACATTTTCCAGTCTAATTCAGGGTTGCACATGAAAACAAGATATTTAACTCGTCTAGAAAAAATTATAACTGAGAAAATAACTGTTTAATGTCTTTCATGCACTCAGCCTCGTGATGCCAATTGAGGAGCTACTCGACCGAACAGTAGCGGCTCCAGTCAAAGAAAACCATCATAACGACCAGGAGAGTGGTGTGCTGACCACACGCCCCTCCTAACCGCATCCTCAACTGAGGATGATACAGTGGCCGGATGGTCCCGATGGGCCACTTGTGGCCTGAAGACTGAGTGCTTTATGTACTAATATCGTAGTGTAGTAGCTGTTATGGAGTAAATATACAATCAGATATGAATTTTCAATTTTTTTGTATCAATTTCATTGTTAATTAATCAAATATTCATATTAAACAATGCCGAGGATTGTTCGGGATTGTTATGAAAGAATAAATAGTTACAGCCATGTTGGCAGTGTAGGTCAGTACTTTGTGTGATTTTGGACAGAAAGCATGTAGCTTGTTGTGCATGATTTATTTCATTATTGTAAGTATGTTAAAAGTTGACATCTCGTGGAAATCGGGTTTTCTGCCGGATATCAGCGTCTTCCAAACACGATATTGGTAAACCAATTGGTAAACCAATTGTAAGTACAAAAAATTATTTGAATTTTCAATTTTGGAATTGTTTTTCATCTGCATTGTCATTATGGAGGATAATAGCGAGGTTAACAACAATAGGGAAGTTGACGATACTGGGAGGTTAATGGAAACTTGGAAAACAGCATAGATTTAACTGATAATAATGTAGTTAATTGGGACAGTGAAATCAGAAATGATAGTGACCACAGTAGTGTGTGTTCACCCTTTCATGGATTTGAATGTAATGTATCAGCCTTGAATAGATTAGTTCAGTTAATGGAAGAACAGAAAAAGACAATTGAAAAATCATTTGATGAACATAACTCCTTTTTTTTTATCAAATGCTTGATTCTATTGGTAACAAATTAGGCAAACATGGAAATCAAATTTGTGAGACAAAAGAGCATTTAGAGAGGTGTTGGGAAAAAGTAGACGAGAATACCAAAAAATGTGTCGACTATAGAAGGGGAAATTGTTACCTTAAAACAGGAATACCAAAAATTTGAAGAGTGGTTAGATTCCATGGAATATTTTGAAGAAGTTGCTACTACTGTTGAAGTGTTACAATTAAAAAAGCTCAACAAAGATTTCATAAAGAAATTCACAGAAACAAATCAAAATATACAAAATTTCACTGAAATTGCAAATGAGAATTTCGCAGAGTTAAAAGAAGATGTAGGCACTTGTTTAGGTGAAATTTCGAACTTCAAAATCTAAATTTGAAGAAATCAAAGATTCTGTTGTTGTGAAATCTTTCTGTAGTTACAGTCCATTGTGAAACAATGTTAACATAAAAACATTTTTAGGGGAAGGCAATATACATCCAGTCGATTTCATGTACAAGATAAAAGATAACTTGACTGATAAAATAAGTGATAGTTGGAAAATTGAATTTTTTAAGAAGTTTTTCAATGGGGAGGCTTTGTCATGGGTGAACCAATCAATCAAACCCGAAATATCATTTAAATGAGGTAGAATGAGCTTTCATGAACAAATTCTGGTCAGAAACTAAGCAAGCACGAATTAAATCAGAATTTTTGAATGGGGTAAATTTCAAATCAGGTAGTGGACGCATGAAAACCTTTTGTGAACAACACTTAAGAACTTTAGTACACCTTGATAAACCACTCGATGGAATGATCCAAACAGAAGCATTAAGATGTAGATAGCCGAAAAGGGTACAGTGGAGTCTTGTGTTTGGCCCAATGATACAATTGAGCAATTTCTTAGATATATAGATAAACTGGATTTAGCATGGGAGAGAAATGACAGATGTAATGACAGACCTGATGATGGCAGGAATAACAATAACAGAGCTTTCAATAATCCTTTTAAAAGTAGATTTAGAAATGATGACAGAAGAAATGGGAGAGGAGTGATAGGTAGGAATTTAGAACCAAGAAATATGCAGTGGGGGCAAAATCAGGGAAATAATAGCAAGAATTTTGAAGATAGAAGAAATGGTCTGGTAAACTAAGACCTGCCTGGCAAAATGGGGCAAACAGACATGGGAATTACAATCAGGCACATTGCAGTAATTTCAGAAGAGGAAGGGGCAGAACAAATAGAACATACCAAAATTTTGTACCCAGGATACAACCTGAAGTGAACAGAATGAAGTTTGATAGGAAATTTGAGAATTTTTTTTATCTGAAAATGAAAATGAAGAAAAAAGTAGAAAATCTGAATTTGAATTAGATGAAAACACTTTCACAAATTTCTTTAATAGTAGTAATGCAGTAGTATTTGTTGATAGTGATGAGAACAGATCTGATGAGTATGGTTTAATAAGAACGTTGAGTGACTGTGAAATCAGTGAAAATGCTGATACTGGTGCTGTATATGTGGAAGCTGATGTTCGTGTGATTGGTAATGAAAATGAGAATGACAGAGTAATTGCAGATGAAATTGCAGTAGATAATAGACAGGAAAATGAGCATGTGGTATAACAGAGTAGTCACAGTGCTGAGGTGGTAGAAGAAGTGTGTGAAGAGAAAAATGAGTTTGGTATTGAAAATAATATTAAGTGTGATGGTGATGTTTCTAATAAGAATGTTTCATATGATGATGATAATGAAGTTTATGATGATATGTTACTTACTGAACTTGATGGGATGTTATGTGTAGAAGTTAAAGTTAGAAACCAGTAGAGCAGTGCCTGATAGGTTAATGTTACCAGATGACTTTAGTGATGTTGTGTCAATGTGTTTGTGAAAATGGAAAAGAAGATCTAATTAGTGATAGAGTGCTAAGTGTAGTCAATGACTATAGTAGCAAATGCCAGCAAAGTGATCAAAAGTGTAAGGTCTTAAGTGAAATTTGTCAAAGTGTGTACTTAGATGATAATATTGCTATGAAAAATTTGAGACAGTCTCCTGATAGTAATGTTGTTGTAGTTGTTGTTGTTGTGGTCTTCAGTCCAGAGACTGGTTTGATGCAGCTCTCCATGCTACTCTATCCTGTGCAAGCTTCTTCCTCTCCCAGTACCTACTGCAACCTACATCCTTCTGAATCTGTTTAGTGTATTCATCTCTTTGTCTCCCTCTGCGATTTATACCCTTCATGCTGCCCTCCAATACTAAATTGGTGATCCCTTGATGCCTCAGAATATGCCCTACCAACCAATCCCTTCTTCTGGTCACGTTGTGCCACAAATTTCTCTTCTCTCCAATTCTATTCAATACCTCCTCATTAGTTATGTGATCTACCCATCTAATTTTCAGCATTCTTCTGTAGCACCACATTCTGAAAGCTTCTATTCTCTTCTTGTCTAAACTATTTATTGCCCATGTTTCACCTACATACATGTCTACACTAGATACAAATACTTTCAGAAACAACTTCCTGACACTTAACTCTATACTCGATGTTAACAAATTTCTCTTCTTCAGAAACGCTTTCCTTTTCATTGCCAGTCCTCATTTTATATCCTCTCTACTTCGACCATCATCAGTTATTTTGCTCCCCAAATAGCAATACTCATTTACTACTTTAAGCCTCTCATTTCCTAATCTAATTCCCGCAGCATCACCCAATTTAATTCAACTACATTCCATTATTCTCATTTTGCTTTTGTTGATGTTCATATTATATCCTCCTTTCAAGACCATGTCCATTCAATTCAGCTGCTCTTCCAGGTCCTTTGCTGTCTCTGACAGTGAATGTGTACAAGTAGTAAAGGAAGGGAATGTGTGTGCTGAAATCAGAAGCTTGCAGACAGATTTGAGAGAGCTCTGCAAAAGTAATTACCTAGTTAATTTAAGTACCACAAAACCAAATTAACAACCAGAAAATAGCAAACTTGTGTTGAAGAATGTATACTCTATGCCACACAGAAAAACCCATGCTGTACACTTTGTTAAGACACATTATGAATATTCTGGCCCAATAATAATGAAAATACTAATTGAAAGAAAATTAGAGTACTATTAATGTTCACTGCTCTTTGCAAATTCACACATTAGCAAGTGAGAAATTGGATAACTTAACACATTTGAAGCTAATACTGTAAAACAGTTTTTGTAGTTTATATTCATATTTCTTTTACGTGTGAATATTTGCATATTTTACCTATATTTTGTCTATTCATAGAGTGAGGATTGAAAAGGGTATATTTGAACATTTGTGTGTGCTTTTACCTGGCATAGATTGGGGGTTGTTTGAATTTTGTGTAGGACCATTTAAATTTGTTGTTGCTTGGACTTACCAATGTGACACAGCTGCAATTGTGCAGACAACCTTAATCAGCCATTTAGCATCATGATATTTGTTCTTTGATATTTGACATGCCATTGGAAATTTATGTGGTATGCATCTTACTTTACACGGTCAAGATCATACTGTATACCATAGCAAGCTCTGTGGTGAGTACTTTAACCCAGTGAAAGTGAAATAACCAATAAGAGGAAATTTATTTTCGTTTTTTGTTATCACTGAATATTTGAACATTTTTTTTTAAATTCTAATGGCCATCATAAATTATGAATTAAATGGCGATTTGAGGAGTTGAAATAGTTGAGAATACATTCCGTGCACTGTACAGTCAAGGCAAAATCTGGGGGTGAACATCCTCTCAGAAACATTTTTCAGTAGTTTTGTGCTGAAACTTATCAGGTAGGGGATCTGTGGTACTTTCATAGATACACCATGTGGCATATGGTGCCTTGCCCCAGCCAGTGACTTCATATTTATTTTCTGTAATCACTCCCTTTTTACTATCCTATCTAGTAAGTAAGAGCAGTTAGGATCCTTCTACTACCTAGAGTATACAGCGTGCAATCTGTAAGACACAAGTATATATATTGACCAGGCACTTAACTTAAGAGTGTGGAAGAACAAAACAACACCAATTTCAATTTCTTTTAGAAACCAGTATTATCAAAAATGAATATCCATTTTTCTTATTAAGATTCGCTGTGTCATGATTTGCTACTCTGTACCAGTAAAATGTGAACATAGTAATTTAGTATATGGCCATTCAATCTGAAGGAACAGGATTTATTAAATGTAACCTTCAATGAAAAAGCAGATGATGTGACTGTTTATGTGGTATGAATATTAAATATCTGACAGTTGATGTTCAAAAATATTGTGTGATTCTATGAAAGCTATTAATTCTGATGAAACATGTAGTGACAAGCATACAAATTGTGAGGACAGTAAGAACAGATGCTATTGCAAATGATGACAACGTCAAAGCATTCTAACGAAGGTAGGAGACAAGGCAGTGGTGGAATTATCACTGTGAGGATGGGGCGTGAGTCATGCTTGGGTAGCTCAGTTGGTAGAGCAATTGCCCGCAAAAGGCAAAGGTCCCGAGTTTGAGTCTCGGTCCAGCATACAGTTTTAATCTGCCAAGAAGTTTCATTCTAACGAAATTTGGATTGACTTGTTACTATACCTATTATGTGAAAGTCACTGGACAGACTTTGTTTCACTATCAAATATGAAAATACTCTATGTCATAATCTTGTCCTTAACATGTATTACATCTACTGTGTAATTGGAAAAGGAACATTTATCAAAAAGAAATTTATAATGTTTGTATTACTTCTGTAATCAGTCTGTGGAGCATAAAGAAAATGGAATTTTATGTTGCAGATTGGGACAGAAGTGTTCTGATTCCCAAGATTTAAGATTCACACAGTTTTATTTTCCTGTAATTTTCTACCACTTCAATGACCAAACCATTGGTAGTCATAATTAATTATTGTTTTGCCATCCTCCTTAGTATAGATCAGGGTGTTCTTTGTCACAATGTCTACACAAATCTGAACTGTTCAATACTGCTGTATGTTACAGCAAGTCAATGCTTTTCAATATATACAAATGTTAGCTTACAATCTGACTATTAATGAAAACTGGTTAAATTTTTCCAATGTCCTATTAAAAATACTCTGATGACCACTAATGATTCATGTGTAATGAGTAACAGAGCAAAAACTAAAGACTGAGGATTTGTATTCATGGTATAGTTATGGTTGTTGTTGTTGTTGTGGTCTTCAGTCCTGAGACTGGTTTGATGCAGCTTTCCATGTTACTCTATCTTGTGCAAGCTTCATCTTCCAGTACCTAATGCAACCTAAATCCTTCTGAATCGGCTTAGTGTATTCATTTCTTGGTCTCCCTCTGCGAGTTTTACTCTCCACGCTGCCCTCCAATACTAAGTTGGTGATCCCTTTATGCCTCAGAACATGTCCTACCAACCAATACCTTCTTCAAGTCAAGTTGTGGCACAAACTCCTCTTCTCCTCAATTCTATTCAATACCTCCTCATTACTTATGTGATCAACCCATCTAATCTTCAGCATTCTTCTGTAGCACCACATTTCAAAAGCTTCTATTCTCTTCTTGTCCTAACAACTTATCGCCCACCTTTCACTTCCATACATGGCTACACTCCATTCAAATACTTCCAGAAACAACTTCGTGACACTTAAATCTATTCTCGATGTTAACTAATTTCTCTTCTTCAGAAATGCTTTCCTTCTCACTGCCAGTCTACATTTTATAACCTCTCTACTTCAACCATCATCAGTTATTTTGCTCCACAAACAGCAAAACTCATTTACTACTTTAAGCCTCTCATTTCCTAATCTAATTCCCGCAGCATCACCCGATTTAATTGAACTACATTCCATTATCCTCGTTTTGCTGCTGTTGATGTTCATCTTATATCCTCCTTTCAAGACACTGTCCATTCAATTCAACTGCTCTTCCAAGTCCTTTGCTGTCTCTGACAGAATTACGGTGTCATCAGCGAACCTCATTGTTCTTATTTCTTCTCCATGGATTTTAATTCCTACTCTGAATTTTTCTTTTGCTTCCTTTACTGCTTGCTAATTATACAGATTGAATAACATTAGGGATATGCTACAACCCTGTCTCACTCCCTTCCCAACCACTGCTTCCCTTTCAAGCCTCTCAACTTTAATAACTGCCATCTGGTTTCTGTAAAAATTGTAAACAGCCTTTCGCTCCCTGTATTTTACCCCTGCCACCTTCAGAATTTGAAAGAGAGTATTCCAGTCAACATTGTCAAAAGCTTTCTCTATGTATACAAATGCTAGAAATGTAGGTTTGCCTTTCCTTAATCTATTTTCTAACATAAGTCGTAGGGTCAGTATTGCCTCACGTGTTCCAATATTTCTACAGAATCGAAACTGATCTTCCCCAAGGTCAGCTTCTACCAGTATTTACATTCGTCTGTAAAGAATTCGTGTTAGTATTTTTCAGCCGTGGCTTATTGAACTGATAGTTCAGTAATTTTCTCATTTGCCAACATATGCTTTCTTTGGGATTGGAATTATTATACTCTTCTTGAAGTCTGAGGGTATTTAACCTCTCTTGTACATCTTGCTCACCAGATGGTAGAGTTTTTTTCAGGACTGGCTCTCCCAAGGCTGTCAGTAGTTCTAATGGAATGTTGTCTACTCCGGGCCTTGTTTCGACTCAGGTCTTTCAGTGCTCTCTCAAACTCTTCATGCAGTATCATATCTCCCATTTCATCTTCATCTACATCCTCTTCCCTTTCCATAATATTGTCCTCAAGTACATTGTCCTTGTATAGTCCCTCTATATACTCCTTCCACCTTCCTGCTTTCCCTTATTTGCTTAGAACTTGGTTTCCATCTGAGCTCTTGATATACACACAAGTGGTTCTCTTTTCTCCAAAGGTCTCTTTAATTTTCCTGTAGGCAGTATCTCTTTTACCCCTAGTGAAATGCACCTCTACATCCTTACATTTGTCCTCTAGCCATCCCTGCTTAGCCATTTTGCACTTTCTGTCGATCTCATTTTTGAGATGTTTGTATTCCTTTTTGCCTGCTTCATTTATTGCATTTTTATATTTTCTCCTTTCATCAATTAAATTCAATCTTCTGTTACCCAAGGATTTCTACTAGCCCTTGTCTTTTTACCTACTTGATCCTCTGCTACCTTCATTATTTCGTCTATCAAAGCTACCCATTCTTCTTCTACTATATTTCTTTCCCCCATTCCTGTCAATTGCTCCCTTATGCTCTCCATGAAACTCTGTAGAACCTCTGGTTTATGTCAGTTTATCCATGTCCCATCTCCTTAAATTCCCATCTTTTTGCAGTTTCTTCAGTTTTAATCAACAGTTCATGACCAATAGATTTTGGTCAGAGTCCACATCTGGCCCTGGAAATGTCTTACAATTTAAAATACTGGTTCCTAAATCTCTGTCTTACCACTATACAATCTATCTGATACCTTCTAGTATCTCCAGGCTTCTTCCATGTGTACAACCTTCTTTCATGATTCTTGAACCAAGTGTTATCTTTGATTAAGTTATGCTCTGTGCAAAATTCTACCAGGTGGCTTCCTCTTTCATTTCTTACACCCATTCCATATTCACGTACTACGTTTCCTTGTCTTCCTTTTCCTACTACCGAATTCTAGTCACCCATGACTATTAAATTTTCATCTCCCCTGGCTATCTGAATAATTTCTTTTATCTCCTCATACATTTCTTCAATTCTTCGTCATCTGCAGAGCTAGTTGTCATATAAACTTGAACTACTGTAGCAGGCATGGGCTTCGTGTCTATCTTGGCCACAATAATGCATTCACTATGCTGTTTGTAGTAGCTTACCCACTCTCTTATTTTCTTATTCATTATTAAACCTACTCCTGCATTACCCCTATTTGATTTTGTATTTATAACCCTGTATTCACCTGACGAGAAGTCTCCTAAAGACCACAGAGTTCTACAGTTACCAGTAACCCCCTCTGCCAATTTTGGAAAGCACCTGAGCATCACCACCTTGGGTGACAGAAAACAGATGAAACATGTGACTGCATTGAAGCAAGCCAAAATATACCAGTTTTCTATCTTTGAACCTAAGCAACAGACCACAAAACCTACATTCATTCTGTGAAATGCACTCTACTAACTAGGGAGCCAAATATCTTACCTTACTACTCTGAGCCAGATTATTGATAACACACAGATTGCAAATGGATACTCTTTTATGGATTTCCTTGTCCTGGCCATATAAAATGATGCTGAATTTCCACAAATGTGTTGTAGATTCTTACAAGTGATTCAGGGAAATACTAGAACAACAATGGAGCCAGTTCCTTGGGAATTACATGACTTGCAACATACTACTTTTTCTCTCAAAACAAATGACTTTATTATTGTTGCAACTTTCTGAAGTCTCTCCTTGATTTCACAAGTGTATTCTCCCTCATCTGGAATCCTCTAATGTCACTAACTGAGGAATCTTAAGTCTGAAATGAAGTTGCCATCTGATCTGAAGCACAATTTTTCACAAGTTGATCAACTCCTTGGTTATCCTCAGTACAGTCAAACATATGACTCAGCCAACATGTGACAATATTCATGAGCCCCTCATGTTATGTACCTCAAATTTAAAGGTTAGAATTCTTGTGCACACCTGGCAAAGTGACTGGTTGTTAGTCTCTAGGATGAACTTCCAATGGTCCCCATGCCAAGCAAAAATGACAAGGCTTCCAGTTCGCAGTGGAGCACCTTTATCTAGTTCATGTAATCCCCTCAGCACATAGGCAACTGCCTTCTTACCCTCTTCTCGCTCCTGCAAGAAAACTGCTCCCATCCCTAAAGCTCACATATCCATCTGAAGAATGAATTCCACATTGAATTCTGATATGGCTAACACTGGGATTGACTTAAACTTCTTGCTTCAATGCCAAAAACAATTTTTCATGTAAACTGTTACACGGAGCTGCCTCCTCTGTGAAACTGCTAATGAACTTCCTATAAAACAATTGGTCATTCCCACAAGCCTAGTAACTTGTTTGACATTCTGCTGGGTTGGGAATTGATTAATGGCTTCCTCTCTCTATTTGTCAGTCTGAATCATTTCACCTGAAACTATATGTCCTAGAAATCTGATAGAGGAATATGCAAAAGCAACCTTCTGTCGATTAACAGTCAGGCCAGCCTTTCTTGATCACTTGAAAACCTCCCACAGATGTTGTATATGTTCCTGAATCAAGGTGTTAGACAACACCAAATCATCAAGATAATCATAAAAATACCTTAATTTCACATCAGAAAATACATCAGCCATTTGTTGTGAAAGGACAGTGGGGCATGTAGTCAATCCAAAGGGGACATGATTACACTCCAATGTGTTTCAGTTCATTACAAATGCTGCAACCAGCTTTAAAACTGCCTCTAAGGGTATCCGATTACATGCTTGATTGAGATTTAACCATCCAAATTATAAATGCAGACTTAGCAGTGGCACTGAATGCAATACCATCTTTTTATTTAATTTAAGGTAGTTCACTACCTGGCAGTGCTCACACTAATAACCTGCTTGTTATTGGCTCTTCTCCCCCATACACTCCCTTCTTACATGTCCACATTCAATACATGTCAACATATTACTTTAGATGAGACCCTTCACATATTTCATCAATTATTGTTTACTTAGTGCCCTTTTCTACTAAAGTCTTGGACCTTCTGTCTCCCATTTAAACCTTTACTCTGTCAACCTCTTCCTCTTACAGTCTAGGTACCACTATTTGAATCCACAAATCCCACTGCCTGAATTTCCTGGACTATCTTGTCTAATTTTGGGGACCAGATAGAAAAAAATTCCACTCAATGTCTATTCTCAAAGCTTAGCTAACTTACCAACTAAACTTTGGTATACATCCGTCTCAAGGTGACCATACTCCTTTTAATTCACTCTACATGATATATTAATGATTTGTGAGTGCCCTGTGCATGGCCTTGTTGATGTTAGATTAACTCCTGCAGAAATCTTGGAGGAATTACTCTGCAATCTCTAGCCCAGTATTGTTTCCAAGTGTTGTTTTACAATACAGCTTGCAATATCTCTTCATGTAAATTGTCCTTCCCCTTTACAGCAATTACTCTTAAAGCATGTAAATAATTTATTTCCATGGCTCATGCTCTATTCTGAAACTCCACCATTAAATAAAAATTAAAATACAGTATATGGTCGACTGAATGAAAAGATAAATGAGAAGATCCATTCCAAAAATCCTGTTATGTATTCTGAACTTTGCAAACAGAATACCAGGGATTGTTTGCCCAGCCTCACTATTATGATCTCTCTGATCAAATTCACTATCAAAATCATTAACTTTTTACTATGGGTCTGGAACCACTGATTAATAGTGTTACTATAGGTTGGTAAGCATTTTTCCTGATTCTTGTCCACACCATCTAGACCACTCATTCTATCAATAAAGAGGTTAAAATGGGCCTGGAATCTCTGTACCCAGGTGGGAGTACAATTATCATAAACTCTAACATTTCTTCACAGCTGGCAAGAACTGCAGTGAGTTTGGTAATCCATTGATTAACCAGCAATAGGGTATTTTCAGGTACTTGTTCAACCAACACCCACACAACACCTTTAGGCTCTGCCTTACTGCTCTGCAGTCACAAACTAGCTTGCCTCTTCTCAGGAAAATAGGATCTTTTATATTCCATAAATCTGAAAAAATTTCGAAGTTGTATAATAAATATCCACACTAACTCCGTCAATCAACCATGCACTGCTACCATTTGATATACACATTTGGGCCCTTAGAATTAAGATTGGCATCAACTGACTAAGTCTGGCTTCCCAGTGGGTATGGTGTCCCAAAAAGTGGCTTACACTGTTTGAACTTTAAAAACCAATGAGATAGTAATGATAATTTGATACAATTGTGATTACATGGTGCTCTAATGACTAGTGTGTGTAGATGTTGTTTATCTTCATTTGCAGATAACAGCATGTAAATAACAAGACAGCCAAAAACTTGGATCTTAATTTAAAAATGTTATTGGAGATGTGAAAACTTGAAAGAAATCTGAGGCAATGGTGGGCAGAGTTCGGTGCTTCACCAACACCACATGTAACGATAATGAAATTACACAACAAATTTGAGAGTGAAGGAAGTGTGCCTGATCTGAAGAAGGGACAGTGTGGCAGGAAGAAATCACACAAAAGAGGTGGACTCTCAGATACAAGCTTTCACAAGATCTCCAGAGAAGTACAGACAGCAAGCTGTGCATGAACCTGGTATAAGCAAACCTAGTGTTCACCGTATTTTAAAGCAAGCAAAGTCGACACTCTACTTTACCAGATCACTTCACGTGATGAATAATGATGATATAGATAAGTGCCTCAAATTTTGTGAATGGATTTGTGGTCATCAACAGCTAACTGATGTCATTGTTTGGTCTGTATGGCAATGATTAAATTCAATAGGACCTTCAATTGCCACAACTGTGTATACTGGGAAAAAGACAACACCAATGTGATGGAAAAACAAGCCACTAATCTCCCTGGTTTATCATTGTGTTGCAGTATATCTGACATGAATAACTAGACCAACTGGCTACAACCACTGGATCCATAAATGGAATTTTGCCATGACCAAATGTTAATACAGCAATAAATTATTAATAGATATTGAGATTAAATAAAATTTAAATGAATTTAACATCAGGCTTAAATGACAGCATAAGAAAGTGAACCAGTGCAAAGCAACTTCAGAACTATAGTGAGTCTGTGGCAACTGTCAACATCAAACATGTGTGAATCAATTTGGAGAAGAACTACTTTGTTTCATGTTTATAGGATCTTTCACTCAATCTGGTATGAACGTCCCATATGTGCGCCCTGTGGCTCTGGTGTATTTTGTTAACAGTAATAAAGTGCTTCATTTCTATGTTTGACTGTGTGTTGGTGATATCCTCTGCTCAATGATTTGCTGTGGGAACAGGAACTGCCCCTGACGTCTTCCACTTGATTGTGTTTTCATGTGATGCATTTATGCCTTTGTGCCTAAGCCTAGACAATAATGAACCAGACACAGTTCTGTGAGTTGTACTCTGCTATGGATGCACGGACAGTGTTTTTCGACAGAGAAATTCCTACCATTCAGCCTATACTGATCCCACACTCGTCTGTGCCTACCATCTCATATCCACCTGTTAATGCAAGCTCTGATCTCTGCGAGTTGTAGCCACTTTGGCAGGAATGTCGACTTCCACAATGTGCCACAATACCTTGATTTCATCCCATGCCAAATTAAACAGGAGTGTCCTTGCCATTCACACTGTCACTGAAGCAGATGTACATACATAATGTGGCCCTACTACCTCCATCCAATACATGTGGACACATACTTTCATGCATTGCTCGTACAAACAACATTCCAATTCGTCAATTTTCAACCATGGTCGCATCACCCACGGCACTCACATGTTCATCCACGACAATTACATTATATAACTACCCCCCTCCCCCAGCGCAGACTTCGGACAAGCTTCCTGGGTCCACACCACCGTCGCTGTCACAACACTGTCACTCATCTCTTCCTACAGAGTCACGACAGATACTTGTCAGATGTTTTCCTAAACTACCTTGCCTGCAGAAGTAGAATCCCTAAACATAGTTCGCCTTCCTCAATAACTTGTTGGACTCCTCATAGAATTCTGGGCAACAATGCACACTTAATGCACCTGTTTAGCCACTTATGTGATGGAGCAGACCTCATCAGTGACTTGCTGCTAGATCTGCCATCTCAACATAAATATGCTACAGCTCAGTCCTACATTACTGAACCCCTGTCATGCCCTCCTGGCAAAGCAAAAAAATGTTTCAAATAGCTCTGAGCACTATGGGACTTAACATCTGTGTCATCAGTTTCCTAGAACTTAGAACTACTTAAACCTAACTAACCTAAGGACATCACACACATCCATGCCCGAGGCAGGATTTGAACCTGTGACCATAGCAGTCACACGATTCCAGACCGAAGTGCCTAGAACCGCATGGCCACACCGGCCAGCCCTGGCAAAGCAATTCATTACATGATTCGTGATGAGCAGCTGCTGGGTCAGACCCTTCTCAATTGTGGCAGCACCTCTCTGCTCCCAAGTCACATCTACAGAGATATCTGCTGTCACACTGTGAACCCTTTGCTTGGTTAAATTGCCATCCAGTCTTCAGCTACATCTCCTGTCTCACAAGTCTGCTGTTCAAGGAGAGAAGCTCCACCTCACCAACCAAGCCTACAGTATTATCCAACATTCCCAGCTCCTTCCCTCCTGCAGCTCCTCCATGGATTCAAAGGCTGGCTACACACCTCCTGACTTGGTCCAGATGCCTCATCATCTGGCAGGTAGAGATCATGTAGGTGATGTGCGCTCTTCCAGCACTACCTGTGCCACCAGTGTGCATCTCCCATTCTTCTCCTGTGTCCAAGCTCTGCACGATCTTGTTCTCCACCACGTGCTTACCCAAACTTGGGCCCTGTAGGTTGCTGACACCGACTGCACCAACCTCAGGATAAACTTCCTCAAACATTTCAGCCTCTTGGCAGACCTCCAATAGGCCACTCTGCTTCATAGTGCATTAAGCTCTCGCATTTCAGATATCTTTGCCTCTTTTCCCTTTCCACCTCCATTCAGCAGGTCACACTTGTCTGCACTACCTCTGAGTGCTCATGTCTGACAGTGGATTGTGTCAACTTGCTAGTCCAGTTTATGACTCAGGGCCAAGATATCACTGACTTCCACATCGACAATAATCTTCATCAGCTGATTGCGCTGCGGTTTCGCCTGCCCCTGGCCCACCTCCACCTCTGTCTCCACTTTTGCTGCAATCTCCACAGATCATGACAAGCTTACAGTGATTCATGTATATCACCTTCATCACCCAGTGTTTTACACATCCACCACCTCCATTATAGATGGTGTTATTAGCAGCACCTGCTATGGCTAGTTACTACCGAAGATCCCCTATCCAGAATAAGGCTCGCCACCTCAACACCATCGAAATCCACAATGGTAACACTACAATACAAGACCTCTTAGATTTTGGATTGTGTATCCTTTGGACAATAACTGGTTGTTGCCTATACACCTTGAGCCCAAAAAACATGGTTCTCTCTGCTTGTGCAGGGACTATTGCAAACTCAATGCTCAGATGATCCTTGAAAATTATCCAGTTCTGCAAATCAAGGATTCCATGAAACAACTGCATCCAGCACAGATTTGCAGTGTTATTAACCGACAAAAAGGTAATCACCAAATCCCTATGCACTGTGATGATACACCTAAGACAACCTTTACTATGACATTCGGCCTATTTGAATACTTCTATGTGTCTTACAGCCTCAAAATGCTGTGCATTCATGGCAACATTTTATTGATTCAGTCTGATTACCTTTCTGTTAAGCTTACCTTGATGATGTTCTCATCTTCTCCCCTTCTGCTGAAGAGCACAAGCTTCATTTATCTCAAGTTCTCAAAGCACTCACTGACAACGACGTTGAGATAAACCATGATAAATTACAGTTACATGTGACCAGTGTCACTTTCCTGGGCCATACCATCTCCACCAATGGTATTCGCCCTACATCTGACCTTGTCGCATTCGTCTGTGATTTGCCATTACCTGAGACATTTTGCAACGTCCGTCGCTTCCTTGGTATGATCAATTTTTTACAGCTGCACATCCCTCAGGCTGCATCGCTAAAAGCCCCTCTGACAGATACCTTGTCAGGCAAGAACACTTCCAGCACCCACACAGTACAATGGTCCGGTGAGATGCAGTGTGCTTTTGACACACTTAAAACTGCACTGGCCAACACTGTCTCACTCACCCCATCACCAGTCCACACACTTCTGTCACCACTGAAACAAGTGTCTCTTTGATCAGAGCTGTCCTACAACAGCACCTAGGTGACAGGTGACTCAACACAAGCCCTTTGGTTCTTTTCCAAGAAACTCTCAGCCTCACAGTGTAAGTGGTCCCCCTTCGATAGGGAAATGTTGTACGACAGACTGCCATCAGGAACATAAACCCCAGGAAAGAGAATCTACATATCAAGTCAACAAGAACCACCCAGACTACAGTTACAGTAGAAATGGCAATACAGGAGGATTGTTGAAAAATAATAGGATAAACGAAAGACCTGCACATCATTGTTTGTGAAGGGCCACAGAAAAGGCAAGCCACTCATGGCAGTATATCACATGCCCAATACACTTACTGATGAGGAATTTCTAGAAAGCCTTTATGAGTAGAATCTATGTGCTAAATGGCGCACCACGAAAGATGACTCAAAAGAAAGTTTAAAACACAGCCTAATTGAAGGGGTTTCAGTCATCAGATACTCGGGATCAGCCTCCACCTGTACAGAGTCCTAATTCAAACATACAGAGTCTACATAGACTTCAAATCACTGTCTGTGAAAGATTAGACAGTATACACCAGTATTTAAGTGTTGTGACCTTTGACATACAACTAAAACCTCCAGAGAGGCCGATGACATGTGCACCAAGTGTGGTAACCAAGGACACAAGTGCATGTTCAATGCTTGTGTTTGCATCCCCTGCAAACACAGAGGACACACCTGCAACAAAACAAAAGGAGGTGATTATTAAACCTATAAACAACTGCATGACTGGCTCCTGGACAGTATAGACTATGGAGACTAAAATTAACACACTCACACGCACACACGTGCCCGTGAACATTCAAAGCCAGTCACCACAACACATAAATACAAATCACCATCAACAATACAGAGAATCTACTGAAGAGCAATTTCCTGGAGAAAACAAAGGAGTCTTCTACTGGAGATTTATAATGAAAATGAATTCATCCAACCCCTAAGATACTCAATGACATTTCAGGATAGCTATATTAATACAATATAATATATAGATGACAAGACAGTCGGTGGCTCTATCAACTGCAAAGTGGTAAAGCAAATCAAAAGACAATCACAACATTGGATAAACTTCCAAATAACTTTAACGCAGAGGATAGATGAATTGGAAATTGAGCTTACATATACTGCACACAAGAAAATGCACAAACGAAACCCATATGCTCATTCAGAATTTCATCCAACCAAAGTACATCACATCACACAAGCACAAGATGCACACAAACCCTCCTCAGTGCACCTCATGGCAGTTTGTAGAGTGTAGATGTAGAATCATCATAACATGAAAAACCCAACGATGCATGTACATGTGAACAGCACATAAAACCAATCAAATTTGTCTTCGGAGGCACCCTCCACCCAGGGCAAAAGATACAAGGAATAGACAGATACACAGAGCTTGAATCAATAGACACTGAAACAATCAGGCCACAAACCAATACAAAACCCAGAACTATTGAACCCAGACTTACAAAAGTAGACAAATGTGATGAGGACAAATTTGAGGGAGACACTTGTGATATTTGCAATGATGTCAGCATGCATCTAGAAACAACTGCCATTCCAAACATCAACAAAGACACCATAACACAGTCAGTTCAGCACAACACAAGTCACCGCCATCACCGACACCACACCAGCAAGCACCAACAATATTAGTGAAAAATGTGTGAGGACAAATAACATTGAAGAAGCATGTGACAAAATGACATGTAACCATGTGACATCCCAAAGAGATCTTAAAATGTCTCCCAGTCAGTGACCCACACCAAACCACAATCCATCTAGTAACACCACAGGAACCACAACAGAAATCAGCACCAACAAGAAGCCACCTACACCTAATATGATTATTTAGAATTTAACTTACTTATAAGTAGGCTAAAGAAAAGACAATTACTGCAGACAGCACAGCAGATGCTACTTAAATTGTGCTATCCAAAGGAAGATTCTCTCTGTTTTCCAGTAACTGAGCAGACACACAGAATCATCCTAAGGAGAGAGAATATTTCTACATCAGTAAAGCCCCCCCCCCCCCCCCCCCCCCCCATGAACCATGGACCTTGCCGTTGGTGGGGAGGCTTGCGTGCCTCAGCGATACAGATGGCCGTACCGTAGGTGCTACCACAACGGAGGGGTATCTGTTGAGAGGCCAGACAAACGTGTGGTTCCTGAAGAGGGGCAGCAGCCTTTTCAGTAGTTGCAGGGGCAACAGTCTGGATGATTGACTGATCTGGCCTTGCAACATTAACCAAAATGGCCTTGCTGTGCTGGTACTGTGAACGGCTGAAAGCAAGGGAAATAGTCCCCCATTCGGATCTCCGGGCGGGGACTACTCAGGAGGATGTCGTTATCAGGAGAAAGAAAACTGGCGTTCTACGGATCGGAGCGTGGAGTGTCAGATCGCTTAATCGGGCAGGTAGGTTAGAAAATTTAAAAAGGGAAATGGATAGGTTAAAGTTAGATATAGTGGGAATTAGTGAAGTTCGGTGGCAGGAGGAACAAGACTTCTGGTCAGGTGACTACAGGGTTATAAACACAAAATCAAATAGGGGTAATGCAGGAGTAGGTTTAATAATGAATAGAAAAATAGGAATGCGGGTAAGCTACTACAAACAGCATAGTGAACGCATTATTGTGGCCAAGATAGATACGAAGCCCACACCTACTACAGTAGTACAAGTTTATATGCCAACTAGCTCTGCAGATGATGAAGAAATTGAAGAAATGTACGATGAAATAAAAGAAATTATTCAGATAGTGAAGGGAGACGAAAATTTAATAGTAATGGGTGACTGGAATTCGAGTGTAGGAAAAGGGAGAGAAGGAAACATAGTAGGTGAATATGGATTGGGGCTAAGAAATGAAAGAGGAAGCCGCCTAGTAGAATTTTGCACAGAGCACAACTTAATCATAGCTAACACTTGGTTGAAGAATCATGAAAGAAGGTTGTATACGTGGAAGAACCCTGGAGATACTAAAAGGTATCAGATAGATTATATAATGGTAAGACAGAGATTTAGGAACCAGGTTTTAAATTGTAAGACATTTCCAGGGGCAGATGTGGACTCTGACCACAATCTATTGGTTATGACCTGTAGATTAAAACTGAAGAAACTGCAAAAATGTGGGAATTTAAGGAGATGGGACCTGGATAAACTGAAAGAACCAGAGGTTGTACAGAGTTTCAGGGAGAGCATAAGGGGACAATTGACAGGAATAGGGGAAAGAAATACAGTAGAAGAAGAATGGGTAGCTCTGAGGGATGTAGTAGTGAAGGCAGCAGAGGATAAAGTAGGTACAAAGACGAGGGCTGCTAGAAATCCTTGGGTAACAGAAGAAATATTGAATTTAATTGATGAAAGAAGAAAATATAAAAATGCAGTAAATGAAGCAGGCAAAAAGGAATCCAAACGTCTCAAAAATGAGATCGACAGGAAGTACAAAATGGCTAAGCAGGGATGGCTAGAGGACAAATGTAAGGATGTAGAAGCTTATCTCACTAGGGGTAAGATAGATACTGCCTACAGGAAAATTAAAGAGACCTTTGGAGAGAAGAGAACCACGTGTATGAATATCAAGAGCTCAGATGGCAGCCCAGTTCTAAGCAAAGAAGGGAAGGCAGAAAGGTGGAAGGAGTATATAGAAGGTTTATACAAGGGCGATGTACTTGAGGACAACATTATGGAAATAGAAGAGGATGTAGATGAAGACGAAATGGGAGATACGATACTGCGTGAAGAGTTTGACAGAGCACTGAAAGACCTGAGTCGAAACAAGGCCCCCGGAGTAGACAACATTCCATTAGAACTACTGACGGCCTTGGGAGAGCCAGTCATGACAAAACTCTACCAGCTGGTGAGCAAGATGTATGAGACAGGCGAAATACCCTCAGACTTCAAGAAGAATATAATAATTCCAATCCCAAAGAAAGCAGGTGCTGACAGATGTGAAAATTACCGAACTATCAGTTTAATAAGCCACGGCTGCAAAATACTAACGCGAATTCTTTACAGACGAATGGAAAAACTGGTAGATGCAGACCTCGGGGAAGATCAGTTTGGATTCCGTCGAAATGTTGGAACACGTGAGGCAATACTGACCTTACGACTTATCTTAGAAGAAAGATTAAGAAAAGGCAAACCTACGTTTCTAGCATTTGTAGACTTAGAGAAAGCTTTTGACAATGTTGACTGGAATACTCTTTTTCAAATTCTAAAGGTGGCAAGGGTAAAATACAGGGAGCGAAAGGCTATTTATAATTTGTACAGAAACCAGATGGCAGTAATAAGAGTCGAGGGGCATGAAAGGGAAGCAGTGGTTGGGAAAGGAGTGAGACAGGGTTGTAGCCTCTCCCCGATGTTATTCAATCTGTATATTGAGCAAGCAGTAAAGGAAACAAAAGAAAAATTTGGAGTAGGTATTAAAATTCATGGAGACGAAGTAAAAACTTTGAGGTTCGCCGATGACATTGTAATTCTGTCAGAGATGGCAAAGGACTTGGAAGAGCAGTTGAACGGAATGGACAGTGTCTTGAAAGGAGGATATAAGATGAACATTAACAAAAGCAAAACGAGGATAATGGAATGTAGTCAAATTAAATCGGGTGATGCTGAGGGAATTAGATTAGGAAATGAGACACTTAAAGTAGTAAAGGAGTTTTGCTATTTAGGAAGTAAAATAACTGATGATGGTCGAAGTAGAGAGGATATAAAATGTAGACTGGCAATGGCAAGGAAAGCGTTTCTGAAGAAGAGAAATTTGTTAACATCGAATATAGATTTATGTATCAGGAAGTCGTTTCTGAAAGTATTTGTTTGGAGTGTAGCCATGTATGGAAGTGAAACATGGACGATAACTAGTTTGGACAAGAAGAGAATAGAAGCTTTCGAAATGTGGTGCTACAGAAGAATACTGAAGATAAGGTGGATAGATCACGTAACTAATGAGGAGGTATTGAATAGGATTGGGGAGAAGAGAAGTTTGTGGCACAACTTGACTAGAAGAAGGGATCGGTTGGTAGGACATGTTTTGAGGCATCAAGGGATCACAAATTTAGCATTGGAGGGCAGCGTGGAGGGTAAAAATCGTAGAGGGAGACCGAGAGATGAGTACACTAAGCAGATTCAGAAGGATGTAGGTTGCAGTAGGTACTGGGAGATGAAGCAGCTTGCACAGGATAGAGTAGCATGGAGAGCTGCATCCAACCAGTCTCAGGACTGAAGACAACAACAACAACAACAACAACAACAACAACAACAGTAAAGCCACTGCTTGACCTCATGCTCCAGGTCCACCTGTACAAGGCAGAATCATTCAACTTCGACAAAATATATACAGATCACGTAAAAGCACACAGATAAACATATTTTGATTACTCACAGACAGGCAGTGAATGCTTTGTATATATAAAACACAAAATACAACTATCTTAACAACATAAAAAAAACAGTACAACGGTTAGCACAGAAATCCCTAAAATAGCACAAAACTTTCAGATGGACATTGTGTGTTTATGAGAACCCTATAATAGAAATGGGCAAACTAATACTTCTACCAAAACACACTACCACAGTAGCACGCAGCAATGACTGTAATGCTGTAATAGTAATTTTAAATAGAACTTATAACATAATTAAGTTAACAGTTATGCATTCACCATTTAGTTACCAGAGAAATAACCAATGGAAACATTACATGGGTGACTGCATCCATGTACACCCAATACAGCCACCAAATACATTGTTACACAGACCAGTGTATGCCAGAGGCAAAACATTTGTGATAAGAACTGACATTAATTCAAGATCCACTATCTGGAAGTCAGACAGAACAGACGACAAAAGACCTAATAGGAGAAACACAATTACATGTAGTGAACTCAGAGAGACCTATACCAATATATGTAGGGTTTTATGGTATGACCAATAATATTGACTGTATGCTAGCAAATAATGCAACAACACTGTACATTACAAACTGGACCATACACAAATATAACCAGTAGTGACCACAATCTCACACCATATGCATGAACTCACACTCGTAACACAACTACCAGATCACACACCACACACTTATTGTTCCACAAACTAGACCCAAACAAATTAATGGAAATTATCCAACAATGTGATCTGCAAAACATCAATGGTGATACTGATTACAGAGCACACAAACTGCCACAGGTAATACAACATGCACAAAAAACATCAATACTGATGGCAAATAACATAAAACGCTCACCAATGTCATGGACCAATGAACTTACAAGACTCAAACAAGATGCCAGATGCAAATGAAAATTATTTCAAAAGGCAATACTAGATAGGGACAGATGCGTAAGACTTTAAGCATAGAGGCATGCACAGGACTTATACAGACAGATCCTGTACAACACACGTGGACAACTGAGGGGGTCTGCCTAACTTTATTTCCATTCACACAATCATCAGTCTTGAATCGTGATGTGGAAATCTCCACACATTTAATCATTTTATGCATGATCATGACATTCGTTTTGTGCTATAAATGAAAATTATACAGTATTCAACTTAACTTCACCACTGTGTTAATTATGTTTTTTACGTCTTTGCTTCTGCTGATTCTTATTAATTTTATTTAAATGATTTTATTATTCATTAATACTAGAATATGTGCAAAATATTATGTATGTAATTGGTGCTTCCTTAACAAAACCTATTGTAAACAGCTGGTGCTGATAGTATATATGCATATTGATGGATGACTATAGTTGTAGAGCAACACTTTATCATCAGAATCAGTCCACAGGACGAACCAAAATAATTCCTAGAAACACCATGATAACACTGGCACTACAAGTTGCATATAATTTCTCAACTATGGGAGCCAGGGTGTGCGACGCTGCTTACTGGAAAAGTCTCAGGGTTAAAACTACACTTTTTCCTATGTGAAAATACACTACACCCCAGATGAAAACACATTTTTTCCACGTTAAATGACAATATTCTTTCCCTCAGAGCTGCAAAACTTACCAGTCCTCTGAATATTTAATTTTTATACACTGTTGTAGAACTTCCAGGAACATTAGAAAATGTGTTTTGGATAGGCAAGTGCTGTATATTAAGAAAGTATAAATACGGACTCCAGCAAATACAGGATGGTAGCTTCAAACCACTGAAATCGAGATTGCGATGCACAATGCGCTTTTGTGAGCCAGTCATAACTCATGTCATGTGATTTCACCTGCCGATGGCAGCAGATATTCAGAGCACAGTTTGGAGAAGACAAAACAATTCACTGGCACAACAAGTTAAAGAAGCAAACTGGTATTGCTCCAATTGCAGCATACCTCTCTGCATGTCAGAACACTTTGGCTTTGCCACAGAAATGCCAATTACATGCAAAATTGCTCAAGAACTCAATACTTAATACTTTAAAAAAAAAATACTTACAGTTTCTGCCATCACTATTGCATAATTTGTATTCTACGAAAGAACTAAAATAAATATGATAAACTATCCTTGAAGCTTGCTCCTTTTAAGTGTGTGTTGCCCTTTAAGATATATCAAACACAAATTGCCAGTAAAATTTTAAATAATTGCATAAATGGCTGGTCTTCTGGACCTGAAATGTTTTGAAGTAACTAGTCCTCAAAGTGGAAGTTTTCAATGATAATCAAATGCCCCATGCGAATTCATCTTATTCTCATATGTAACATAATTCATCTTGAATAAAAGGAAATTTACTATGAAAGTAACACTTCTCAAGCCACTGTTCACAATATTTTCAACTGAACTGTTAGAAGTGTAAATGGTTGTGACACCTCACTCATCAAAAGCAGTTTGTTATGAAGTATTGCTTAGTCTTCATCCTAAGCCCTTTGACACAATTTGCTGTCGACAGATGCTTGTGTGTGTACTGTGTACATGTTGCACACAGCACACTTTCTATGCAATGTAAGTTTTATTTTGGGGATATTCTCCTTTTTATGTTTTATTGCTGCAGTGTATTCTCTTGTTTATGTTTTATTGCTGCAGTGTATTCTCTTGTTTATGTTTTGTTGCAGCAGTATTATTCTGCAGTAGCAGGCCAAAGTAAAATTCTTTGTTTGAGTATCAGTTATCACCAGCCAAAATTAACAAAAATGTAAAAAAAAACTGAAACAATTAAAAATTCCTGGAATTATAAAAAAAATCCCAGGTTTTTTCCAGATGTCCCAGGGCACATACACCTTGAGTCTACACACTACTTTTGGGTGAGAGATCACAACCACTTTTTGATTTATTTAATATTGTTCTGTTGTACAAATGAGACTTCAAGAAACTTACACTGCCTAGCAACATTAATGTCAACACTTGTTAAAAGTGTGAATAACCACATTTTGCAGCACATATTGCTGCAAGACATGCAAAAAGAGAGACAGTAGCAATCAGAAGGGGTTGCAGTCTTACATAAAACTGAGAAGTGGGTTTAAGTATTCCATTCAGTCCCTTGTTGACCAGTCTGGTGTGGCAGTTGAAGATAGAAAAATGAAAGCCAAAATTTTAAATTTTGCATTTAAGAAATCGTTCACATGGACAATCATACAAACATACCACTGTTTGACCATCAGACACACTGGATGGAAAGAGTACTTCAGGGCATTGCCCCTTACATAGCTTTCATTTATCACGAGTCTCTCACCCAGCATAAAGTCCCAAAAAACTGAAAAAAAAGCACAGGTGAATCCTGTATATAAGAAAGGTAAAGGAAAGGACCATAAAATTACAGACCAATATCGCAAACTTGAGTTTGCAGCAGAATCCTTGAACGTATCCTCAGTTTTAATGTAATAACATTTCTTGAGACAGAGAAGCTTATGTCCACAAATCAGCATAGTTTTAGAAAGCAAATGCAACTTATGGATGAAGGGCAATAGGCAGATTTCATATTTCTAGATTTCTGGAAAGCATTTGACATGGTGTCCTATTACAGGCTGTAAGTGAAGTTATGAGCATATGGAATTACTTCATAGATATGTGAGTGCCTCCAAGACTTCATAAATAATAGAACCCAGTATGTTGTCCTCAACAGCAAATGTTCATAAAGTGTACAGGTTGAATGACTGTAGGAAGATACAATACAATTACACAGAATTTCTAGTTAGTGATGACTGGCAGATAGCTCTAAATGTGGGAAAATGTAAGTTAATGCAGATGAGCAGGAAAAACAACCTGTACTTTTTGGATACAGCTTTAGTAGTGTACTGCTTGACACAGTCAAATTGTTTAAAATCTTGGTGTAACATTGCAATGCATTATTAAATGGAACAAGCATGTGAGGAGTGTGGTAGGGAAGACAAATTGTCATCTTCAGTTTATTGTGAGAATTTTATGAAAGTGTGGTTCATCTGTAAAGCAAACCATATATAGGGCACTGGTGCAACTCATTCTTGAATACTACCAGTGTATTTGGGATCAGTACCAGGCTTGATAGGAGGAGGACAGCGAAGCAATTCGGATGCGGGCCACTAGGTTTGTGATTGGTAGGTTTTAACAACAAATAAGTGTTATGGAGAGGCTTTGGGAACTCAGCTGGAAATCCCTGGAGGGAAGGTGATGTTCTTTTTGAAAAACACTACTGAGAAAATTTAGAAAAGTGGCATTTGAGGACGACTGCCAAATGATTCTATTGCCACCAATGTACACTGCACATAAAGATCATGAAGATAAGATATGAGAAATTAGGGACCATTTTGAGGCACATACACAGTCATTTTCCCCTCGCTATATTTGCGAGTGGAACAGAAAAGGAAAGGACTAATAGTGGTAGAGGATATCCTCCGCCATGCACTGTATAATGGCAGAGTATTTACATGTTTGTAGATGTGAAGCCATGACAGCTCTAGTGCTTCGGCTAGCTGAGCTACCTTTCTTGGTTGATGATCCATAGCGTGAACAGCCCGATCGATGTCGTCGCTCAGATTCTCGACGGTTTTAAGCCTACAGAGTTTAGTTGTTAGGGAACTATGGTAAACTCATCCGGGTGCTGTTCAAATCATGGTCCTGCTCCTAGGTGTCATCGTTCCAAGGGAAATCAAGCTGCGTGTAGTGGTAGATGTGGCCCCCAACGATAGATGCATGCCTGTGTTGGTCCATTGTGCTTTCCAGAATTATGAGCTCACCTTTGAAAAGCCATGAAAACATTTCCCACATCAAAATACTCCCTCCTCCAGCTGGGAAACTTTTGACAAATGTTGTAGGGTGTTCGCTTTCAGACATTTCGTACTGTACACACCAATGACTATCTGTTTGATAGAGCACAAAATGTGGTTAATCGGAAAATGCCACGTATCTCTCCTATAATGTCCAGTTGT
Source organism: Schistocerca gregaria (assembly GCF_023897955.1). Lineage (NCBI taxonomy): Eukaryota > Metazoa > Arthropoda > Insecta > Orthoptera > Acrididae > Schistocerca > Schistocerca gregaria. The sequence continues at coordinate 945,791,280 of NC_064920.1, forward strand.
GATACTGACATGCAAATTCCACTCTTTGTCACTGATGAATAGCAGTCAGTATGGGTGCATGACCCTGTCGCCTGATGTGGAGGCCCGTACACAGTGAAGTCCACAAACGGTCATTGAGGAGACACTGTTGGTAGCCCTTTGGTTCATCTGGATGGTCAGTTGCTCAATAGCTGCATGTCTGTTCACCCATATACTTCTCTACAGCTGCCATTCACCCTTGTAACTTATGGGCCATGGTGCAACACAGTTGCCTCAACGCCACTTTTGGATATTGCCATTTTGCCATGCAGGGTATACTTTAACCATGGCAGCACATAAACAGTTTACAAACATAGTTATTTCAGAAATGTTTCTACCCTTGGATTGAAAGCCGATAGTCATGCCATTTTGGATGTCAGATAAATTTCTCTCCCTTTGACATGTTTTATGTACCCTCCACTGATAGCATTGCCACCTCCTGCCTGTGGATGTTTATTGCAAATTGATGTAGTATGCAGTTGTCACTTTAATGTGACTGGACCATGTTGCTCAAATAACTGCTTTGTGCAGATTTTGTTTTATTTATTTCTAAATTCTGTACCAGGAAAGGACTGCTTGAAATTCTTTTAACAAAGAGCAGGCAATGATACTTATAATCATTCTTATGCAGTTGTTTCTATTGACGAGCTAGAGGACACACACACACACACACACACACACACACACACACACACACACACACAGATACGGATGCACGCCATCCTGTATCTCAACACTGTGCTTGTTAGACTCTCAAATCCATTTTTCGAAGTAACGCACAGAGCTTATTAGACTCTCAAATCCATTTTTCGAAGTAACGCACAGACTGCATCCCAATCCATCTTGCTCAGTCTTCCCAAAATACAAAAGAAAGTATGAAATGAGAAACATAACAGACTTGAAGTACAAGTAATGACAACCTCTGAGGGTCTCACAGTTCTGTTTTGAGTAACTACTTGGTACATAATGCTGCACTGCTTTTTCCTTATTCCAGTTCCTGCTCTGCTGCACACTCTCTTGTGTTTTTACTTTTCTATCCATAAAATTCTTCAACTGTCTGTTCTATCATGGGGAAGAGGAAGGGATGGGAGTTGCAGAATTGTTACTTTGGGTATGATAGTATAGTAGTAATAGATTCTGAAAACAGACCTGGATATTGGTTTACTGAGAAGATAAAATAGTCATGAATATCTGTTGATACAAAGAATGAAATCACCAATAAAAATGGGGGAGCATCATAAGGAAATGAAATCAGAAGTTACAGATGAAATTACAGATACAGTTTTCAGATTTGAAGAGGAAAAGGAAGCATGGTCTGGAAAAGTTAAGAGTAGAGTTAATCAACAAAAAGAGGGTTGAAGATTATGAAGTAGATGAAATGGAAGGGACTGCAGCAGATTAAATGGAAGTCATTAATACATTATCATTAACAGTAACGGTCCTTTTCTGCTTCCTGTGGCATATATAATTTTACTTTTGCATAGGTAAATGGCTCTCAATATTGGATAGTATGTTGTGTTCTTTATGTTAAAAAGTTTTCATTTAGTTGTTAACCTGTTTATACATGACACTTGGACACATTTAATTTTGTGGTCATATATTTAGTGCTGAATCAAAAGCATTTTGAATGACTAGAAACACTATAATTATTTTCTTGACTCCATTCATAAGCTGAGTGATATAGGATACAGTTCAGTGGACAAGTTGTTCATTCATGTATCATGGTCCACAGGTACCACCAAGGAGGAAAATCTTCAGGGATGTGAAGCAAGTCCAGGAATATATTAACAAAGGACAGACAAATAGTAGGAGCCTAATTTGTACAATAACAATAAACTATCAGCATATACTGTAATGCATTTCATGTATATGCCAGCTAAATTTTGAATAAAATTACTTTGAAACAGACCATTGCTTCCTCAGTTATACAAAATATTGTAGCTGGTATTCATCTCTTATTGGTAACTTAATTTAGTTATTAAACAAGTATTTTCAAACAAAATGGTTACCTACATCTACAAATACAGAGTTCCATTCAAAAATCATTGCTGTTTGTAACACAGCTTTAATTTCCAGAGGGACTGAAATGCACCATTATTAAATCCCTCTGTAAGAAAGCTGCTAGGAGAGATGTCAATAGTTACCAACCTGTTTCACTAATGACATCATTTTCCATAATTTTTGAGATGATGAAATATTCTAGAATAGTATTCCACCTGAGCAACAATAATATACTCAGTAAATCATAGTTTGTACTCCATAGATTTGCTCTACTGAGAATGTCATTTACACATTCACTCACCAAATTAATAACAAAACAGCATCCACTGGTATTTTCTGTGACCTGTCTAAGGCATTTGACAGTGTTAATCACAATATTCTCTAAGCTAATATGAGGTTTTATGGAAATTATGGTATAGCCAACCATGTCATATCTAACCAAAAGAATGCAAAAAGTTATACTTAGTAATTCAACTAATGTACTCAGGGGAGATTCCTCTGACTGCAAAGAAATCACATACGGAGTTCCCCCAAGACTCAGTCTCAGGTCAGTTGTTGTTCTTCATGTATGTAAACAATCTTTTGTTTAATATATAATAACCAGAAGTACTTCCTTTGTACACTAGAATTGTAATCAATCCATGTGCACACAGAACAGAAGAAATGAAAATAATGTTCTTCACAGTGTCAATGACTGGTTTCCTGTGAATGGTCTTACACTCAATTTTAAAAAAAGCACAATACAATCAGTTCTACACATTTAGAGCTACTACTCCAATGATAACCATAACACACAATGAGGAAATAATAAATAGGGTGGAAACTTCAAGTCTTTTAAGTCTTCATATTGATGAGAATTTGAACTGGAAAAGCACATTTTAGAACTCTTACTAAACCAAATTACTTTCGCCACATTTGCACTTATGCTCATTGCAGGTCTAGGGGAAAGAGAAATCAGTAAGTTGATATATTTTCAATTAATTATGTCATATGGAATAATGTTCTGGGGTAACAGCCTTCATTACTCAAAACAGTGCCTAACAATAACATGTGATGCTCATCCATGATCATCTTGTAGTGTATGTTTAAGGAGTTCACAGTGCATTCATTCTATCATAAGTTTATTGTAAATAATCCACTGCAGTTCAATAGGAACAATGAACACTGTTCTAGCAGTACTGGACACCAGAAGATCCTAAGGAAGATTCCAGCAGAGGGGTTGAAATGTTGATCATTTTAGAAGAAACATGACATGGCCTAATATCCCAGAAGATTTTAACTTCAGTGACAATGGCCACAAAAGCCTGCAGACTTACATAATGATGCATATAATTACAACGCATGTTCATTAACTAAGTATACTAGATTTTACGTGAAGTTTTTTTTTAAAGAGAAGGTTATTTGAAAGAAGGAAAAAACATACAAGATATTGTTGATTATTTTTCCACATAATTGCCAACCCATTCAATGCATGTGATGAGCTGTGGTACAAGCTTCTCTATGTCCTCCTTGAACCCTCCAGTCAGATCCTTTCTGTACCTCAGAACCTCTTTCTGCATCTGCTAATCAGCTGAAAATTTAATTCCCCTAATGTATGCCTTCAGGTAGGTGACAAGATGATAATCTGAAAGTGCCAAGTCAGGGGAATGTGGAGGGTGGTTCAAAACATCCGAACCAAATGAGTCCAAGAGCACCTTGGTGACCAAGGTTGCACGAGGATGAGTGTTTGCAACAAGCACTTCTCTCGTCATCATTCCCCTCTTTTTGTTGTGAGTGCCCCTTCTGAGGTTTTTTAGGATCTCACAATGTTGTGGATGTGCTCACCCCCTGAGGAATAAATTCGATCAGAATGTCTTAATGATCTCACGACACTGAGGGGATGACATTTTTGCCTGAAATAGTGGTTTTGAATTTCTTATCAGACAGAAAATTGGTATAATGCCACCATGACAACTGTCTTTTTTTTGTCGCTGGTGCATAATGAGTGACCCATATTTCATCTACAATTACAATAGAGCTCAGAAAATCCTCACCTCCCAGTTCAAGACGCTGAAGAGCTTGCGGGTGTTGTTGATGTGGTTTTATCTTGTGCAGCTCCATCAGCTGTTTTGGGACTCGTCTTGTACATAGTTTCCAGTATCCCACCATTTATGCGAGTGTCTCATATAAGAAGTTCTGGACAGTAGTGGAAACACTGCAGAAGTTTCACCCACTGTAAATCAGGGGTCTTCATGAACAATTTATTCAATGTTTTGCAATGTCTTATCAGTCAAAATGCAAAGTCTCTCACTCCTCTGCTCATCATGACCATTTGGTCTGTCTCCACTAACCTTCATACACCACTTAAACAAACTTGTCCTGTTTATAACACCTTTGCTGTCAACTAGTTTGATTTGTGGAAAAATTACAGTGGTTATTTTTCCTTTCGTGAGTGGGAAGAATATCACAACACATGACTCGCACTTTGTGGGATTTCTTACTGATGGCTTTCATGCAACTAGTCACTACAACATACTACTGTCCTCCCACAATGCTCACCCAGGTCAGGGGATCCCCCTCCACCGCTCAATGTAGTCAACCCTCCAAAGACAAAAAACCACAGCCAGGTATGCTTACAGTGCACTTACTTTCTGAACATGCCTCATACAGTACCAGATGGAAAAATGATATTCATTACTCTACATCAACCTTGTCTTCATAACAAAAAGACATGCACAATGTTGTAACAAAATTTTTTTATCACTTACTTGACAGCTCCCTCTATTGTAAACAATTTCTGTTATTCTATGTGTAAAAGGTGGTGGTAGGAATTATTACATCATATTTGCATATTTAAAAACAAAAAATGATAAGTTTTCAGCAAGTAGTCATATTCACAACTTAATTTGTGATATGAATGAACAATGATTCATTTCACATCACTACAATTTACTGTGCAAATGATCCGTGGAACATGAAACCAAATATCTAACAATAAACAATGCCACTTGTCATGTTGCTAACACAACTACCCAATTCTTGAATATACATTCAGATAATTTTTAGGAGTGGCTAATGTATATAGAAAGGCAGTAGCAGTGATCCACTAAATTACAGGCCCATATCATTTTGCCAATATGCAGCAGGCTTGTGGAACACACATTGTATTCAAACATTATGAATTACCTCAAAGAGTATTGTCTATTGACACACAGTCAACACAGATGTAGAAAACATTGTTCTTGTCAAACACAACTACTGTTTAAATAAAATAGAAAGAAACTTCCCCATGGGAAAAATATATTAAAAACAAAGATTCCAAGACTTACCAAGCGGGAAAGCGCCGGCAGACAGGCACATGAACAAAACACACAAAGACACACACAGAATTATGAGCTTTCGCAACTGGCAGTTGCTTCGTCAGGAAAGAGGGAAGGAGAGGGAAAAATGAAAGGATGTGGGTTTTAAGGGAGAGGGTAAGGAGTCATCCCAATCCCGGGAGCGGAAAGACTTCCCTTAGGGGGAAAAAAGGACAGGTGTACACTCGCACACACACACATATCCATCCGCACATACACAGACACAAGCAGACATATTTAAAGGCAAAGAGTCTTTGGGATGACTCCTTACCCTCTCCCTTAAAACCAACATCCTTTCATTTTTCCCTCTCCTTCCCTCTTTCCTGACGAAGCAACTGCCAGTTGCGAAAGCTCGTAATTCTGTGTGTGTGTTTGTGTCTTTTGTTCATGTGCCTGTCTGCTGGCGCTTTCCCGCTTGGTAAGTCTTGGAATCTTTGTTTTTAATATACAACTACTGTTTACTCACATGAAGTGTTGAGTGCTATCGACAAAGGATTTAAAATTGATTCTGTATTTCTAGAAGGATTCTAACACCGAACCTTGCAAGCAACTTTTAATCAAACTGCACGTTTGTGGAATATCGTCTCAGTTATGCAACTGAATTCATGATTTCATGTCAGAGGTCACAGTTTCTTACTGACAGGAAGGCATCAAATGATTTCCGGTGTTGCTCAAGGTAATATTGTAGGCCTACCATTGTTACTTACCTATATAACCAATTTAGGAGAAATCTGAGCAGTCATTTTAGATTTTGAAAGTGAATTGCACGTCATCTCATAAATGATATGGTAAAACAATGGCTTAAAACATTTCATTATGATCTAGAGAAGTTATTTCTTGAAAGCTACAGTGACTTTGGTTCCTCCACATTAAATTTTCACTCACTGAGAGAATTTTCAGAGTTTTTGGAGATAGAGTTTAAGAAAGTATTACAACACGTTCATACAAGATTCTCACTGCTCCTTGCAACTGATGGAATTTCATACTATTAGCCAGCTATCAAGTCATTTTTATTCCAAAGGGTGAGGAAGATTGTTCAAGATTGATTTGGCAGTTTATGATGTCAAATGGGGGAGCTTGATGCTGAATAAATTGAACACTCACTTCCTGAATACTATACAGGGTGTTACAAAAAGGTATGGCCAAACTTTCAGGAAACATTCCTCACACACAAATAAAGAAAAAACGTTATGTGGACTTGTGTCCGGAAACGCTTAATTTCCATGTTAGAGCTCATTTTAGTTTCGTCAGTATGTACTGTACTTCCTCGATTCACCGCCATGATTTCATACGGGATACTCAACCTGTGCTGCTAGAAAATGTGCCTTTACAAGTACGACACAACATGTGGTTCATGCACGATGGAGTTCCTGAACATTTCAGTCAAAGTGTTCGTACGCTTCTCAACAACAGATTCGGTGACCGATGGATTGGTAGAGGCAGCCCAATTCCATGGCCTCCATGCTCTCCTGACCTCAACCCTCTGACTTTCATTTATGGGGGCATTTGAAAGCTCTTGTCTACGCAACCCCGGTACCAAATGTAGAGACTCTTCGTGCTCGTATTGTGGACGGCTGTGATACAATACGCCATTCTCCAGGGCTGCATTAGCGCATCAGGGATTCCATGCGATGGAGGGTGGATGCATGTATCCTTGCTAACAGAGGACATTTTGAACATTTCCTGTAACAAAGTATTTGAAGCCACGCTAGTACATTTTGTTGCTGTGTGTTTCCATTCCATTATTAATATGATTTGAAGAGAAGTAATAAAATGAGCTCTAACATGGAAAGAAAGCGTTTCCGGACACATGTCCACATGACATATTTTCTTTCTTTGTGTGTGAGGAATGTTTCCTGAAAATTTGGCCATACCTTTTTATAATACCCTGTATACACCATATTTCGCATGCCTGAAACTGTTGTTAGAAAACTGGAAAACAGCTCAGTTACTTCTGTTGAGCTGGACAGAATAATAATGGGCCTTAAGAGCAAGCTAGAAGTAGAAAACTATATAAATTCTTAGGAAAGAAAGTTCATGAAATTCTGGAAAAAATACCAAACTCACAGAGGTTGAGTTTTGAAAATGATGTACAATCTTTCTTGTTGCATTGCATGGATTATTTGTCCCAAAACTATGACTTTTTTTTAGAGCAGTGTCTTCTACAAGCCCAAAAGTTTTCTGCTTAAAAAAAGATTATTTTCATCTGTAATATCAATATGTTTTAAACGTTATCAAGAAAATGAATCTTAACCTGGATGAAGATCAGTTATACAATGAATTCTGTGATATCCAAAATGCATGCTCCAGCTTGATAAAAGTAAAGCAGAAGACCAGATTTTAGTACACTTCTTTAAGCAGCACACCACAATTGACATCTCCCACTCCCACTTCCTAAGAGTTATATGTATTTTCAGTTCCTAGCAGTAGATTATTTGCTGAAAGAATCTTCAGTAAACTGTAGAACCAGTGGTCACAAGAAAGAAATTGGAGGCCCACGACCTTAGAAAAAAGAGAACTTCAAATAAAAGTGAACTTTTCTGAATGTTGCTGTGAATTCTTGAATTTTCTGAAAGAGAAGGGGGACAGCGAAGAACTACTGAAAGCAGCAAAGAGTAGCGCCAAATATGCATTCAAAAACACTGAATAGTGGTCATGTTATTGTTGGCCACTTTCTTTGAGTTTTTTTTTATCTCTCTTCTTTATTTGAATTTTGCATGGAATGTTCATAAATGTTCATTTGAAATCCATACATCTATACTAATAATAAAACTGTCAAACCATTGTGTGTGTGTGTGTGTGTGTGTGTGTGTGTGTGTGTATGTGTGTGTGTGTACTTGAAAATGCTAATCTCCAAAACTACAAGAAGAAAGTTCATGGGATTTTCAGATGCAACTTAGACTTAGGCTGGGGCAATGTAAAGGCTTTATTTCATAAAAATTGAATCACAGAAAAAAAATCATGGTTTAAAGTTTGATGTACAATAGTTGTGTCTGCCTGTCTGATTTTTATTTGGTACCATTTGATTACATTATATGCGGAGAGTGTACACGAAAAAAAGGCAGGTCAACATAACATAATACTGAATCTTGAAATACTTAGCCTACATATTACAATACAAAAGCATACTACAAGTTACTTTCATACATCATATTACAATATTTTTAACTGATTACAATACATAAATACAAATAATATCAACATTCCTTTTTCTTTACACATATAAACTACTCTACACTATATTTTTTTCTGTTTAGTAATCCTTTGGACGTTTCTGGAATGTCCTTTCACTCATATTGTCCTGTAGACTCTTGGGAAGTTGCTCTACAAATTGAACACCTGAGTATTCAGTACCTTTTATCAGCAAATCTTAGGCTATGAGACATACTTCTCAGTTGGCCTCTATTTCTTGCACCACACAAATAAACATCTGCTTTTTTTCTAGTAATGTAGTGTTTTTGATTAATGAAATTATGTTCTGTATATGAATGTAGATAAATTGGTTGGTTGGTTGATTGTTGGAGGGGACCAAACAGCGACGTTATCGGTCACATTGAATAGGAAAGGACAAGGAAGGAAATTGGGCATGCCCTTTCAAAGGAACCATCCTGGCATTGGCCTAAAGCAATTTAGGGAAATCATGGAACACCCAAATCATGAGGGACGGACATAGGTTTCAATCATCGTCATCCCGAATGCAAGGTCAGTGTGCTAACCACTGCACCACCTCAATCCGTATGTGGATGGAAACGTCAATATTTTTAAAATGTAGTTCCACTGGAATCTGTTTTTATTTAGAATGGTTATAATGGATTTTCTTTGAAATAGAAAAATTCATTTTCAGTTACTGCTGCTGCAGTTTCCCCAAACAGTAAGTAGATCATTGTACACTATAGAATTTTTTTGTTAGCATAATGTGCTAGCTCTTTTATAATACATAATATAGTGCCTACTTTGCAACAGACATTGTCTATATGTTGCCTCCATTAACTTATTGTTAATTGTAATTCCTAAAATTTTTATAGAGGTAACTTCTTCCAATCTTGTTTCATCTAAGTATTTATCTGTATGATTTGCCTTTTCTTTATTCATGATCACCATAAATACTTTCTTTTTTAGATTTATAATTGAGTCAATCTGTATGAGCCACTGTACTGTGTTATTTGTCAACACTTCTTTCCAGCGTTTCCAGATTTTCTTCTACTTTCACAATGTGTTGTCATCAGCATACAACACGCTTATCTCCAAAACTGCTACATGAATTTTCATGGAGTTTCCATAGGTAACTTGAACATAGCTTTATTTCATCGAAACTAGATCACAGAAAAAATATATCACAATTTAACGTTTTATTAACATAACGTAGGGAAACATTTACTCTTTGAAAAAGCTGTTTACTCTTTGACGTTTGAATTGTATCATATTTGTGATGATGCTTTTACTGATTGATGTGTTCTACTTAATACAATTCAATGTAATGAATAGAATTTTTATACAATCCTCAGCATGGTAAATCTGCACTTCCGTACTAATATTATCAAATACAAATCCAACACTGTTTATGTTTTCATAGTTAAGCTGCTGAACCAATCTTGATGATATAAAGTATGGAGATAGCCTGAACACTGAGGAAGTGCATGGACTATTGTAGAACGGAAAAAAAAATCAACCCACAAGAGTGTGAGGTATGAGATTGTGTGGATGGAACATCATCTTTTACGTAACCGAACAAACACTATGTCAAAAAATTTTAAATTTATTAAATTAATATTAAATGATCCTGATCATGCACCTATGCCTGCATTGCTCAGTGGTTATGTTGTGCATGACGTCTTCTTGTGTATTGTGGCAGTGGAGGACCATGGGTGGACGGAGGGCTGGGGATGGGTATGCGGGGGGGGGGGGGTAGGTTGAGGGTGAGCAGAGATAAATAGCCATACTTACCAGAACAGGTCGATATGTGACTGCAGCTGACACTGCATGTAAAAAAGCTTACTTACTCACCATCATTCATCATAACAAAACTAGTGATATACAAGTGTAGCTATGGCTGACAGCTTGTTACAAATAAGAATGAAATAGAGAAAAATTTATTTTTTTATTTTTGTGTTGGCACAAAATTAAAACTAAATTTTGAAATGTTTAGAAATTACAGGTACAACAAATTGGTAATATTACTTATGATATTTGTAAAAACTATTATCATTTTCTTAATTCTGTATGATCAAGTTGCCCAACCCAGGGTTTCTTGAAAGACAGTATCCCTAGCCTAGGCTGAATTTGAGTCTTGGACTAGTCTTCTGGAGCCGTCAGTGTTAATCACAGTTTTTAAACCATCCCTTAAAGTCATTTATGAAGATTTAGAAACAGAATGAGGCCAGTACTGATCCTTGTGGAACCACAAATGTTATGTTCCTTCACTATGTAGTTAGTTTCATGCATTTGAAAAAGTTGGTCAGTCAGATCCCGTGTTTTTTGTTATGAAAGTAAGACTTCATCAATATAAGAGAGATGCCATTACTATCTTTCTATGATATGTACCTAACTGGTTTGTACAATACAGTACACACACACACACACACACACACACACACACACACACACACACACACACACACACACAAACTGCACAAAAAAGTAGAGGGTCATGATGAGCCACATTTACATATTAATGTGAAATAACACGAATGTAAACTGACTCATTCCACATCATTATGATTAATCAAAAAAATGATCCACGAAACATAAAGTAACAAACAACTACATTGTCTCCGATGACTGACTGTCCCTGAGAAATCTGTTGGGTAAAGTAGTCTTGGAGGTGTACGTTCATGTATGTGTGCTCTACAGCCCTGAGGGCAGATTTGTCACAGCAACCATAATTCTCTGTCTTGTGTATGTGTCCACTGAAGACACAGCACGAAGATAAATCATTTTGTTTTTCTAGAAGCTGATTAAACTGTAACTATATTTATTCTACACCTCTTCCTTTCAGATGGTTTACTCTAAAAGTGGCAAAGGGGAGACACCAGAAATTCCTTTGCATGTATTTGTATATTATTTTTTACGTTACATGTCTAGTTTGGTATGACCAAACTGAGGAGCAAATCCTCAAGGTCATGGAATGTGTCAGTACATGAAATTACAACATAATAGTAATAACAGACTAAATAAAATGTTTATGAACCTAAAAAAGGCAAGTCTTAAGTTCGTGTAAACACAATCAACAATATAACACAGGAATACGCTTAATTTTTCAAGTAACTCCTTGACAGAATAAAAGGAATGACCCATGAGAAAACTCTTCCATATCAATTTGAAAGCACATGGGTTATTACTAAGATTTTTGAATTCTTGTGGTACCTTACTGAAAATGGATGCAGCAGTATACTGCATGCCTTTCTGCACAAGAGTCAAGGAACTGTTATCCAAATGCATACTGGATTTCTACCTAGTATCAACTGAATCAAAGCTGCTAATTCTTGGGATTAAGCAGATATTGTTAACAAAAAACAGCAGAATGTCAGAATACCCAGACTAATGAACAGGGGTTGACAAGAGGTTTGAAAACTTACACCACTTATTGTCCGAGCCACCCGTTTCTGAGCCAAAAACATCCTTTGAGAATGGGAAGAGTAACACCAAAATAAAACATTGTACAGCATAAGCAAATGAAAATAAGCAAATTATATTACTTTTCATGAAAAACTAACATTTACTTCAGATATTGCTCGAACAGTAAAAATGGAAACATTAAGTCTTTGAACAAGAGCCTGAATGTGGGCTTTCCATGACAGTTTAACATCTATCTGCACACCTAGAAATTTGAACTGTTCAGTTTCACGTATCATATTGTCACAGAAGAAGCTGAGTAGCACTGTGGTGTAGTGAATACGATACTAAACTGTTGCATGGTGGGTCACGAGTTCAAAACTCACCTGGGCTGTAGAGTTTTAATTTCTATATTCAGCTCAAGTACATTATAGAAGTATACACAAATGGCAAGAATCATTGTACATGAATGTTTTGTATATATATATATATATATATATATATATATATATATATATATATATATATATATATATTAAAAACAAAGATTCCAAGACTTACCAAGCGGGAAAGCGCCGGCAGACAGGCACATTAACAAAACACACAAACACACACACATAATTACTAGCTTTCGCAACCGATGGTTGCTTCTTCAGGAAGGAGAGGGAAAGACGAAAGGATGTGGGTTTTAAGGGAGAGGGTAAGGAGTCATTCCAATCCCGGGAGCGGAAAGACTTCCCTTAGGGGAAAAAAAGGACAGGTGTACACTCGCACACACATACACACACATATCCATCCGCACATACACAGACACCTGTCCTTTTTTTCCCCTAAGGGAAGTTTTTTCCCCTAAGGGAAGTCTTTCCGCTCCCGGGATTGGATTGACTCCTTCGAGCCATTTTCAACAGATCACAATCTACCGGAGACAGAAGAAGAAGACAAAGAAGAAGAAGAAGAAGAAGAAGAAGAAGAAGAAGAAGAGGACGTTACAATGACAACAACTGTGTGCCACCACATGAGACATCCTTTCGGGTTCTCTGGTGACGATGGCCAAGATCCAAACAAGTGGCTGAAGGTATATGAGCGTATATGATGATGAAGATGAACAAAAAGGTGTGGGTGCAGGACACAGGTCACCATTGCTGCAAGCTAGCTGCTGGAGAGGACGCTCCTCAACATGCCGATCAAGGTTTCCATCACCGTTTAGAAGCTCCAGCCGATCACATAGCCGCCACACCCCTGGAAAACTAAAGCGTGTGACCTTCCTTGGAGGTGAGGCCACCAAAGAGAAAAATCCTGCGCCGTCAATCACTACAAAGATGATAGGAAACTATGTTAATATCCTCATGGATGACCAACCAGCCCAAGCTCTTGTGGACTCTGGAGCATCATATTCAGTCATTTCGGAGACGTACCGTCACCAGTTGCAGAAAACCGTATTCGTCAACAACAAAGTATCTCTGCTGGCGGTGGCTAATGGGAGATATGTAAAACCTACAGGAAAATGTACCATTTGGGTGGGTATAAGTGATCATACACAGCCCTTAGAATTCATCATATTACAAGAGTGTAGTCATGATGTCATTCTCGGATGCGACTTTTTGAAAGCTTCTCATGTGATTATAGATTGTGGTTGCTTGAAGATTATGCTAGACGAGATGAGATACTGTGAACAGGAAGATGCGCATCCGAGTGTGTGGAAACTGTGTGCTGGATGAAGTGATCATTCCTGCAGTCAGCGCTAGAAAGGTAACTGTCATGTGTCAAGCCATGCATCGACCCATGGATCTTCTAGTGGACTGTAAGAGAAGCATACCATTGAAGAATGACTTGGTCGTCCCCATTTACGAACGGATTCGGTGAATTGTGGATAGTTAACTATCACCGAGAACCACAGATCCTTCCAAGATGCATGTGCATAACAAATGCTGAGCCACCAACTGAAGAACAGCTCAGTGTCGCATAAACCTCCCATGCAGAGTCTGTGGGCGAATTTAGCACTACCGCTATGGGACAAGCAAGATCTTCTAGCTCGACCATCACCAGATCACTAAGGAACAACAGAAAAAGCTGATGTGATTCTTCAATTTCTCCAGGCGTATTCTATAACAAAATAAATCTCAGATGAACAGCCTGGTATGAGTGTGCATAGGAAACAGTAATTCGGCAATCAACCACGTTGCCATTATAAGGTGCACTGATGTACTGACTGGTGGTGGGTCGGTGCCATGTATATGTAGGAAAATCCCCCTCCCGATCCTCCCTCAGGCGCATCCTATGAGTCGGTGCAGTCAGCGCTCCATGCGCAGTCCAGGTACATACAGTGTCCGTTCCCAGAGTGCACCGACTTTGGGGGAGGAAGGAAGAATAATGCGAGTGGTGCCGGCAGACCCTCCTGAACGAGGAGACCTAGGAGGCAGCGCCCAGGCGGCAGTGAACTGACGCTGTACCTGGACTCGCGTGGGGGCGGACCGCACCAACTCATAGGAAGCGTCTGAGGGAGGAACGGGAGGATAATGTCCTATATATACATGTTGCCGGCACACCACCGGTCAGTACATCAGCGTACCTAATGATGGCAACGTGGTTGATTGCCGAAATATTGTGTCCTATGCACACTCATACCAGGCTGTTCGAGATTTATTTCGTAACAGAAGAAGCTACTTGCCATTCTTCAAGAGTTCTCTGAATGCTTAAATCCACAGGTGAAGAGCAAATTAGACAAATCAATGGTGAAGCACCGGATTAGCACAGGAGACCAACAACCAATAAGACAGAGAGCAACCGTTTGTCAGTGACGGAACACTGAATAATTCATGATGAGGAAGAGAAAATGATGAAGAATGACATCATTCAGCCTTCGCAGAGCCCAAGATAGTCATCAGTGGTCCTTTTCAGGAAGAAGGACGGCAGTTGGCACTTTTGTGTTGATTACATAAAGCTTAATAAGATAACTATAAAGGACGTTTACCCCATTCCACAAACTGACAATACACTAGGTTGTCTGAAGGGGGCTAAGTTTTTCTCAACCATGGACACATACTCAGGATACCGGCAAATCAAAGCAGATGAGGCTTACCGTAAGAAAACTGCATTAATCACCCCTGAGGGCCTGTATGAGTTTGAGGTAATGCCGTTTGGTTTGTGTAATGCACCAGCAACTTTTGAATGGATGATGGATCATCTTCTACGGCATCTGAAGTGGACAAGGTGTCTTTGTTATTCAGATGACATTATAGTGTTCTCAGAGACATTTGATGAACATATAAAAAGACTGAGGGCCATTCTTAAGTGTCTCCAACAGGACAGACTGAAACTTAATCCAAGAAAGTGTCTCTTTGGAGCAAAAGAAATCAAAATACTTGAGTACCTTGTGTCAAACGAAGGTGTGCGGCCAGACCCAGAAAAGGTGAGATCTATAACGGAATTTTCTATTCCTAAAAGTATTAAGAGATGTGAAAAGCTTCCTCGGATTATGTTCTTATTACCATCGTTTTGTCAAAGACTTTCGTATCAAAGCCAGGCCACTCCAAGAGCTGTTAAAAGCTGATGCTAAATTTATCTGGGGTGGTGCCCCACAAGATTGTTTCAATGTGCTGCGAAAAGCTATGATGACTGACCCTGTGCTTGGTCTGTATGATGAGAGAGCACCTACAGAGCTACGCACAGATGCCAGCGAGTATGGGATCAGTGCTGTTCTGGTGAAGATTTTGGATGGAAAGGAGAAGGTTATAGTCTATGCTTCTAGGACACTTACAAAAGCCGAGAGAAACTATTCAACTACAGAAAGAGAATGTCTTGCTGTGATCTGGGCCATGTGTGAATTTTGACAGTATCTCTATGGAAGGCCATTCACAGTAGTTGCAGACCATCATTCACTTTGTTGGTTAACAGATCTTAAGGATCCAACAGGACGACTCGACAGGTGGGCACTACATCTTTAAGAGTATGACATTACCATAGTGTACAAAAGTGGAAGAAAACACAAAAATGCCAACTGTCTCTCAAGAAACCCTGTGCAAGACCATCAAGACTTTGATGAAGATAGTGACTGTCTCACTGCACTCCAGGATCTCTCTGCTGAGCAGAAGGACGCCAAGAAACCTCAAACTATGCTTGTCTTAAATCAGTCAGAGGATGTGAAAGGACAATTTAAGGTAGTTAATGGATTACTCTGCATGGAAAACATTGATCCGTTTGGAAAGAGGTGGCTACAAGTGATTCCTAAACACATACGCTTAGATGTTCTACAGAAATTCCATTACACATCTGAGGCTGGACATTTAGGATTTATTAAGACATACAACAGAATCCACAAGAGATTTTTCTGGACAGGTTTATTTACAAGTGTCTGTCACTATGTGTCGCACTGTCGAGAGTGCCAGAGGAGAAAGGCAGTTCCTCAGAAAACACCTGGCCGACTCATACCGATTCCACCAGCCAAAACGCCTTTCCAGCTTGTTGGGTTTGACCTCCTTGGATGTTTTCCAACATATGCTAATGGTAATAATGGATTATTGTTGGCACTGATTATCTGACATGCTATGCCATTACAAAAGCCGTGAAAACAGCCGAAGCATCTGAGGTAGCCAAATTCATCATGGAAGACATTGTATTAAAACATGATGCCCCAAGGCCATTAATTACGGATCACGGGAAAGTTTTTCAATCAAATCTTGTGACAGAGCTAAACCGTCAGTGCAACATTACTCATCACATGATGACTGCCTGCCATCCGCAAACTAATGGGCTTACTGAATGCCTTAATAAGACCTTGGCCAACATGCTATCAATGATCATCAATGTTTAGCAGAGCAACTGGGATGAGGTACTACCTTTCGTGACTTTTGCCTACAACACCACCAAACAAGACACCACAGGATTTACGCCATTTTTCCTGGTGCATGAGCGTGAGGCAACTACAGTGATGGACACCATGTTTTCATTACATCCTGATGACGTGGACGACGACTGCATCAGTCAGGTGTTACCCAGAGCTGAGGAAGCTCGGTAGTTAGCTCAACTCAGCACGCAGCAGGCTCAAGAAAATGATCGCCAATGGTATGATGCAAGCCACCGCCCTGTTGTCTACCAGCCTGGTGACCTCGTCTGGACCTTCACTCCTGTTCGGAAGGTTGGTCTCTCTCTGAGCAGCTGCTTTGGACCTTATAAGGTTGTAAGACAGTTGTGCCCTATTCAAGAGCCCACATCATGGCCATTCTCAACACTGTGGAGAATGACCTTTTGCTGTCTGTTATTAAAGTAAGTTGTGGACCACAAACTCTTTATCAACAGCTGGCAACACTTCTCTGCTTAAAGGGTGAACAGTGAATTAAGAACAAGAGTGGACCTAATTTACTTTGAACAAAACTTCACATGAATGCCAATCAGGAAATGAGAATTTGTATTTTTAGTATTGTTTCTGATGTAACTTGTGAAGACATAATTCAACATTTTGCCACTCAATTTGCCATTATCTGTGTCACTTTCCTGGGAAAACTGATCTACTACACCAAATTTATTCCAAATGCATCACAAATTGTTGCTACTTTGCATCACCTCTGGTGTAAAAGTCTTCCTTTCCAATGGCCTAGACAGCATGAGTGATAATGTCAAATGTTGAAAAATGCATTGATTAGTCACCCCTGACTTATTCATTTCAATCCATAAAAACTCTTAGCACTTCACATGGAATAGGGCAGTTTTATCTCACAAAGTTAGCAACACTAAGTGCCCCAAAGAATTCCTGTGTAAGACGTGGAACAAGGTACAAGTCAACTACAATCACCTGCAAAAGGAAGCCTTAGCCATCATCTATGGCTTCATAAAATTTCATCAGTATCTATAAGGTAGAAAATTTTTTCTCATGATGGATCATAAGCCATTGACTGCTCTTTCTGCTCTTTTTGATCCAATGAAACATGTGCCTGATCGTACAGCACAGAAGCTGACATGCTGGCCACAACTTCTTTCAAATTACTAGTAAAAAGTTCTCGTTATCCTGTCACTGTGCAGGTGCAAACACTCAGTCTCGCTTACCTAATGGAAATGATCCAGAATTCGATGTATCAGAAACTTCTCGCCTTCAAATTGACCCATCTGATTCGCAAACACTGCAAGCTTTTCCCACTGTGTGTCAGCAGATCACAGAACCTACTGAAAAGGATCAGTCACTATGATTGCTCAAGTATTACATTTGGATGGGTTGGTCCAGTAATCCGAAATTGATTCCTGATGCAGTAGTATGGTGCACAAATACTTCATGCAATGCAACTGCTTTTCTCTTCAGAATTGTGTAATTTTATGGGATACTCTTAATGAACACATGAGTCACTGCAGCAACATATTCTGAAACTATTACATAGAGGGAATTGGCAAATTGTTAGAACTAAGCAAGCAAGCATTGTACATCACTCAGGCTTGGCAAGCAGGTAGAACAGATGACTGCTCACTGTCATGCATGTGTGGATAACCATGCAGCAGTGCACCATGAATTTCACAATTGACCTCAACCAGATGGTCCTCAGCAATGCACCCAAACTGAATGTACTTGTCCTTTATGGAACATGCAGTGGCTGATTATAGTTGAAGCATACAGTAGATATCCATTTCTCATTCCAGTGAACTCAAACTAGTGCTGGCACTCACTTCTGCCTTTTCTTTAGAAGGTGGAATTGAACGGTGAAGCTGAAATTTTGTTCAGGCTTTCAAGAATAAGGTGTGAAAATTTCATGCTTAGCATTCAAGGGAAAATACTTTTTTGATGTTTCCCTGCATCTATTGCAGCCTGCCCTTTACAATGTCCATCAGCAGAATTACTACTTGATCATGGTCACCACACTCTACAGCATCTGTCTCATCCTCAACAGCCTGCTTCAGATGCCAACTTCACAATGAAGTTCCACATGAAGTACAAAGTTTTATACAGTGTCTTTAACAATCCCCACAACTGGGAATTTGGCATCACTGCTCAGATGACCAGCCAAGTTAATTTTAAGTTCACAGCAAAGCAGGCATGCACTGATGGCAACAAAATCAAGTATGTTTTCATGATTATTGTGATCCTCTCATTTTTAAGAAATGCTGTCTGCACCCCAGACTGCTGCCTCTGATCAGCCCTTGGCAGCACCTGACATTCAGGCACATGGGTTAGCAGATGCCTCTGCCATAGAGGTCAACCACTGTCTGCCTACACAGCAGTTGTCACCTAAGCGGCTGCACCATCCATCACCATTCAGAGCAACATCCATCATGGACATCAAGCCTGCATCAGCCATACAGCCTTTGGCATCCACAAAAGTGCCAATGTGCATCCTCCTGTGTCACTGAATGGATGCCTTCCCTCTGGTCTTATGGAAGATCTTCCTGGCGGTTTGCTAGAGGATGTTTGGGATGCAGGGTAGTTGGTGCCGTATGCCATCACACCACAGCAAAACACATCAGCAGCACCATGGCACAGACCTCCCCACATCACCACTTGCAACAAAATCATAATGACTGCATGCATCTTTTTTTCCTTTTCTGCATGGTGGGGCAAGGGGGGTTGCTGGGACAGGAACACAGTATCGATGGTGTCTTATCTTCACTGACTGCCCATGCTGCATCGTCGCACACCGCTCATTTCTCTGTAGAAGGAATGTTTAAATTAGCTGCCGGACAGTGCCAGATGGCACTACACACACCACCAGAGGATGTTGAATTCACATCAACTCATTGCCTGCAATTTTCATTGGTTTGTGCATCGTTTTAAGCCACTTTATCAACCTAGTATTACACTATTGCTACTCTGACTGCTAGTGAATACTGATGACCAATAGCAGTGGAACAGAGATAGACTGCAGAGAGACTACAGAATACAAGATTAATAGTTAATACTGTATATATTTCAAATAAATACATTTATGTTTTAACCATTTTATTGTGTTTGGTGTGTCTAGTGTGTTCATCCACCTCAATACACTGATGGACACAATTGGTGCGTGCGTGTGTGGTTCAGTGGATATACCCAAGTCTGCTTGTAGCATTTACTGTAGTAGAGGAAATTTATAAGCAATGACAGGGATGATAAACTGTGGTTAGTAATGAAAATGGTGACACCAAAATCCTTAAATTTAGGAATCTCTAAGCACTCTGCATTATTCACTGAACTACCAAAAACTAAGCGAAATTTTATGTAACAAATGTCATACAAAAACGAATGTCAATGCAAAAATTCAACTATAGTTAGTAATAGGTTAAGAGAGGTTGAACGGTCTTTTGACAGTTGTACTTAAAGTAGCAGTAACTTTGATAAATTTGTAAGCAGCTTTTTTTTTTTTTTTTTTTTTTTTTTTAAGAAATTTTTCCACTTGTAACCACATGTAACAATATAATCACTAAAATTAATAGATATAACAGGCAGTCAAATGAGAATGAGACAGATGGATAAAAGTAAGTAAACTATTTGTTATTTCAAAAGTAATCTCCATAACTTTTTATTCCTGTATCACACTGTGAGACAGGATGATCAGTGCCTTCATGGGAAATGTCTGCAGTTGCTTATGGAACCACATCTGTACCCAGACTTTCACCTATTCATCTGAAGCAAACTGAAGACCATGAATGTCTTCTTCCAGGGCTCCAAAAACAAGAAAATTGCATGGAAAGAGACTGGGTCTGTATGCATGATGTGTAAGGAGTTCCTAGAGAAACTTCTGCAATGTAGTTGAAACAATTACAGCTATGCCACCAATCGCTCTCCAGGGGGACATCACCTTGACGAAGCACTGTCCATGCGGGTGGAGAGGCTTGCATATCTGCGGGAAGCTGAGGGCTATGTTGAAGATAGAGGACCTACTGCCGGCAAGGCCTCAGCCGATGGATCAGACTAAGAGTGTCCCACAATGTCTCCTCTTCCCTATCCACTCCTAGTCCTACCCTATTCCCTAACCCAACCCAAGGTGTGATGCGATCCATGCTGAGGGGTGCATGGCACATGGGAAGATGTGTCACAAATGGAGCCTCAGGGATACTGGGCAACCTCCCTGGGTAATTAGTCTTACACCATGCGGGGTATTCGTGGTGTGGACCTTCTAGATCCCCAAATCTTGTTGGACCAACATGGACCGTTGGACCAACATGGACACGATTACAGAAAATGAAACAGAGGCGCAAATTGAGACCTCAGATACCCAAACATCGGGGACTGAACCGATGGAAGGCACTTCCACTACTGAATCAGGGTCTAGACCTGAGTCAGAAGTGGGAACTGTAACCGAGAAGTTACACCAGATTAAGATCAAAGGCCTGTCTGGGGCCCAAAGGAGGAAGCTACTCAGAGAACAGAGGGAAAAGGAAGGAAAAGAATGGCTTCCTAAACACAAATGGAAAAAACTGTCTCAGGTTGAAGAGAACACTCAGACCCCCACAACGTCAAAGACAGGTAGTAAGCAGATAAGGGAGGAATCAAAGACTCCCTCCTCCCTGGTTAGCGAGCCCAGAAAAAAATGAGGCAAGAAATAGGGAAACAGACCTATAGTACTGCAGTCTTGGTTTTTAGGATGGCAGTTATCCAGGAAGGTTATCCATTGGTGGCCATGACCTTGCAGCAGGAGGAACTACTATAGATGGCCCTCTTTGAAAAGATTGGGGGGGGGGGGGGGGGCGCTGGCCCAGGTCCCAACTTCAAGAGGATCTATGTAGACTGTGGTGCACTCATTTTTGTCTGTGAGGGGGTGCACACCGTAGAATGGTTCAAGGACAAGGTGCCCATGATATCCCCGTGGGAAGATGCAAAGGTGCTGGTCAAGATGGCAGCGGAGCTTCTTAAGACTGCAAAGATATCATTATGGGTACCCAAGATCCTTAACGAAGTTTCTCCCAAGACTCTGTTTGGGAAAATAGGAGCCCAGAACCCAAAAGTCCCGACAGAAGACTGGAGAGTGATTAACCAGAAGGTTGCTCTGGAAGGACGAACTCTGGTGGTAGAGGTTGGTGAGAAGTCCCTGAAGGCGATGCGGGAGCAGGACCTGAAACTGTTTTAGGGTTCTCACAGGTCACCGTCAGGATTCTCAAAGACCTCAAACATGGCAGTAAGATGGAGCCTGGAGGTGCTGCACATTAATCTGCAGCACAGTAAAGGGTCTTCTGTTGCCCTGTGCTGCTGCCTGGGGAGACAGGAAGTGAACGTGGCCCTGGTTCAAGAACCCTATTTATACAAAGGGGGTGTATCGGGCCTCGGAGACACTGGAGGTAAGCCGATTTATGCTAGAAATCTAAGAAACTCCAGAACATGTATCTATGTTAGAAATGGCATTTCTTTCATGCCAATGATGGATTTCTGCTCTAGGGACTTAGTGACCATCAAAATGCAGCAACGTGAGGAAGGTATCACGAGAGAAATTGTCTTGACCTCAGCATACCTTCCTTACGAAGACAGTTCTCACCCTCCCTTGGAGGTGAGGAGACTGGTAGAGACTTGCCATTGGCAAGGTGACCAACTGCTGGTAGGGTGTGATGCCAATGCCCACAACCTAGTATGAGGCAGCAAGGACACCAACAGTAGAGGTGAGTACCTTCTTGAATTCCTCTTAGCTAACAACTTAGAGGTCCTGAATAGTGGCAACGAACCTACATTCAGGAATAGCAGAAGGGAAGAAGTAATTGACAGAACATTTGGTTCCATGACGATGGGTAGGTGTGTCAAACAATGGCATGTGGTGTTGGAGACATCCTCATCGGACCACATGTACATTAAATTCAAGGTTGAAACGGGAATCAGACAGACCATGGCTTATAGAAATCCCAGGAAAACAGACTGGGAGACATAAAGGTGGGACCTTGACTTAGGCTTATCAGAAATTAAAACCACAGTAAGGAAGCCAGTAGAATTTGAGGAAGTAGCAGAGGCTCTTACCTCTGCCATAGTGACCTCATATCAGGACAACTGCACAATCACCAGAAAGTGCACAAATAGGAGTGTTTCTTGGTGGAATAACAAATTGTAAATGCAAAGAAAACAGGTACAGAGACTGTTTAATATAGCGAGACACAAGGACAATGGGCTAAATATCGTGAGGCCCTTGTCAGTTACAACCTTGCAATAAGACAAGCAAAGGACGCATCCTGGAAGGCATTCTGTGAGGAAGTGGAAAGCATGGCTGCACAAGCCAGACTTCACAAGATCCTCACTAGAGTACCAACTAATCCAGGAGGTACGTTGAGGAAGGAGGATGGGGAATATACAAAGACAGCCCATGAGAACCTGGAATTGCTCCTCAAAACTCACTTTCCTCAATATGCTCTGCCGGATAACACAGACGAGTATGTGACCCCCAGAGAGACAACGGTTCCCAGGCACTCGAAGGGAGGACTGGGAATCGACCAAGGAGTGTGTGAACTTCAATAAAATCCCATGGGTGGTGGGAACATTCCAACTGTTCAAGTCACCTGGCCCAGATAGATTTTTCCAGCTCTCCTGCAACAAGCAGATGGAAAGCTTATAAGAGTCCTATGCAGGCTCTTTGGGGTTAGCTTAGCAGTAGGAATCATTCCCAATGTTTGGAGGGCAGTGAAGGTTGTCTTCATTACAAAGCCAGGGAGAATTGATCATACCAAGACCAGGGATATGAGATCATTCAGTCAGTCCTCCTCCATTCTCAAAACATTGTAAAAACTGGTTAATGTATATGTTGAGGAGAGGAGGCTGAACCAACACACATACCAACCAGGTAAATCATGTGAGACAGCCCTCCACCAACTCGTTGGGAAGGTAGAAAAAGCACTTCACTTCCAAGAAATAGTCCTCTGCATCTTCCTGGATATCGAGGGGGCCTTTAGTAACTTGACCTTCGATTCCATGGTAAGGGCAGTAGAAGTGCATGTCCTGGAGACCACTGTATGTAGGTGGACAAGAGCCATGCTTAGTGGAAGGACGGTAGAGGCTACCATGATGAATGAAAAATGGTAATTAAGACCACTAGAGGCTGCCCACAAGGGTGGAATCTAGTGGTGAACGAACTCATTGAGGAACTAAATTCCAGACAATGCTTCTGCCAAGGATATACAGATGACCTTGTCATAGTAATACTTGGCAAATTCACTGACACAGTCAGGAATATGGCACAAGGATGGTTGGAAATTGTTCAAAAATGGTGCATTAAACAGGATCTGAGAGTTAATCCTAAGAAGACTGTTGTGGTGCCATTTACGAAGAGACATATTCAGCATGCAAGTTGGAATCTAAAGCTCTTCAATGAAACTCTACCTGTGAAGGGGACAGTGAAATATCTAGGGGTAACCTTGAATGAAAAGCAAACTTGGACCCCTCACATTAAGAGTATCTGCTCCAAGGCAAAAAGCACTTTAGTGAGTACTAGTAGGGCTTGTGGCAAAAACTGGGCCCTAGCATATACACCTCAGTGGTTAGACCTAGAATTTCCTATGGGGCCGTAGTGTGGTGGAAGAAGGTAGAACATTGGGTTGCTGCTAAAGAGCTTGCTAAGGTACAGAGACTGGCCTGCTTAGCCATAACAGGCAGAATTATCAGCACAACAACCGCTGGAATGGAAGCCATGCTGGACATGCCTCCACTTCACCTTTGGGTTAAGACGGAGGCAGCAGCTTCGGCACACAGACTTAAAACTGGCCAAAACTGGGTCTCATTTTGCTATCCAGAATCACACACTAACATAGTGAGTGAGGAAATATAGGTATGGCTGGGGAAATGCCTGATGACTATATAATAACTCTTAACTGCTTTGACAAGCCTTACAATATAATAATTGGAAGTAGGGAGCAGTGGGAGAAAACAGTTCGACACCGTATGGGGGACATCGTTTGGTTCACCGATGGGTCAAAAACAGATGAAGGCATTGGGGCAGGGTTGTACGGGGTTTAGCCAAGACTGGAGAGCAGCATCTCTCTAGGGAAACTGCCCTCTGTATTCCAAGCCAAAATTACTGCAATCAGGGCATGTGTGGAGGAGAATATGAGTAGGTTCTACAATGATCATAGCATCTACATCTATTCAGACAGCCAGGCAGCCCGAAATCATTGGCAGCTCCTGGAACAAGATCTAAGATTGTTGCTGATTGCTCTGGTGGAGCTAGGGTGAAGCAATAGGGTGTACCTAGTGTGGGTCCCCGGCCACTCAGGGATCTGTGGCAATGAACAAGCCGATAGATTGGCTAGTATGCGGGCAACAACTCCATTTATTGGACCGTAACCTGTCTTGACAATCACCAAGGCTATGATCAAATTAGAACTACGGAACTGGCTTAGGAAACAGCACGTAGGATATTTGACCAACGTCCATAAACAAGAACATGGTAAGGTAATGATGCCCAAGTCATGTTTTAAAAGAAGCTCTGTAATCCTGGGATTGAACAGGAAAAAGATCAAACTCATGACTGGACTGATGACCGGTCATGGGAACTTCAAAAAACACCTACACACAATGGGTATAATGGAAGAGGACCCTAAATGTAGGATCTGTGATGAGGGTGAAAAAACTGCATCACACCTAATCTTTGAATGCATGGTATTGGGGAGTAAAAGATATAGAATCTTCGGGACAACTAGACCTGAAGAAATTGTGTCTAACAAAAAACTGGTAGAGAGACTCCTTGCACTATTTAAGGGCAATGGTTGGCTTTACTAGATATACAGTGAGCGATACTGCGCAATAAACCTAGTTTTGGTGCAGGCAGTGGCGGGTCAGACCTAAGCTGTTTTAGCTCTCCTGTTAAAATCAAATCAAATCAAATGCCACCAATCAGATGATGAGCGGAGAGCTTCAGTGTATGCACAAAGGCTGTCATCCATATTGTGTCAGTATACACATCCGTGCTGGTTATGAACATCCTTGCCCTTTGTCATCTGAATAACTGTCACCACCCACGCTCTATTCTTGTACAACCAACAGTTCCCACTTCTTGTCACTATGATCTTAACATGGCTCATGCTGGATCCCATGCCATGTCATGCTAAGATTACACCCTGTGTCTTTGTGCAGCAGATTTATAAAAATTCAAGTTTCCACTACTTTTATGTCAATGCTGCCCCAGTATGGTCAACACTGAATGGAGATGTATGTGCTAAAAAATGAATACCATGAGCTGTTCTCATAAAAACTGGCCTATGCACTCTGAGTATGAGATGTGGCCATATGAAAAAAATCTAAGGACATTTTAACAATGCAGAAAAGAACTGCCACAATTAATTATTTGTGGTGCAAATACAAGCATGTCAAGTCATAACCTGTTTGCTAAATTGTGTGTGCATGAACAAGCACGCACGCACGCACGCACACGCACACACTACCAATAGAAAACAAAACCAAAGTACCACATAAATAGACATGATACAGCATTACATGAAAGAGCGATGCAATTGAAATCATCTAATGCCTTGCCTAGGAATGTAACAGTATTTCCTACAACTAAATTAGAAGACCCATTAAACAAAAGGTGATACAAACTTCATTTTATTCACTAGAAGAGTTCTTTGTCTTTATGGTATCAACTAATCTGGAACACATTTAAAATTATTAACGTCAAAAACTAACACTGTCCATGTATATTTAAAAAAATGTAAAACGTGCAGCAGCCTCAAAGCTGTATAGTACCTATAAAAATACCTATTTAAACTGCAGTACCGTCCTTGTACATTAACCAACATAAAAATGTGCTATTAATTTCAAAAAACACTTCATATTATTACCATAAAAACATTCTTGGAAGAATAATCTGTGCGATGTCTGGAATGAATTTATTTTAGGGATTGATTTTACAGTTGTTTAATTATTGTTGTTGTTGTTGTTGTTGTTGTTGTTGTGGTGGTGGTGGTGGTCTTCAGTCCAAAGACTAGTTTGAAGCAGTTCTCCATGTTACTCTATCCTGTGCAAGCCTCTTCATTTCAGAGTAACTACTGCAACCTACATCCTTCTGAATCTGTTTACTGCATTCATCTCTTGGTCTCCCTCTATGATTTTTACCTTTCATGTTTCCCTCCATTACTAAATTGGTGATCCCTTGGTACCTCAGAATGTGTCCCGCCGATCGATTCCTTCGTTTAATCAGATTGTACCACAAATTTCTCTTCTCCCCAATTTGATTCAGGACCTTCTCATTAGTTACGTGATTTACCCATCTAATCTTCAACATTCTTCTGTAGCACCACATCTCAAAGCCTTCTATTGTCTTTTGACTAAATTGTTTATCGTCCATGTTTCACTTACATACGTGACTACTCTCCATATAAATACTTTCAGAATGGACTTCCTGACACTTAAATCAATACCCAATGTTAACAAAAATCTCTTCTTCAGGAATGCTTTTCTTGCCATCACCAGTCTACATTTTATATCCTACCTACATTCAACATCATCTGTTATTTTGCTTCCCAAATATTGAAACTCATCTACTACTTTAAGTGTCTCATTTCCTAATGTAATTCCCTCAGCATCACCTGATTTAATTCAACTACATTCAATTATTCTCATTTCCTTTCATTGATGTTCATTTTATATCCTCCTTTCAACACATTGTCCATTCTGTGCAACTGCTCTTCCAAGTCCTTTGCTATCTCTGACAGAGTTACAATGTCATCAGCAAACCTCTTCTCCCTTTCTACTCCAAATTGTTCTTTTGTTTCATTTACTGCTTGCTCAATATACAGATTGAATAATGTCAGGGATAAGCTACAACCCTGTCTCACTCCCTTCTCGACCACTGCTTCCCTGTACTGTCCCTTGACTCTTATAACTGCCATCTTGTTTCTGTACAAATTGTAAATAGCCTTTCGATCCTTGTATTTTACCCCCATCACCTTCAGCAGTTGAAAGAGCTTTCTCTAAATCTACAAATGCTATAAACATAGGTTTATGTTTCTTAACGTATCTTCTCTGAGAAGTCATAGTGTCAGTATCACCTTGCGTGTCCCTACACTTCTCCGGACTCCAAACTAATCTTCCCTGAGGTCTGCCTCTACAAGCTTTTCCATTCTCCTGTAATGGATTTATGTCAATATTTTGAAACAATGACTTATTAAACTCCTCCCCAACAGGCCATGAAAGCCCAACGGTACTGACTGGCCGGTATGTCATCCTCAGACCACAGGCATCACTGGATGCATATATGGAGGGGCACGTGGTCAGCACACCGCTCTCCTGGCCTTACGTCAGTTTCCAAGACCAGAGCCGCTACTTCTCAATCAAGTATCTCCTCGACTTCTTAAACTGATAGTTCAATCATTTTCACACTTGTCAGCACCTGCTTTCTTTGAAACTCAAATTGCTATATTCTTCTTGAAGTCTGCAAGTATTTCACCTGTCTCATACTTCTTGTTCACCAAATGGAAGAGTTTTGTCATGGCTGGATCTCCCAAGAGTATCAGTAGTTCTGACAGAAGAACATTGTCTACTTCCAAGCCGTTGTTCCGACTGAGGTCTTTCAGTGCCTTGTCAAATTCTTCATGCGGTATCATATCTCCCTTCTCATCTTCAAAAACATGCTCTACCCTTTCCATTATGTTGTCCTGAAGTACACCTTCCTTGGATAGACCCTCTATATACTCCTTCCAGCT
Source organism: Schistocerca gregaria (assembly GCF_023897955.1). NCBI lineage: Eukaryota > Metazoa > Arthropoda > Insecta > Orthoptera > Acrididae > Schistocerca > Schistocerca gregaria. The sequence goes on from NC_064920.1 coordinate 945,819,752, forward strand.
TTCTGCTTCCCCTTCTTTGCTTAGTACTTGTTTTCCATCTGAGCTCTTGATATTTATACCTGTGCTTCTCTTTCCTCCAAAAGTCTCTTTAATTTATGTGTATGCAACATTTGTCTTACCATTAATTATATATGCTTCTACATCCTTACATTTGTCCTCTAGTCATTCCTGCATAGCCATTTTGCACTTCCTGTCAACCTCATTTTTTAGACGTTTGTATTCTCTTTCACTTACCGCATTTTTACATTTTGTCCTTTCACTGATTAAATTCAACATCTACTGTGTTACCCAAGGATTTCTACTAGCCCTCGTCTTTTTACCTACCTGGTCCTCTGCTGACTTCACTATTTCATCTCTCAAAGTTAACCATTCTTCTTCTACTGTATTCCTTCCATCAGTTCTTGTCAATCATTCCTGAATACTCCCTCTGAAACTCTCTACAACCTCTGGTTCTTTCAGTTGATCCAGGTCTCATCTCCTTAAATTCATACCTTTTTGCAGTTTCTTCAGTTTTAATCTGCAGTTCATAACCAATAAATTGTGGTTAGAGTCCACATCTGCCCCTGGAAGTGTATTACATTTTTTTATTGTGGTCAGAGTCCACATCTACCCCTGGAAGTGTATTACAATTTAAAACCTGTTTCCGAAATCTGTTTTACCATTATACAGGGTGACCAAAAAAATTGTCCAATTTGGCACATCTATATTTCTGAAATTAATAAACATGTATAATGAATTTGTTGTTTGATTGATGAACGGGGAACTCAAAAATTTTTTTTCATATTTTTCATAGGTGTTCAAGATGCCCCCTGGAGATGCACAGTGTGTGTCGTATGGTATTCAGACTGCTCCCACATTGCAACGAGCATGTCTTGAGTTACAGCTTCCACAGCTGCTGTTATGTGATGTCTCAGTTTATTAATTCTTGTTGGTAATGGAGGCACATAAATATGAGTATTTTATAAACTCCCACAAGAAATAACCACATAAGGTCAGGTCCAGTGACCTTCAAGGCCAATAATGTGTGGCTGAATCATTTGGACCAGTGGAACCAATCCATCATTAAAGAACCCTCTGATTTAAAAATTCCTGCACTTCCAGATACCAGTGTGGTAGTGCCCCATCTTACTGGTAAATGAAGTCATTCGAATGTCTCCAACTGTGGGAAAAGAAATTTCTCAAGCATATCGAGATGTGTGTTTCCTGTAAGAGTGTTCTAGGCAAAGAAAAATGGACCGTACACCTTTTCTCATGAAACTGCACAAACCACATTAAATTTTGGAGTGTTCCACTCATGTTGTACAGTTTCATGTGGCTGTCCCATACCCCACATTCTCAAATCATGATGATTCACCTATCTATTTAAACGTAATGTTGTCTCATCACAAAGCACTATGTGTCGAAGAAAACTGTCATCCTCCATCTTGCCAAGAACGAAATTACAGAACTCCACACATTGTTGTTTGTTACCTTGATGAAGAGCTTGTAGTAGCAGAACTTTGAATGGCTTCATGTGTAAACATCAACACAACACATGCCAGATGGACATCAGGGGAATTTGAGCTGTCGAGCTGCACAGCAAACAGACTTTTGTGGGCTTATGTGTTAGACATCTGTGTCTTTACACAAACAACCTGTTTCTTAGAATTGTTTGTGCCATCACCTAATGTTCTGTGCTGGAGGAGGATCCACACCATACCTAGTAGGAAAGTCGTGCTGAACAGTTATTACTGACCCGTATTATTACAAAGTGTCGTATTCATGATCTATGGAACAAGTACTAATCTAATCTAACCTACCCACACTGCGCAAAAGTAGCACACAAAATGCTTTTGTTGTCCCAACACCATTTTTACTAGAACTGAAGTGGGCACACACTGCTGCTACCCAGCGAGAACCAAGTAAAACTCGAGTGTGTGCTATTTCCAATAGTACATTGTTCATGCACGTATCTCATATAGCATTAGTTCACTCTTGTTTGAAAATATTAAAGAGAACACTGGTAAGTTATTTATACATAATGATGAAAAACTGAAACCACTGTCCACAAGCTGAGTTTTTGTGGCACAAATGTAACTTGAAGATCTTTGCTGTGACAAATGAAAAGCCCTTCAGATGAATCAAATAAATTAAGATGAAAAATTGTCATTTGTGTCTTAATTACCTTGGAAATCAAATAAGTTGTCTAGTAGATCAAAATAAGAAACTTGAAACTCTACAGGTTTGGTGCTATAAAAAGCAAAAAAAGAAATGGCACTTCATGGACTAGTTTATGGTGGGGAGCCCTTAGCAATGACAGTGAAATGAGATTCAAGCATCTGAAATGAGATTCGTGTGCTTTAAAGGGTTGTACAAAATTAGACATAACAAAAAAATCAAGATATCAGAAAAAGAGTTAAAAGTGGAAACAATAAATGAAGTACTATGTGAATATAGAGATAAAAGGAAGGGCCAAGAGGAAGGATTGTCAAGAGAGGGAATTATCCCTACAAGCTAAGAAACACAGGGTGAGTCATGAGGTTTTCCCCCCAGTTTCTGGAGGATATTCCTTAGATTATTTGGAACAAAAAATGTAAATATTATAATGGGATCAGATCCATAGTCAAGGAGCTACAGTAATTGAAAAACTCAGGAAAATGGCAAAAAAAACATTTACTATAGGATTTCACTACCAAAAATGCACATAATTAATTTAAACTCTTGCGTTCAGAGTGGATTTAATGCAAGTGTTCAAAATTTCTCCCTGCATTTGAAGACAAAGATTCGCACAGGAGTGAACAATGCAAGTAGCATTTCGTAATTTCACATGCTCATTCCTTACTGCCATTGCGGCATCAAAAACCCGTTGTGTCAATTCTTCTCATGTTTCCACCTTAACTTTGCACATTATGTCTTTCATCCAACCTCAGATGCAGTAATCTAGGGGTGTTAAACCTGGGGATATGGCATGCCAGTTGATGGAGCCCCTGTGACCTATCCATTGATGTGGAAATTGCTGATTAAGATAAGCGGTTACCACTTGGTGGAAGTGTGCAGGTGCCCCACCATGTTGGATGTACATATGGCATCTTGTTTTCAGAGAAACATCTTCAAGAAGTTGCAGTAAGTCTTCTCACAAAAATTTACCGAATATCTGACCATTTAAATTTCCTGGGACAATAAAGAACCCCAGAAACTGCTCACAAACAACACCACACCAGACATGGACACTAAATATGCGATGAAATTGAGATACTACCATGGCATGGGGATTTTCGTCTGTCCAGACATGCATGTTACGCATATTGCTGATGCCATCTCTTGTAAGGATTGCCTCATCACTTAAGATTATGAAGTGATAGAGCTGCCGATTTCCATTTAAACAGTTACAAAAGTGCAAACTGTTCACACAATTATGTGGATCTAAATGGTGAATTTCATGCACATTAAAAGGTTACAGTCCATTCTCATGAAGAATCCTACATACCTTCAATTGTGAAACACTCAGTTGGGTAGCTAGGCTTCTTGTACTTTTACGAGGACTGCGCTCTACTGAATTAAGAATGTTTTCCTCTTTTGGAACATCACCACGTCTTTCAGAGTGAATACAAATACTGGGAAGAGTACCAGTTTCTAGCAATGTTTGATATGTTCCACTAAATGTTTTGGTACTCAGAATCCTACAATTAGGATACTGACAGTGATACTTGGCAACAGCAGCTTTCACATAACCATCACAGAAGCCCAAAATGTACACCCTCTCTCCATACTCCAGTGATGAAAACTTATATGGCATCACAAAGTGTACTGTACACAGGAGACAACAACAACAAACATTGACTGCAGTATCAACAACATGGCTGTTATGCAAACATACCACTCACTGCACTTGTCTACCTTAGACTGATGGGGTGTCCTGTGAACACAAGTGTAACGCGCCATACACCATGGCATGTTTTGGAACTATGATGTAGCTCCTTAATTATGGATCTGATTACGTTACTGTATTTACATTTTTTGTTCCAAATAACCTATGGAATAACCTCCACCAACTGGGGGAAAACATCGAGATTCACCCTGTACATATCACATGTAAAAAAAACCTTCAATGTCCCAAGAAGAAATGGCATGACTAAGAATGCCCCACAAATACAGAGAAGGTACCACACCTAAACTTGAAATTGATGGTAACAACATTTTCATATAGCAAACTAGTGATTCACTGTAGAGCTTGCCAGCCTCAAGAGTATTAAGTAAGATACTGGGTAGAGTGGAGTGGATTTATGACTAACTGCAGTAAAAAAAAAAAGTCATCCTATTATAGACATACACTAATAAAAAACTATTGCTTTATTTTAGCTCAAATCATTGACGAAAAGAAACAACACGAAACACACTTTGCATACTTTTCAGGGCACTCAGACCTGTTAAACTGTTTCTGCAATGCTAAAATAAATGTTTCTGGCACCCGCATTAAAATGAAAGCTCACTGAATAGCTGAGCTATTTAATAGTGTTTTGTAGCTTCTTGTCATAATCAGTTGCTCTCAAACTTGGTCACCATATTTGATGTATATTTACATCACCACACAGTTACAGCCTCTTTTTTCCAAATTCATTACAATGAATTTTGGAAAGACTCAATACATACAGTTCGGTACACACACCACCAGAAGCCGCAAAAGAAAAATAAATTATCAAACAATGAAATGTAGGAAGCACAAGATCTTAAGTTTTCAGTACTGCAGAAAGATCCAATTTCAATTGGAAGAACAACTATCTAGAATTTATTAAGCACCGTGGTTCAGCTATGTTTGCAGTTCACATAATTACTGCTATGCGTCATTTACACATGATTAATATTGTTTATTTTGCATTTTGCATTCACTAATGACTTACAGAAAGATCTTTTTGGGGAAATTCAAGTCACAAGAACAATATTCCCAGAATACAAAAGTGGGCCAGAAGAATTGTATCTGGTGTTAATTCCAGAACATCCAGCAGAGACCTCTTCAAAAAATTTGTGTTTTGACATTGCTTCATAGTACATGCATTCACTGAGCTCCTGTGCTACCACCAATATTTCTCTTACAGTCATGTACCATCATTTCACTGTAGAGCATTTAAATTAAATGTAGGCCTACATCTTTGACTTCTTCCAATACCCAGATACAACTAATGTAATGTAAAAATATAATTCTTGCTAATTCTTTCCCAGGTTTCTTTATATTAACTGAAAGATGAAATAGTGGAGAAGGAGTGTTGCTACAAAAATGAGTAAAATGGGAATAGAATGAAATCATTACAAATGAAATTTGTGAAAATTTATTTATAGGCAGAACACTGACAGACAGGAATAATCTTAACTGTCTTGTAAAACACCAGCGATCACTTTACGGTTTAAAGTATCTTGCGAAAGGAAACAGGATAGGGAAATGTACACAGGTTGGACAAAAATATGGAAAAACCACAAGAAATACATGCCTGAACACAAGTTCAGATGCTATCCAAACCCACAGGTTGTGCTGTCACATTTGACCATGAACAGCACCTGTGCAATGTCCTCAACACAACACAAAGGTCAGTCATGATCAGAACAGTGTTCTATGTAGTTGCAATGCATTATGTCAGAGCTAAGTGAATTCTGACAAGGCCAAATTATGGGTGCTTGTATTGTGGGTGGTTTTATAACCAAGGTAGCTGACGAGTTTGGTGTTTCAAGAGGCACCGTATCGGAGATTTATATCACATTTGGGGAAAGCAGAAAAACTTACCTGCTGTCGTAACATGGATGGCAGTGTGTGTTAAGTAATCATGACTGATGGCCAGTGAATAGAACTGTGATGAAAAATAATATGATGACAGCTACAAAAGTCACTGCAGAACTGAATATCACACTCTTGAACTCTACCAGTATCAAAACAGCACAAAATGAGCTCCATCTGCTGGAAACTGTGAGGTGAGCTGGAATTCAAAAACCATACACCAGTGATGCCAATTCCTGTAAAAGGAAAACGTCATACCGTAGCCATAGATCCTAGACTATAGAGCAATGTAAGAAAGCCATTTGGTCAGTCTTGTTCCAACTCCTGGCTCAGATTATGTCTTGTGTATGCCATCCCTAAGGGACAACACAGATTGCTTGCTGCAAAGAATGGAACTTGGTGGGGGTTTGTTGGTGATTTGAACAGCCTTATCAGGATATTCTGTGGGCCCCATTGTTACTCTGCAAGGTCTCATTACTGCCAAAGATTGTGTCACCATTTTGGCTTGTCAGGTCCATCTCATGAGACAATATTTGTTCCCACATAGGGCTGATGTAGTTTGTTATGACAGGGCCCCTGTCTGCACAGCTCACAGCATCCAGGACCGGTTTTGAGAGGACGATGATGAATTGTGACATCACCCCTGGCCAACAGTCAAAAGAGCTCAATATCATTGGGCCTCTGTTGTCTACTTTGGAGAGAAAGGTGTATGATCATTATCTACCTCCAACATTGTTTCTGTATTTCAACTTGCCATTATTTTGCAGGAGGTTGGTATAAGATTCCTTTAAAATTATGTAGCACATGTATTTATTCATTCCGATACGAATTCAATCTGTTTCGAATGCCAATGAATTACTTTCATCATTTTAGCTATGGTAAAGTGTTGTGTTTCTCCTTATTTTTGTCTACCCCATGTATCTACTGGCAAGAACAAGTAAAGACCCTGCAGTAGTTGTACACTACAAAAACAACTCAAAATTACTAAGAAAAATCAATGAACATGCAAATTATGTCAGAAACCAGCAATTATGACAACGGATGTCAGGCTACATGGAATGTAGTGAAACGAGGAACACGACAACAGGCCACAGAACAGGGTAACATAACTATTGAACTAAATAGAAGAGCTGTAAATTCTGAGTCACAGGGAACACATTTTGTAGTCTTTCTTAAATGCAGTACAAAATATAAGAATTTCACTGAAAAATATTAGATTATTTTGAAAACTCAACTTGGCTTACAATGCAGAAAAAGCACTACAGATACAATAAACAATTTTTTTGATACGATTAGCAAATCATTAGACAATAAGAATAAAGCCGCAGGTATCTTTTGTGATCTCACAAAAGCTTTTGACACAGTAAATCATGCACTTCTTATCCATAACTATGGAATTACATGTACTGCTTTATAGTGGCTTACTTCATACCTGTATAATAGGAAACAAAGGGTGGTGGTCTCTGCAAATGCAGCAAATTACTTTTCCAAATGGAAGATAGTAGCACAAGGTGTCCGTCAAGGTTCTATCCTAGGACTTATTTTGTTTCTATTCTACATTAATGACCTACCAATCAATATAAATGCCCAATCAGTCTTATTTGCAAATGACACAAATGTATTAATTGAATAACAGGAGCCAGAAACTATTCCTATCAACATCATCAATACATCAGATCATTTAGAAACTTGGTTTCATTTCAATGGATTAACCCGAAACATACCAAAATCCCGCGTGGTCTAGCTCAGAACAAAACAGTCAACATCCCAGGAAATAAAAATCACAAAAATCAAAACATAGAGGAAGTAAATTCTGTGAAATTTTTAGGATTAAATAGAGACAAGAATTTAAATTGGAATAAACATGTTGAATATATTAGCGGAGATACTGAGTCGCAGATAGGCACAACAAAAAGAATTTCACACTTAAAGCTTTCGACCAATGGCCTTTGTCTTTGTCAACAATACACACACACCACACACACACACACACACACACACACACACACACGACTGCAGTCTCAGGCAGGCAACTGAAACCACACTGCGAGCAGCATCACCATTGCATGATGGGTGTGGTGACTGGGTGGGGAAAAGGTGGAGACTGGGGTGGGGAGGGATAGTATGGTGGGGATGGCAGACACTG